>NC_084490.1:71994296-73194296 GCF_030035675.1 Rhineura floridana
TACAGCACACCATTCAAAGATGCTCTGTACCACCACCACCCCTTGAAAAAAGGCATCCATTTCTTTTTACAAGGTGTGCTTTTCTTACAAGCCAAACTTGTTTGGCTGGGCTAATTGCAAGTCTGATGGTCTAGCACAGCCTTTCCTAACTAGTGGGCCACCAGATGTTGTTGGACCACAACTCCCATCAGCCTCAGCCAGCATTGCCAATGGTCAGGAAAGATGGGAATTGTGGTCCAACAACATCTGGTGGCCCACTAGTTGGGAAAGGCTGGTCTAGCATATCCACTGCCACACCTACTGCTTTAAAGGAGAAATATAGTTGCATATTGATGACAGCATACTCCAGATCTACAGATGATCCCTCCCAGCAGTTTCATGTAGGTGCTAAACAGCATGGGGGATAAAACTGACCCCTGTGGCACCCCACATTGGAGGGTGCATGAGGCCGAGCAGCATCCCCCAAGCACCACCATCTGAAGATGGTCATTCAAGTAGGACCAGAACCATTGTAAAGTGGTACTACCCAGTCACAACTCAGAAATCCATTCCAGAAGAATCCCATGGTTAACGGTATAAAAAAACACGGGAAGTTCAAGGAGAATCAACAGGGTTACACTCTGCTGTCTCTCCTGGCAAAAGTCATCATACAGGGTAACCAAAGCAGTTTCTATGCCAAAACTCTGATTAAAATGGATTTAGAAAATTAGTCTCATCCAAGAGAGCCTGGATCTGGTTAGTGACCACCCACTCAAGAACCTTGCCCCAAAAGGGGACATTAGCAACTGGTAAGTAGTTGCGTACGTTTTCTGGATCCAGGGAGGACTTGAAGCAGGCAGGGACCACACCCTCTCTATTATTATTAGCATTAGCATTTGTTGCCTGCCCTTCACCCAGAGATTCCAGGGCAGGTTACAATAACCTTAAAATACAACGTTAAAAACAATTTAAAACAACCAGAAACACAGTATAGGGTGGGGTCCTAAAAATATACTCCTCAGGAGTCAAAGGCTGAGGTAAAGAGGTGTGTCTTCAGCATTCGCCGAAAGCTGTACTGTGAGGTTGCCAGACTCACCTCAGTAGGGAGGGAATTCCATAGGGGCTACCACAGAGAATGCCCTCTCCAGGGTCACCACCACCCCTTAAGCTTTTAAGGGTGGTAGAACTACCAAAATGTCTTCTTCTGCTGATCTCAACACCCAAGAGGGTCTGTAGGGAAGGAGAAGACTGTAGGGCAGTCTTTCAGATATTTGGGACGTACGTTGTTTAGGGCTCTAAACACTAGTGTGAATATGTTAAATTGGACCCAGAAATTGGTCAACCAGTGCAGCTGTTTTAAAAGAGGGGTTATATGAGTTCTAAAACAAATCCCAGACAGTAATCTGGTGATGCATTTTGGACCAGTTGAATTTTCTGAGGTCTTCAAGGGCAGCTCCACTTACAGCGCATTGCAATAATCCAATCTGGAAATTACCAGAGCATGGAGTACTGTGTTCAAGTCATCTCTGTGTAAGATGGTGAATCAGCCAGAGCTGGAAAAAGGCACTCTTAGCCACTGAGGCCTTCTGAGCCTCCAAAGACAATGGTGGACCCCAAGATGCTGACCTGCTCCTTCCAGGGGAGTGCAACTCTGTCCAGAACAGGCTGTCTCTCCATCTCCTGCACATGAGAACTCTGGACACATGGAACCTCTGTCTTCTCAGAATTCAGCCTCAATTTATTGCCCCACATCCAGCCCATCACCACCCCCAACGAACAGCCCAGCACCTTAACTGCCTCTCCTGATTCAGATGGAATAAAGAGATAGCGTTTGGCATCATCTGAGTATTGATGACACCTCACTCCAAATCTCCTGATGACTGCTCCCAAGGGCTTCATATAGATGTTAAACAGCACGGGGGACAAGATGGTACCCTGTGGCATCCCACAGCACAGCTGCCAGGGGGCCAAAAGACAGTCACCCAATGCTATTCTCTGAGAACGACCCTGGAGATAGGATCAGAACCACTGTAAAACAGTACCTCCAATACCCATCTCACCAAGTCGGCCCAGAAGCATACCATGGTCAATGGTATCAAAAGCCACTGAGACATCAAGGAAGAATAACAGGGTTGCACTCCCCCTGTCCTTCTCCCGATAAAGATCATCCATCAGGGCGACCAAGGCTGATTCAGTCCCATAACCAGGCCTGAACCCAGACTGGGATGCGTCAAAATAATCTATTTCATCCAAGAGTACTTGCAGTTGCTGCGCCACAACCCTATCAATCATCTTCCCTAAAAATGGAGTATTTGCAACCGGTTGGTAGTTGTCACAAACCAATGGGTCCAGGGTGGGCTTTTTCAGGAGTGGTCGAATCACCGCCTCTTTCAAGGCAGCTGGAACCACTCCCTCCCGCAATGATGCGTTGACCATACTCTGGATCCACTCGGTCAGACCCCCTCGGCAAGCTTTAATAAACCAAGAAGGGCAAGGGTCTAGAGAACACATTGCTGGCCGCAACATTGCAAGCACCTTGTCCACGTCATCAAGCCGCATCAACTGAAACCGTTCCCAAGAAATTGCAGCAGACGTTGCACTTGACACCTCATTGGGGACTACAGTATATGTAGATGGGGCATCAAGGCTGCTACGGAGGCGAGCAACTTTACCCTCAAAGTGCCTTGCAAACAATTCATAGTGGGCCTCCGAAGGGTCTCCTTTTCCTGGAGTTGATGTCAACAGACCCCTGATAATACGGAAAAGCTCCACTGGATGGCTACTTGAGGATGCGATAGAGGCAGAGAAGTGGGCCGCCTTCACCGCCCTCACCACCCCCCTGTAGGCATGGTCATGATGTTTTACTTGTGCCCGATCAGCCTCACAGCATGTCTTTCGCCACTTGCGGTCTAGCCATCGTCCAGCCGGTTTCATTGCCCTTAGCTAGGGTTGCCATATTCCAGTTCCACAAATCCAGGTGGGCTAATTTGCATATTATGCAAATTATTTGCATATTATTTGCATATTGTGCAAATTATTTGCATATTAATATTTGGATTGTCCAGTTGTTTTGTTTTTGTGCCTAGGAATTACCACCAAAAACTGGGGAAAGATGGGAGAAATCTTTTTTTTAAAAGCAACATTTTCAGCCTTAAATGCCTAGACTCTAGTTTCCAACACTATGGAATATTTATTGATTGATTTATATCCTGCCCTTCTGCTTTTAAAAACAGAGCTCAGCACAGCTTACAAATATAATAAAAACAATAAAAATACACAGTCAATATACAAACATAATAAAAACACAAAATAGCAACAAACAAAGTAAGTCAGGGCAGCAGTATGGTTAACCATTACATATACGATATATTTCAGAGATGTGGTGGGTGGAGAAAAACAAGAAGCCAAAATGTTGGGAAAAGGAGTCTTTCACACCACATGCTCAGTTCTAAATACTGTTGCAGCAAGTTTTACAAGTTCCTCCAGTATTCCACTGGTGCAGGCACTCAGACATTCAAAGTATCCGTAAGTTTCTTAGGTTTCATAAAAGCAGAGCTTTGCTTAACTCAAAATTTCTTCTTCCTTTGATCAACCATATCTACACAGGTTCCACCTCCATACTCAAAATGAAACTGGGCCTGGAAGTGTGCAACAACCCCACACATACCTTGCTAATTAGATTATCAATGCCAGGATGTCTGTCTTATCGACTACTCTCCTGCCCCCCCCCGGGGCATCATGAAAGACCCAGTCCTGGGCTCAGAAAGAAAATAAATATCTGGTCCTCTTCAAAGTACTGATAAGCCTCTTGTTTTAATTAAAATAATAATTATACATTCTTGCTCTTATCACTAATGGGAGTTAATTATCTTGCATATGCTGCTGTTGCTTCTATGGCTGTAACGGAGTGAGGTTAAAGATAAGTGAAATGCAAATAGGAAAACAACACAAAAGGCAGTATCACTTTCCTAAATGCAATAGCATACCAACCACAACAAGATTCCTATGAGTAAGGCAGAAAACAGCATCCCACAACCAGTCAGGATTCATAACCAAAACCCCAAACTAAAAAAATCCTAGCAGCCAGTCAGCCAAGGTCACAGAAATCCCCATGCAGCACAACCTGACCTGGGGACTGCAGTTAATGCAGAATGCTGCAGCACAATTGCTGACATGAGTGAGATCCTATCAGCACATAATACCTCTGCTCTGAAATCTGCATTGGTTGCTGATTTGCTACCAGGCCAAGTTCAAGCTGTGCTTTCCATGTTATAGGTGCCACATAGTACTTGTTCTGCTCTTGTAAGAAATCAGTCCTGTAAAGTGGCAGCACCTATGCTTTGGAACTCCTTGTCTATTGACATTAGGCGGATGCCTCTTTTCAGCACCTGCTAAAATCCGTTTTCTTGAGGCAAGCCTCTCCAGGCATGTAGAAGCTATTGTGTTTTTAAATCTGTTTTTAACTCATTTTGGTTTTATTATTTTGAATGTTTTTAAGTATCTGTCCTTAACGCTTTTGCCAATAATTTTATTGTTTTAATTCTTTCTGGAAACCGCTTTGAGATTTTTTACAATAAAGAGGTATATAAATGTTGTAAATAAAAATACATAAATAAATGTTGGAGTCACTGTGGCCCTTGAGTTTCTTCCCATTTTTAGGAACCAAGGAATCTGCCTTATACTGATTCAGGCCATTTCGTACCATGATTTCTTAAATGCAATACCATACCAACCACAACAAGATTCCTATGAGTAAGGCAGAAAACTAAGCATCTCACAACCAGTCAGGATTCCTAACCAAAAACCAAAAATAAATGAAGAAATATTTATATAAGCATGACTATCAAATATATTTATTATTTACACAAACTGTAAAGATATTTATAGTGCAATCCTAGGTTTATTTATTCAGAAGCAGGTCCCAGTGTATTCAGTGAGGCTTGCTCAAGCAGGGACAGAACTGCAACCTCAAGTGATAAGCAACTTCATTCACACAACCCAAAATTCCGAATCATGCCACTTTACACTGTTTTGCAACTGTTTATACTTGTTTTATGGTTATTGGATTTTAAATGGCTTTATTTCTTGTTGTGAGCTGCCCTGGTTTCCAACCCTACCTCACAGGGTTGTTGGAAATACCACACACACACACACACACACACGCACACACACACACGCACATGCACACACACACACACACACACACACACACACACACACACACACACACACTGCAGATGTATAAATACATACAGCCCATATAATAGTTTATTGTCAAACCAGTTGGTCATTGCAGAAAAATCAGTATTAGTTTTAAAAAAATCAGTATTAGTTTCCTACAGAATAAAAACTGTAATACCTAAGTAAGCCCTGCCTACTTGCTTTAAAATAGGACTGGAGAGAGGACAGAAAGAGAACACAAACACAATTCTTTTTTACATTCACTCCAAAGTCCCACTGATTTTCAGCACATTCATAACCATGTCTACTCAAAAGTAAGTCCTATTGGATTCAATGGGATTTACTCTGGGCATATGGGATTAGCAATGCTTTTACCCCCACAAAAGCAAGTATTGGGAAGGTTTTCAAAACACTGCCCAGGATCTGACTCCTGCACACAAGAGGAAAAAAAACTGAAATGTATATACGTACCCAATTTATGAGATTTCAGATAAACGGGGGGGGGGGGGAACCACCATTTTCTGACCTTGCAATGAGATTTCTAGACACTGCCACAGGTCAACCAAACACTTCACTGATTGGCTGCAATCCTGAATGGGCAGGGTTAAAGCTACGAAGTGCTATACAGTAGTTTAAAAAAAGATTTAACAGTTGGGGCAGCTGACGTTCTTTTGTATATCTTGAGAACGGGACCACCTAGAAACTTAATTTTTTTTTTAAATTAAAGCTGAGAATCTGGGCCACCTAAGGGGCAAAATGGGTGCTGGGTGGCATGCAAAGAATCTGGGTAAAACCGGGCTAACCGGGCAATATGGCAACCATACCCTTAGCTCACTGGTGTAGCAAGGTGCAAGCCGAGCTCCACAGTGCCGGAGAGGGTGCTCAGGGGCAAACGAGAGCCCAACGTGCCTCACTGTTCTACAGCGTGACAAGGGCTTCAACAGGGTCACCTGCTCTGTCTACTGGGAACTCCCCCAGGGCATTCAGGAATCTTATGGATTCCGTAAGTCTCTGGGGCAGACCATCTTAATCTGTCCACCACCCCTGCAGGGAAGGATCGGAGCTACAAGTCTAAACTTCACCAGGAAGTGGTCTGACCATGACAATGGGGGACATCCATCCCCCTATCTCCAGACCATCCCTTCTTCCATCTGGAGCAAAAAACAAGTTGAGGGTGTGGCCTGACCTATGTGTCGGGCCGGTAACAACTTGAGACAGCCCTATGGTCGTCATGGAGGCCATGAAGTCCTGAACTCTAGAGGCAACCTCAGCATGGACATTGAAATCACCCAGGACTATCGTTCTGGGCTCCTCCGATACCACAGCCAAGATGGCTTCCATCAGCTCAGTCAGAGAAGCTGCTGGGCAGCAGGGTGGATGGTACACCAGCAGCAACCCTAGTTTAGTGTCTCCTTGGCCTGGCACCAGATGCAGTCTCTCACAGCCAGCTCCAAGACAGAGTGGTTTCCTGGTGACAGAGATGGAAGTTCTGTAGACCACAGCAACTCCTACCCCCCATCCCTGCAGCCTGTGCTGGTGCTGCAGCGAGTATCCAGGTGGGTAAAGTTGGGTTAGATCAACTCCTCCCAGCTCACCCATGCAGGTCTCAGTAATGCACACCAAATCGGCACCTTCATCCACAATCAAGTCATGGATGAGAGTGTTCTTATTATGTATTATTATTATTTATTATTTTATTTATTTAGTTGCATTTCTAAACCGCCCTATAGCTAGCAGCTCCCAGGGCGGTGTACAACATGATAAAACCACAATATTTAAAATACAGCAAGTGTGTATTGCGCAGACAATATAAACATTATATAAACAAAGTGAAAAATAAACTAAAAAAAAATAAGATTAAAAGCTTAAATACTTTAAAATGCCTGGGTGAAGAGGTGGGTTTTTACCTGGCGCCGGAAAAATGACAGAGAAGGCGCCAGGCGTATCTCATCTGGGAGGGCATTCCATAATTCGGGGGCCACCACCGAAAAGGCCCTAGATCTTGTTACTGTTCTCCGGGCCTCTGTATGGGTTGGGACCCAGAGAAGGGCCTTAGACGTCGAGCGGAGTGAACGGGTAGGAACATAGCGGGAGAGGCGTTCCATCAGATATTGCGGTCCAGTGCCATTAAGGGCTTTATAGGTAAGGACCAACACTTTGAATCTGGCCCGGAAACATATTGGAAGCCAGTGCAGTTGGGCCAGAATAGGTGTTATGTGGTCGAATTTCTTCATCCCAGTAAGAACTCTGGCCGCAGCATTCTGCACTAGCTGAAGTTTCCGAATCATTTTCAAAGGTAACCCTACGTAGAGAGCATTACAGTAATCCAATCTAGAGGTTACCAGAGCGTGAATAACTGAGGCTAGGTTCTCCCTGTCCAGATAGGGTCGTAGTTGGGCTACCAGCCGAAGCTGGTAGAACGCATTTCGTGCCACCAAGGCTACCTGGGCCTCAAGTGACAGAAGCGGATCTAATAAGATCCCCAAACTACGGACCTGTTCCTTTAGGGGGAGTGTAACCCCATCTAGGACAGGTCTGACATCAACCATCTGAGCAGAGGGCCCCCCAACTAGCAGCATCTCAGTCTTGTCAGGATTGAGTTTCAGTTTGTTTGCTCTCATCCAGTCCATTATCGCGGCCAGGCAGCGGTTCAGTACAGCAACAGCCTCACCTGAAGAAGATGAAAAGGAGAAATAGAGCTGCGTATCATCAGCATATTGCTGGAAACGCACTCCATAACTCCTGATGACCTCACCCAGCGGCTTCATATAGATATTAAAAAGCATGGGGGACAGAACTGAGCCTTGCGGGACCCCATAATGGAGCACCCAGGGACTCGAGTAGTGTTCCCCAAGCATCACCTTCTGGAGACGATTCTCAAGATAGGAGCACAGCCACCGCCAAGCAGTGCCTCCCACTCCTAAATCCGCGAGTCGCCCCAGAAGGATACCATGGTCGATGGTATCAAAAGCCGCCGAGAGATCAAGGAGAACCAACAGAGTTACACTCCCTCTGTCTTTCTCCCGACAGAGGTCATCATACAGGGCGACCAAGGCTGTTTCTGTACCAAACCCCGGCCGAAAGCCGGATTGAAATGGATCCAGATAATCAGTTTCATCCAAGAGGGCCTGGAGTTGGCGAGCGACCACGCGCTCTAGAACCTTGCCCAGAAATGGAACATTTGCTACCGGCCTATAGTTGTTAAAGTTATCAGGGTCCAAGGAGGACTTTTTTAGGAGCGGTCGCACTACCGCCTGTTTCAGGCAAGGTGGGACCACTCCCTCTCGTAACGAGGCATTAATTACCTCCTTGGCCCAGCCGGCCGTTCCATTTCTGCTAGCTTTTATTAGCCACGAGGGGCAAGGGTCCAGAGCGGAAGTAGTCGCCCGTATCTGTCCAAGCACCTTGTCCACATCCTCGAGCTGTACCAACTGAAACTCATCCAATAAAACAGGACAAGACTGTGTTCTGGACACCTCATTAGATTCAACTGTTACAATATTGGAGTCAAGGTCCCGACGGATGTTTATGATCTTGTCTTGGAAGTGCCTTGCAAACTCATTACAGCGGGCTATTGATGGTAATATTGCGTCCGGAGAACCAGAGTGTAAAAGTCTCCGGACAACCTTATAAAGTTCTGCTGCGCGGTTACAAGATGACTGAATGGAGGTAGCGAAGTATTGCTTCTTCGCCATCCTCACCGCCTTCACATAGTGTTTCGTGGAGGCCTTCACAAGTGCATAATTACAGCCATCGGGAGTTCGTCTCCATTTACCCTCCAACCGTCTCCTTTCTTGCTTCATCACTCTTAGCTCCTCGGTAAACCAAGGGGCCAATTGAGCTCTGCAATGGAGAGGGCGCACCGGGGCGATTGTGTCAACTGCCCAGGTCATTTCCGTATTCCACAGAGTGACCAGGGTTTCGACAGGATCGTCAGTTTTATCAGCCGGAAAATCCCCCAGAGCCCTCTGAAATCCTTCAGGATTCATTAGTCTCTGGGGACGGACCATCTTAATTGGTCCTCCACCCTTGCAGAGGGGAGAAGACGATGTGAGTCTAAATCTCAAGAGGCAATGATCTGTCCATGACAAAGGAATAGATGTAAGATTCCTCACTCCCAGATCACCTTCCCCCATTCCAGTGGCAAAAATCAAGTCTAGAGTATGTCCTGACACATGCGTCGGGCCAGCAACAAATTGAGACAGCCCCATGGCTGTCATGGAGGTCATGAAGTCCTGAGCCGCTCCAGAGGTGACCTCAGCATGAATGTTGAGATCCCCCAATACCAAAAGTTTGGGAGATCGCAACACCAAGTCCGAGACCACCTCTGTCAGCTCAGTTAGGGAAGCTGTTGGGCAGCAGGGTGGACGGTACACCAACAGTATTCCCAGTCTGTCTCGCTGGCCCAACGTAATGTGCAGACACTCCAGGCCATTAGCCACTTGGATGGGGTGCCTAACAAGAGAGATGGAACTTCTATAGACCACAGCAATTCCCCCTCCCCGACTGTCGGATCTACCCAGATGCTGAACCGAATACCCAGGTGGGCACAACTGGGAGAGATTAATACCTCCCAGATCGCTCACCCAGGTTTCGGTAATGCATGCCAGATCGGCCGCCACATCCATGATTAAATCATAGATGAGGGAGGTTTTATTATTTACCGATCTGGCATTAAAGAGCAGCAACTGGAGATCCGAGAGTTGGCTGGTAGAACTACCAGCAATCCTGTGGATATGAGGAGGACCGGAACACGGCACAGCCACCAGTTGTCTGGGCCGAGTTCCCCTTAACTGGCAAGTCCTCCTCACAGCGCCATACCTCCCATTACCCATCACTGCGCTGATTGGGGCCTCCTCTGGTCCTCCCTCCCAACACCCTATCCTCTCCCCCAGGCACATAATAAAAATAAAATAAATAAAAAAACTCATACTCCATACACAATCACACACTCATTCATACAACCATTCATACACCCAAATAGCACAGCAACAACAGCAGGGTCCCAATAGCCACGAATTGCAACAGTGGCAGCTGTAACATCAGGGGCTCAGAAGCGATGAAGTGGCAATGCCCTCCACCAGGCAACAACGACGACTGGAACGATCACAGAGGCAGCAGCAATGGCAATCCCTTGCAGGCAGTGGGTCTCCCAAGCCCCCTCAGCCAGCCGGCTTATCCCCTCCAAAGAAGGGACAGGTGGAACAGTATCAGCCGCAGCTGGCTGAGTACCTGGGGCCTGGTCCTGCAAGGTGCCCACGTGCAAAGCAGGAGCCCAAGAAGGAGAGAGCAGAGATGTTATCCAAGCAGGAGCGCAGCAGCAGCAGCAGCACAGGCAGGCAGATGGCTCTCCCTCCCTGGGCAGTGATGGTCCTCTTCCCCTTGCAGGCAGTGGATGTACCGATCTGGCGTTAAACAACAACACACACAGGCCAGTGGACACAGCAGATGAGCAACGAGGAACCAATCCATGAGAGGAGTGGGAGCAAGGAACAATTTACAGGTAACCTTGCCTTTGCCTTCTCGGGTAATTCACCACCTCCCCATGGCTATATTTCCCTCTGCCCGTAATCACTGAAATTGGGGTGGCATCACCCATGTTCCTCCGTGCTAAGACTCCTCCTAAATACCTAATATGGGCCCAACACGAGCCCACCAACAAAGCCTGCTGGAGCAAATTATCCCAGTAGGCCTCTGCGAGGATTGGAAACAGTCACACCCATTCAAACTTACACACGCAGGGCGCATCGACTCCCCCTCCTGTCTGACACCCAGGGAGGGCCAGCCTTCTGCCAGTTACAGACTCTCACTCTGAAGGCATCTGGTGACTTTCTCCTCTCATTCAGTTCACTGCACAGGCTCCCACCCTGTGCACGAACTACACATGCACCATACGCCCTCCCCACCACCAATCTCCTCTAGACTGGTTTAACAGAAAACAAATTAAGAAATACAAAACAAGAAAAAGTAATCGAAGGGGGGTAGCGCCCTCGCCCTTGGGACTCCCTAAGGGGTTTCCCAAGGGCAGCTGGGCCTTTATGCCTCCTGGCCCAGCCAGCAGCTGTTACAAGAAGCTGCGAGATTAACTGCAGCCTCTCTCTGGAGCAAGGGCCAGGCAGGGGGTCCCAGTCCTTGCAGCACTTCCCAGGGACTTCAGCTGTCTGGACAGACAGCAGCCCAAAGGAGCTAGTAGCAGGCACCCAGATGCCAGATACTCGCTCCCAGGGCAGGTCTTCTTCAGTCCCCTCGTGCTGCAGCTGTAATATTAACACTTACACTTAGGGTTGCCAGGTCAGAAGCATCCCAAACCCTAAGATTTCAGTGGCAGGCCCAAGTGATGTCACATGGAGCAGGCCCTAGTGATGTCATTAAGCATCAACCACAGTTGCTTAGAGCATACCGCTCAAACAAACAAAAATTCTGATTGGAAATTAAGACAGAAGTCTTAGCTAAATGAGGGTGTTCCCAAGACCAGATGAAGTGACGGGATCATTCCTCCTCATCTGCTTAGGGAGCCTGGGTAGACAACATTTAATCTAGCCTACTTGCTTCTAGCAAGAAGGGTTTAAGTGTCCTCAGGTGAGGCCAGTCACCCGAAGGCCATTGTAGGAAGAAAGGGGTCTAGTGTTGTGGAGATGTTAGATGGGAGCACTCAGGAGTAAAGATGGATGGCCCTGAAGGCTTCAATTCTAAACACACTCACTAATGGACTAAATTAGTAAAGCTTGACTAGGAATCCTCTTCAAAGATATTGATATTCAAGCAGGGTTGGCAACCCCCTACCTGGAATTCCAGAGATTGAATTTTGGACTTTGGTATGCAAGCATATGCCCTACCACTGAGCTACAGCCCTTCCCGTTTTAAAAAAGTATCTTTTAAAATTGTTCTTTTTGATTCACTAATGAATACACAGCATCCAACATCACATTTCAAAGGAGTTGATTTTTCTCTTATCAGCTTTTTTCACTGTCCAACTTTCACATCCATACATAGAGATTGGAAATACCATGGTCTGAATAATCCTGACTTTAGCGTTCAGTGATACATCTTTGCATTTGAGGACCATTTCTGGTTCTCTCACAGCTGCCCTCCCCAGTCCTAGCCTTCTTCTAATTTCTTGACTATTGTCTCAATTTTGGTTAATGATTGTGCCAAGGTATTCAGTTGATAATCCTTGACAAGTTCAATGTCCTCATTGTCAACTGTAAAGTTACATAAATCTTCTGTTGTCATTACTTTAGTCTTTTTGACGTTCAGCTGTAGTCCAGCTTTTGTGCTTTCCTCTTTAACTTTCATCAGCATTCGTTTCAAATCATTACTGGTTTCTGCTAGTAGTATGGTATCGTCTACATATCCTAAAATATTGATATTTCTCCCTCCAGTTTTCATACCTCCTTCATCTTGGTCCAATCCTGCTTTCTGTATGATATGTTCTGCGTACAGATTAGATAAATAGGGTGATAAAATACACCCCTGTCTCACACCCTTTCCGATGGGGAACCAATCGGTTTCTCCATATTCTGTCCTTACAGTAGCCTCTTGTCCAGAGTATAGGTTGCATATCAGGACAATCAGATGCTGTGACACCCCCATTTCTTTTAAAGCATTCCATAGTTTTTCATGATCTATACAGTCAAAGGTTTTGCTGTAAATCACAGGGTGATTTTCTTCTGAAATTCCTTGGTCTGTTCCATTATCCAATGTATGTTTGCAATATGATCTCTGGTGCCCCTTCCCTTTCTACAACCAGATGGACGTCTGGCATTTCTTGCTCCATATATGGTAAGAGCCTTTGCTGTAGAATCTTGAGCATTACTTTACTTGCATGGGATATTAAGGCAATAGTTCGATAATTACTGCATTCTCTGGGATCCCCTTTCTTTGGAATTGGGATATATATTGAATGTTTCCAGTCTGTGGGCCATTGTGTAGTTTTCCATATTTCTTGACAAATGTTTTGTCAAAATTTGGACAGATTCAGTCTCAGAAGCTTGTAGCAATTCTATCCGTATGCCATCTGTTTCTGGTGATTTGTTTCTTCCAAGCATTTTAAGAGCAGCTTTCACCTCACATTCTAAAACTTCTGGTTCTTCATCATACGGTTCCTCCATGAATGAATCTGTGTCTGTCAGTCAGTGCGTCCCCCTGTTGATTATTCAACATCCCTACTCTTGGTTTAAATTTCCCTTTAATTTCTCTAATCTTTTGGAATAGGGCTCTTGTTCTTAAAAAATGGTTAAAGAGAGAAGGAAAGCAAAAGGAGATAGAAACACGGTTAGAACCCTAAATGCAACATTATAACACTAGTACGTAGGGACAAAGAGAACTATTACAATAGTTATTGTATAGAAATAGAAGAGGACAACAAAATGGGAAGAACAAGAGCCCTATTCCAAAAGATTAGAGAAATGAAAGGGAAATTTAAACCAAGAGTAGGGATGTTGAATATTCAACAGGGGAACACACTGACTGACAGAGATGAAATAAAAGGAAAATGGAACTGCATGATGAAGAACCAGAAATGTTAGAATGTGAGGTGAAAGCTGCTCTTAAAATGCTTGGAAGAAACAATCACCAGGGACAGATGGCATACCAATAGAGTTGCTACACGCTACTGAGACGGAAGCTGTCCAAATTTTGACAAAAATTTGTCAACAAATATTGAAAACTAAACAATGGCCCACAGACTGGAAACATTCAATGTACATCCCAATTCCAAAGAAAGGAGATCCCAGAGAATGCAGTATTTATTGAACTATTGCCTTAATATCCCAAGCAAGTCAAGATTCTACAACAAATGCTCTTACCATATATGGAGCAAGAAATGCCAGATATCCAGGCTGGATTTAGAAAGGGAAGAGGTACCAGAGATCATATTGCAAACATATGTTGGATAATGGAACCGACCAAGGAATTTCAGAAGGAAATCACCCTGTGCTTTATAGATTACAGCAAAGCATTTGATGGTGTAGATCATGAAACATGGAATGCTTTAAGAGAAATGGGGGTGTCACAGCATCTGATTGTCCTGATGCACAACCTATACTCTGGACAAGAGGCTACTGTAAAGACAGAATATGGAAAAACCTATTGATTCCCCATCGGAAAGGGTGTGAGACGGGTGTATTTTATCACCCTACTTGTTTAATTTATATGCAGAACATATCATATGGAAAGCACGATTGGACCAAGATGAAGGAGGTATGAAAATTGGAGGGAGAAATATCAGTAATTTAAGATATGTAGATGATACCATACTCTTAGCAGAAACCAGTAATGATTTGAAATGAATGCTGATGAAAGTTAAAGAGGAAAGCACAAAAGCAGGACTACAGCTGAACGTCAAGAAGACTAGAGTAATGACAACAGAAGATTTATGTAACTTTACAGTTGTGTGTTTTAATGGCATTTTCATCATTATTTGTATTTTTGGATGTTGTTTGGTTCTTTTATTGTTTGTTTGTTTTGTTTTCTTGATTTATTGTATTTATATATTGCTTGTTTTTTTATCTTTTTGTACACCGCCCAGAGAGCCTTCGGGCTTAGGGCAGTATATAAATTAAATAAAATAAAATAAATAAATAAATAACAAGGACATTGAACTTGTCAAGGATTATCAATACCTTGGCACAGTCATTAACCAAAATGGAGACAATAGTCAAGAAATCAGAAGACGACTAGGACTGGGGAGGATAGCTATGAGAGAACTAGAAAAGGTCCTCAAATGTAAAGATGTATCACTGAACACCAAAGTCAGGATCATTCAGACCATGGTATTCCCAATCTCTATGTATGGATGTGAAAGTTGGACAGTGAAAAAAGTGGATAGGAGAAAAATCGTCAGTTTTGAAATGTGGTGTTGGAGGAGAGCTTTGCGCATACCCGTACTACAAAAAAGACAAATAATTGGGTGTTAGAACAAAATAACCAGGACTATCACTAGAAGCTAAAATGATGAAACTGGGGTTATCATACTTTGGACACATAATGAGAAGCACTTCACTAGAAAAGATAATAATGCTGGGAAGAACAGCAGGGAGTAGAAAAAGAGGAAGGCCAAACCAGAGATGGATCGATTCCATAAAGGAAGCCACAGACCTGAACTTACAAGATCTGAACAGGGTGGTTTATAACAGATGCTATTGGAGGTCGCTGACGCATAAGGTCGCCGTAAGTCTTGATCAACTTGAAGGCACATAGCAACAACAACAACAGTGAGTGATGGGAGCAGAATAATAAATACATAAATAAATTCTTACATCCCACTATTACTAACAGAAGAGCTCAAAGCAGCTAACAATCACAAAAACAAATATAAAACTGCAATCCAAGATGACATACAATATGCAATGTAATGATATTGTATAGTAACATTTGTACATAAAATAACATTATAACATATAACATACAGTAAACATACAATGGTCAGTGATAAAATACCTATGGAGCCACCCTTATATTCCAAAGGGCTGCTGGAACAAATAAGTCTTAATTTGTCTTCTGAATGAGAATTGTGTGAGAGACAGCCTAATTTCAATAGAGAGGGAGTTCCAGAGTTGGGGTGCTGTCAAACAATCTGTGCTAACAGAAGGTGGTAAATAGAGATTTTCAACTAATGTCTTTAATTCAAAGGGGGGAGGCACTTGACAATTCATTTTAATAGTGTCTGAGGACCAAGGGTTTGGCAGCCCAACAAGCAGAAGATTATTGTGGAAGCTGTTAAGAAGGTGAAGCCAGATATATTTCTTCAAGAGACCACACACACAAAAAAGCAGACTGCATTTAAGCACTGGTGGGTTAGACCTTATATCACTGAGGTCTTCCAATAATTTTCACAATCTCACATCCATGGCAAGACATGTTACTTGTGCAGTCCAAATCCTAGATATACTGGGATGGAAGGGGATGGAAGGGGTTAGGATGTGAGGCATCTGTTGCCCCTCCCCAAATTGGGTCCATGCCAGCACCAATACTCTACGCCAACGTACATCCCGCTCTCCTGGTATGAAGTTATATACCTTCCGGGAGGCAGCTATGCCTGGTGTACATCCTCCCAAAAAGGGTTGGGAAAGGTACAGGATGCAGGAAGAGTCAGGTTACCATATACAAACCCCATTCAGTTCACAGCCGTGCCCCAGCAACTGTCCAATTAGGTTGGCTAAAGAGATGGTATATCTAAGAAAAAGCTCCATAGAAGACAATGGGACAGGCTCAGTCCTAGAAACTCAGAGCCAGAACCTACCTGCTAGTCACACCAACCTGAAAGCACTCTCTGGAATCAGCATAAATAACAACCATTCAGAGTGCACCAGCCTCAGGATATAAACCATGCATGCTCTAGCCTCAGAACAAGTTGCTTCCTGAAGCATGCTATTGCATGAGCTCCTAACATGGGGACTTGGCACTCAGGACACCATACTTTATACTATGGGGGGCACTCTGCACAGACACTGGGCACTTTGAGCAAAGTTCACCCCCTTCCAATGGAACAAGGAAACAATGCTAATGCTAGCACCTCTCCTGCCAAGCTTCTATCTTCTACAGGAACCTACCAGCAGGCCTCAGAACAACAAGGAACAGCATCAAGCATTCCCAAGAAGCAGTCAGCACAGAGCCTAAGCATACGGTCAGTACAGGAAAGGGGATAGGTCTCCCTGGAAAAACCCTTAGACCATGCCCACCCTTTGCAAAGAAGGCTGGTTGCAGTGGCACACGCTCCCTCTGTCAGCATGGAGTGGTGGCCACAACCTCCACACAGCCCTACATGCCCAGGACCACACCCAAGTCCTGATACTCATGTCCCGCTCAATGTGTGAATATAGTAAGGTCACAACAGGAAACCTCCCTCATGTCATAGATTGCCCAACTTGGAGGCCATGAAATCAGCACTTATGCACACATGGAAAGAATACCTTGAGTAATATGATGCCACCAGACCAAAGGCCATTCCAACAACCCCCACAACTATTAGCCCTCACTAGTGTTTGTTCTTTCTGTTCGTCACAGGAGAACAGGTAACATGATCACCAGAAGTAGTTGGCCAGCACTTGGAGGGCCAGGACACAAGAAAAGGTAAGGTCTCCCTAGGCCCATAGCTGCTCCAGCAAGTTCTAGTTGCTCTGCTTCTTTGAGTTTGATCGCAGAACCACAGCTATGGGGGATTCAGCACGAGCAGCAACAGAAGCTGTCCGGCGTCCAGAGGGGAGGAGAGGAGCCATGCTGGGGTAAGAGAACACTAGGCCCACTCCTAACAAGCACCCCACAACCGCCAGTCCATCCATCTCTGTGTTGCTTTGCAGGATCATAGGCACCATGGCCACAGCTGCAGATAACACCCAAGCACTCAGGCAAATAAAGAGGATCTACAGAGGGGTAACAGAATGCTAGGCCAACCACTAACAAGCAGCCAAGGAATCTATAACAACTCCACAGTCTGTTTTGCCTTGCAGGAGCTTGTCCCCCTGGCCCTAGCAGAAGGAGCTGTACTCAGACTGCAGGCCCCATGTCTGTACCACGTCCACAAGAGATCCTCCCAGTAAGCTACTGGCTGCTCCGGGCATGCTGCTCCTCTTCTCCCATGGTGAAGGGTAACAACGACACTCAGTTGACACGCCAGCAACACTTGGGAACCCCCCCATCACTATTACCACTCCTGGCTCCCCACTCATTCAGCCACTGTTGTGGCACTCTACCCTCATACATTTATAGGCTGCACTACAACAGATGTTGTGCCTATCACAGGGTCCCTTCTTCAGAGTGGCCACACTGAGAACTGCCCATACAGCGACATTGGGACCTGTCAGAAACACACAGTTTTCAAAAAAACAAAACTGAAATGTTTCCTCTGTGTCTTGTTTATTCTTCGCAAGTTTAGACAGGAGATTAACACTCCTATCACTAAGGTCCCTCTGCAGCATTCATAGTCTGTGCATGCATGTTGAAAGGGCAGGGGGCCACGTGGAGGACACCAGTGAGTATTGCTAGGCTGCTAGGGCTGACCAGGCAGGGCCACATCAGAGCCCAAAGAACTCCATGGCACCACAGTCAAGTGCCACCATACCATATTGGGCTTGCTTGTGGCAAGGTGCCACTTCATTGTTGCCCCCATCCCAGGCCTCTCCCTTGGCCCAGGGAGGTTGATGTCCATGGACATATGTTGCATCAGCACCACACTGTGCAGCATTGGTTAGGGCAGAAACACCTTAGTGGGGGAGTGTGCCACACACTCCTGTGTGATGAAGGCAGTGGAACTGCATCTTAACCATGCTGAATGCACATTCCACAATCATGCATGTTGAGTGGAGTGCCTGGAATGTCCACAAATTATAGCGTCATCTGGAAGGACTTAAGTGGGTAGCCATGATCAACTGTGGGAGGGAAAAGACAATGGTCAGCACTCCCTGCCAGCTCACCAAAGGTCTCCTGCCACCTACACAGAGGCCAGCTGTGGTCTGTGGGCCACTCCTTAAGTCTGTTTAGCAGGGCAGAGGCCTCCAAGACCTGGGCATCATGCACACTCCTGGGCATTGGGCCATTCACTTAGATAAAGATCCTCTGGGTATCACAGACAGCCATGAGATTCATGGAATACTGGTGATGGTGGTTTCTATAGAGATGGGGCCTATGGCTGGGAACCAGGATGGGTACAAAGATGCCATCCAGGATCCCGAGGACTGAGAGGAAACCAGCCATGGCATAGAAGACATCCCAGAGTGAAGACTATAGTCCTCAGTGCCTATGCTGATTAGCGTTAACTGGGTTAGAGTGATTTAGCGGAATTGGTTATACGTTTAAATAGGGGGAGGAAATGCATCTCTCAGAGCTGTCTTCTTAAAGTAACAGTAATCTTATAGTGTAACCATACTGAGTTATAGAAACAGTAACAAAATAAAGTTATAGCAACTATCTAAGCTAACATAACCATCTATTTATATCTGTAGTTGTTTACAATAAAATACAATTTACATTGTGCTTCGCTTTAAAGTGGAGTCTGCTGTTTTGTACCATGCTTATCAATAGTTACTAGTGGGTATTATAATTAAAGTGATACTGTAATTCACTACAGTATGATTACTGACTTGGTGTTTAGATGCATATGTTGGCAGTGGTAAAAGGGTGGGATAAATAAGTAAAACGTTTTAGCCTAAAGAAAACAAAACACTTTTGGTGCCCGAAATCACCTCCTCCAGAATAAGTAAAGAATGTTGGAATTGGGTAGTTCACCAGAGTTCACCACCTGTAATGTGTGCTACACTACAGAAACATTTACCTCACGATTTCTGTGGAGTGACTTCATTTTGCTTCCTTGTCACAGGATGCTCCCACATGGCTGTAGCGGTGTGTGAATGATGCCATAAAGTGGGTATCTAAAAAGGAGCCGATCCTGTGGGAAGGACAGTAGATGCTGCTCCATTAGGATAACCGAGGCGTAGCCCTATCAAATGAAATGCCAAGCAGTTTTTAAAGGTTTTCTCCAAAATCTCAAAACCATACTCTTTCATGTCCCACACATCCTTCTATAATCCATTTTAACTGATGGGGGCTGTCTGTGTCAATCTCCCGTGCTCTTGCCAATCAGCTGTCTGCACCACTCAACCAATCTCAATCCAATGGAAGTTGCGCAACCATCTTATTAAATGCAAAGAAAGATACCTCATTGATGAGAAAGGTGCCATTCATTTCTGAGGCTCATAATTCCTAATTGTGACTGCACATTTTCCATCTCAGTAAGCCAATTGACAAGAGCCTTGCCTTGACAGTTACTTTTTTAAAAAGCCAGCCCACAAGAAGCTCTGGGAACCTAATGTAAAATTCCTCTGCTCTGCACAGGCTCAGTGTGTGCTATTTGGTATATTTATCTGGTTTGCTTTCAAACCAAGTGCTAGCCAGCTAGCCATGGCTTACAGCAGAAACAAAACAATCGTTCAGAGGCACTTTGAAGGCTGGCAAAGATACTATTACATCGGCTTTCATGGATTACCAAGGATGACGAAGTGGACTCTTGCCCAAGAAATCTTATGCCATATTAAATGTGTTATTCTTCAAGGTTCTACTACTGCTCTTCTTGTTGTTTTGCTAAAAATGGCACTGTGGTCTACTTTTCAGGGTAGTTGTGAGGATAAAAAACTATAAAACACTTTTGTTGTTGTTATGTGCCTTCAAGTCAATTACGACTTATGGCGACCCTATGAATCAGCAACCTCCAAGAGCATCTGTCATGAACCACCCTGTTCAGATCTTGTACGTGGCTTCCTTGATGGAGTCAACCCATCTCTTGTTTGGCCTTCCTCTTTTTCTACTCCCTGATGTTTTCCCCAGCATTATTATCTTTTCTAATGACTAAGTATGATAACCTGTTTCATCATTTTAGCTTCTAGTGATAGTTCTGGTTTAATTTGTTCTAACACCCAATCATTTGTCTTTTTCGCAGTCCATGGTATGCGCAAAGCTCTCCTCCAGCATCACATTTCAAATGAGTTGATTTTTCTCTTATCCGCTTTTTTCACTGTCCAACTTTCACATCCATACATAGAGATCGGGAATGCCATGGCCTGAACGATCCTGACTTTGTTCAGTGATACATCATTGCATTTGAGGACCTTTTCTAGTTCTCTCACAGCTACCCTACCGAGTCCTAGCCTTCTTCTGATTTCTTGACTATTGTCTCCATTTTGGTTTATGACTGTGCCAAGGTATTGATAATCCTTGACAAGTTCAATGTCCTCATTGTCAACTGTAAAGTTACATAAATCTTCTGTTGTCATTACTTTAGTCTTTTTGCCGTTCAGCTGTAGTCCTGCTTTTGTGCTTTCCTCTTTAACTTTCATCAGCATTCGTTTCAAATCATTACTGGTTTCTGCTAGTAGTATGGTATCGTCTGCATATCTTAAATTATTTATGTTTCTCCCTCCAATTTTCACACCTCCTTCATCTTGGTCCAATCCTGCTTTCCATATGATATGTTCTGCTTACAGATTAAACAAAAAGGATGATAAAATACACCCCTGTCTCACACCCTTTCCGATGGGGAACCAATCAGTTTCTCCATATTCTGTTCTTACAGTAGCCTCTTGTCCAGAGTATAGGTTGTACATCAGGACAATCAGATGCTGTGGCACCCCCATTTCTTTTAAAGCATTCCATAGTTTTTCATGATCTACACAGTCAAAGGCTTTGCTGTAGTCTATAAAGCACGGGGTGATTTTCTTCTGAAATTCCTTGCTCCGTTCCATTATCCAACATATGTTTGCAATATGATCTCTGGCGCCTCTTCCCTTTCTAAATCCAGCTTGGACATCTGGCATTTCTCGCTCCATATATGGTAAGAGCCTTTGTTGTAGAATCTTGAGCATTACTTTACTTGCATGGGATATTAAGGCAATAGTTCGATAATTACTGCATTCTCTGGGATCCCCTTTCTTTGGAATTGGGATGTACATTGAATGTTTCCAGTCTGTGGGCCATTGTTTAGTTTTCCATATTTCTTGACAAATTTTTGTCAGAATTTGGACAGCTTCCGTCTCAGTAGCTTGTAGCAATTCTATTCATATGCCATCTGTTCCTGATGATTTGTTTCTTCCAAACGTTTTAAGAGCAGCTTTCACCTCACATTCTAAAATTTCTGGTTCTTCATCATACAGGTCCTCCATGAATGAATCTGTTATCCTTGAATCTCTGTTATAGCGTTCTTCAGTGTATTGCTTCCATTTTCTTTTTATTTCATCTCGGTCAGTCAATGTGTTCCCCTGTTGATTATTCAACATCCCTACTCGTGGTTTAAATTTCCCTTTCATTTTTCTAATCTTTTGGAACAGGGCTCTTGTTCTTCCCATTTTGTTGCCCTTTTCTATTTCTATACAATAACTATTGTAATATTTTTCTTTGTCCCTACGCACTAGTCGTTGTATAGTTGCATTTAGGGTTCTGGCCATTTTTCTATCTCCTTTTGCTTTTCTTCTCTCTTTAACCATTTTAAGAGTTTCTTCAGTCATCCATTGAGGTCTTTCTTTTTAACAAGAGGTATTGTCTTTTTGCATTCTTCCCTGATAATGTCCCTGACTTCACTCCATAGTTCTTCTGGTTCTCTGTCAACTAAGTTTAAAGCCTCAAACCTGTTCCTTATTTGATCTTTATATTCTTCTGGGATGTTATTTGAGTTGTATTTTGGCATTATGATTGCTTTGTTGTTCTTCTTTAGCTGTACTCTGATTTTTGATACGACCAGTTCATTATCTGTACCGCAGTCTGCTCCTGGTCTTGTTTTTGCAGAAAGTATGGAACTTCTCCATCTTCTGTTTCCAATTATATAATCAATTTGATTCCTGTATTGACCATCTGGTGATGTTCACGTGTACAGTCGTCTTTTTGGTTGCTCAAAAAATGTGTTGGCAAGAAACAAATCACTGGCTTCACAGAATTCAATAAGTCCTTCTCCTGCTTCATTTCTGTCTCCTAAGCCCCATTTCCCCACAATTCCTAGTTCTCTGTTCCCTACATTTGCATTCCAGTCCCCCATGATTATCATCATATCTTGTTTTGGTGTGTGATCAATTTCCTCCTGTACTTCTGCATAAAATCTCTCCAATTCTTCTTCTTCTGCGTTTGACGTTGGAGCATAGACTTGGATGAAGGTTATGTTAATAGGTTTCCCATTTAATCTCATTGATATCACTCTCTCAGACCTTGCGTTGTAGCTCCTAATTGCTTTTGCTACATCACTTCTCACTATTAAAGCAACCCCGTTTCTTCTTGATTTCTCATTTCCTGCATAAAATATTTTGTAGTTGCCCAGTTGAAAACGTCCCATTCCAGTCCATTTTAATACACTCACACCAAGAATCGTAATGTTGATACGCTCCATTTCTTCCTTGACAATTTCTAACTTTCCCTGGTTCATGCTTCTCACATTCCATGTTCCTATTGTGTGCGTCGTACAACTCCGGACTCTTCTTTTGCATCTGTGCGCATCAGCCTCTGGGCTTCCTTTCGGCTTTGACCCAGCTGCATCATTAGTCACAGTGCTACTCGTACTTGTCCTTTGTTCTTCCTCAGTAGCTCAGTGAGTGCCTTTTGACCTGGGGGTCTCATTTTCCAGCACTATCTTGTGTTGTATTTTGGATACCCTGTTCATAGGGTTTTTGTGGTAAGAGGTATTCAGAGGTGGTTTATGTGATGTTCCTGTATTAATGTATATATGGTAAGTGCTGTTTGTATAGAAGATACATGGTAAGTGGAATGAAAGAGGAGGGGGGAGTAAATGAGCAGTAGAATGCTGGATGATTGGCTGAGTGTTTGGATGGCTGAGAGTATAAATGGAAGGATGACAGTTGAATCTGGGTGGACATTAGTGGGTTGTTTGAGAGGTGTTTGGTGGACGTGAGTGGGTTGTTTTGGTGGAGTTTGGAGGTGGGTGTGAGTTGGTGTATGTCAGGAGAGTGTGGAGAAAGAGGGAGGTGGAGAGGGAGGTGGAGGCTTCCCCCAGGCACCTGGTTGGCCACTGTGAGAACAGGATGCTGGACTAGATGGGCCACTGGCCTGATCCAGCAGGCTCTTCTTATGTTCTTATGTTCTTATGAGTTTGGATTAGTAATAAGTCAAATATCACAGTAATAGATGAAACCATAAGCTTGTAGATCATTATCAAAGTTATCTTGTTATTAATGTTATTTAATAAATACTATTTTGGTTTACCGAAGGCCTGATCCTTGGCTGGGGTTTCACAGACCAGAAGGGAGGGTAAGGTAATAACCAAGGCTGAAGGGAAACAGTAACAAATGGTGGCAGCGGTGAAGAGAAGATAACATTGTAGGTATTCAGAGCAACCCCGAGTTATGAGTTATCTGCATTGATACAAGGGGGTTGGGAACAGCATAGGCACGCAGTCACGAATGTAACTGGATAGAAAGACTCAGGCAAGGTCTCTGGGAACATTGGTTGTAGAACGTGACTGGTGGTGCTGCCTAGCAGGGGGATCTATTGAGATCTGTGCTAGAGCGGAGAGAGAAACCATAAAAAAGGACAGTCCGGACTGGTGGAGTCCCTGGTGGTGCCTAGTGAAAGGCAGTAGCCACGAGCAGGTAGGAACCTGACAGGGAGAGCCAGGGAAGGGCATCACAGTTTACCATTGCCTTCCTCTGAGTTTGGATGCATTTTAGTCTGGTGTCTCCACTTTGACCATTCCGCCAGGGGTGCCCCTGCTAGGAGTCTAGCCTCTTGGTCTAGACTCCTCACAGCATTGCTCTTAGATTCTTCAACACTCTCAAACCCCCTCACCACATTAAGGTGTGCATCCTAAAGGGGGATAAAACCCTTTAGCAAACTTAAAATGCTATTACAAAAAATAGGTTGGTACAGGGGATGGTTCAGATGAGAATGCAGTGAGCAGAGCCTATATGTGGTATGGGAGCATGGATCACATCCTGCCTACACACCCCATCCTGGCAAGCCTGTCCCAGTGGACAGCCACACATTGGATTTACCAAGGACCTTCATGTAAAATCCAATGTTTGTAGGCCTGAATATCCTGCTTGTGTCTAGGGTTGCCAGATGGGGTCTCCCTTTCCTCTCCCAAGAACCTTCCAATGATCTCCCTCATTCGTTGCCAGTGATCCCGGTCCTCCTGGTGCTCTCGTTGCCTTTGCTGCTGGTCCCATTGCCTCTGCTGCTGGTCCTCCTGGCTACACTGCTGGAACATCAATCTCATCTGTTCCAGGAGGGTTGCTGTTATCTCCTCCATCTTGACCCAGGCACACCTTGCTCCCAATGCTTCTCCCAGGAAACTCAATCCACTTCTGACACCAGTGTTGTGCACCTCCCCAATCTCCAAGCCGTGAGATTTCTGGGGTTCCTGTGCTCCTCCAGGGTTTGGTTTCCTTTAGGAAGAACGTCAGTGGAGACTGCGGTGTCTTTATAAAATATGGTTTATTTATTTACACACATTCCAACCTGGAGGGAGTTCAAGGCATCAGCAGTCCAATATCCAGCTTTTCCATCAAGGTTGCAGGAGGCACCCCAAATGCCATGGTGCAGAGAGCCAGTATCTCTCCCTGCCTTCAGTCACCAGCCTTTCTTTAGACACAACTCCCTCCGTGGCGCAGAGTGGTAAGCAGCGGTAACGCAGCTGAAAGCTGTGCTCATGGCTGGAGTTCAATTCCAACGGAAGGAGGAAGTCGAATCTCTGGTAAAAGGGGTCGAGGTCCACTCAGCCTTCCATCCATCCGTGGTCGGTAAAATGAGTACCCGGCATATGCTGGGGGGGTAAAGAAAGACCGGGGAAGGAACTGGCAATCCCACCCCATATATACGGTCTGCCTAGTAAACATCGCAAGACGTCACCCTAAGAGTCGGAAACGACTCGCACTACAAGTGTGGGGACACCTTTACCTTTAAAAAGCACAAAACCTCTCCTAGGTTCCAGGAGGGGAGAAAGGCTCTCCTGAAGAGTTTCAATGACAAAAGGATCTTCCTGCCCTATTCAGCAGTTGTTGGGCAACTGATAGGCCCATTATCCTACCTGGCCACTCTATTTGTTTAACAAAAGACTCATCTGACCGGCAGAGCGAGTTCCTCATTCCAAGGATTAGGATTCCAAATCAGGGGTTGGAAAGGGGACCCACAGGAATAATCAATTCCAACCCCCCATACGGAACAGAAAAAAGGCACTGGGCTATAGATTTGGAGGTTTGGGATGGTTAGGGTGCCACTCTTGGCTCCCACTGGGAGGAAGGGTGGGATATAAATCTAATAAATAATAAATAGGGTGGGCAGTGCTCCACTTGCCTTTAATGAGGGGCCTCCACTGCCTGTATGGTACCTTTAAGGCTAACCAATTCAGGCTGCAATCCTATGCATACCATGAAATTCAGTGGGGGTTATTTCTGAATAATGTATAGTTTCTTTGGCATAAGCCCACACTAGAAATTCTGTCAGCAATTCTGAACCAAGGTAAGGAAAATAGTTAGGTATTAGAATCATAGAATTGTAGAGTTCTAAGGGGCTTACAACGCCATGGAGTCCAACCCCCTGCTCAATGCAGGAATCCAAATTAAAGTACACTCGTCAGGTGGCTGTCCAGCTGCCTCTTCAATGCCTCCAGTGTTGGAAAGGCCAACACCTCTCTAGGTAACTGGTTCCATTGTCATACTGCTCTAACAGTTAGGAAGCTTTTCCTGATGAAATCTGCCTCCCTGTAACCTGAGCCCATTATTGTGTGTCCTGCACTCTGGGATGATCGAGAAGAGATCCCGGCCCTCCTCTATGTGACAACCTTTCATGTACTTGAAGAGTGCTATCATATCTCCCCTCAGACGTCTCTTCTCAAGGCTAAACATGCCCAGTTCTTTCAGTCTCTCTTCATAGGGCTTTGTTTCTACTCCCCTGATCATCCTTGTTGCCGTCCTCTGAATCTCTTCCACTTTGTTTTCATCCTTCTTAAAGTGTGGTGTCCACAACTGGATGCAGTCCTCAAATTGAGGCCTAACCGGTGCCAAATAGAGGGGAACCAATATGTCATGCAATTTGGAAACGAAACTTCTGTTAATGCAGCCTAAAATAGCATTTTCCATTTTTGTAGCCACATAACACTGTTGGCTCATATTCAGCTTGTGATCAACAACAATCCCAAGATCCTTCTTGCATGTAGTATTGCTGAGCCAAGTATCCCCCATCTTATAACTGTGCATTTGGTTTCTTTTTCCTGGGTGTAGAACGTTGCTCTAATCCCTGTGAAATTTCATTCTGTTGTTTTCAGCCCAATGCTTCAGCGTTTTGTTTCTGTCGTCCAAGGTATTAGCTATCCCTCCCAATTTTGTATCATTTGCAAATTTGATAAGCATTCCTTGCACCTCCTCATCCAAGTCATTAATAAAAATGTTGAAGAGCACTGGACCCAGGACCAAGCCCTGGAGTATCCCACCCACTCTCTCCCCAGTTTTATTTATTTATTTATTCAATTTATTAGTCGCTCATCTGGCTGGTTACCCATCCACTCTGAGCAACGTACAAAGCAAAAACATATAAAACATCAAGGACATCAAAAAACTAAGCAAAAGAGCTAAACAATAACATAGAGACAAACTTAGTTACAATAAGGCTTCTCGTCTGTATAGTCCAAAAAGTGCACCTTTAGATGCAAACTCCTGGTGTGAGTCTTCCCACCCTAGCACAAAGACCGGTGTGGGTGATAGTCCATTTGTAAGTGCGAAGAACAACACCCCCTCTTGATCTCAGCATCCAGCATCCAGTACATTCAGTGGAGAGTGGGGCGCGGCAGTTTGAGAAAGAACCATTGGTAAGCACTCTTTGAGTACGATTCTGTAGGCAACTGTGGATCCATCTGATAGTTGTTCCATCCAGCCCACATTTAGCTAGCTTGCTAATCCAAATATCATGGGGTACTTTGTCAAAAACTTTGCTGAAGTTGAGGTATCTTATGTCCACAGCATTCCAACAGTCTACCAGGGAGGTTACCCAATCAAAAAATGAGATAAGATTTTTCTGGAAGGATTTGCTCTTGATAAATCCATGTCGGCTTCTAGTAATCACTGCATTGCTTTCAAGGTGGTAACAGATTGACTGCTTTAGACTGACCTGCTCAAAGTTTTCCCAGGGATTGATGTCAGGCTGACTGGTTTGTAGTTCCCAGGTTCCTTCTTTTTGACCCCTTTGAAGATAGGGACAACATTAGCCCTCCTCCACTCATCCTCATTAATAAAACTGCAGCATCTAAGTGTCCACTGTTTCTTTGCAAACGAGGATAGAGGGAGAACCCAAACAGGTGGGGGTCACAGAACATTTTCTCCCTTTAAAGAAGCAATTGTGACAGCAGAGACTCCTTCTGAACCAAAGTTAGACACTTTTCAGTTCAGTTAGGTGCTAAGTACTTGTTCAACTGCAGTGATTAAGTGTCCACAGGGAGGAGGCCCTGTCAGGTTCAGTGTGTACCAGCTACCACGAGGGAAAGCCCAACATAATCAGCTCCATCTATGTAGTCACACACAACATTATGCACACACAGTTTGCAGATGTGTAGGATTGCACCATAAGGCTACATGTGAAAGGGGACTAGGGCCTTTTGAAAGTGATGAAATTGGATCTAGTCATGCCCCATAAATTATTTTTGGGGGGTTACTTTACATAATATGTGAATATTCAATTATGGTGAGGATATATACATTGGAAAATAATTTAACTGATGCTTAATCTAATTTCCAAACAGTTGAAAAATATGGCATTAATATTGGTTCCACCACCGCACACACATACCGCAAAACTAAATTGAAGAAATACATACTCTTCTGTATACCCCCCTTCATTTTAAGGAGCTTCAGAATGAACTGAAGAACAAAGGAAATTGACTCTTTCAAAGATTACAGTGACATGCATTTGTCTTAGCTTACTATATACCACTGTTTTGAATCAAAAACATGAAACAGTTAAACAAAGAATATTTCTATGTAGCAATAGATATTTTGAGATAAATTTGGCCAGCACTTTATATTTCTATCTTAAATCCTCAGAAGATGGCACTGGCTTCAGGTTCTGAAGATGGGAATACGACCTGCAAAAAATAAGAGGAGCAGAAACAAAATATGACTTTTTGCCCCAGGGGTAATGGAGATGGAGATGAATCCTGACAGGCGCACACATGGCAAGGCAAAGGTACAGCAAGAACAGGTGACTCACACACTGTAGTGGCATGTTCTCTCTAAGGGCTTCCGTGTGCCAGTAATGCCTGAACGATCTTAGCCACAATCACATGAGGAACACAATGACTGGCTGGTTGTTGAGCCATATAATAAAACCCCAACAAATTAAGTATAAAATAGCCTCTGGTGAGCCATAGTCCTAATTAGAAAGAGAATTAACAGGTATTAGATTAGCAAAAATCTCTGCTAGGAAAGTATATAGGGGACATTATTAAAGAGGCTGACCTTTTTTGTTTTGTGTGTATATGTGTGTGTTTGTGTGACTGAATTTGATCACACTTTTAATTACTTCTGCCACCTTGAAGAGCTAACTGGATTCTTTAACTTAACTACTGAAGAGTAGAAAGGTTTATAAATCATCATGGAGAGCAAACAAAGGAGCAGCAGTTGTCATAGACCCACATGCTTTTACTGTGTGCAAAACATCACAAATATTCAGCTTGCTTGTTTTCTTCTTTCTCTCCATGAATACATTTTGGTATCATCACTTGGAGTACTATGTACTGCTTGGTTATAGTTTATTGAGTTTTGCTAGATTAAGCTCAATGAATATAATTTGGCAACTGACTTGACATCTAGGGATTTATAACTGCATCTGCTTGCATCCTATTACATTTGCCTCTCACATTGCTCCTCTCTCTGTGTTGTTTGTTACCCTTCTTTCTGTCCCACTGTTCTCATCGATTGCAGGGCCAAACTACATCTTACATTCTTCATTCTTTTAGAAAGCACACTTCAATTGCCTACTTTTCTTTTGAAGGGAGGAGAGGCCCTGAACATGTTCCCTGTTAGGAACCCCACACCAGTTTTTTGCTGAAAATCTTCCCAGAGCTGCTATTTGCATTGTGAGGGAAACCTCACTATAGCAGCTTGAGAGCATTTTTGCAGGGACCATCTGATGGGGGAAAGGGTTAAACTCTCCCTGCCCTCCAAAAATGTTCCTCTGCTGCTTGGCTGGCCCTATTTACTTTTTAAAAAACATGCATATTGCATATTGCATTCACACAATTACTATCACATTGAGTTTGAAGTTTGAGCATCTTCATATGCAGATTCAGATAAACACGTATATGCACACCTCAGGCAATTCAAATTCTCTGAATATAGATACAATCAGCCTAATTTCTCCAGCCTTACTGTGAAACTTATGCTCAGATACTTCAGGTCTTTCTTCATAGTTCTTATTCTTGCAATACCTTGTTAGTCTACACAAACGTTTTTTTAATTGACTCATCTTTAACATTTGCATGTGAATTTTCCTTCATAAATCCATGTTGCTCAGGCTAATTTACTATAGATAAACCTTAACTCAAATGTTAGATTAGGTGGCAGAGATATAAGACAGTTTGGTTCTACCTTCTCATTGCATGGGCTCCATGAATTATTCCTACAATTCCATACAGCTGAGAAGTTTCTAAAGGCAGACTGAGAGAGCAAAGAGGGGAGGGGGATTTCATAGACCATACCTATTCTACAAGTACATACAGGTTTCATAGACAAGTCCATACTATTTTACTATTGGTAGTATCAAAATAGTAGGACTGTGCAAAAACCCCTCCCCCGTTAGATTTGGGGCTTGATTCACAAATTCAGATCAGGCCCTAATTCAGTTTGGATTGATTTGGACCCAATCCAACCCAATTTAGACCCTGAATCCAAATCAAACTCAGAAAGCAGAATATTTGGTTCTCCTACTCACTTGCACTGGGAAACCAAAATGGCCAGTTTTTTTATCACATAGATCAGGGGTGGCCACTCCGTGGCTCTCCAGGTGCTGCTGGACTACAGCTCCCATCATCCCTGACCATGAGCTCTGTTGGCTGAGACTGATGGGAGCTGTAGTTCAGCAGCATCTGGAGAGCCACGGAGTGGCCACCCCTGACATAGACAGGACAGACAAAAGACAGTACTTCTTTACACAGTGCATAGGTAAACTATTGAATTCGCTCCCACAGGAGGCAGTGACAGACACCAGTGTGGATGTCTTCAAAGAGAATTAGACAAATTTATGGATCATAAGGCTATCAATGGCTACTAGCCATTATTGTTGTTGTTGTTGTTGTTTGTTAGTTTGTTTATTGCACTTGTATACTGCCCCATAGCCGAAGCTCTCTGGGCGGTTTACAGCAACCAAAAACATTAAAACAAATATACAATTTAAAACATATTTTAAAAACAATTTAAAACACAATTTAAAAATTTAAAACAATTTAAAACACATGCTAAGATGCCTGGGAGAAGAGGAAAGTCTTGACCTGGTGCCGAAAAGATAACAGTGCTGGCGCCAGGTGCACCTCGTCAGCAAGATCATTCCATAATTTGGGGGCCACCACTGAGAAGGCCCTCTCCCTTGTTGCCACCCTCCCAGCTTCCCTCGGAGTAGGCACCCGGAGGAGGACCTTTGATCTTGAATGTAGTGTACGGGTGGGTTCGTATCGGGAGAGGCGTTCCATCAGGTATTGTGGTCCCAAGCCGTGTAAGGCTTTATAGGTCAAAACCAGCACCTTGAATCGAGCTCAGAAACATACATATCATCATCATCATCATCATCATCATTTTGTTTGTCACCTCATACCCAATGGTCTCTTGGTGATTAACAACAGATTAAAAAATATACAATATAAAACAAATTTAAAAACATGGAATACAAAATGAAAATCATGCAATATAAAATCTTAAAACCCACATAAAAAAAATGATGGGTATGCTGTGCCCATGGTAATTTGCTTCTGAATCCTGGAAACCAAACGAGGGGAGAATGCTGTTGTGCATGTTGTGCTTCTGGTTTTCCACAGGCATCTTACTGGCCACTATGAGAACAGGATTTATTTATATATATATTTATTTATTTAATTTGTATCCGCCCTTCCTCCCAGCAAGAGCCCAGGGCAGCAAACAAAGCACTAAAACACTTTAAAACATCATAAAAACAGATCCTAAAACACATTAAAACAAAACAGCATTAAATACATTTTAAAAAAACAACTTTAAAAAAGGGTTAAAAACATTAAAAAACATATTAAACAATTCTGACAGAGATGCAGACTGGGATAGGTCTCAACTTAAAAGGCTTGTTGAAAAAGAAAAGTCTTCAAAAGGCGCCGAAAAGATAGCAGAGATGGCGCCTGCCTAATATTCAACGCGAGGGAATTCCACGGGGTAGGTGCCGCCACACTAAAGGTCCGTTTCCTGTATTGTGCAGAACGGACCTCCTGATAAGATGGTATCTGCAGGAGGCCCTCACCTGCAGAGGGCAGTGATCGACTGGGCATATAAGGGGTAAGACGGCCTTTCAGGTATCCTGGTCCCAAGCTGTATAGGGCTTTGTACACCAAAACTAGAACCTTGAACTTGGCCCAGTAGCAAATGAGCAGACAGTGCAATTCTTTCAGCAGCGGTGTGATATGTTGGCAATACCCTGCTCCAGTGAGCAGTCTCACTGCCGCATTTTGCACCAGCTGCAGCTTCCGGACCAACCTCAAGGGCAGCCCCACATACAGCACATTACAGTAATCCAGCCTAGAGGTTACCACTGCGTGGACAATAGTGGTCAGGCTATCCCGATCCAGAAACGGCCATAGCTGTCTCACCAGTCTAAGCTGGTAAAAGGCACTCCTAGCCACTGAGTCACCGGGACCTCTAGCGACAAAGATGACTCCAGGAGCACCCCCAGACTACGGATCTGCTCTTTCAGAGGAGTACGACCCTGTCCAAAACAGGCAACTGAGCAATTATCTGAACTCGGGAACCACCAACCCACAGCGCCTCCATCTTGCTAGGATTCAGACTCAGCTTATTGGCCCTCATCCAGCCCACCACCGAGTCCAGGCAGCGGTCCAGGGCTTGCACGGCCTCTCCTGATTCAGGTGTTATGGAGAAATAGAGCTGGGTATCATCAGCATACTGCTGACACCTCGCCCCAAAGCTCCTGATGACTGCTCCCAAGGGCTTCATATAGATGTTAAACAGCATGGGGGACAAGATGGTACCCTGTGGCACCCCACATCACAGCTGCCAGGGGGCCAAAAGACAGTCACCCAATGCTATTCTCTGAGAACGACCTTGGAGATAGGATCAGAACTACTGTAAAACAGTGCCTCCAATACCCATATCACCAAGTCAGTCCAGAAGGATACCATGGTCAATGGTATCAAAAGCCGCTGAGACATCAAGGAAGAATAACAGGGTCGCACTCCCCCTGTCCTCCCGATAAAGGTCATCCATCAGGGTGACCAAGGCTGATTCAGTCCCATAACCAGGCCTGAACCCAGACTGGGATGGGTCAACATAATCTGTTTCATCCAAGAGTACTTGCAGTTGCTGCGCCACAACCCTCTCAATCACTTTCCCTAAGAAGGGAGTATTTGCAACTGGTTGGTAGTTGTCACAAACCAATGGGTCCAGGGTGGGCTTTTTCAGGAGTGGTCGAATCACTGCCTCTTTCAAAGTGGCTGGAACCACTCCCACTCGCAATGATGCACTGACCACACCCTGGATCCACTCAGTCAGACCCCCTCAACAAGCTTTAATAAAACAAGAAGGGCAAGGGACGAGAGGACACATTGCTGGCCGCATCATTGCAAGCACCTTGTCCACGTCATCAGGCCACATCAGCTGAAACTGTTCCCAAGAAGTTGCAGCAGATGTTGCACTGGACACCTCAGTGGGGACTACAGTAGATGTGGATGGGGCATCAAGACTGCTATGGAGGCGAGCAACTTTACTCTCAAAGTACCTTGCAAACAATTCACAGTGGGCCTCCGAAGGGTCTAAGACTCCTTTTCCTGGAGTTGATGTCAACAGACCCCTGACAATAAGGAAAAGCTCCACCGGACGCTACTTAAGGATGCGATGAAGGCAGAGAAGTGGGCCTTCTTCGCCGCCCTCACTGCCACACAGTAGGCATGGTTATGATGTTTTACTCGTGCCCGATCAGCCTCACAGCGCATCTTTCACCACTTGCGCTCTAGCTGTCGTCCAGCCTGTTTCATTGCCCTTAGCTCACTGGTGTACCAAGGTGCAAGCCGAACTCCACAGTGCCGGAGAGGGCGCTCGGGGGCAACCGTGTCGAGAGCCTGATGCACCTCGCTGTTCCACAGCGTGACAAGGGCTTCAACAGGGTCACCTGCTCTATCTACTGGGAACTCCCCCAGGGCAATCAGGAACCCAGTGGATTCCATTAGGCTCAGGGGGCAGACCATCTTAATCTGTCCACCACTCCTGCAGGGAAGGATTGGAGCCATAAGTCTAAACTTCACCAGGAAGTGATCTGACCATGACAATGGGGTGACATCCGCCCCTTCCTCCATCTGGAGCAAAAACCAAGTCGAGGGTGTGCCCTGCCCTATGTGTTGGGCCAGTAACAAGTTGAGACAGCAGCATGGTCGTCATGGAGGCCATGAAGTCCCGAGCCGAACACTGGAGGCAGCCTCAGCATGGACATTGAAATCACCCAGCACTATCATTCTGGGCTCCTCCAACGCCACAGCCCAGACGGCCTCTGCCAGCTCAGTCAGAGAAACTGTTGGGCAGCAGGGTGGTTGATACACCAGCAGCAACCCTACTTTACTGTCTCCTTGGCCCGACACGAGGCGCAGGCCCTCACAGCCAGCTCCAAGACAGAGTGGTTTCCTGGTGACAGAGATGGAAGTTCTGTAAACCACAGCAACTCTCCCCCCCCCCGTCCCTGCAGCCTGTGCTGGTGCTGCAGCAAGTATCCAGGTGGGAAAAGTTGGGTCAGATCAATCCCTCCAAGCTCACCCACCCAGGTCTCAGTAATACACACCAAATTGGCACCTTCATCCACAATCAAGTCATGGATGAGAGTGTTCTAATTATGTACCGATCTGGCGTTAAACAACAACACACACAGGCCAGAGGGCACAGCAGATGAGCAACGAGGAACCAATCTATGAGAGGAGTGGCAGGAAGGAACAAGGTGCAGATAGCCTTGCCCTTGTCTTCTCGGGTAATTCACCACCTCCCCATGGCTATATTTCCCTCTGCCTGTAATCACTGAAATTGGGGTGGCATCACCCATGTTCCTCCATACTAAGACTCCTCCTAAATACCTAATATGGGCCCAACACGAGCCCACCAACAAAGTCTACCGGACCGAATTATCCCAGTAGGCCTCTGCGAGGATTGGGAACAGTCACACCCATTCAAACTTTTTCACACAGGGCCCATCTACTCCCCCTCCTGTCTGACACCCAGGGAGGGCCAGCCTTCTGCCAGTTACAGACTCTCACTCTGAAGGCATCTGGTGACTTTCTCCTCTCATTCAGTTCACTGCACAGGCTTCCACCCTGTGCACGAACTACACATGCACCATACGCCCTCCCCACCACCAATCTCCTCTAGACTGGTTTAACAGAAAACAAATTAAAAACAACAACAAGAAAAAGTAATAGAAAAAGTAATGGAAGGGAGTAGCACCCTCACCCTTGGGACTCCCTAAGGGGCTCCCCAATGGCAGCTGGGCTTTTATGCCTCCTGGCTCAGCCAGCAGCTGTTACAAGAGGCTGTGAGATTAACTGCAGCCTCTCCCTGAAGCAAGGCCTAGGCAGGGGGTCCCAGTCCTTGCAGCACTTACCAGGGACTTCAGCTGTCTGGACAGACTGCAGCCCAAAGGAGCTAGTAGCAGGCACCCAGATGCCAGATACTCAGGATGCTGGACTAGATGGGCCATTGGCCTGATCCTGCAGACTCTTCTTATGTCCTTATTTACCTGAATAAAAACCAGCATAACCTTTCAAACACTACCCACTTCCTGTGCAATTGCAACTAATTAAAATGATATATTGCACCGTTGCATGAAACAGAAAGACAATACAGTACATTTGACTTAAGAACCTCCCAATTTTTATTGTAATTCCTAGCAGCACATAGCACAGACACATTAAATAAAGTTATGATTCTTAAAATGAAACATCTGAGTTGACCCACTGAAATTAATGCACCTAAGTTAGTTGTGTTCATTCATTTTAATAGGTCTACCCTGAGTATGACGAACATAGACTATAGCCCTTTGTCTTGGGCTTATTAATCAGGATGTGATTTGCATTAAGTTGGGGGTGGGACTGTACCTTTGCTTAATTTTTGCTGATGGGAAAAATAGTTCCCACCAACTGGGTACTGTGGTGGGTGGTGAAATACTGTTGCACATTAATGAACACTCATCATAATCCGTGGCATAATTTTTCCATTTGTGTTTTCTGACCTCAGAGAACTGTGCAATACAGGGCATATTGAAAAGGAACCTCTGCAAAGGAGGAGGAAGATAGAGTATAATCACAAACATTCTTCCCCCCCCCGTGAAAAATGAAAGTTTGGAGGAAAGGGCTTTCAAACTGAGCATGGGTGTGCAGGTGCACATTGAAACATAGGCTGGATTTTGAGGTTTGCATATGAAAGTAAACCTTCAAGTAAAACAGTAATGGAACATGTACTTCCACCCTCTCCAAATCAACATCCCTTTTTTGCCTCTAGTGGTGGTAGTTGTGGGTCAAACTGCATTATTCGGGAGGGATTTGGTCTAAGCACCTCCAGATTGTACATAATTGTACATAACAGGACACAGTTGAGTGTCAGGGATGTAATGCTAGACATTACAAAAACCTGGACAAGTGAATACTAAAGTGGGTAGGGTGTGCTTTTTGGCCCTGCCTCCAGCATCACTGGTCATGTCCCTGCCACTCCCAACCATCACTTGTTTGATGCAAAGATCTGAAAGGGCATTGGACTGTAAGCATGTATGGGTGAACACACTTACATGCCTCATCTTGATTGGAAACCCTGATAAGAAATGGTTTCACAGACAGAGAGAAGGAAAAAGCTGGCGCTGAGAAAGATGCCTGATATCATGTCAGACCAAAGGTCCATCTGGCTCAGTATTCTCTACAGTATTCCCTTACGTCCCATTTGGTTTGCTGTGTTGTTGAGTTGGGTGGTTGCGTTGTCCATAATTTGCCAAGTTAAAAGGTGGCAACTCTAGGATGATGTTCTAAAGCTAAAAAAAAAAAAAACAACCCTCCTCCCATCCCTAGTTCACAATCGAACAAGCATATGGACTACAGGCTTCTTGGTGCATTGCTGCTCTCTCATCCCTATACATCCAAAGAGCTTTGGTACCCCTTTTCTCCCTTCCTGGGGACTCCATCAAGAATCTATTTTTTGTTGTCTAGCATTTCTGTCTAGCATATACACTACTTAACTCAAGCAGGGGAATGCTTTGTTCAAGCAAATGCTTCAGCATAAAAACCAATGAATTCCACAAGGTGCTGATATTCCAGATGAGTCCTTAGTGGTCTGGCTGACACCGGGTTATACTTATCAAAGTTGGTTGGTAGTAGAGTGGTTTGAATTATTCATCGCTACCAAGTGACTCTCTTATCTGAGAAAACTCAAAACTTGCGAGTTTGCTGATACACAGGCAATTGTTTTTGAAGCAACCGGCATGAACAAATTTCAGCACCAAAGTTGTCACAAATCATTTACTTTTGGGGTGCTTTGAAGCACCTGGCATCTTCACTACAAAGTTCTATATTGGTTTGATGTCAATTTAACTGATGTGGCTCCCCCCCCCCCAATATCCTGGGAATTGTAGTTTTTGAGGGTGCTATGGTTTGCCATTAATTTGGAGGATGGGCAAGCCTTTGAAAGCTGTACCACTGGCAGAAGAAATACAGTTGTTTGTGGTGTAGAAATGCTTACAATGTTTATGCCAATGGCCATTAAGATTTTTTAAAAAAAATACAGGCAGAAATTCTGGCTAAAACATGAATTGCTAGTTGGCATTTCAGAACTTTGCCAAATTAGGGTAGATGTATCAATTTGAAGGCTGTAGAACAGTTCCCGATATGAACCTACCCGTACACTATGCTCAACATCGAAGACCCTCCTCCGGGTGCCTACTCATAGGGAAGCTCGGAGGGTATCAACAAGAAAAAGGGCCTTTTCAGTGGTGGCCCCGAATTATGGAACAATCTTCCTGATGAGGTACGCCTGGCGCCAACATTATTATCTTTTCGGCGCCAGGTCAAAACTCTCCTCTTCTCCCAGGCATTTTAGTATGTGTTAAAATTATCTTTTAACTTTTTTAAGAATTGAAAAATTTTAAATTTGTTTTAAATTGTCTAAATATGTGGTTTATTGTATTGATGTATGACTGTTGTGAACCGCCCAGAGAGCTTCGGCTATGGGGCAGTATATAAATTTAATAAAATAAATAAAATAAAATAAATAAATAAATGGCTCACTAAGGCAAACACAGCTCACAAGCCATAGCAGCTAACATAGAGTTATATCACCACTAGCTTGATAACTCCGTTATTGTTGCCTGCATAGGTGTACAAAAATAGGAGATGAGTTATCAAGAGCCTGGTAGGGCCCACTGTATGACTACTGGGCTTTGACTAGCTCAATGGATCACACATGCCATGCAGGCTTATGGTATTTCTCTATTATCAACCATGTGGAGAGTGCCCTTGAATTTCCGTTGCTTCCTTACTTTGGAATCTGAAAAGCAAGGGCTTTTTAGAATGAGATACCAGTGATCTCACTTGCTTCTGCCTTGCCCATGCACCATTTTTGGAGGTCCATCACAAACTTATCACATGGGCCTTCACAAACTTATCACATGGGCCTTCCCTCCCCCCCCGAATCCCTCATGAGTGACGAAAGCAGAATATTTATTTAAATGCTGAATTTACATTTTCTAGATTTCCCAAATCACGCATTGGTCCACACTGGGACTTTTTTTATCATGCCCCCAAACACGCCTCCCCCCCATCATTTTGCTATTTTTATTTAACATAGCATCAGTCGGAAGAAGCCTACAAAGCATGCTGATTATTTTTTAAAATTAATTTTTCCATATATAAAGAAACAAAGCAAAAGAGAATAATATACATATATACTAAACCAGTAAAAAGTGAAACAATCTTCAAAGCAAGAAAAAGAAACATAAATATAAACTTACAAGACGATATACCAGCTATTACTCTTCAAAGTATTTCAAACAGCACATATGGTTGAATATTGTCTTGAACTTTGTTACACCAGTAGCTCACAAAACTACTCCATTTTTCAATAAATAAATTATGCATTTGCCTGCTATATTAGTTAGCTTCACTATGTATGTTGTTTCCCAGATTCTTATTATCTAATCTTTTATTGTAGAAATAGCTATTCCCCCCCACACCTCACAATTATCTTACTATTTTATATTGTGTGTCATGCTTCCCGTGAATGATTCTACACAGGTGTGTGCCTGCTGAACTCAATAAACATGCAAATGATCAAACCTGCCCTCCTTCTCCCCCTCCTGCCTGCTCCCCTCCCCCTCCCCCCATCCCCGTCCCCTGTGGTCAGTTTCACCTATCCTAAGCATGATTGCAGAGGAGTAAATCTCACTGAATTCAATAAGCATTCAAATGATCGATACATTCTCAGCAAACTTGCACAGGAACCCATTTCTTACCTCCTGGATTAAAAAGCAAAGAACTTCACTAATAGGCAAAAAAGCCTTGCGGTTTAAGAATGTACCTATAGCCCACAAATATTTCTATCAAACTTTTAAAAGCAGGGAAATTGGGCAGCTATAGTGAATGAACCAAGGGAACAGGAGATCTGACTTCATCTCTGAGATATTGTACTGCCCTACAAATTTGTCAAAATGCACGTTACCATATTCTTCCAAGCTACACAGGAAGTGGATTGGACTGTGAAAGACCAACTCAAATTGTATTTGCATCGTGACACAGCTATCCTTCAAAATTTGCATTTATTAGAATTTTGGGATGCAGTTTGCCAACTAAACAATATTTACAAAAATTCATGTATTAGGGGAAAGTGTGCATAAAAATGAATATATGAGTGAAATTAACAGGCAAAAAGGCATGATGTGATGAGAAACTGCTTGCAAAAACATGTACTCTTGTTAAAACTGCCTAGAAAAATGTGTTTATTCAGAGACATTCGCACTAAAATTGTGAATTTTCATGAGGATTTTTTAAAAAAATTGCAAATTGCTGCAAAAATGTATTAAACTGAATTTAACATTGGAAAAATGAGAAACTGACAGAACTGAAACTGACAGATCTTTCCATCCCTAAATTCAGCATGGGAGAAAAGAGGAAATGGAGGTGGGGTAAACAGGGCAAGAATATGCAGTAGTTTCAATTACACATGCTTATGATTTTTTACAAGCTTATCATCTTTGCAAAGGTGGTGCTGAAAGCTTTGAGATTTCATGAAATCATTCAAAGACTATATCTATCTATCTATCTATCTATCTATCTATCTATCTATCTATCTATCTATCTATCTATCTATCTATCTATCTATCTATCTATCTATCTATCTATCTATCTATCTATCTATCTATCTATCTATCTATCTATCTATCTATCTATCTATCTAGATCCTGCCCTTCCTCCTAGCAGGAGTCCAGATTTAAATTTAAATTTGTATGTCCCTTTTCCATATAAAAATGCTCAAAGTGGCTCACAACCGCACAAAAATATAAATCACTACATGAGTAACAATAAAATACTAAATCATTTCAAAACATAACAATCCAACAATAACTCAATTTGATTACATGAACAAGGTCACCCTGAGCTAGGAGCCAAATCCTGAAAGAACCTATATCTTAGGAGACAGATCCTAGGAGAAGGAAGCGTATAGAAAGCTAGTTTTCAACACCACCCTAGCAGGAAAGCTTCAGGGGACACTGTAAACAAGGCTAAATTCCAGTCGGAGAGAAGGGGGAAAAGGAAACTCCACCGATACATACAGGGAGAGAGTCAGCTCAGTCCTTGCTAAAAAGGGCAGCTTCAGCCTTCCTGAAACACAACCACAAGCTCTGTTTCCCTAGGTTAAAGAAAGGTCAGGCTGTTCTAGGTGGGAAAACAACAAACACAAAAGACTTGCCTGAAAGGCACAGCCCCTTGCTGAGATTAAAAGCAGCCAAAAGCTTAAACAGCCCCGCCCCTCGCTCAGGAAGGAAGCCTGAGAGAATACTAAAGAGTTAAGCCCCAGCTGATAGCCATCAGCCTCAAGTAACACATCACTGGCTGGCAGCAGTAGCTGGGAGGAACCAGCCACACATATAAAGTCAGAGCACCCTAGCGAGGAAGCCTGCTCCACGAGCTAGAGGGAGCCCCAGCTGACAAAGCGTCAAGGTGAGTTAAGCAGCAGAGCGAGTTCGGCAGCAGGGCGAGGAGGCCAGGGTCCCCCACTCTGCCCGTCTGTTCCCTGACCTCAACTAAACCGCAGTCTCCAACCCATTGACGTAATAAACCTTAAACAAAACTATGCAGGTAAGAAGCCAGCAGGCGTGTGGGGGCTTTCCAGTGTTTTGCACCGCCTGCAGCATGTATGACTATCTGCCTGTTGGACAAAAGTCGTGGGTATGCTCTCGGTGCAATGAGCTCCTGGCTGTCCGGGAACGACTTCATTTCCTTGAGGCCAAGGTGGCAGACCTGGAAAAGCTGAGAGAGGCAGAGAGGTGTGTGGAGGAGGCCTTCAGGGACGTTATAGCTTTATCCCACTCCAAGGATGATAGCTCTTCTGCTATCATGGACAACGATGGTCTCGGGGAAGGAGAGCATCCAGCTGAGGAAGAGGGAAACGATCCCTTAGAAGGGACCCATTCCTTGGGGGATGAGCAGCTATCCTCTCGTGCCGAGGATATATCTCCAGGGGGTGGAGGGATCCTTGTAGTGGGTGATTCGATCATTAGGAACATAGACAGTGGGGTGTGTGATGGGCGTGTAGACCGCAAGGTGTTTTGCCTGCCTGGTGCGAAGGTTGCGGATATTGCCCGTCGTTTAGATAGTTTGGTAGACAGTGCTGGGAAGGAGTCAGTGGTCGTGGTGCACGTTGGCACCAACGACATGGGGAAATGCAGCCGTGAGGTCCTGGAAGCAAAATTTAGGTTGCTGGGTAGGATGCTGAAAGCCAGGACCTCCAAGGTGGCTTTCTCTGAAATGCTACCGGTTCCACGCGCAGGACCAGCCAGACAGGCCCAGCTTCGCAGTCTCAATGCGTGGATGAGACGATGGTGTCGGGTGGAAGGGTTTGGATTTGTTAGGCACTGGGGAACATTTTGGGACAAGCCAGGCCTGTACAAAAGGGACGGGCTCCACTTGAACCAGAATGGAACCAGACTGCTGGCACTTAAAATTAAAAAGGTGGCAGAGCAGCTTTTAAACTGACTGAGGGGGGAAACCCAACAGGAGCTGAGAAAGGTCCGGTTCGGAATAAACCTCCCCCCTGGGATAAAAACCAAAGAAATGATGAAATTTTAAAAGGGGTAGGCCTAGAAGTAGACATGGTGAGAGCAGGGGCACAGGATATAAATTCAGAAGAGCAAAATTACCACAGGCCTAACCACAAGTGCCAAAGACACTTGAAGAGAGACACTGCTTACAAGTGCCTGTACGCTAATGCTAGGAGCCTGCGAACCAAGATGGGAGAACTGGAGTGCTTGGTCTTAGATGAGAGCATTGATATAGTGAGCATAACGGAGACCTGGTGGAATGGAGAAAACCAGTGGGATACGGTTATCCCTGGATATAAACTATACCGGAAGGACAGGGAAGGACGTATTGGTGGCGGAGTCGCTCTATACGTGAAAGAAGGCATTGAATCCAGCAAGCTTGAAACCCCAAAAGAGGCAGACTCCTCCACAGAATCATTGTGGGTGGTGATACCATGCCCCAGGAGGGACTTAATACTGGGAACGATCTATCGTCCCCCTGATCAAAATGCTCAGGGAGACCTTGAGATGAGATATGAAATTGAGGAAGCATCCAAACTAGGAAATGTGGTAGTAATGGGTGACTTCAACTACCCGGACATAGACTGGCTGCATATGTGTTCCAGTCATGACAAAGAAGCAAAGTTTCTAGATATTCTAAATGACTATTCCCTAGACCAGTTGGTCATGGAACATAAAAACCAACAACAAAAAATTCTATAAATACATTCAAAGCAGGAGACCATCTAGGGAGACGATTGGATCCTTGGATGATAAGGGAGTCAAAGGTGTACTAAAGAACGATAAGGAGATTGCAGAGAAGCTAAATGAATTCTTTGCATCTGTCTTCACAGTGGAAGCTATAGGGCAGATCCCTGAACCTGAACTAACATTTGCAGGAAGGGATTCTGAGGAACTGAGACAAATAGTGGTAACGAGAGAGGAAGTTCTAAGCTTAATGGACAATATAAAAACTGACAAATCACCGGGCCCGGATGGCATCCACCCGAGAGTTCTCAAAGAACTCAAAGGTGAAATTGCTGATCTGCTAACTAAAATATGTAACTTGTCCCTCAGGTCCTCCTCCGTGCCCGAGGACTGGAAAGTGGCAAATGTAACGCCAATCTTCAAAAAGGGATCCAGAGGGGATCCCGGAAATTACAGGCCAGTTAGCTTAACTTCTGTCCCTGGAAAACTGGTAGAAAGTATTATTAAAGCTAGATTAACTAAGCACATAGAAGAACAAGCCTTGCTGAAGCAGAGCCAGCATGGCTTCTGCAAGGGAAAGTCCTGTCTCAGTAACCTATTAGAATTCTTTGAGAGTGTCAACAAGCATATAGATAGAGGTGATCCAGTGGACATAGTGTACTTAGACTTTCAAAAAGCGTTTGACAAGGTACCTCACCAAAGGCTTCTGAGGAAGCTTAGCAGTCATGGAATAAGAGGAGAGGTCCTCTTGTGGATAAGAAATTGGTTAAGAAGCAGAAAGCAGAGAGTAGGAATAAACGGACAGTTCTCCCAATGGAGGGCTGTAGAAAGTGGAGTCTCTCAAGGATCGGTATTGGGACCTGTACTTTTCAACTTGTTCATTAATGACCTAGAATTAGGAGTGAGCAGTGAAGTGGCCAAGTTTGCTGATGACACTAAATTGTTCAGGGTTGTTAAAACAAAAAGGGATTGCGAAGAGCTCCAAAAAGACCTCTCCAAACTGAGTGAATGGGCAGAAAAATGGCAAATGCATTGCAATATAAACAAGTGTAAAATTATGCATATTGGAGCAAAAAATCTGAATTTCACATATACGCTCATGGGGTCTGAACTGGCGGTGACCGACCAGGAGAGAGACCTTGGGGTTGTAGTGGACAGCACGATGAAAATGTCGACCCAGTGTGCGGCAGCTGTGAAAAAGGCAAATTCCATGCTAGCGATAATTAGGAAAGGTATTGAAAATAAAACAGCCGATATCATAATGCCGTTGTATAAATCTATGGTGCGGCCGCATTTGGAATACTGTGTACAGTTCTGGTCGCCTCATCTCAAAAAGGATATTATAGAGTTGGAAAAGGTTCAGAAGAGGGCAACCAGAATGATCAAGGGGATGCAGCGACTCCCTTACGAGGAAAGGTTGCAGCATTTGGGGCTTTTTAGTTTAGAGAAAAGGTGGGTCAGAGGAGACATGATAGAAGTGTATAAAATTATGCATGGCATTGAGAAAGTGGATAGAGAAAAGTTCTTCTCCCTCTCTCATAATACTAGAACTCGTGGACATTCAAAGAAGCTGAATGTTGGAAGATTCAGGACAGACAAAAGGAAGTACTTCTTTACTCAGCGCATAGTTAAACTATGGAATTTGCTCCCACAAGATGCAGTAATGGCCACCAGCTTGGATGGCTTTAAAAGAAGATTAGACAAATTCATGGAGGACAGGGCTATCAATGGCTACTAGCCGTGATGGCTGTGCTCTGCCACCCTAGTCAGAGGCAGCATGCTTCTGAAAACCAGTTGCCGGAAGCCTCAGGAGGGGAGAGTGTTCTTGCACTCGGGTCCTGCTTGCGGGCTTCCCCCAGGCACCTGGTTGGCCACTGTGAGAACAGGATGCTGGACTAGATGGGCCACTGGCCTGATCCAGCAGGCTCTTCTTATGTTCTTATGTTCTTATATTTAAAGTCATAATACAACAATAAATTAAAACATATCAATTAATGACAAACATAATAAGCATTCCAATACAAAAATACAAGAAAACAGTCTGCCACCTCAGCTCAGATGTTACAGCCTCTGCTAGCGAATGTCCTTGTTGCTGCCAGGAAAAGGTTCACAGTGGCACCTCCTTTTATCGCTGTCCCAAACGCCAGCCAGAGCCCTCTCAAGGAAGTGCCCAGAGCTGGCTCTGGTGTTGTTGGTCTGGAAATCAGAGTTAGCATCATTTCCCTTCACCTGCACTCTGGAACTGCCAGAAAAGTTCCATTGCACTTTAAGTGCTCAGTAGGGCAGATGTTCCAGGAGTGGGGGGGGGGGAATACAAAAAACAGTCTGCCTTCCCAGCTCAGATGTTACAGCCTCTGCTGGTTGCTGTCATCATTGCTGCCAGGAAAAGATTCACTGCGGCACCTCCGTTCTCAAAGAACTCTGCTGTGAAATTGCTGATTGTCTAACAAAAATATGTAACTTAAGAGCCACCTACTTAAGGACTAGAAAGTGGCCAATGTAATTTTTTTTTTAAAGGGATCCAGAGGAGATTCTGGAAATTACCGATCCAGTGACATTGTGTACTTGGACTTTCAAAAAGTTTTCAACAATGTATCTCACCAAAGACTCCTGAATAAGCTTAGCAGACATGGAATAAGGTAAGAGGTCCTATTATAGTCCAGGAACTGTCTAGGAAACAGGAAGCAAAAAGCAGGAATAAATGGACAGTTCTCCCAATAGAGCAGCCTTTCCCAACCAGTGTGCCTCCAGATGTTGTTGGACCACAAGTCCCATCAGCCTCAGCCAGCATTGCCAATGGTCAGGAAAGATGGGAGTTGTGGTCCAACAACATCTGGAGGCACACTGGTTGGGAAAGGCTGCAATAGAGGGATGTAGAAAGTAGAGTTCCCCAAGGATCAGTGCTTTTAAACTTGTTCATAAATGATCTAGAGTTAGGGGTGAGCAGTGAGGCGGCCGAGCTTGCTGATAGTAAATTGCTCAAGGTTGTTAAAAAGGGATTGTGAAGAGCTCTAAAAGGACCTCTCCAAACTGAGTGAATGGGTGGGAAAATGGCAAATAAAATTCAGTGTAAACTAGGAATGGGCATGAAATTCAATTCAGTTTGCATTTCAAGCCAAATTTATCAAATTTGCACTTTCTGAAACAATATGAGAACTGAAACACAGCCTTCCTTTGAAATTTGCATTTGGAATACTGTATACAGTTCTGGTTGCCTCACCTCAAAAAGGATTTAAAATAGGATTGGATAAATTCATGGAGAATAAGGCTATAAATGACTACTAGCCATGATGGCTCTACTCTACCTCCCTGGTTGGAGGCAGCATACTTCTGAATACCAGTTGCTGGTATGCAGAAGGGGACAGTGCTATTGCACTCAGATCCTACTTGCAGGTTTCCCATAGACATCTGGTTGGCCACTGAGAGAACAGGATGCTGAACTGGATGGGCTACTGGCCTGATCTGACAGGTTCTTCTTAAGTTTTTTTATGACTTGTTCAGCACAGTGGCATCCTGGTACCAATCCAACTCTACATGTAACCAGCAGGCAAGGCTGTATTTGCATGATCTAGTACATGTGCAAAAGCCAATCCTGACTGTATTATCTTTATCAAATATATCTTATTTTCATTCTCTGCTCTCCTCACCCAATAGTAATTTGCCTATCCTGAGCATATGTTTTTATCGTGTATTTTAAACAGTATCTTATTATTGTTATATTTTGATGATGCTTGGTTGTTGTTGTTTGTTGTTTTGACTTTTGATTCTGTTATATTTACTGTATTTATACATTTTGCTTATTTTATCTTTTATGTACACCGCCCAGGGAGCCTTTTTGGCTTAGGGCGGTATATAAATTAAATAAAATAAATAAATAAAATAAATGTCTGGAACCCCAGATTTGGAAATATTGGGTAGGAGAGTTGTTAGGTTAGTCAGTGAGAATCAGTTTCTTAAAGCTGCAAGACGGGGCCTGGGATTTTTTTTGGGGGGGGGGTAAAATAGAGGATGAATTGAACAAATTTGTTTTTAAAGGCACTTTAAAATTAAAAGTGGTGGAAAGCCTGCCTCAGCCATGTGAGGCTGGGCAAAACCAATATGTTGGACACACTGGTGTGAAAAAAAGTTAAACTACAAACTTTAAGAGCCACTTCACAAAGTATTTTTTTTAAAAAGTCTGTTTTACATGTATATCCAAAATACAATAAACACATCTGCAAACATATGTATCATGCCATTAAGCCCATATGGTTGCTGTGATAGCCCTAAGATCCCTGATACTGAGGTTCAAATTGTTCCAAGAAACAAAAAATACTAATCATTGTGATAAGACCTAGTCACATACTTCAGAGTTGTATAAATCTCACAATGAAAATAATGAGTAACATAACATAACATATTCAATTAATGCTGGATGTGTTGAGTGGGGCAGGGGCCTGACAAAGCAACAAGAATATTTATGAATTATTCACTGTGTTGAAGTCTAGTATTTTAAAGAAAAGTCAACATTATATAATAAAAAGGGGAAACCACTTCTACAAATGTATATCTTTATCTTTATATACTGTAATAGCAGTAGGTTTTGATTAAAAGCCTTGGAAGTTACTTGTGGTGTCTTTTTAATGGAATTTCAGTTTCTGTTCATCAAGAGAGAAATTATCTATCATAATGAAAAAGGAAATGCAGAACTGAAGTGTTTGGAATCATGGCTTTAATCCAGCTCACAGTTGCCTGTGCTTAAGTCCCATGGATTTCAATGGGATTGAAGTGTGATAGCTGTGGGCTGGATTGCAGCCAGAATATTTGCAACATAAAGTAGAGTTAAAAGGTGAAAATGCTTGGTGGTAATGTTTCCATAAATTTTAAGGAGATCAACAGTCAACTGCATTATATTTTCTTCACTACCAAATCAGCTCTAAAACCTGCTATGCTGGGCTGGGGTGATTGTCCATCTAGCTCAAAATTCAGTTTCTAGCAGCAGCTAATAAGAGCTGCCATTGTAGATTAGCCAAATGCCCATCCAGCCCAATACCCTGCCTCTGTAAATGATCAGCCATATGCCTCAGGGAAACTCATAAACAGAGCAAGATGCAAAAAGGTATGCCATTTTGTTTGTCTTGAGCAGCTTGTAATTGGTTATAATGGAAAAATTCTAAAGTATATTAAATCCCAAAGAAACAAAATCAACAAAAAAGAAAGTCTTTTCTTTGCTCTCCACCCCATCTATGTATCATTTCCCCCCTTCATGATAAAAAGGCCCAAGCATAAGGGAAATGATCCAACACTGTATCAAAGTATTGTGATTGTTCACTTCCACAACTGTTGCATGGTTTGCAACACAGATGTCAAAGGTAGGAAGGCCACAAGGCTATGTCTCCCACTGTAGCTTTCATTTTTTTTTTTTTCAATAATTTTTATTCAAATTTTCATAAAACATACAAGACAAAATCATAAAACATTCAAAGACAAAAAACAAAATCAAAAATAGTTAAACAAAAAGAAAAAAAGAAAAAAAACAAAAAAAAACAAAAATAAAAAATAAAGAGTAAAATATTGACTTCCCATTTGTCAAAGATCAAATCAGTTATAAGTCTATAATATATAGCAATCCTGTCTCTTAAGTCATATTATAAAATCACTTTCCTCCAGTAGTTATCTTACTTAATCATCAAATCTCATAAACATTACTTTATTCTTTCCACAAAAAGTCAAAGAGAGATTTCAATTCTTTAAGAAATATATCTATCAATTTTTTTTTTCCAGATAAGCATATCGATTAATCCATCTCATTACTAATTATGATAATCTTATTGTCATAACCATAGTCAAAATAAACATTTCAATTAATCCATCACATCAGAATCTGTTAGGTTCAGTAATTTCAGTAGCCATTATTCTATTATCTCTATTAGTTCCATTTTCCATCTTCCATCTTCAGTAGTCTTGTTAAGTCCAGTAATTTCAATATCCAATCTTCCATTATCAGTATTCCATAATAATCTTGCTGTCAAAGCCATAGTCATATAGTAAGAGTCTGATGGGAATTACCTCTATCCCAAATATTTTCTTGCCATCCATTCTGAATAGGTTGCTGAAATACTGCTGTAAAATCATATCTCTGTTCTTTTTTTCAAAATACACTGGGTCATCTCTTAAAAGTTTTTCCATTGTCACATGGCTGCAGTTAATTCCATAGATTTTCTCTATATTGGGCTCCATCACATCATTCCAGTCCAGAAGATAATCCATGCCATTGATAACTTTATCTCTAGAATCTTCATTAATTTCTTCAGAGATAACATTGAGTTCCAAACAATAGATTTTATTTCTAAAGTCCATAGACTCCAAATCTTGTTCCTGTTCCACGTTTGTTCCAATCTCCGGGATCTCCTCTCTCACAGGGACCCCTATTCCAGTCTCCAGGGTCTCCTCTCTCACAGGGACCCCTATTCCAATCTCCGGGGTCTCCTCTCTCACAGGGACCCCTTCCAGGGTCACCTCTCTCACAGGGACCCTTATATCTTTAATCTCCTGCTTCATTTTACTCAATTCAATTTTCGTTATCTCAATCTCATCCATTATTTTCTGAAACATAGTTATTTCCAGATTCTCAGCCACTTTCTTAATTGCCATTTTAAAAGAAAAATATAGGAAAACCACTTCTTATTTCAGCAACAATTGGGTTAATACTCCAAACTTGGTGACATCACAGTATAAACAGAGCAGACAGCCTTATCTCTCCAATAGTTAAGTAAACAAAATGCAGTTCCCAGGATCGAAACAATTAATGGCAATCGTCAAGAAACAGATTCGTCAAAATAAAATAGACCAAAAAGAGAGTAGTCTCAAAACAGTATAATATTTTTCAAAATAAAAATCTGGAATAGAAATCCCTCTTCTGTGTGTATCTTTAGAATGCAAATCCAGGACAGCTTTTTGCAACAAAAACAGAGATAAGCTATTAATTAGTGCGTAGCAGAGAGAAGTTACGGCTCCCCAGTGAGATGTCAAAAACCGATCAATCTGGCAAATCTCTTTTAAACAGCAACAATTTAAGTCAAGTAAAAGAAAAATATAGAAAGAAGGGTGCTTGCCTGTTAATGCGTTCTCTCTTAGAAGATAAGATGAACGTTCGCTTTAACAGATAGAGCTTGCTGTTGAAAATCCGTCCCACCTTCGTCGGCTGGACCTCGTCCCATAAATTAATGAGATCTGGTCGTCCCAACAAAAATAGGCTTTGAGGTTAATCTCTTCGTTTCTCCCTACCCGGGAGAAGTTTAATCAGTCAAAAAAAAAGAAAAAACTGACTGATATATCTGAATAAGCTTCTTTTGAGGCAGGAGCCCGTCTCAAAAGCAGGCACAGGCTAAGTCACCCTTCCCGGAAGTCCTCCCACTGTAGCTTTCATGAGAGTTGTTGGCCATGCCAGTTTGGGGTCTTCTGGGAATACTGTCGATTATTCCATGATTCACCATGGGATGTAAAGATCTGCCGATTTTGGTTCCCTCAGTAAATTCAGTTCCCCACATTTCTGGAGCAATTTGCAGGATTTTTTTTAATTACCTTGAAAATTTGCCAACATTTTAGTGGGAATTTCTCCTAATAAACACATTTTTGTAGACGGTGTTGGCTAATGTACACATTTTTGCAAGCAATTTCTAATATAATGTGTATGTTATTTTCACTCATATATTTATTATTATGCACACTTTCCCCAATATATGCATTTTTGCAAACATTGGTTGGCAAACTGCATTGCAAACTTTGAAGAAGTGCAAATTTTGAAGGATAGCTGTGTTTAAGTTTTCATATCGTTTCAGAATGTGCGAGTTTGATAGATTCGGCTTGAAATGCAAACGGAATCAAAATTCTTGCCTATCCCTACATTTACCCAAGTCCATCCAAAGAACATTATCTTCAACATAGACCTCTTGTTCAAAGGCTCTTCTTAACTGACACCCCTTCCAGGAGCTCATCAGCTCAATTTTATTTAAATATTTCTAAGTGTAACATTTCCTAACATATGGAGAGAGTGTTAAAAAATCCAGTGGGGTTTAAACTAGTCAAATGTTATTGCTGTCTCCCTCTCAGTGCACCTCTTTTCCCAAAGCAGACTTGGTACAAGTGGAGCAGTCATTAAAGAGGGGCATTAGTTTGCTTAAAGTTTTTATTATTTAAGGCTTTTATTTAAATAATTACTCTGTATTTTTTACAAACACTTTTGGTAGCGGCAAAAAAACTCTTCTCTTTCTGGAAATCAACATTCTGTCTGAAAACGTTTCAATAGTTGCCCTGGGACTGCAGAAGCAAGTAGAAGCACACACTAACAGCTACCATTATCTAGAGAAACAAGGGCCACTGGGAGCTTGCAGTCACACTCCCCAGGAAGAGCACACAGGCAGAGGAAGAGCAGCTTGGTCCCAGCCATTAGCCAGAGAAGGAGCAGCTAAAGGCAAGGCAGCCGTAACATTAAGCAGAATGGGGCGGTTGCCTTGGGCCAACCCTGGCCAAAGGGGGCTTTCTTCCCATTTTCCTACAAGAAAGAACAGTGGGCTCCAACTGTCAGTTGCTGAGAGAGGGCTGAAGGGGAAGGAAGGACACTCTGGCCTCAACCATGGCTAGACAGGGTTGCCAGGTCTTCCAGGTTTTTGCCTGGAGACTCCAGTTTTTGGGGGTCCTCTCTGGGTCTCCAGGTGAAAGTCTCTGGACTCTTAGCTTTCATTTAAAAAAATTAAGTTTATAGGTGGTCTGGTTCAACAAAATGTCAGCTGCTCCACCCCTGCAACTTATGTTAGTATCGGCTGCTCTAATCTCCACACTTTCAGGTTTTTAGCCAATAAGTGAAGTCAGGTTTGTGATTGACAAGGGATTTGTTGCCCTTCAGGCAATAGCTAAACCCCATTGCAAGTCTTGAAAACAGTTTCCTTCTCCTGCTTGTCTGCAAATCAGGAATTCAGGAAATTTATAGCTTTCAGCAACATCAAGAGTACTTCCTCTGTATAGATCTGAATATATTGGGACTTGCTTCTGAGTAAACAAGCATAGGATTGCACTAGAAGATCACAGCAGGATTTTGGTAGACATGCACAGTAAATAATTTTATTTATGATTATAATAAAAGTATACATGCAGGTTTTTTAATTACTTGCAAAAATAGCATATTATATATTTTATCTTTCAAATAATTTTGAACAGAAATTTTAAAAAGTGTTATGATGCCATTACAATGTGTTATGCATTTCTAATTATAAGGAGTCAAACAAGTTTAAATTTTCCTGGGCTGTTAAAGAGGGCAGTTTATTTATTTATTTATTTATTTATTTAATTCAATTTTTATACTGCCCATAGCAAAGCTCTCTGGGCGGTGTACAACCAATAAAAATATATAATTACATTTCAATTTTAAAAAACCCCAAATCCTCGAAACAACAGTTAGACAAACAGACAGGACATATAACTAACATAAACAACATTAAATACAAATACAAAATACTAAAATGCTAAGATATTAAAAATATTAAAATGCCTGGGCAAACAGGAAGGTTTTCACCTGGCGCCGAAAATATAGTAAAGTAGGCGCCAGGCGTACCTCGTCAGGAAGGGTGTTCCATAGTTCGGGGGCCGCTACCGAGAAGGCCCTCTTTCTTGTAGTCGCCTTCCGGGTGTCTTTCTGGGTAGGCACCCGGAGGAGGGCCTTCGATGTTGAGCGTAGTGCCCGGGTAGGTTCATATCGGGAGAGACGTTCCACCAGGTATTGTGGGCCCGTGCCATGTAATGCTTTATAGGTCAAAACCAGCACCTTGAATTGGGCCCGGAAACGTATAGGCAGCCCGTGCAAGCTGGCCAGAATTGGTGTCACATGTTCCGACCACTTGGTCCCGGTTATTAATCTGGCTGCATTCTGCACAAGCTGCAGTTTCCGAACCGTCTTCAAGGGCAGCCCCACGCATAGTGCATTGCAGTAGTCCAACCTTGAGGTTACCAGAGCATGGACAACTGAAGCAAGATGTTCCCTGTCCAGATACGGGCGTAGCTGGGCCACCAGCCTAAGTTGGTAAAAAGCACTCCGTGCCACCGAGGCCGCCTGCGCCTCAAGTGACAAGGACGGGTTCAAAAGGACTCCCAAGCTACGCACCTGCTCCTTCAGTTTATTTGTCTTATTCATAGCCTGTTTTGAAAACCTTCCCAATATGAAGTTTTAATTCCTATATGCACTTTCCTGGGTGTAAGGCTGCAGTGCTAATCCCACATACCTGGGAGTTAACCTCATTGAATTCAGTAGGACTTATTTTTGAGTAGATATGATTAGGATTGTGCTGTAAATCAATGGAACTTTTGAGTGGACATAGCATAAGATTGTGTTGTAAATCTTTCTCTCCCCCTCCAATCCTTAAAAAAAAATAATTAGGCAGGCAGGTCTTAATTAGATGTCACTGCTTTTATTTGGTAGAAAACTCATACTGGTTTTTTAAAAGAAAAAGTTCTACAATTACCAACTGGTTTTGACAATAAACTTTTATATGGGGTGTATGTATTTTTACATCTCCAGTGTGTGTGTATATGGAATATTTCCAACAACCCTGTGAGATAGGCTTGGAAACCAAGGCAGCTCACAACAAGAAATAAATCCTTTTAAAATCCAGTAACCATAAAACAAGTATAAAACAGTTGCAAAATAGCTTAAAGTGGCATGATTCTGAATTTTGGGTTGGGTGAGTGAAGTTCTTTATCACTGCATTGCATTCCTGTGTTTCAAATGTATGTTGAATGTGCTTTAAATGCATGGTGTGGATCTGCCCTTGTATGCTGTGCATTCATTAGAGAAGTGAAAAGAACAGTTTTAAAATACACTTTTTTAAACTGGGAAGAGCTGTAGTTCAGTAGTAGGGCACAATCTTTGCATGCAAAGGTCCAAAATCTCTGGAAAATACTATTGCCTGGAATCCTGGAGAGCCAGTGCTAGTCCATGTCACCAGTACTGGGCTAGATGGTACCAAATGCTCTGAGTCCATATGAAGCAGATTCCTTTGTTCCTAAAAAAGGAAAGAGATCCAAGGATCACAGTGACTCTGAAATTTATTTACGTATTTTACTTACAACATTTAAATATCGCTTTATAGTAAAAAAAAAAACCTCAAAGCGGTTTACAGAAGTAATTAAAACATTAAAATTATTGGCAAAAACAGTTAAAAACAGGTATTTAAAACATTCAAAACAATAAAATCAGCAATGAGTTGAAAACAGATAAAAAGCATAATAGCTTCTCCATGACTGGGTAGGCTTGCCTAAACAAAGGTTTTTTAGCAGTGCTAAAGAATAAGAATACAATTGTAAGAATACAATGAAGGGTAAGATTTCTATCTTAATTTCCAATCAGAGAAATGTTTTTGTTTGAATTGTATGCTCCAAATGACTGTGGTTAATGTTTAATGTATCATGCTTAATGACATCACTAGGGCCCACCCCTCAAATCTCAGGGTTTGGGATGCTTCTCACCGGCAACCCTATTGCCAGAAGACTAGGGTCCATCAGGTAGTTGCAAGAACGTAAACAAGAGAAGATCAGCCTAGCACAACAGGATGTAAATAACTATTTACATGTTGGTTCTAACATTATCAAATGAATCTTCCTCCTTTACTTTTTCTTTCCTTTCTCGTGTATCTCAACATTTTAGTTTGTAAGTCAAGGATAGGGCTAGGCTGTGTCTCATTTTTTTATTGATCTGGGAGATAATACTTGTCTTAAAAGCAGGAGAAAAATAAATAAATAAATAACCCTTACTGTTATAATCATTAGCGATATCATCACTTAGCCAAATTTGTTGATCCTGATAATGGCATTATGGCATGTGGAAAAAATTTTCTTCTGCATTTTAAACCTTCTGAAGAGCCTAATCAAAAGGGGGACATCTACCGCACAATATTGAAAGCAATATGTATGTCATGCAAGTTAGCATAATGTTGAATTGTTGAAAATGCAACAGCAGTGATAATTCAGTGAGTAACTTAAAGGTTAATTCCATTGTTAGTAGTCAACTAGCTAAGGGGGGCAAGTGGAAGTGTGTTTTGCCAAATGCCTAGCCCTGGCAGGCACCAAGCAAATTAGTTTGAAATTTCAGAAGTCGATGAACACCCTGGTGGTGAAGATTTCAAGGTCATCATTTTTGTTCTGCTCATTTCCCAGGAAATGTATTGCAGGCTTGCCTTAAGCATCCTGGATACTGTTTATTAAAGAATGGCAGATTAACACTATCTGTTCCCCCACCAAGAATTTTCATGTTCTTTTTAAATTCCAGCTAAAGATTTTACCCATTGTCTTTATTCATTTTTTGTTTTAAACTTTTTTTTTAATGGTACAATAGAAGTATCAAAATAACCTAACAAGAGTAAGCACACTTATCCATACATTCCGCCATCTGTTTGGAGCTGCTTGTGTCATTCCAATTTTAAATTACATTAAACCCTGCCTTCTGGACCTGTTTCCCTATTTACGTTCATACTGAATGCTTCAGAAAGAAAAAAGCCCTGCTTTGGAGTTAATCCCTTGATAAGAAACCACAACTTTTGTCAGCTTGATCCTGAATTTGCACTAGGGATGAGCTCTGTTTCTGCAATAATCGGATTTGCCATCACATTAATTATTATTTTTTATATTCTCTATCTTTGTGGAAAGAATTGTGAAGTAGCAACTCTCTACCCCTGGTTTCCGATCCATTCTTCTTCTTCTTCTTTGATTCATTTTTTTAAATGAAATCTTTGAATTTGAAATCATCGATAGTGTGAGTGATATTTTTATTGGTCTACTTTCTATGTGATCTCTTCAAAAGTGAATTCCCTTTCACTGATGTCAATGAATTATTGCTTGTAACTGACAGACAGAAAGCAGCAAGGGGGAATGAGGTGTTGATTGTAAGCAGCAGAGGGGTAGACACTGACTTGATTATCTGCCTTAATCTGCTCTGCAAATGCACTTGAAAGGGAATGTAAACAGGCAATAATTACAGAGTTCAGAATAAAGATTGATACCAGTGGAGATGCGTGAATAAATAGTGATTATAATATTGATAATTCTCAGCAAAGCAAAAAAAAATTAGAGGAGATAGGAAAAATGATTCCATCCCTAATTTGAACGTGAACTTCCTTGACAAAAAAGTAATGTGCCCTTTCTGCAAAAGGTCAAAGTTACCATCTTTGTAGAAAATATTGGATCCATTCCCCCCCCCCACTTACACCAATGACAATAGTATCTAGCAGATTTGTTAAATATGTTTATATTTGCTTCTTTAAAAAAAATACTCTCCAATTTTACTGTAGGATGGCATTCCCCCCCCCATACAGATTACCCAACAAGTGTAATGCAGGAACTCGAGCAGGACTAGCACTGAATGCCATCCAGAGTTGGTACACTATTGAAATTAATAGACATAACTAACTTAGGTTGACTAATTTCAGTGAGACTGCTTCTACTCTTAGAAGGCAGAATCCTTTATGAATAACCTTTCTTAAATTTATCCAGACATTAAGGCTACATGATGATGTAATCAAGACTTTTAGGCACCACAGCCTCAACATCTCTCCCCTGCTAGTTTTAGTTTTTTGCTCTTGTCATATAGGGGAAATTTTTTGGAGCATCATAATAAATTCCTTTCAACAAGGCTTCAATAGTAGTGGAAGCACACTCAAGTGGCAATCGTATGCCCTTGTCAGCTTTATAGTGATCAGGTGAACAAATAATTGATTCCAATCAGCAGCACCTGGTTTGATAATTGCTCAAGTGGTTACAATTCAATAATAAAAAAGCCAATTCAGTAATCTAACTCAGATTGCATTAACCTCCCATATACACTGCATATGAAAACATTTGTAAAGGTGGTTTTATCATGCTTGTTTCTGTCAAGCACTTCAATTCTGTTTGGTGACTTTAAAATTGGTTGAATCAGTGGTCACAGAAGCCTAATTCAGAATGTGGCATAACTAAACAAGCAAGGAGGGGAGAATGTGTATGAGCCAGAGCTTGGAAAAGTTACTTTTTTGAACTACAACTCCCATCAGCCCAATCCAGTGGCCATGCTGGCTGGGGCTGATGGGAGTTGTAGTTCAAAAAAGTAACTTTTCCAAGCTCTGGTATGAGCACACCTTAAACCCCTCCATTAATGCCCCACATGTCCAAGGGCAACTGCTTGCAGTAGGGTTTTAAACATGTGGAGAGAAAAGGGGTTGGGTGGAGCTCATGCATGCTGTCCTCTCTTTGTGTATTTAGTTAATCCACATTCTGAACTCCTGCAAACTTAACAGATGATGAAGTGGACTCTAGCCCATTACAATGTATGCCTCTTTAGCACTATTCTGGTGTTCTGATGCTTTTTTTAATCCCATTTTTATTGAAAAATACATAAGCTTGAGAAAATAAAATATATGTCAAGGAGTAGCCTATGCAATACCTTGGTTCATAATACACTTATAACCATTTGTAATACAATTTTCAGTATAATACAACAGCAGTTGGCCTAGACTACCATAAACTTTCTTCTGTCAGAACACTGTAAATTTATGTCGTACATATTGCTATTTCATCACATGAGCAAGAGCACATGGGAATGAGTGCACTAGCTCTGCTCCATTGTCACTTTTGTTGCCATCCACAATTATGAGCATTTTCAATAACAACATTCCTAATGCGATGTCCAGAAATAATGTATATGTTGAAAACTTGCTTGTATGGGGGCTCATCTAAGGCAGCCTCCCACAGCAGCACTGCCAGGTTTGAGGGGGCCCAGGTGAGCAACCTTCTCCACTTTGGCCCTCCCCTGCTTCACTTTTTCCCTGCCTCTCTACTTTTCATTTTGTTTTACATTTTGGGTGGCTGGGCTGTTCTTCTCCCTTCCTCTGACGCTGCCTGAGCCTCTTGAAATTATTTACATTGCAGACCTCATTCCAAAGGACAAAGGGGCGGGCAGTGGAAGCTGGTATACTAGGGCTACTGGGGCATAGCCTTCCCAAGGAAAATGGCAAGCAATTTTTAAAATCCCCCTCCAGTCTTAAAGTCACACAATCTTTTATGCTTGTATTTGAACTCAGAGAAGCTCTGCAAACATAGCTGTCAATCTACTGTTCTCTGGCTAATCAGGTCTCTGTACCACTCAGCCAATCCTAATCCAAAAGTATAGCTATGGCAAAGAAGTCCCTCCCATGTGACTCTGAGCAGAAAAATCATGTGAAATTTGATTATTAGTATGACTGCCAGCTTTTCAGCCCTGGTTGTACAGGTTCCCCCTCCCTCTTGTTGTTATGAAGGCAATTCCAGCCTCAGTATAAGATGACATAGGGGTACTTGACGAGCCATCATCCATGCCTTCTGAGCATGATCAGAGTTGTTTCCTTGAAGGCCACACTTCCAAACAGCTCAAAGTGCATCCTTTGTACATAACCAGGAGAAAAGTGTGGTTGCTAGTTTGAGCAGCTTGGTTTTTTAAAATATTTGCTAAGAGAAAGCAAAAGTGGACACAATGTGAGTTTCTTTCATTTGCATTTATTTTTATGAATGGGGAAGAGGACTGGGAGGATAAATGGTGGGTGGCTTCTGTGTGTGTAACAACTTTCAGTACTTGTGTTATTGGAACTGTAGGATTTTTTTCTTTAGATGCTATAAATGCGTGTGTGACTTTAGCTCTGAGAGAAGCATGAAGGTTTTGTATTCCTTTTTTAGAAAAAGTTTTTTTAAATGTGTGTGTGCTTGGTTGGCTGCTGTGAAAACAGTGCTATGCTGGACTAGCTGGGCCTTTGGCCTTCTCCAGCAGTGTCTTCTGCTACAAAGGATACCTATTATGGAATCACCTTATTAAAAACAGAGGTTCCTCATTGGTGAGGCAGGTGCACTCTGTGCATGTTCATGCTATTTGTGAGGCTCATAGTTCCTAATCATGTCTCCCCTGCTCAAGTCTTTGAGAGGAGGCTGTGGTTTGTGAGGAGTGCTAATAGTTAAACCCCTTAGGTTGCATCACATTTTGATTGGGTAGAATATTGCTTGCACGTTTTCCTTCTCAGTAAGCCAATTGGCAAGACCCCTTCCTTTATATCTTTAAAAAAACAAGCACACTAGTTTAGTTCAGTTTTTTTAGTTTATAGTTTATTTATATACCACTTTTTGGCCAAAAGGCCCCCAAAGTGGTGAACAACATATTAAAACATATTACAAAAAAAAGAAACTACATAAGAAATAACCAGTAAAAAATATACAGTAAAATTACAATGCAACAAGAACAAAGTAAAAAAAATTGCAACAAAAACAATGTTTTCTTTGTTTTCAAATGATGCACACGATTACCACAGCAGACATGGTTTTAGGAGAGACATTCCTTCTTTTCTTGGACACTTATAATGTCATCAGCCAAGTTGTCCCTCTCCACTTCTACATGGTCTTTGTTGTTAGTGAGCTGGTCCACCTGCCCAGGCTGCGGGGAGGATGTCCGACTCCCCAGGTGGCGTGCTACTTGGTGAGTAATTGGAAGCTACCATGATCTTCAGTAATTCACTTATAGCAATAATATCTGTTTCCTTATCTAAAAGGCACAACTTGAAATTGCACCTACTGTACGGGCAGCCCGTCCACTTCTTCCTAGTACTGGACTTTCAGGTTCTAGGATGAACTGAATTACACCCTAAATGCAGAAGCATGATTTATCTGCTCAGTTTTCCTTGGATCCAGCTGAGGCCAAGAAGCCAACCTAGAATAGCTTGTATAGCACGGGAGATGTTACTAGAAGCTATTAGAAGATCTGGAGACTTAACTCCAAAATCCTCTCTGTCACTGGCTCGTTGTGTGGTGTTGGGTACATTACTCTGGTATCCTTTCAATCAAAGGGGTAGTCAACTAGCCATGACTTACCGTAGAAATAAAACAAAAAGCACTTTAGAGGCTAGCAAATGTATTCTTGTATAGGCCTTCAGGGATTACCAAGAATGATGCATCTGATGAAGAGGGCTTTCACATCCAAAAGCTTATGCCATAATAAATTGGTTAGGCTGCAATCAAATACACATTTACCTGGGAGTAAGTCCCATTGAACCCAGTGGAGCTTAATTCTGAGTAGACATGTATTGGTTTGCAGCCTTAGTCTTTAGGGAGCTAGTACTGTTTTCTTTCTTTTTTGCTAAAATCAGAGCTTGGAAAAGTTATTTTTTTGAACTACAACTCCCATCAGCCCCAGGCACCATGGCCAATGGATTGGGCTGATGGGAGTTGTAGTTCACAAAAGTAACGTTTCCAAGCTCTGGCTAAAATTACACTATAATGTACTTTGCAGGGCTGTTGTGAGGATAAAAAAAACTATAAATGTACTTTGGTAAACTTAAAATGCTATTACAAAAAGTAGGATGGTGCAGAGGATGGTCCAGATGAGAACACAGTGTGCAGAGTCTGTATGTTGCATGGAAGCATGGATTGCACCCTTCTTGCACACCCCATTTAGGCATGCTTGTACCAGCAGACAGCCACACAGTGGATATGCTGAGGATCTACATATAAAGTCCAGTGTTTTTAGCCCTGAATTTCCTGGTTGTGTCCCAGATGCTTTTTTTCTTTGATTTTCAGGTTAGGTTTTTTTTCATGATTCCAAACCTGCCCCCTCCCCCAGTTCCAAATCGGGAGCAGGCAGGCTGGAGAGTATTGATTATTCCTTATTTATCAGTATTATACAGCCACAAGAGTGGCTGTATACTATAGCCAGCGGGGATTTTTCACATTCCGCAATGTTAAATTGAAAATATACCCCTATGCCATTCTGATGCTTCCCATAAGCTCATTTCAAAACCAAACCTTACAAAACTTACAGTCCTGGACGCAGAAACGCTTGCTTGACAACCCTCTCAATTTTCATGGTGATACACAAACAGTCAGAGAGAATAGACAGTTCAAAGTGTAAAAAGAACATAAGAACATAAGAAGAGCCTGCTGGATCAGGCCAGTGGCCCATCCAGTCCAGCACCCTGTTCTCACAGTGGCCAACCAGGTGCCTGGGGGAAGCCTGCAAGCAGGACCCGAGTGCAAGAACACTCTCCCCTCCTGAGGCTTCCGGCAACTGGTTTTCAGAAGCATGCTGCCTCTGACTAGGGTGGCAGAGCACAGCCATCACGGCTAGTAGCCATTGATAGCCCCGTCCTCCATGAATTTGTCTAATCTTTTAAAGCCATCCAAGCTGGTGGCCATTACTGCATCTTGTGGGAGCAAATACCATAGTTTAACTATGCGCTGAGTAAAGAAGTACTTCCTTTTGTCTGTCCTGAATCTTCCAACATTCAGCTTCTTTGAATGTCCCCGAGTTCTTGTATTATGAGAGAGGGAGAAGAACTTTTCTCTATCCACTTTCTCAATGCCATGCATAATTTTATACACTTCTATCATGTCTCCTCTGACCCACCTTTTCTCTAAACTAAAAAGCCCCCAATGCTACAACCTTTCCTCGTAAGGGAGTCGCTCCATCCCCTTGATCATTCTGGTTGCCCTCTTCTGAACCTTTTCCAACTCTATAATATCCTTTTTGAGATGAGGTGACCAGAACTGTACACAGTATTCCAAATGCGGCCGCACCATAGATTTATACAACGGCATTATATTGGCTGTTTTATTTTCAATACCTTTCCTAATTATCGCTAGCATGGAATTTGCCTTTTTCACAGCTGCCGCACACTGGGTCGACATTTTCATTGTGCTGTCCACTACAACCCTGAGGTCTCTCTCTTGGTCGGTCACTGACAGTTCAGACCCCATGAGCATACATGTGAAATTCAGATTTTTTGCTCCAATATGCATAATTTTACACTTGTTTATAGTGAATTGCATTTGCCATTTTTCCGCCCATTCACTCAGTTTGGAGAGGTCTTTTTGGAGCTCTTCGCAATCCCTTTTTGTTTTAACAACCCTGAACAATTGAGTGTCGTCAGCAAACCTGGCCACTTCACTGCTCACTCCTAATTCTAGGTCATTATTGAACAAGTTGAAAAGTACAGGTCCCAATACCGATCCTTGAGGGACTCCACTTTCTACAGCCCTCCATTGGAAGAACTGTCCGTTTATTCCTACTCTCTGCTTTCTGCTTCTTAACCAATCCCTTATCCACAAGAGGACCTCTCCTCTTATTCCATGACTGCTAAGCTTCCTCAGAAGTCTTTGATGAGGTACTTTGTCAAACGCTTTTTGAAAGTCTAAGTACACTATGTCCACTGGATCACCTCTATCTATATGCTTGTTGACACTCTCAAAGAATTCTAATAGGTTACTGAGACAGGACTTTCCCTTGCAGAAGCCATGCTGGCTCTGCTTCAGCAAGGCTTGTTCTTCTATGTGCTTAGTTAATCTAGCTTTAATAATACTTTCTACCAGTTTTCCAGGGACAGAAGTTAAGCTAACTGGCGACAGACTTCCGGGAAGAGTGACTTCACTTGTGCTTGCTTTTGAGACGGGCTCCCGCCTCAAAAGAAGCTTATTCAGATATAAATCAGTCAGAACCTTTTTTTTTTTGTCTGATGAAATTTCTCCCGGGCAGGGAGAAACATAGAGATCAACCTCAAAAGCCTGTTTTTGTTGGGAGGACTGGATTTCATTAATTTATGAGAAAAAGTCCAGCCAGCAATGCCGGACGGACTTCCGAACAAGCTGTATCTGATTAATGTGATACGTTTATCTTTTCTTCAAAGAGAAAACGGACTAACAGGCAAGCACCCTTCTTTCTATTATTTTTTTTACTTGGTTTAAATTGTTGCAGCAAAAAGAGATTTGTCAAATGAATCAGCTTTAAAGAACTTCTGGGTGAGCTATAACTCTTCTCTGTTATTCACGAAATTAACAGCTTATCTCTGTTTCTATTGCAAAAAGCTGTCCTGGAAGTGCATTCTAAAGATATAAACAGAAGAGGGATTTCTATTCCGAGGAACATTATATTGTCTGGGACTATTCTCTTTTTGGTCTATTTTATTTTGACGAATCTGCTTCTTCATGACGCCACTAACTGTTTTGATGCTGGGAACTACATTTGTTTTGTATTCTTGAACATAAGAGAGATAAGGCAGGCTGCTCTGTTTATACTGTGATGTCATCAAGCCTGGAATATTAACCCAATTGTTGCTGAAATAAGAAGTGGTTCTTTATTTTTGTTTTGTTTTGTTTTCGTGGTTTTAAAAATGGCAATCAAGAAAGTGGCTGAGAATCTGGAAGTAATTATGTTTCAGAAAATAATGGATGAGATTGAGATAACGGAACAAACCCTGTGACAGGGCAGTAAGGAGCTGAAAATTGAACTGAGCAAAATGACGCAGGAGCTTAAAGAAATAGGGGATCCTGTGAGAGAGGAGAATGAGATCAGAGATGAGAAAAGAAAAAATAAAGGGAAGATACAAGCCCTGGAGATTGGAACAAATGTGGAATTGGAAAAAGATCTGGAGTTTATGGATATTAGAAATAAAATCTACTGTTTGGAATTTAACGTTATCTCTGAAGAAATTAATGAAGATATTAGAGATAAAGTTATTAATGGCTTGGATAATCTTCTGGACTGGAATGACGTGATGGAGCTTGATATAGAGAAAATCCATGGAATTAACTGCAGCCATGTGACAATGGAAAAACTCTCAAGAGATGAGCCAGTGCATTTTGTAAAAAAGAAGAACAGAGATATGACTTTACAACAATATTTCAGCAACTTATTCAGAATGGATGGCAAGAAAATATTTGGGATAGAGGAAATTCCCATCAGACTCTTATTATATGACTATGGCTATGACAGCAAGATTATTATGGAATACTGATAATGGAAGATTGGACACTGAAATTACTGGACTTAACAGGACTATTGAAGATGGAAGATGGAATTAATAGGGATAATGGAATAATGGCTATTGAAATTATTGGACCTAACAGATTTTGATGAGATGGATTAATCGATATGTTTATTTGGACTATGGTTATGACAATAAGATTATTATTATTATTGAGATGGATTAATCGACATGTTTATTTGGAGAAAAATTGATAGATATATTTCTTAAAGAATTGAAACCTCTCTTTGACTTTTTGTGGAAAGAATAAAGTAATGTTTATGAGATTTGATGATTAATTAAGATAACTACTGGAGGAAAGTGATTTTATAATATAATTTAAGAGACAGGATTGTTATATATTGTAGACCTATAACTGATTTGATCTGCGACAAATGGGAAGTCAACATTTTATTTTTTTGTTTAATCATTTTTGTTTTGTTTTGTTTTTTGTCTTTGAATGTTTTATGGTTTTGTTTTGTATGTTTTATGAAAATTTGAATAAAAATTATTGTAAAAATAAAGAAGTTAAGCTAACTGGCCTGTAATTTCCAGGATCCCCTCTGGATCCCTTTTTGAAGATTGGCGTTACATTTGCCACTTTCCAGTCCTCAGGCACAGAGGAGGACCCGAGGGACAAGTTACATATTTTTAGTTATTACATATTATTAGTTAGTAATAACATATTTTAGTTAGCAGATCAGCAATTTCACATTTGAGTTCTTTGAGAACTCTCGGGTGGATGCCATCCGGGCCCAGTGATTTGTCAGTTTTTATATTGTCCATTAAGCCCAGAACTTCCTCTCTCGTTACCACTATTTGTCTCAGTTCCTCCGAATCCCTTCCTGCAAATGTTAGTTCAGGTTCAGAGATCTGCCCTATATCTTCCACTGTGAAGACAGATGCAAAGAATTCATTTAGCTTCTCTGCAATCTCCTTATCATTCTTTAGTATGCCTTTGACTCCCTTATCATCCAAGGGTCCAATCGCCTCCCTAGATGGTCTCCTGCTTTGAATGTATTTATAGAATTTTTTGTTGTTGGTTTTTATGCTCTTAGCAATGTGCTCCTCAAATTCTTTTTTAGCATTCCCTTATTGTCTTCTTGCATTTCTTTTGCCAGAGTTTCTGTCATTTTTTATTTTCTTCATTCGGACAAGACTTCCATTTTCTGAAGGAAGACTTTTTGTCTCTAAGAGTTTCCTTGACTTTGCTCGTTAACCATGCTGGCATCTTCTTGGCCCTGGTGGTACCTTTTCTGATCTGCGGTATGCACTCCAGTTGAGCTTCTAATATAGTGTTTTTAAACAACTTCCAAGCATTTTCGAGTGATGTGACCCTCTGGACTTTGTTTTTCAGCTTTCTTTTTACCAATCCCCTCATTTTTGTGAAGTTTCCTCTCTTGAAGTCAAAAGTGACCGTGTTGGGTTTTCTTGGCAATTGGCCATTTACATGTATGTTTAATTTAATAGCACTATGGTCACTGCTCCCAATCGGTTCAACAACACTTACATCTTGCACCAGGTCCCAGTCCCCACTGAGGATTAAGTCCAGGGTTGCCATCCCTCTGGTCGGTTCCATGACCAACTGGTCTAGGGAATAGTCATTTAGAATATCTAGAAATTTTGCTTCTTTGTCATGACTGGAACACATATGCGGCCAGTCTATGTCTGGGTAGTTGAAGTCACCCATTACTACCACATTTCCTAGTTTGGATGCTTCCTCAATTTCATATCTCATCTCCAGGTCTCCCTGAGCATTTTGATCAGGGGGATGATAGATCGTTCCCAGAATTAAATCCCTCCTGGGGCATGGTATCACCACCCACAACGATTCTGTGGAGGAGTCCACCTCTTTTGGGGTTTCCAGCTTGCTGGATTCAATGCCTTCTTTCACGTATAGAGTGACTCCGCCACCAATACATCCTTCCCTGTCCTTCCGATATAGTTTATATCCAGGGATAACCGTATCCCACTGGTTTTCTCCATTCCACCAGGTCTCCGTTATGCTCACTATACCAATGCTCTCCTCTAAGACCAAGCACTCCAGTTCTCCCATCTTGGTTCGCAGGCTCCTAGCATTAGCGTACAGGCACTTGTAAGCAGTGTCTCTCTTCAAGTGTCTTTGGCACTTGTGGTTAGGCCTGTGGTAATTTTGCTCTTCTGAATTTATATCCTGTGCCTCTGCTCTCACCATGTCTACTTCTAGGCCTACCCCTTTTAAAATTTCATCATCTCTTTGGTCTTTATCCCAGGGGGGAGGTTTATTCCGAACCGGACCTTCCTCAGCTCCTGTCGGGTTTCCCCCCTCAGTCAGTTTCAAAGCTGCTCTGCCACCTTTTTAATTTTAAGTGCCAGCAGTCTATAAAGAGCGGAAAAAACCCAGGGCCCTTTGGGACTTTTTTCTGCCAGAGTTCTCATAATCTGCTGAAATTCATTAAAAATCAGCCATGTTCACAGAGTACCTGTAATCCTAATACTGACCTTGCCCCATACTCTGACTTTCATCTTCTGCAGTTTAAAAGTTTAAAAAATGCCTGGCTGATTTTTAATTAATTTAATAAATTTTGGCTGGAACCCTATGATATGCCCGGGCATGCTCAGTAAGAACCAACTGTCAGAGTTCTAAAAGCCAGACTCCCGGCTGCTGGGCTTGGCTAATCAGGGGGCCACACCCACACCAGACTTTGCTTTCACTTGAGACAGTCATGGCTTCCCTCAGAGAATCCTGGGAAGTGTAGTTTGTGATGGGTGCTGAGAGGAGACTCCTATTCCGTCCTACTGACAGAGCTCCAGTGGCCAGACTGGTTTAACAGTCAGCCACTCTGATTGAAGCTCTGTGAGGGGAACAGGGCATCTCCTAGCAACTCTCAGCACCTTTCACTAACTACACTTCCAAGGATTCTTTGAGAGTAGCCATGACTCTCCCAAATGAGATAAAGGCCTGGTGTGAATGTGGCCAGGGACAACTTTGGTTTAAACTTGGGTGGGAGGCTACATGTGCCTGCCGTAGAATAAAAAGGTGGGGGAAAGGCTGAAAAACAATGATACTGCTCACAATGTTTTTCTTTTAGAAAGGAAAGGGTTTTCCCCTCTGCCCAGTGCTCACCCACCCAATCTCCTCCCCTTCCCCTTCCCGCCTCTCCCCCGAGTCAGTGTTGGACTAGGACCTGGGAGACAAGGGTTTGAATTCCCACACAGCCATGAAGCTCACTGGGTGACCTTGGGCCAGTCACTGCCTCTCAGCCTCAGAGGAAGGCAATGGTAAAACCATCTCTGAATACCATTTACCATGAAAACCCTATTCAAAGGGTCGCCATAAGATCAGTCAACGGCACATGTTACCCAATTCTTCCAAGCTACACAGGAAGTGGATTGGACTGTGAAAGACCAACCCAAATTGTGTTTGCATTTTGACAAATTTGTAGGCAGAGCTTGGAAGTAACTCGTTATTTTTAACGAGTTACTTGTAATTCGTTACAATTTTAAATAACGAGTGGGTAATTCCATTACATTTGGCAAGTAATGGAACGACTAGTAATTTCCCTACTTTTCAGCTGCAACTTTAACATTTCCACGTTAGGTTGGACGTTACTTGGGGGCGGGAACAAGGGGAAGTCATCTCCTGGCTGTGATTGGTTAACACAAGACATGTGCCTCACACTGATTGGACCTCTGTGCAGACTGTCTCTTCCCTCGTGATCTGTGTTAGGAGGCACGAGGGAAGAGGTGAATAGGCAGGGCCTGCTAGCATCTGAGAGGAAAATATGGACGCCGGAGGAAAAAGCCAGGGCAAGGACAACGGAGGAGAAGGCAGCAACAGAATGGCGAAGAGCTGTGGAGGTGAGTGACGATGATTTGTGTGTGTGTGTGTGTGTGTGCCCCCTCCGCGGCCCCTTCTGCCCCCCTGTGGCATTTCCCCCCTGCCCCCCCTGTGGCCCCTGCGGCCCCCCCCACTGCCTCTCCTTGCCTCGTTGCCGCCTCCTCCATCAATCACAAGGCACTTCTGAAACTTCGGCCTATCAGAGCTTGGAAAAGTTACTTTTTTGAACTACAACTCCCATCAGCTCTAGGCAACATGGCCACTGGATTAGGCTGATGGGAGCTGTAGTTCAAAAAAGTAACTTTTCCAAGCTCTGGCCTACTTCTCTTCCTTCCCCCCCTTTTTGAACTCTCCCCCTTGTTCCCATGCATAGCTGTGTGCTGTATTTATCCAGACAGAGCACTCCTGCCTTTTAAAATGCCGGCTAGCTTTTTATTGTATATTTATTTGAACTCCATCTTTCTTTTTATTTGTATTTTTGTCCTGTTTAATCACAAGACTGAATTGTATGTGGGACAAAAACTGTCTCAGTAATAATAATAATAATAATAATAAAAATAAAAAATCATTAGGCATATAATAAATGGCTTAAGGCTGATTTTTTTGTTCTTGGCAGAGATGAGGTGAGAAGTAGGGTCCTTGCAGCTCCTCCTCTCAGTCCCCCAGCTCTCAAACTCATGTTCTGTGAGAAAGAGAGAGATTCCCAGTCCCAGAGAGAGATAGACTGTTGACAATCTCTGCTAATATCTATACAAATGTACATAACATGCATCACCTGAACTCACATGATCTAGAGTTACCTTAGATCTTGCAAGATTTGCAAATGAGAAGCAATAGGGTTTTATATTCGTTCTGATTGTCTATTGGGCTATCATAGGTTATATGTTTTTTTCATTTTCTATGGCAAAAACTCCAACTTCAGTGGAATTTATGTGATGTGTTCTAATCATTTGAATTTGGCTAATGAATGCTTTATTCTTTCATCAGAACTTTAGCAGTAGTACTAAAATATTAATAAAAAAGAAAAGGGAAAGAAAAAATACTTTACATACATCATTCAGCTGTATTGCTAATTATAGATATAGATATAAAAGATAAATGGCATTTTGTCAAAAGTATTTTTGTCTACATTTTATACCTCATCCTTAGTTTTCCAAGCTTGGCATGGAATGCTTCTCATACAGAATTAATTTGAAATGCTGCATATTTATTATCATAATCATCATATTCAAAATAAAAAATATGTGTACCACCTTCAAGTTGATTCCAACTTATGGTGACCCTATGAATAGGGTTTTCATGAGGCTGAGAGGCAGTGACTGGCCCAAGGTCACCCAGTGAGCTTCATGGCTATGTGGGGATTTGAACCCTAGTCTCATTTTGTTCTCACAACAACCCTGTGAGATAGTAGGTTAGACTGGACCAGGCAGGGTTATTCAGTGAGCAAAAATGATGCCAATAGGATCTCTTTTCATTGTGCTATCGACCTGCTTAATTCCACTCTGACTGGGGCATCTTGCAGCATGGGGAAGAGATGGGGGCACATCACAGCTGAAGTTCACCCATATAGGAGCATTATCTCTTGTTTATTACAGAGACACCTGTTGCAGGTTTTGCTGCTGAGAGCAGCAGTCAGTTAGTGCGGCCACTTGAGTCACAGCTTGTTGATCCTGAGGAGGCAAAACTAGAAAGTGAGGTTCAGAAAGGAGGCCCTGTGCACGAGGAGGAGGAGGGCATGAAGCAGTGCCAGTTGTCCACAGCCACATCTGCAGAACAGCAAGTACCATGGTTTGGCCTTGAGAAAGCTTGTACATTTGTGAGCCAGAGTGGGAAAAATGTTGTTGTATGATGCAATTACTGCCTTCCAAGGATCAAAAATCTGAGATCAGCTGTTTCCTCCTCATCCAATGTGAAGAAACATTTTGAGGTAAGCCTTTGTCATGCTGGTCCTCAAAGAGTGTCCATTGTCTATTTATGTTTAAATTGTGAAGTTCCTCTTCCATTTTTTCTTGGATTCATGCTTTGTTCTTCTTCCACAGAGGGCACACCCTGAGAAGCTGAGAGCAATTGAAGAAGCAATAAAGGCAAGGAGACGTGACCTTCCTGAACCAATGCATGACACCCCTCCTCCCAAAATGCTGAAGTAGCAGCAGACAACCTTTGAGAGGTGGGGATCTGGCAGGGAGCCTGTCACCCAGAGCAATCTCGACAGGAGAATCATTGATTTCATTGTAGAGGAGACATTACCACTTCAGACTGTGGACAAACCATCATTCATTAATCTGGTTCGCATTGGACTCCCCAAAGATCTCACCATCATATGTGCCAAGACTCTGAGAGACAGAATTGAGAAGAGAGCATGCCACATGAGAGAAACTCTTGCAAACCAAATGGGTGCTGTGGCATATATAGCAACCACTGCAGATTGTTGGACCAATGGCAAGAAGAGTTACTTTGGGGTAACAGCCCACTGGATCAACCCAACTACCCTGAAACGTGAGGTCGGGGCCTTGGCTTGTAAGCGTCTGAAGGGGCGCCATACATACGATGTCCTTTCAAAAGCACTGCATGATGTACATGTGCAGTACAGGATCCACAACAAAGTTATGTGCACTACTACAGACAATGGCTCCAACTTTGTGAAAGCGTTCAGAGTTTTCATGGCCAAAGAACCAGTGGAAGCTGCAGGCACCAGTGACAATGATGGTGATAACCAGGAGGAGGAGGAAGCTGAGGTGGAGTTTGTGCCTATCTGTGAGATCCTGGACACAGGACCTGAGGCAGAGGAATAAGCTGTAGACTCAGGAGAGGATTTTGTTTTACCACCACACCAGAGATGTGCTAGCCACACCCTCAACCTTGTGGCAACACAAGACATAGAGGCCATGCTTTCTGACTCCTCCAAAAGTAGTCTTCTTGGTCCTTTCAAGAAACAGTTTCGTTCCTTGATGGGAAAGTGCAGCAAGTTGTGGTCCAAGCAGAACCAGTCAGCCCAGATTGCTGAGTATATCCGTGCGCAATGTGGTGTGTATCTGAAGGTACTGAATAAGACCAGGTGGAATTCCACCTTTGATGCGTTGAAGCAACTACATGAGCTCCTGTCAACTGTGCCACTAAAAATGCATGCCATAATGGACCGCTGCTCCTTGTCCAGGATCACAGATGCTGAGATTGAAGTGGTACAGGAATACACAGAGATTATGGAGCCACTAGCCCAGTCCCTAGATATCCTGCAATGGGAGAACGGCATGTTCATGGGGTATTTGCTACCAACGCTCTGCAATCTGGACCGCAAGTTAGAAGGCACTATTGGATGAAACCGATTATCTAGATCCATTTCAGTCAGTTTCAGGCCTGGTTTTGGCACTGAGACGGCCTTGGTCGCCCTGTTTGATGACCTATGCCGGGAGAGAGACAGAGGGAGTGTAACTCTGTTGATTCTCCTTGATCTCTCAGCAGCTTTTGATACCATCGACCATGGTATCCTTCTGGAAAGGCTTGCGGAGTTGGGAGTTGGAGGCACTGCGTGGCAGTGGTTCTGCTCCTACTTGGCGGGCCGTCTCCAGAAGATAGTGCTTGGGGAACATTGCTCGACACCATGGGCACTCCAATGTGGGGTCCCGCAGGGTTCGGTTTTGTCTACCATGCTTTTTAACATCTATATGAAGCCGCTGGGTGCGGTCATCAGGAGTTTTGGAGTGTGTTGTCACCAGTACGCTGATGACACGCAGCTCTACTCCTTTTCATCCTCTTCAGGTGAGGCGGTCAATGTGCTGAACCGTTGCCTGGACGCAACAATGGACTGGATGAGAACTAACAAACTGAGACTCAATCCTGATAAGACTGAGATGCTGTTGGTGGATGGTTTCTCCAATCAAATGGTGGATACATATCCTGTCCTGGACGGGGTTACACTCCCCCTAAAGGAACAGGTTCGTAGTTTGGGAGTCGTTCTAGACTCTTCCCTGTCACTTGAGGCTCATGTAGCCTCGGTGGCACGGAATGCGTTCTACCAACTTCGGTTGGTAGCCCAGCTACGTCCCTACCTGACTAAGGAGGATCTTACATGAGTAGTACATGCTCTGGTAACCTCACGTTTGGATTACTGTAATGCGCTCTACGTAGGGCTACCTCTGAAGACGGTTCAGAAGCTACAGCTGGTGCAAAATGCGGCGGCCAGACTGCTAACAAGAATGAAGCGATCGGACCATATAACACCTGTTCTGACCCGCTTGCACTGGCTTCCAATACGCTTCCGGGCCAGATTCAAAGTGTTGGTATTAACCTACAAAGCCTTATACGGCGCGGGACCACGATATCTGTCGGAACGCCTCTCCTGTTATGAACCGGCTCGTACACTACGGTCTGTTACGAAGGCCCCCCTCCGGGTCCCGACCTATGGGGAGGCCCGGAGGGTGGTGACAAGATCAAGGGCCTTCTCAGTGGTGGCCCCCGAACTATGTAATAGTCTCCCCGAGGAGGTGCGCTTGGCGCCGACCCTATCATCCTTTCGGCGCCAAGTTAAAACCTTTCTCTTCTCCAAGGCATTTTAATTTTCTGTTATGATGGTAATGTTTGTAATTTGATTTTAGTTATGCAGTTTTTAGATTGTGAAATTTGATTTTAGATTGTGATGCTTTTGTATTTTACTGTATTTTATTGTATTTATGTTCACCGCCCAGAGAGCTATTGCTAGTCGGGCGGTATATAAGTTTTAAAAATAAATAAAATAATAAATAAGGACTGGAAAACAAACCTGAGAGGTACACATACTGTTTTCAGCTGCTGAGAGGTGTGCGTGAAGCCCTAAGAAAGCGGTTTGCAGCTATCTGGGAGGACAAGAGGCTTCTTCTGGCAGCCTGCCTACACCCTCGCTTCAAACTAGATTGGCTGGAATCGTGTCAGGCCACCACCCATACCAACAAGTAAGAACATTAGGGAAGCCCTTTGGGTGGATTACTCCAAGGGAAATGTTGTCTCAAGGGAGGCATCAGAGGGCTTAAGGTGGTAGGCAGGGGCTGGGCCTTTTCTTCCTGGGGCTCCTCATCACAACCTTGGGTTGCTGCAGGTAATCCTTAAGGGTCTGCTGTGCTGCCCCATGAGTGTGGTGACTTGGTCACCTTCCTACCTTCCATGTCATCATCCACAGGCTCAGGCTGGACCCTGAACCAGGGGACATGACAAGCATCAGGAAATGAAGAGCAGATGATGGTTTCCTAACATATATGTGTTAACATATCCTCTCTCTTTCTTAGATACACAATGGAAGCCTTGTTGAAAGCTGAAATAAAGATGGGTGTACTTAATGAGGACAGTGATCAGTCTTCAGATAAAGACCAGGAAGGAGATGACTTAGCAGATGACTTCTTTAACTTTCTGCCCCAGGGCAAGAAGTCAGCAGTGGACACTGCTGAGGAGGAACTGGTGAGGTACCTGAGGTCTCCCAGCAGGGAAGTGTCATCACTCCATGGCTTTCCACATGTGCTGCGGTGTTTTTTGCAGCACAACACAGGCATGCCTTCAAGCACCGCAGTAGAACGCCTGTTCAGTACTGGTGGCAACGTAATGACTGTAAAAAGACATTCCTTGTCTGACATGCTCTTTGAGCATCTTGTTCTTTTGAGACATAACAGAAACATATTATAAAAGCATTTCAAGTGTAAAATTTGATTTCAAGAGTTGGGGTATCTTCATTGCTTGGGGGGATGTGAGATTCTGTTATGCCATTATGTTAATCTTATGGATATTTTTTTTTATTCTACTACCCCCTGTGTGTATTGTTTTAGGCTTCTTAGATGTGCAGCAGCCAAGGCCAGCACCTTGTAGGAGTTTTTTTAAAAAAGTAACTGAAATGTAATTGTAGTGATTACTTTTGAGAAAAAGTAAAGTAATCAGTTACTTTCAGAGCAATTGTAATGGTAATGGTAATTACTACTTTTTGGGCCAAGTAATTGTAACTTTAATTTATTACTTTTTAAAAGTAATCTTCCAAGCTCTGTTTGTAGGGCAGTACAATATCTCAGAGAGGAAGTCAGGTCTCCTGCTCCCCTGGTGCATTCACTATAGCTGCCCAATTATCCTGCTTTTAAAAGTTTGATAGAAATATCTGTGGGCTATAGGTATGTTCTTAAAACATAAGGTTTTTTGCCTATTAGTGAATTTATTGAAAGCTTAGGTTTTGTTTACGTCAGGACAGAAAGGCAGAGTGGGGTGTCCTGGCCTCCTCATCCTGCCACTGCACTTGCTCTGCTGCTTAAATTGCTTTAACACTTTGTCAGCTGGGGGCTTCCTTTAGCTTGTGGAGCAGGCTTCCTCACTAGGCTGTTCTAAATTTATATGTGTAGCTCACTAATAAATCAACAACTCTGGGTCCTTAGATGCATATTGTGCCATCTCTCTTTGGACTGGACCCAAAGGTTTTGGTGCCAGCTCTCTCAAGGACTGGGGGGGGGGCTCCAACAATTTCTCTGACTATTCCAGGGGTATCAACACAGAAGGCCCCTCAAGGGGATCCTTAGTATTGTATTCAGGGCCCCTGCCTGCTCCTCGAGGTCCTCGACCTCTGGTGTGTCTGATTCATCCTCTGAGGTGCCCATGTCTGGTACCATCTTTACACATTCTCAATCTCATGTCAATGCGGATTTATTAAGCAAACTGAGAATAAGAAGGAAAGGTTGCAAGAGTGCATCATTAGCTGCAATGAGGCTGCTGAATTATGTCTCTTTTTGATAATTTTTAATATAATAAGGTTAAATAGATATGCATTAATAATCTATAAGGACAGTAGAGATGCCAGCAGTGCAAATAAGCATATAGCATATCGTAACAACAACGTATTTATTTTGTGTGTAAATGCATCTTGACAACCAGATCATGGTGATGCTTTCAGGCAACTTGAGCAGATTGACTTAGTATTCTCCTACCCCCAGTTCTTTATATTCCTTGGAGGGCTTGATAATGAGACATCATCATCCCAAACCAAATACTGTGTTTCATTATGACAAGCAAGGAAATTAAAGGATTTACACAATGGCTTTTATCCTGTTTCTGAAAACTCCTTGATTTCTTGTCTTCAGGGCAGACAGATTTTTTTTTTAACATTTGTCACCCTGTGCCAACATCTACCCAGTAAGGTGAAATAATATGACTGGTGCAAGTTACCAAAACTGGTGTTTTGAAATGTGTTACAATAAATTCAGAGAAACTGTCAGCTGCTTTACAAAAAACCACTGACTTGAAATTAGCAGCCTTTTATGCAAAATCAAGAAGCATCAAAAGATTGTATCCATCTGCATCTCTCACAGTTGCAGTCTATAATCAGCACAGCTGGTCAGAGCACTGTACGTACATTCAGAATATTTCCTTTGTCTTGTTCTTGCATAAGCTCTCATGATGCCCATGATTTTAGTCTAGATTTTAGTCTACATCTCGCTATGGCTACATCTTTAATATGGGAAATGACACACAAGGAGTGGCTCCACACATTATCTTGCAGTGAGTAGTATACATACACAGGTATTTTTGCATAAATATATAAAGTGTGCAAACCTTGAACACCAATGTGCACGTGTCATATTAATAAATGAAGCTGCCTTAAACCTAGTTCAGTATCGTCTAACAAGCTAGTGGTCTTTCCCAGACTTATTACCTGGCTGAGATACTTTTAACTGAAACTGGATGGGATTGAACCTGGAAAATTCTGCATCTACTGTACCAATGAGGTATAGCTACGCCCCATTGGGTGTTTAGACTACAAATCTATTGTTCATTTGTGTGTATTTGCTACAGGTGGAACCCTAGTATATCCACAGGAAACATGATTGCATATAAACTGTGAAAAAAATCAGTGTAGTGCAAGTTCTCTGTTACTGCATTTATTATTTAGTACTTATACATAGCGATGGGAGAGAAATCCACTCCAGTCAATCCCAAGCATGGGTTCCACTGCAGTTCATACATTCACCTTGTGCGAGGACCAGACATCTTTCACACAAACGCCAGCAGCTTTCACTGATACCATTTAAAAAAGAAAAGGAAAGGAAAAAGGTCAGCAGACTTTACAACGTCAGTAACGAAATGAGGCTAATCATTGGTTTTATTCCACTTCTGTTAATTTCTCTGGGTGTCTGTCATATTGGCACTGTGGCTAATCCAATAAGAAAGAAGAATGTTGCCTGATGCCTGAAGAGAAAAGTTTGAGCACATTGAATAAGGTGGGGTGGGCTCAGGCCACCACATAGTCCTAACGAGAGAAGCTGAAGTATAAAAGTTAAACATTCATCTGTGCTGGTGGACTGCATTCAGACACCAGTATAGATTTCTTGAGGTTTGAAGAATTATTAAGAATTAAGAATTGGTGGTACAGCTACTCAATGAGGACAGCAAAATGACAGATGACCAAAAAAAAGGCAGAAGTGCTCAATTCTTACTTTGGTTCAGTCTTCTCCCCAAAGAGGGTCTTTGACCCTCCTGGCAAATGTGAACTTTAAGGAACAGGTTTGCAGCTTGAGATTGATAGACAAGTGGTCAAGGAATACCTAATCACTTTGAACGAGTTCAAATCTCCAGGGACCAATGTACTGAACTGCATCCTAGAGTATTGAAGGAACTGGCTGAAGAACTCTCAGAACCACTGTCTATTATCTTTGCAAAATCATGGAGGAGGGTGAAATGCCGGATGACTAGAGGAGAGCTAATGTTGTCCCTATCTTCAAAAAAGACAAGAAGGAGGAACCGGGGAACTACAGACCAGTCAGCCTGACATCAATCCCTGGGAAAACTTTGGAGTAGATTATAAAGTGGTCAATCTGTAAGCACGTGAAAACAATGCAGTGACTGCTAGAAGCCAACACAGATTTGTCAAGAACAAATCCTGCCAGACTAATCTTATCTCATTTTTTGATCAGGTCGCTTCTCTGGTAGACTGTGGGAATGTTGTGGACATAATATATTTTGACTTCTTTTGATAAAATGTCCCATGATATTCTGATTAGGAAGTTATATAAATGTGGGCTGGATGCAACAACTATCAGGTGGATCCACAGTTGGCTACAGAATCATACCCAAAGAGTGCTTATCAATGGTTCCTTCTCAAACTAGGTAGTATCCAGTGAGGTACTGCAGGGTTGAGTTCAGGGCCCAGTGCTTTTCAACAATATTATTAAGGACTTGGATGGGGAGATGCAGGGAATGCTTATCAAATTTACAAATGATACAGAATTGGGATGGATACATGGATAGGATGGATGGCTAATACCCTGGAGGACAGAAACCAAATTCAAGGTGATCTTGATAGGCTGAAGAACTGGGCTGAAAACAACAGAATGAAATTTAACAGAGATAAGTGCAAAGTTCTACACCTAGGAAAAAGAAATCAAATGCACGGTTATTAGATGGGGGATACTTGGTTCAGCAATACTACGTGCGAGAAGGATCTTGGGATTGTTGTTACCACAAGCTGAATATGAGCCAACAGTGTGATGTGGCTGCAAAAAAACGCAAATGGTATTTTAGGCTGCATTAACAGAACTATAGTTTCCAAATCACGTGCAGTACTAGTTCCCCTCTATTTGGCATTGGTTAGGCCTCATCTTGAGTACTGTGTCAAGCAGGACGCAGAGAAATTGGAATAGGTTCAGAGGAGGGCAACAAGGATGGTCAGGGGACTGGAAACAAAGCCCTGTGAGGAGAGACTGAAAGAACTGGGCATGTTTAGCCTGGAGAAGAGAAGACTGAGGGGAGATAGGATAGCACTCTTCAAGTACATGAAAGGTTGTCACACAGAGGAGAACCAGGAGCAAACAATTTCTCATCATACAATACATTTTTGCATGTTATTTTCACTCATATACTCATTTTTATGCACACATTCCTATAATATGTGCATTTTTGTAAACATTGGTTAGCGAACTGCATCACAGAAATGAAATAAGTGTGAATTTCGAAGGGTGGCTGTGTTTCAGTTCTCATATTATTTTGGAAAATTCAAATGTGATAGATTCAGTTTCAAGTGCAAACTGAATTGAAATTCAATTGAAACTGGAAACAAATCCCTATGAGGAGAGACTGAAAGAATTGGGCATGTTTAGCCTTGAGAAGATTGAGGGGAGATATGACTGAGGGGAGATATGATAGCACTCTTCAAATACTTGAAAGGTTGCCACACAGAGGAGGGCCAGGATCTCTTCTCGATCATCCCAAAGTGCAAGATGTGGAATAATGGGCTCAAGTTACAGGAAGCCACATTTCAACTGAACATCAGGAAAAACTTCCCAACTGTTACAGCAATACAACAATGGAACCAATTACTTAGGGAGGTGGTGGGCTCTCTGACACAGAAGACATTCAAGAGGCAGCTGGACAGCCACTTGTCATGGATGCTTTAAGTTGGATTCCTGTATTGAGTAGGGGGTAGACTCGATGGCCTTATAAGCCCCTTCCAACTCTACTATTCTATGATTATTATATACTGCTTAATACCAAAATAAGCATCTACACTGTGTACAAGTGTGAAAACCAATGAACACAAACATTAAAATATAAATTTCCATAATTAAAACACACAATAAAACAGAAGATAAGTGCAGGTAGTAGTCATAGACATGCCTATCCTTGCAGAATGGCTAACCATGTTTACTCAGAAATAATCCCCTTGTGTTCAGTTGGATTTACTCCCAGGTACGTCTACATAGGATTGCAGGCTAGATGTATTATTATTACTTTGCTGGTCCTCACTATATTACATAACTGTTCACAACACAAGACAAGATAGATTGTTTGGATCTTGAAAGATAATTACTTCTAGATAATGTATATTCTATAATTAACAAAATCCAAATCAAGGTATGCTTTGGAACCATAACCATTCTTTAGTAAAGGCCTTTGATACATCAACATAAATGTACATTCAGCCATGAAGCTCAAAGAGTGATCTTGTGGTGCTTAAATATTGAAGCTTGTAATGCTATCTAACAAGGTTGTGAATGATGTATGGTGGCTACTGGATGCTTGAGGACCAGTGAGTGTGTCATTCAGTCAGATGCGTGGGGAACTTGTTCACACACTAAGAGTCAGGTTAGAACAACACAGTTCATGCATTACAATCCAAATCCATCTGTTTAGGAAAATCATAAAAACACAACAAAACAGTACATCAGAGCATTACTGCTGCTGACAGTAATCAAGTTGGAGTTGGAGTAAACTTTCCACATGTTCCTTTTTCAGGATCGCCACAAACCTACAAGGTAAGTTAGTGTGTTCAGTTTCACCATTACAAAATACTTTAAAATAATTATGTTCAGCTCAACAAACCTCATAATTTCATCATCATCATCATCACTGTGTATGTGTGGCTTGCTGATTTGTGAATAGAAACAATAAGGAAACATGGAGATCATCCACAGTACTGGGAGGTACAACATTGCCTATATAAGAGACCATTAAACTGACAAGAGTACTGATCAACAGTAACGTTAAATTCTGCAACTATAACTCAGCAGGATGGTAAAGATGTGGCTTTGCAGATGCAAACAGCCACAGACCAGGAAGTATAAATGTTCCATCAGATACCACGTGGATGAAAACATATGGCGAACTACATCCCTATTTATACAGTTGTGTCAATATATAATAACTTGTAAGGGTAACTCAGGCTGCATACATGTCATACATTTAAAAAACATTCCCTGCCCCAAAGATTCCTGGAAACTAGTTTGTTAAGGGTGCTTGGAATTGTAGCTCTGTGACGGGTGAACCAGAGTTCCCAGGATTCTCTGGGAAGAAAAAATGCACTTTAAACATATCACGTTTACACAACCATAAAGAAGAAAAACTCAAATCTCCCATGAGGAGCACGGACGGAGGGGAGCAGAAGAAATGAAAGCAGTAGCACTTGATGCATCTAATGAATGTGCTGTAGACCAGAGGAGCTTATATTACAATAAATATATCAATCTTAGTCATTAAGGGCCAAACAACATGGGACACAGAAACTCCAAGATTACATCTCCTGATGTTTTTATTTTTCCTTGAAAGTACTTAAAAGCAGCTGCAGAAATCTGGTTAGAACAGCCATAACTGGAGGTGACTGGGAGAACTTCCTTGTTTTAAATCACATCCCCTAAGCTGCTATTAGCCACAGTAGAACAAATGCTGTCACCTGGTTTTTTTTCCCAGTGGGATAGTAGTGGTTTGGGAATAATTATGATTTTCTGAGAAAATGGTTCTGTATCTCTTATCTTGCAGGGTTAGCAGCAGATTCAGGGGGAGGGAGAATCAGATTGGTAAAAAATGGGAAAATGGCTCAACCAAGGACAGCCAACTTGGTACCCTCTGGATGTTGTTAGACTACAACTCCCATCATCCCAGACCATTAGCAATGGTGGCTGGGGCTGATGGAAGTTGGTAGTAAACCACCTCTCCTGGCACTGCTGTCCCAGTCCAGATCAGCCCTGTTGGTCCAGTCCAATTTGGATCAGAAAAATAAAAATGTTGGGAAACCCACTAATGGCTCTCCCATATCTATGTATAGTGTGGCCCTTGGGTGCCACATGCCCCTTCGTTATTCTTGCTACAACAGTCTAACACATCTTGGATGCTGAAAGCCAGGAGCTCCAAGGTGGCTTTCTCTGAAATGCTACCGGTTCCACGCGCAGGACCAGCCAGACAGGCACAGCTTTGCAGTCTCAATGCGTGGATGAGACGATGGTGTCGGGTGGAAGGGTTTGGATTTGTTAGGCACTGGGGAACATTTTGGGACAAGCTGGGCCTGTACAAAAGGGACGGGCTCCACTTGAAGCAGAATGGAACCAGACTGCTGGCACTTAAAATTAAAAAGGTGGCAGAGCAGCTTTTAAACTGACTGAGGGGGGAAACCCAACAGGAGCTGAGAAAGGTCCGGTTCGGAATAAACCTCCCCCCTGGGATAAAAACCAAAGAAATGATGAAATTTTAAAAGGGGTAGGCCTAGAAGTAGACATGGTGAGAGCAGGGGCACAGGATATAAATTCAGAAGAGCAAAATTACCACAGGCCTAACCACAAGTGCCAAAGACACTTGAAGAGAGACACTGCTTACAAGTGCCTGTACGCTAATGCTAGGAGCCTGCGAACCAAGATGGGAGAACTGGAGTGCTTGGTCTTAGAGGAGAGCATTGATATAGTGAGCATAACGGAGACCTGGTGGAATGGAGAAAACCAGTGGGATACGGTTATCCCTGGATATAAACTATACCGGAAGGACAGGGAAGGATGTATTGGTGGCGGAGTCGCTCTATACATGAAAGAAGGCATTGAATCCAGCAAGCTCGAAACCCCAAAAGAGGCAGACTCCTCCACAGAATCGTTGTGGGTGGCGATACCATGCCCCAGGAGGGACTTAATACTGGGAACGATCTATCGTCCCCCTGATCAAAATGCTCAGGGAGACCTGGAGATGAGATATGAAATTGAGGAAGCATCCAAACTAGGAAATGTGGTAGTAATGGGTGACTTCAACTACCCAGACATAGACTGGCCGCATATGTGTTCCAGTCATGACAAAGAAGCAAAATTTCTAGATATTCTAAATGACTGTTCCCTAGACCAGTTGGTCATAGAACTGACCAGAGGGACGGCAACCCTGGACTTAATCCTCAGTGGGGACCGGGACCTGGTGCGAGATGTAAGTGTTGTCGAACCGATTGGAAGCAGTGACCATAGTGCTATTAAATTAAACATACATGTAAATGGCCAATTGCCACGAAAACACAACACGGTCACATTTGACTTCAAAAGAGGAAACTTCACAAAAATGAGGGGATTGGTAAAAAGAAAGCTGAAAAACAAAGTCCAGAGGGTCACATCACTCAAAAATGCTTGGAAGTTGTTTAAAAACACTATATTAGAAGCATAACTGGAGTGCATACCGCAGATCAGAAAAGGTACCACCAGGGCCAAGAAGATGCCAACATGGTTAACGAGCAAAGTCAAGGAAGCTCTTAGAGGCAAAAAGTCTTTCTTCAGAAAATGGAAGTCTTGTCCGAATGAAGAAAATAAAAAAGAACACAAACTCTGGCAAAAGAAATGCAAGAAGACAATAAGGGATGCTAAAAAAGAATTTGAGGAGCACATTGCTAAGAACATAAAAACCAACAACAAAAAATTCTATAAATACATTCAAAGCAGGAGACCCTCTAGGGAGGCGATTGGATCCTTGGATGATAAGGGAGTCAAAGGCGTACTAAAGAACGATAAGGAGATTGCAGAGAAGCTAAATGAATTCTTTGCATCTGTCTTCACAGTGGAAGATATAGGGCAGATCCCTGAACCTGAACTAACATTTGCAGGAAGGGATTCTGAGGAACTGAGACAAATAGTGGTAACGAGAGAGGAAGTTCTAGACTTAATGGACAATATAGAAACTGACAAATCGCCAGGCCCGGATGGCATCCACCCGAGAGTTCTCAAAGAACTCAAATGTGAAATTGCTGATCTCCGTACCTGAGGACTGGAAAGTGGCAAATGTAACGCCAATATTCAAAAAGGGATCCAGAGGGGATCCCAGAAATTTCAGGCCAGTTAGCTTAACTTCTGTCCCTGGAAAACTGGCAGGAAGTATTATTAAAGCTAGATTAGCTAAGCACATAGAAGAACAAGCTTTGCTGAAGCAGAGCCAACATGGCTTCTGCAAGGGAAAGTCCTGTCTCAGTAACCTATTAGAATTCTTTGAGAGTGTCAACAAGCATATAGATAGAGGTGATCCAGTGGACATAGTGTACTTACTTTCAAAAAGCGTTTGACAAGGTACCTCACCAAAGACTTCTGAGGAAGCTTAGCAGTCATGGAATAAGAGGAGAGGTCCTCTTGTGGATAAGGAATTGGTTAAGAAGCAGAAAGCAGAGAGTACGAATAAACGGACAGTTCTCCCAATGGAGGGCTGTAGGAAGTGGAGTCCCTCAAGGATCAGTATCGGGACCTGTACTTTTCAACTTGTTCATTAATGACCTAGAATTAGGAGTGAGCAGTGAAGTGGCCAAGTTTGCTGACGACACTCAATTGTTCAGGGTTGTTAAAACAAAAAGGGATTGCGAAGTGAATGGGCAGAAAAATGGCAAATGCAATTCAATATAAACAAGTGTAAAATTATGCATATTGGAGCAAAAAATCTTAATTTCACATATACTCATGAGGTCTGAACTGGCGGTGACCGACTAGGAGAGAGACCTCGGGGTTGTAGTGGACAGCACGATGAAAATGTCGACCCAGTGTGCGGCAGCTGTGAAAAAGGCAAATTCCATGCTAGCGATAATTAGGAAAGGTATTGAAAATAAAACAGGCGATATCATAATGTCGTCGTATAAATCTATGGTGCGGCCGCATTTGGAATACTGTGTACAGTTCTAGTCGCCTCATCTCAAAAAGGATATTATAGAGTTGGAAAAGGTTCAGAAGAGGGCAACCAGAATGATCAAGGGGATGGAGCGACTGCCTTACGAGGAAAGGTTGCAGCATTTGGGGCTTTTTAGTTTAGAGAAAAGGCGGGTCAGAGGAGACATGACAGAAGTGTATACAATTATGCATGGCATTGAGAAATTGGATAGAGAAAAGTTCAACTCCCTCTCTCATAATACTAGAACTCGTGGACATTCAAAGAAGCTGAATGTTGGAAGATTCAGGACAGACAAAAGGAAGTACTTCTTTACTCAGCGCATAGTTAAGCTATGGAATTTGCTCCCACAAGATGCAGTAATGGCCACCAGCTTGGATGGCTTTAAAAGAAGATTAGACAAATTCATGGAGGACAGGGCTATCAATGGCTACTAGCCGTGATGGCTGTGCTCTGCCACCCTAGTCAGAGGCAGCATGCTTCTGAAAACCAGTTGCCGGAAGCCTCAGGAGGGGAGAGTGTTCTTGCACCCGGGTCCTGCTTGCGGGCTTCCCCCAGGCACCTGGTTGGCCACTGTGAGAACAGGATGCTGGACTAGATGGGCCACTGGCCTGATCCAGCAGGCTCTTCTTATGTTCTTATCTACATTCTGAAAGGAGATGAATATGTGAATTTATAAATTACTCAAAATACTCCTCATGTTTACTTTCATAGGCTTTAGAGAGGAAAGAGGATTAAACAGAAATGAGAAGCACATACAGCCCCTTGAGCTCCTTAGAGAACAGGTAGAATGTAAATAATAAAGTAAAATTTTAAAAACTGGAAGAAAGTACACAGAAAAAAGGTGAAACACATACAGTATGTAGCAATTATCAACATAATATGAAAAATGCATATTCATATATGAGACTGACATATAACTCACAAATGAAGCATAATAGAAGTGAGAAATACAGAATGAAGTTGCTAATGGAACTGTGGACACGTGCCTGAAAATAAATTCTGGGAAGCTATATGAATAAACATGATTCCTAATAAGGAGGCTTCCAGTGACCCATCAATATTTATTTTAGGAAACTGAACAAAAATCTACATAACATCAATGCATTGCAAGAAAACATCCTCCTAGCACAAAGATAGTTGGCAAGAAAATTGTGCAATATAAATGGAGCCCCTATTCATCACGCACAGTTGCCAAATGTTTGAGTAGCCTTTGGAATTTGGCAGCTCTGATGAGATGTCTTTACTAATCAGATGGAGTAACAGAAATTTCCAAAGAAACATGGCTCAATTTTTGTGACCAAATCCAAAGAATGCATTTCAGGCACAAGCACCCTTCACTGTCAGCTTTTACTATGAAGAGTGACACAGTACCTAAAGTAGGCTGGATAGAGGTTCCTGGGCTTTGGGGGTGGCTTGGTTCAGATTAATGACATTTCAGCTAATAGCATTGATCATGGAAACATTGGGACACAGAGGTAGTCAATAGCACCCCACATACATGCTTTTAGTAAGCTTTGTAAAGCTTTGTAGAGATGGATTAAATGGAAAATGATGGGAAGATGAAACTGTAAGGTGTAAGTGTTGAACCATTTGGCAACTGGTTACAGTGTTATCATATTCAACATATTACACAATTGTTAAGCAAGTCTAACACAGTCGCATTTGGCTTCAGAAGAGGAAACTTTGAAAAAATGAGGGGATTGGTAAAATGTAAGTTGAAAGGGGAAGCCAAAAGGATCAAATCAGATTGTTGATTATTCAGAATAGTGTTCCCCGGTTTCTGGAGTTTACCTGGAGACTCTGGGTTTTGGAGGACCTCCTAGGGTCTCTAGGGAATTCAACCAAATCTCATGAGATTGCAGGGTCATGAGAGATCTCTCGGGTGACCTGGCATGACCCCACGACCTCTCATGCGACCCTGTGACCTCACTCCCACACCTGCTCAGAGCAGCAGCAGCAAGCGAAGCCAGCCCAGACCTCTCCAAAGGGTGAGTGGGAGGAAGGCCTGTAAGCATCCAATGTGGGGTGCTGATGAAAGAAGGTGGTGAGTGGGGGGGTTAGAAAGGAAAGTGCCTCAGGGGAGTGAGTGAGTGGGGAGTGAGTGGGGGGTGGGGTAAGAGTGGAGTCGGGTGGGGTGGAGATGGGGTAGGAGAGTAGGAAAGAAGGTTCCTGGGGGAGAGAGTGGGGTGGGGTGGGTAGGAAGGTGCCAGGGAAGTGCCATCACTAGGGCCTGCCCTTGAAATCTCAGGGTTTGGGATGCTTGTGACCTGGCAACCCTATTCAGAATCATCATCACAGAAGCTCAGCTAGAATGTACACAGCAGATTAGGAAAGGTACTACCAAAACCAAGAAAGTTGGGTTAATGAACAGAGTCAAGGAAGCTAATAGAAACTAGAAAGCTTTTTTTTTTAAAAAAAATGGAAGTTTTGCCCAATTGAAGAGAACAAAAACAAAACACAACTTTGGCAAAAGAACTGCAGACAGACAATAAGGGATGCAAAACAAAAACCCCTACTAAAAGCATGAAGACAACCACCAACAAAATTATTTAATACTATAGAAGCAGGAAACAAGCTAGGGAACTGATTGGACCTTTGCACAACAATAAAGTTAAAAGTAGGCTAAAGCAGGAAAAGGAGATTGCAGAGAAACGGAATAAAATATTTGCATCTGTCTTCACCGTTGAAGATGTGAGGCAGATCCCTCTGATTTAACCAACTTTCTCAGGAAGGGTGGTCTGAGGCAAATCATTGTGACAAGAGATAAAATTTTAAGTCTGATTAATTAAAAATCAGGAAATCATGAATTCCAGATGGCATTCACTCAAGAGAAGAAATTAAACTCTGCATTTAAAGCTGAATCTACCAAATTCGCAATTTCTGAAACAATATGAGAACTGAAACTCAGCCATCCTTCAAAATTCACACTTATCAGAATTTTGCAATGCAGTTCTCCAGCCAAACAATGTCTAAAAAACTGCATCTATTAGGGGGAATCATGGGCAGCGCCACAGGGCAGCCAGGTTGGGCCCTGGCAGAGGTCCCTTGGGCCCAAAGAGGTCCCTGAAGGGCTCCTCATTAGGGTGCGTGGGGAGTGCTCCCGTTCTGTGATCCGTGGCAGTGTCTGCTCCCGACCCTGCCATGGATTTCAGAGGGAAAACTCCCAGGCACCCCCTACAACTGCATGCCCCACACATCTCTCCCATTGTGGTGAATGTTGGCCGCACTGCACGTGCATGCCTATCCTCAACCAAGATGACAGCAGAGGCATCAGCCCCTTAGGGACGCCTTGGCTGCCATCTTGATTGATGGTAGGCATGTGCATGCAGTGCGGCCGGCATTCACAGCAGCAGGAGAGGTAGGTGGCTGTGGGCCCGGGGCAGGCTAGTACCCAAGGGCCTAGTCATGCCTGGCACCAGCCCTGGAGAAAATGAATATATTAATGAAAATAATACAAAAGAAACATTATATTAGGAGAAATTGCTTGCAAAATGTGATCATTAATCAAAACTCCACACAAAAATGGTTTATTAGGAGAAATTCACACTAAAATGCTGAAGTTTCATGAGGATTTTAAAAAAAATGTGAATGGTTGCAGAAATGTGAAGAACTGAATTTAAGATTGGAAAAATGAGAAACTGAGAAAACCAAAACTGACATCCTTCCATCCCTCCCAAAAAACTTTTTCTTAAAAAACTCAAATGTGAACTTGTTGATCTTCTAACAAAAATACTGGAAAGTAGCTAATGTGACACCAATTTTTTAAAAGGATCCAGGAAATTAGAGGCTGGTTAGTTTAGCGTCTGCCCTGGGAAAAATAGTGGAAAGCATTATTAAAGATAAAATTATCAAGCATATAGAAGAACAAATCTTTGGATGGGGTGATCCAGCGGACATTGTGTATTCAGACATTCTGAAGCCTGAAACTACCAATACTATTTATTTATTTCAGCATTTTTATACCACATTTCATATGATATCACAAGGTGATACAGAAATATATATATATATATAAAATGAAAACAGACTAAAATATCAATAAAATCTACAATACTAGAAGTCATAATGCAACATCAATCCAGGCAATTTAAAACCATAACACTGATTTTTGGAACTAAGCATCAGAAAAGGCCTGGGGGCATAAGTACGACTTTAACAGGTGCCAAACTATCAATGACATTGGCATCTCTCTCTGAGCTCAAAAGGAAGGTGCCCCCACAGAGGTGCCGCCAGACCAGAGGAACTTGGCCATTTTTTACCACAAGTCTGCACTTATTTCAGAGATCTGGGAAATCAGGGGCATAGTGAAATTCACTACAAATACCACACTCTACACATTGTTAGATGCACCATGTAGTAAAGGTCTGAGTGACACAGGGTAAATGTTCTCTAGTTGTGTCACGTTCCAGGGGATGTCCTCAGGGGCTAGAGTCCCAGTTACAGAAGATATAAGCCTTCGCCAAAGTACTCACCAGTGAGACTAGGGTTGCAGATGCAGCATGGTCCAAAGAAACCATGGTCAAGCACAGAGAATTAGTGTAAGTCCAAGCACAACCCAGAAATAAAATTATGCAACAGTCCCCAATCCATGTCACAGGGAGCCAGGCAAGGTACAATACTGCAAGGCAGGAAGACTAGAATTAGGAACTAGGAATCAGAGACCTAGTTTGTTTCCAGTAACTGGAATGCTCAAGAGGGAGGCCTTATATGCTCCAGCCACCTAAACCATAGCCTAAGATCCCAGGATTCTTTGGGGAAAATAATGTTCTTTAAAAGTATGGTGTTTATGCAACAGAGACATTGGGCCAGTTCAGGTGGCGATTTAATGTGAGATGGGTTCTACTTGCATGCCCGTTTAGTTTGCAGCGATCACATGATGTAGGAGGCAAAGGGAAGGCATCCCAGTGCTTTCGGTTTTTAATCTGCAGCAAATAAATCCAAGTTTAATTTGAAAAGGGAAGGAAAAACCATCTGTACTTCCTATCTCTAGGGGCTTCAATGCTTTTGTAAGTCCACCCCACACCCTCCTCCTCCTTTTGTTATGTCATTTCTTGCTGGCTCCCGTTCTGCAAGCCTGCTACAAATGGTGCTTTTTTTTTCTTTCTCCCCCAACTTGTACAAAAAAGCATGTTCAAACAAATATTTGTATTTCTGCTGGATTCTGAAAATACAAATAATCAAACTTGAGGATTTTTTTCTTTTTTTATGAAACTTACTCTGGAACAAACTGAGCATGCTCAGTTGCCAAGGTAACCAGAGGAAGTGATAGTTTGACCTTAAGAGGGTGTGGTAGTTAAGAATCTAGTGATTGACTCTTCCTTCAGTATGAATGGAAAACAGCGACTGGAAGGTAGGAAGTGTGATGTTTAAACTCTCATCATGATAGAAAAAGCTTCGTCTTTAAAACAGAGTTCAACTCCAATGTGAATGAGCCCATTGCCTAAATAATCCCAGCACAGAAGCTTATACTTGTGTGCTTATTTTCCTGTATGTGACTTTTATAATGTTTTACACGACACCCACAATCGTAGTTGTTCACCTGAAACTTTATGCCTGAGGACATATAGTAGACTGGATGAAAAACACATCAGAGCAGGCTGCATGTAGAAGAAAGCACTGGGTATGTTAATAAAACAAGTGTTCTTTGAATCAGGATACTAGGTTAGATAGCTTTAAGCGAAAAGGACTGCCAGCTAAGGATCAGGGTTGGCCCACAACATTTGGCTGTCCCAAGTGAGTGCACTGTACAATCCAAATCACATCCTAGGATCCAGGGCTGGTGCCAAAGGGTGGCCTGGTTGGGCCCTGGCAGAGGGCCCCTGCAGCCCTGAAGGGGTCCTCCTTAAGGTGGGAGGGTGGCACTGGTGCCTGCCAGTGGTGGGTGTGGCCATCTCATACTCTCACACACCCCTTCCTCAGTTGCTGTGTTCCTAATGCGCCACTCACCCCAACACTGTGTCTATTTTAGAAAAATGTTTTTTTTCTTTTTGCCGTTTTGTCAACATTGAGGGGAATGTCATGACAGATTTGGGGGGGGGGATTTGGCTCCAGAACAGCCACCCCTGTTTCCAGCTGTGTGGACCTTGCATTAAAGTTGTTAGAAGAGTTATTACAATAACTTCCCATCTTGATCTTTCCTAGATTCTGATGCTCACTGTCTTTTCCCCATCTGATAAAGCAGGCAGGACTTCAGTTTTGCCCCATAAACATTGGGAGAAGGAGCTGAGAGACAGGATGTGGGAAGGAGAAATAGCAATGGCAACCTGTCTTGCATTATTAGTTATCTCCAAGTTGCAACTTACCCTGCATGTTTTTAGACACTGTAAAAATTACTAGAGTGCAGCCTTTAGATTAAATGTCACTTCCTACAAATCTCCTCCCCCCCCAATATTTCTGCTTGGACTGTTTACATAGTCATACTGGCCTTGCAAAAAATCAGGTTAAAGCCTTATCCCCCACTGGATTCTCCAGCAAAGGGGATGTTGCTGTGACAGTATGATCACAGCTTCCAAGTGTGGTTCAGAAGTCACCTATGCTAGTGCTAAGTGAATGTTAAGCATGCTTGTCCCATTGAAATGAGAAGTACACTGATTATATTGCAGCACACGTGGTTTATTCCCACTGATCTAAACTGGCTTATCATTCAATTTGACTGTTCTGTTTTCCTCTCCCCTGGAAATCGTAGTTCTAGATAAAGCTATATAAGTTTTGGGAAGGCTAGATAATTTCCAGCATCTGCAGCTGGTGTATGCTGGTAGAATAGCTATAGCTTTATTCGTATCCTGATGTCTTTTATGTCCTAATCAATTTTCTAATCCTGGGAACGGTAGTCTGCTAAAGGCGCTGAGAGTTGTTAGGAGACCCCAATCTCCCTCACAAAGCTACAATGGAAGGACTGACTCTGGGAATTGTAGCTCTGTGAGGGCAATACAGCTTTCCTATCAACTCTCAGCACCCTTAACACACTACAGTTCTCAAGATTCTCTGGGGGAGCTATGGCAGTTTAAAGAGGTAGGTGGGGCCGTTATGGCGCACACCTCCAGGATCCACAAATGGTTGTGCCAGAACATGAACAAAACAACCTCCCTGGGGAAGTGTGTCTGCCCCCTACATTGCTGACCTTTAGACATAGTCTAAAAACAGTCCTGTTCACTCAGGCATTTATATTTCTTTAGCGGCTTGGAAATTGTTGTATAGATACTGAAAATGTGTTTCTAATTGTTTTAGATTTTTGTAATACTTGTAATTGTGCTGTGTTACTTATTTTGTAGGGCCACCCTACTTGATAAAAGAGTGGAATAAAAACTGAATTATAAATGAATGAATGAATGAATGAATGAATGCTATCGTTTTGGGATCTCTTGTGGCTTTTGAAGTCCAGGAGTCCTACATATGTGCCTTGGAATTTAAATGTGTAGATTTCAATAATTTTGCCTCATAGTATTCTCATAGTGGCCTTTGATAGCACCAAGGCAGTGGGATTTCCACCCTACCTACAGACATGACAAATACTGATGTATAAATGTCTCTTTACTTAATAATGGGTTGAGGTTTCTGCATCTGATGAATGGCACATCTGTGGAGTATACATGCCAGTGATAAAATGGTATAAAAGATCCATACCACCATTTGCATGAATAATATGCCCCATACGTGGGCATGCATGAAAACGCATATCAAAGAAAAAGATATATACCGGCATGCTCACACAAAATACATGTACAGTATTAATATTTAAAAATACTTATTAAAACAAAATGTAAGTAGCAGTTCCGCAAAAAAAAAAAAATTAACATGAGTACTTTGGTTTAACTGGTTACTGTTTCAAAATATTCTATTATGGATTGAGATCCTCTCTCTCACCACACACACACACACACACACACACACACACTCACTCACTCTCTCTCACACACACACAGGAACTAGTAAACTGAAAGTGTTATTATTATTGAATTAATTAATTACATTTCTGTCCTCCCATAAGGAGCCCTTTTAACTGTCAGGGTTACAAGTAATGGCTTCAGATTCTAGACTTTAATGAAGTGTGTAGCAGGGCTGGATCAGGATACCTGGTGTTTTCCTTGTGCACAGGTGCGTACAAACTTTGTTGCTTCGAGTCACATTTCATAACATTTGGAAGCTTACCCAGAGTGGGTGAAAATCCACACACCTAAGAATTTGACAGCACTAATGCAGAAGAGAAGAAAGCACCTCAAGCATGCAGACAGTTTTACTCATTGGTGATCTAACTGGTCTCTTCCTGCTTCTAGTAGGTCCCGGGGTGTTTTTAGTGGTAGCATAGGAGGGCTGCAAAGTTGATTGCAGAAGCACCACTGGCGGAAGGAGACTGATTAATAATTTCCCTTTACAGTCAAAATCCACCCAGCTACCTAGGGTTGAGCCCAGTTTTTCTGGGCCCTTGGCCACCACCCCTTCTTTATCTAACCACACCCTTCCTCTTTGGCCCCTCCCTATTGACATTTTCCTCTTTAAATTAAAACAAGTGAGAATTGTAGTGACGTGCTTTCCTGCTTTTTGGCTCCTAGAGTTATCTGTTGTTGTGGGAGAAGGCAATAACGGATCTCATTCTCAACCCAGCAGCAAAAAATAAGGGGAGGGGGGGAGGAAGAGTCATGTCTGTAATTATCATGAAGAGACCCTTCACTTATGAATTTGCCACTACACTCCTGAATCTGGCACAGCTTGAATGCTATATTCACTGAGGTTGCAGTCCTAAACACACTTATTGGAAAGTAAGTCCCTCCAGCGAACATAGGAGGACCTACTTTTGAATAAACATGCATATCACTGTACTGCACAGTTTTGGATATACATGATTCAGTTGGTGACAATTTCACAGTTTAGTATGTTAGATGTATTTTCAAGTGCTTATTTTTGCAAACGTTTATATCATAGGTGTGGCCTATACAGATCTTTCCTGTGGTGCATCAGAGGTTGCTCAGCTTCCTTCAGTCCACCAAGCAGTCCCCTGTGAGGACTTCTAGGGCTGCAATCCTGTGCATGCTTCTCTGGGATTAAGGCCCATTGAACTGATTGGCCTGGATTTTCTAGATCCCTTCCTGCCTACCAGCTGTTCAACAGGGAGCAGCTGGACTGCAGAGGAGAGCACTGTATTTTGCAATCTGTTTTGCAAGATGTGCTACTTAGCTTCTTCCTCTGCAAGGGGATCTGCTGTAAGAAGTAAGAAAAACTCCACTTGCATGAAGATTGCTGTTTTCAACTTTGCCTTTTCTCTTTATATACATAGGTTCTGTCTGGTAGAAAGATGGAGAAATTTGGCAGTAGTTAACACCATAATAGCCCATCTTCCAATTTCCAAAAGGTGTCAAATCGTCTCCCTGACAGACGTGACTGACTTGCGACTTGCTGGACTCAGGCACCTGTCAATCAAGATCCACCTAGGTCAGAAACTCTTTAAAAGATGACTGTAGCCAAACAGTCCTTTGTCCCTCAAAATCCCTCAACCTGACCATCTATACACTGCAGTACATGTCAGGAGACCAGAAGCTTGTTTGTAAGTAGCTATAATAGGACAGACTTGAACAAAAAAGGTTCTTTTTGTTATTTTCTTGAAGCAACATTCTGTCTCCTCCACTTGTCCTCTTTCTCTCTTTTTTATTTTAATAAATAACATTTGGTATTTGTGCCACAACTCTCAGGGTTATTCTAATCACTTAAATTCCTAGTCACTTGGTTCATGTGATGTGTGTGTATTAGTGGGGTATGACAGAGAAAAGCAAGCTGCTTTGGTCTCCAAGGAGGGACAGGTAAGATGGATGCTCTCTCTTCTTCCCCTTGTAAGTATTTGTCTTAAGGAGTTCCAGGTAGTGAAAAAACAACTGAGAAATGTGTATATCCAATATAGGAAGGAAAACTTTAAAGCCCTACCCCAAAAATATTATTCACTTAAAAAGCAATACCAATCACTGCTAACCCAAAAGGAAAAACAAGCAGTCCAAAATGAGTGGATGGCATTGATCGATTCCTCATTAAACAATAACTCTAAACTCTTTGGGGCTTTGGTTACTGGTGCCTTTGGCACTGCATCAAGCCCGGTTAGCTATAACATCTCTGCTGACATTTGGGAACGGTATTTTTCTGAAATGTTTGTGGAAGCTATGGAATATCCACCAGCTGGGTCTTCTTTTTTAGATCTTAATGATTTGCCAACATGGTCCCCAGTTACACAGTCTGAAATTGTTCGTCTCAAATCTTATTGTTCGTCTCAAAACAGGAAAGGCTCCGGGAACTGATTTAATTGCCCCTGAAATGTTGAAGGTGAACATAACCTGGTGGCCCCTCTCTTGGCAATTCTATTTACGCATATTAATAATACTGGTCTTTTTCCCCTAGCTTGGTTAGAGGCTATTGTGATACCAATCTTCAAGAAAGGGGCTAGGGAAGATCCATCAAATTACCGACCTATCAGTCTATTGTCGATAGTGGGTAAGCTATATATTAGTTATTTGAACCTGAGGCTTGCCACTTGGATAGAGGATGACAATATTTTGGGAAATGAACAGGCACGCTTTAGAAAGGGTCGATCTACCATCAACCACTGTGTAGTCTTAAACCATTTGGCAGAGAAATATACGACCTCTTTTGGAAATGGTTTGTTTACAGCATTTGTCGATCTGAAGTCATCTTTTGATTCAATCCCTAGAGACAAACTGTGGCTCAAATTGCTTCACTCTTCTGTTGACAAAAGATTGCTTTATCTTATCAAATGTCTCCACCGGCACTTCGAGCAAGGTGTGGATTAGAAGGTAACCTGACAAATTCTATTTCTGTCACTAAGGGAGTAGTCAAGGTTGTATATTAGCCCCTTCCTTATTTAATTTCTATTTGAACGATTTGATTGGATATTGTCTAAGTCCTGATTTTCACCCTCCAAAGTTGGCAGAGACTAAATGCCCTTTACTATTATATGCAGACGATGCCATGCTTATGTCTCTATCAAAAATAGGGCTCAAGAGTTTATTACGTGTCTTCATGGCCTATTGTAAGGACAATTTGCTGACAATTAATTTTAGTAAAACCAAGATTATTGTTTTTTCTAGGCATCCTCAGTCAAATAAGTGGATTATTGGCAGGCAACATATAGATCAAGTTAAGCAATTTAAATACCTGGGTGTCACATTCTTTTCCACTCTCTCTTGGGCTACCTACAGAAAGCACTCAGTGAAGGTAGCTCAGAATACTACCAAGGCAGTTTTCCGTTGTTTCTATACAAAGGGGGCCCAATATATTCCAGGGGCCATCTAGGTATTTAAGGCTAAAATCTTGCCTCGGTTACTGTATGGTGTTCCAATTTGGATCCAGGGATTTAATCCAGCTGTGGAAAGTGTCCGTTCAAAATTCCTGAGATCTCTATTTGGAATGCCAAGGTGTGTCACAGCTGCAGGCTTACGTCTCGAGGCCGGGCTTGTTTCTATCGAGTGCGCTGCCTGGTCCTCTGCTTTTAGATACTGGCTTAAGGTTGTCTTCAGCGATCCTTCTTTAGGCTATTTAAATCTTCTTTTGAAAGATGTTTACACCAGTTCTTGGTCTAAATTTTTTGTTGTTAAACTGCATTCATTAGGTTTTTCTTTTGATTTTATCCTTACACACAATTTTAGGACTGCTAAGTTCATTTTAGACCAACAAATTAGGGATATCGACTTTCAACTTTCTGTATCAAATGCTTGCAAAATATGCTCCCCTACCCATCTTGGTCTGAATTTCCAGTTCCCCAAACACGCTAACTATTTGGAGAATCTGACTATTCCTAAGTATCAGCATGTATTCTCCAGAGCCAGGTTTAATTGTCTCCCTTCCGCTCTCTTGGAAGGGCAATACCAAGGTGCCCCTTATGCGTTCCAGATGTGTCCTTGTGGTGACAAAGTTGAAACATTGACTCATGTCTTTTTTGTATGCAATTTTATAGGGAGGATCGCGATAGACTACTTGGCCCAATTATGAAGAACATTCCTGGCAGGCCATTGGTCTGGTTTTTGAAATATTTCCTAGCTGATTTTAATAAGTCTACAACAGAGACAGTGGCTAAGTTCCTCTTCTCTGCCCAAAGGAGTTGCAAGAGGATTCTTCTCTCTTAACTGCTATTTCTTTTATGATGTACTTTTATATTTCTGTATCTTAACTATTCTGATGTTTTTATTGACTATTTTATTTGAATGGGTCTGTGACCATATATTAATGAATTTACTAAGTATTTGTCTTGGACCCCAGAAATCACTCCCATTAGAGCTAAATAAATAAATAAAGAGAACATAAGGGATGTTGTGGCAGCCTACTAACAGACAGAGGTGCTATGTGTTCTAGGCTCTCGAGTCCAGCACGTTGGAACACAGCTTGCTCTGGATGAGGTTGCACTTCCCTGGAAGGACCAGGTTTATGGCTTAGGGATACTTCTGGATCCAACATTAAGGCTCAGATGGCCTTGGTGGTTAGGAGTGCCTATTTTGAGCTCTGGCTGGTTCATCAGCTACAGCCCTTTTTGGACAGGAATGACAGCTCTGGTAGCTTCCAGACTGGATGATTGCAAGGCACTCCACATGGGGCTGCCCTTGAAGATGACTTGGAAACCCATCCAGTCACCTGGCTGCTAATTATGGACCAGAAACTGGTCCATAATCAGCAGCCAGGTGACTGGCTGGGGTTCCATTTAGAGCTGTTCCGCCAGGCTTATGCAGGCAGTTGAGAAGATGTCTTTTTACTATAGTTGACCTTTGTTTTTACTGTATTTTTAATGGTTTTTTTCTGTATGGGTTTCTTTTCTTTGTTGTAAACCACTTTGATGTTTTTAAAAAATGAACTAATGGTATACAAAGATATTTATAAATAAATAAATAAACTCATTTCACTCCTGTTCTAAAACAGCTGCACTGGTTGGCCAGTTCATTTCCGGGCCCAATTCAAGGCACTCGCATTAGCTTTTAAAGCCCTAAATGACTTAGGCCCAAAATATCTGAGAGACTGCCTACTTCACTACAGACCCTCTCAAGATTGGCAGAGTGGGCCCTCTTGGTAGTTCTTGGTTGGCGTGGAGAGGGCATTCTCCGTGGCAGCTCCTAGGTTGTGGGATCCCCTCCCCACAGAGGTGGGTCTGGCACCTTCATTATATAGTTTCTGCCACATGGTGAAGGCCTCTTTACCCTGACCTTTGACAGTTGAGATATGTCTTGTCAGGACCCACCCTATTCCTGTGACCGTAATGTGTTTTAACTGTTTTTAATATTGAATTTTAAATTGTTGTAACCCACCTTGGGATCTAATGGTGAACAGCAGGTAATAAATTATTATTAATAATAAGACTTAGCCTGTGACATGACGGATCTACCAAGACTGGCAGGAGTGAAAAAAAGGGAGTAAAGTTTCTTCCCCCCCCATCCATTACCACCAGTACTGTGTTTTGCTTCACTGAAACTCTTCATATGGAGAATGAATATAACCATCAATAACTGAAGCAGAAGGAACTGTCTGAAGCTGACTAGAAAGAATGAGATAATACTAAGATATCAATCCTAAGAGCCTGACTAGTGTTTCCCAGGAAGTTCCTTTTCTGGTGCCGGCAGTGGTGGGAGTTAGTAGCTATGATTTGTACATAAGCCAGAATGTTGTAAGGCTGCCAACCCTCCTCTCCTGAAAGATTTTTAAGATATTATTTAAGATTTTGGCAACTTATTATAACTTAATTATTTGACTTGCAAAACTGCTTGAACAAGCCATATAAGGTTGTTCCTTGGAGAAGTGAAATTAGGCTGGTACAGAGAAAGGTGAGATTGGGGAAAAAGAAGCAGCCTCAGTTCCCATGTGACTTACAAGACAATCTTTTGTCTTCAACTGTGGTTGGATGTTCCATTCCATCTGCCACTGTGGCAGTTCCTTGCTATGTACAAATGCATTGCTCAATCATCAAAATTTCTATGCATCCCTATAAAAGAAGAATGAATTATCTTATTCCCCAAATAATGAAAGTTAGGATAGCAATTGAACACATTTAATGGCTGTGCTATTTGGGAACTGCTGTTTTCAAAGCCATGATAGGTAATGGCATGATTGTTATTAGACAGCAATTCGTTCACAATGGAGAGTGTTAGGTGGAGTGAATTCATTTGGTTACTCCATTCACTATTGCATTGTCCTGCCAGGAGAAGAACAGTATTGGGAAAGACCCAGTTACACTCCATCTAGCAACTATGAGAAAAGTTACTATGGTATGTATGGTAACTATGAGAAAAGCAGCTCACTCAGATGTACCCATGCAATGGCCTAGATTGACTCACCAGGCCAGTGGCTATGCAATATAACAGCTGGTTAGTGCTACCGTGGACCTAATCTAAAAATGGATTTCACATTTCAGCAGTTTACAGGATTGCTGTGCTAGAACTACCACTAATTACGAGTCTATTCATTGCATTGCTACTTGACAGCTAGGGCAATGCAACAACTAAATGCCACAAAAACAAAATGCACGGGTACAGGATGGGAAATACCCGGCTTAGCAGTAGTGCGTGTGAGAAGGACCTTGGAATTGTAGTGGATCGTAAGTTGAACATGACCCAGCAGTGTGATGCTGCGGCAAAAAAAGCAAACGTGGTTTTGGGCTGCATAAACAGAGCTATAGTTTCCAGGTCGAGGGAAGTAATAGTCCCACTATATTCTGCATTGGTAAGGCCTCATCTGGAATACTGCGTTCAGTTCTGGGCGCCTCATTTTAAGAAAGATATAGACAAGTTAGAGCGGGTCCAGAAGAGGGCGACGAGGATGATAGCCGGTACGGAGAACAAGTCTTATGAGGAAAGATTGAAGGAACTTGACATGTTCAGTCTGGTGAAGAGAAGGCTGAGGGGTGACATGATTGCACTCTTCAAGTACCTGAAGGGCTGTCACATAGAGGAGGGTACAGATTTGTTCTCTGCTGCCCCAGAGAGTAGGACTAGGTCTAATGGTTTTAAGTTGCAGGAGCGTAGATTCAGATCGGACATTAGAAGGAACTTCTTGACAGTAAGGGCAGTTCGGCAATGGAACCGACTGCCTAGGGAGGAGGTGGGATCCCCTTCGCTGGATGTCTTCAAGCAGAGGCTGGACAGCTATCTGCGGGAGATGCTCTAGCTGTGGACTTCCTGCTGTGAGCAAGGGGTTGGACTCGATGAACTACAAGGCCCCTTCCAACTCTATGATTCTATGATTCTAAGAGACTAAACAAATTTATGTGCCAATTTTTAAAAAATTAAAATTAAAGTAGCCACAGAGAGAGTCTTTGATTGGAACAGAAGCACTGGAGCCAGAGGGTGTTTAACTTTTTAACCCATGTCATTTTTCTGATCTAAATTGTCCCCCTTCCCCCAGTTGTCAGTCCTGCTTATGGGTGGGGAATACAGAGGTAACAGTAGCTTCAGGAGGGAAGTTAAACATGGCCTCTCCTAGTACCTATGACTGCTTTAAAATTCAAAACAAAACAAAACTTAGAGCAATCTGATCATAAATTCCCCAGATGTTGTCTGCTTTGGCTGTTAAATATGAACTGTGATATTTACATTTTAAAACTAATCTTAGCCATGAGCACACTAAGTAGCCTTATGCAAGGCACTCATGTCTTGGACTCAGTTCTCCATCTGCAATATGGCGATAATAATATTAAACTGCTAAGTACTAAAGAGGATTGCCAGAATTGTTGAGATAATATATGTGAGGTATTTTGAACATTCCAAAGGTCATATATAAATTGCAATAATGATTTAAACACTGATAAAACTACAGCCATAAGGTGCCCATTTTGAATTTGTCCACTGGAAAATGTTACCTAAGATTAACATGTCTGGTAAAAAAGAAATGCTCCTGAAATACTGAATTTTAAAATAAAAGTTGCCTAATGACTGTGTGTTACAGAGGCCTCAGTTCTAAAATCACTTTCCTCAATCCAAAGCTAAGGGTGCTCATCGGAGCGCAATCACAGAGAACTATTGTCTTCACTGAAGTGAATAGGGAAACGCTTGTGGGTAGTTAATATCTACCCACAACAACACATCTTCATAAAGAATCACCTGTTCAGAGCTGGTGAAACAGAGTGGCTAAAGCTCAGTAAGTCCTGGTTTAAGTCTGGCTCTAAACATGAACTCACCAAAACGCCTTCAGCAATCGACCATCTCCTGTCTTCAGCCTCCCATTTGTCTTCAGCCTCCTATTAATACTGCCATTCCATACAGGACCCTTTTTAAGGATTACTGCGATAACATATATGTGAGCACTGTAAAAAAATGATATGCTAGGAACTTATGGTTTAAACATGGGCATTCCCCCAATAAATATTTTAAACAGAGCTGCTGAGAGCTGGCACCGGGCCTGGGCCAAGATGCATGAGCAGGGGCCCCTTCCTAGATCTTACAAACCAGATGTTACTACTTTCTTTAAACAAATTTTTAAGACTAATTTCTTTAAACAAGTTTTAAGTGGTTTGGGTTTAACTTAGGATGAGAAAGATTGAAAATAAATGAAAAACATTTATCAGAATGGGATAGTTAATGTTTATTAAAAATGACACTGTTCACCAACCCAAGTGAAAATAAACTTCACATTTTTAGTATTACCACATTACTAAGCTACTTAATTAGTAGTGTTAATGCATTTGAATTAAAACACATTGTTTATGACTAATCATCAGTCTATTCATCTACAACACCTTTAACGGTGCTTTGCAGGCTTTTGTATTAGAAAATGTTTCAGTTATATAATCAAAGTTTAGTTTTCTTACAAGTTTTGATTCAAAGGCCGAGGTTCCCAAATCTGTGAGCTGTTCTTAACGCATAGTTGACCTGAGGCAGTTTTTAACATAAGAACACAAGAGGAGCCTGTTGTGTTATTGTTATTGAGATTTTTAATGTTCTAATATAATTATATGTTTTTATTCTGTACATCGCCCAGAGTGGCTGGACAACCAGCCAGATGGGCAACTAATAAATCTAATAAATAAATAAATAAATAAAATCAGGCCGATGGCCCATCTAGTCCAGCATCCTGTTCTCACAGTGGCCAACCAGATGCCCACAGGAAGCCTACAAGCAGGACTTGAGTGCAAAAGCACTCTCCCCTCTCATGGTTTCCAGCAACAGGTATTCAGAAACATGCTGCCTCCAACCATGGAGACAGAACATAGCTATCATGGCTAGTAGCCTTATCCTCCATGTATCCTCCATGAGCCAGAGTGCTGAATGACCTCTCTGCTTCAGCTACAGTCAATGGAAGAGTATAAAAGACATACAGAATTACACAAACATTTGGAAACAATCTTGAAATATTAAGTTCATGAATCTCATTTAAAAGGTTCAGTGGTTCCAAAATAATGTCTCCAAAGTTAGCCAAATGAATTGCTTTCAGATATTTCACTTCACACACATCTGTTGTAACATCAGCATGGTACTCTTCAGTGAGTGACTTCCATGTTTCTTCAGTCTGGTTTTCAGCCATCTTGATGTATATTTACAGAAACCCAAATTTTTCATCTAAAAGCTTCACAGCTTCATAATGGGTTTTAAGGCTGGAAATTAGATTGTCAGCAATTACATTTTAAAAATCTATCTTGAATGGATATTCTAGATACTTTATCCAGGGTTTCATAATTACATATTCAAATTTCTTCTGGTGTGCTAAATGTACAGGCAAATTAACACTATTCCATAATAAGATATGAGACCAATCTATCCTTAACCTGAGTAATACCAGTGCTAGTGCATCTCTGTTCTTCTGCTTCAGCAGAATCCTCATTAGCTTCTTCCAATAATGCTTGAGCATCCAACCACTGGCGTTCACTATCTCCCTCATCATCACATGCTGATTTTGAAACAAAGCCCAGGCTGAATAAACTTGTCTTTTCTGTGCTCCAAGTTTGTATTTGTTCTCCATAATGTTAATTTCACTGTAAAACAATGCCAAAACACATGTGTACTTCTTCCAACATATTCTTGTTACAGATGAAATAATAAGAAGAGTTGACATGCACTCCCATCTATTAGCTATCTCTTTATCTGACATTGTGGTACACTATTCCTGTAAGAGAACTGTTGGAAATGCTTGTTGAGCAAATGTGAAGTGGGGCCTAGTAGTTTTGGAAACTGTGAACTTGGACATAAGAAGAGCCTGCTGGATCAGGCCAGTGGCCCATCTAGTCCAACATCCTGTTCTCACAGTGGCCAACCAGGTGCCTGGGGGAAGCCCACAAGCAGGACCTGAGTTCAAGAACACTCTCCCCTCCTGAGGCTTCCGGCAACTGGTTTTCAGAAGCATGTTGCCTCTGACTAGGGTGGCAGAGCACAGCCATCATGGCTAGTAGCCATTGATAGCCCTGTCCTCCATGAATTTGACTAATCTTTTAAAGCCATCCAAGCTGGTGGCCATTACTGCGTCTTGTGGGAGCAAATTCCATAGTTTAACTATGTGCTGAGTAAAGAAGTACTTCCTTTTGTCTGTCCTGAATCTTCCAACATTCAGCTTCTTTGAATGTCCACAAGTTCTTTTATTATGAGAGAGGGATAAAAACTTTCTCAATGCCATGCATAATTTTATACACTTCTGTTATGTCTCCTCTGACCCACCTTTTCTCTAAACTAAAAAGCCCCAAATACTGCAACCTTTCCTCATAAGGGAGTCGCTCCATCCCTCTTCTGAACCTTTTCCAACTCTATAATATCCTTTTTGAGATGAGGCAACCAGAACTGTACACAGTACTCCAAATGATTAAAGGCAGCCGCTGGCGAGATCACATAACTCCAGTCCTCAGAGAGTTGCACTGGCTACCAGTTGCTTGCCGGGCCCAATTCAAGGTGTTGGTTTTGACCTTTAAATCCCTACACGGTTTTGGCCCAGTCTGTCTGAAGGAGAACCTCCAGCATAATCAGCTATGCCGCCTAACAAGATTGGCCTCAAAAGACCTTCTCTCTATCCCACCAGTCAAAACACCTAGACTGGTGAAGACCAGAGAAAGGGTTTTTTCAATTGTGGCCCCCACCCTATGGAACTCCATTACAAATGATCTCCGCCAGGCCCCCTCTGCAATGAGTTTCTGCCAGGCCGTGAAGACCTGGCTCTTCAGGCAGGCCTTTGGGGTGGGTTAGATTTTATCATTATCACTTTTAGATTTTAATGTTATTGTATTGGTGTGTCCTTTTGTGTTATTTTGTTCATTTTGTATGTCGCCCAGAGTGGCTGGATGGCCAGCCAGATGGGCGACTAAGAAATCCAATAAATAAATAAATAAATAAATGCGGCCGCACCATAGATTTATACAACGGCATTATGATATTGGCTGTTTTATTTCAATACCTTTCCTAATTAAGTTAAGCTAACTGGCCTGTAATTTCCAGGATCCCCCCTGGATCCCTTTTTGAAGATTGGCTTTACATTTGCCACTTTCCAGTCCTCAGGCACGGAGGAGGACCCGAGGGACAAGTTACATATTCTAGGTAGCAGATCAGCAATTTCACATTTGAGTTCTTTGAGAACTCTCGGGTGGATGCCATCCAGGCCCGGTGATTTGTCAGTTTTTATATTGTCTATTAAGCCTAGGACTTCCTCTCTCGTTACCACTATTTGTCTCAGTTCCTCAGAATCCCTTCCTGCAAATGTTAGTTCAGGTTCAGGGATCTGCCCTATATCTTCCACTGTGAAGACAGATGCAAAGAATTCATTTAGCTTCTCTGCAATCTCCTTATCGTTCTTTAGTACACCTTTGACTCCCTTATCATGTAAGGGTCCAATTGTCTCCCTAGATAGTCTCCTGCTTTGAATGTATTTATAGAATTTTTTGTTGTTGGTTTTTATGTTCTTAGCAATGTGCTCCTCAAATTCTTTTTTGGCATCCCTTATTGTCTTCTTGCATTTCTTTTGCCAGAGTTTGTGTTCTTTTTTATTTTCTTCATTCGGACAAGACTTCCATTTTCTGAAGAAAGACTTTTTGCCTCTAAGAGCTTCCTTGACTTTGCTTGTTAACCATGCTGGCATCTTCTTGGCCCTGGTGGTACCTTTTCTGATCTGCACTCCAGTTGTGCTTCTAATATAGTGTTTTTAAACAACTTCCAAGCATTTTCGAGTGATGTGACCCTCTGGACTTTGTTTTTCAGCTTTCTTTTTACCAATCCCCTCATTTTTGTGAAGTTTCCTCTCTTGAAGTCAAAAGTGACCGTGTTGGATTTTCTTGGCAAATGGCCATTTACATGTATGTTTAATTTAATAGCACTATGGTCATTGCTCCCAATCGGTTCAACAACACTTACATCTCGCACCAGGTCCCGGTCCCCACTGAGCATTAAGTCCAGGGTTGCCGTCCCTCTGGTCGGTTCCATGACCAACTGGTCTAGGGAATAGTCATTTAGAATATCTAGAAATTTTGCTTCTTTGTCATGACTGGAACACATATGCGGCCAGTCTATGTCTGGGTAGTAGACTTTGTTTTTCAGCTTTCTTTTTACCAATCCCCTCATTTTTGTGAAGTTTCCTCTTTTGAAGTCATTCAAGATAACCCAGAAGCTTCAACTAGTGCAGAATATTGCTGCCAGAGAGAGACGTTTGTACATCTTACACCAGTCTGCACTAGCTGCCTATTTGCAGAGTGCTGGTAAAAGGTAAAGGTGTTTCCGCGCTTGTAGTGTGAGTCGTTTCCAACTCTTAGGATGATGTCTTGCGACGTTTACTAGGCAGACCGTATATATGGGGTGGGACTGCCAGTTGCGTCCCCGGCCTTTCTTTACCCCCCAGCATATGCCAGGTACTCATTTTACTGACCATGGATGGATGGAAGGCTGAGTGGACCTCGACCCCTTTTACCGGAGATTCGACTTCCTCCTTCCGTTGGAATCGAACTCCGGCTGTGAGCAGAGCTTCGGCTGCATTACCGCCGCTTACCACTCTTTAAATCCCTAAACTGCTTTGGAATCCAAACATCTGATGCAGTGCCATTTCCTGTACCTGTGTTTTGAGTTCTTCTGCTGAAGTTCTTCTCCAAGTGCTTTCCTTATCAGAAATGCACTGTGTAACAACAAAGGAGGGCTTTTTCAGTGGGGGCACCTCAGTTATAAGATGCCTTTTGTAAAGAGGTGTGACTAGTGCATCCACTAATTATGGGGGGTGCCAATTTAAGGTTCCCCATTTCTGAAGAAGTTGTTCTAAGGATTGTAATGTAGATTATTTAATGTACTCATTATCTGTATTCCAACTTTTTCCTAATCACTCAAATCATGATATGAGACCATCTGTGTTTCTGAAACCTGCACTTTGCTTATTTTATACAAAACAACAGCCACAAATAATGAAAAATAATAAAATAAAAATCTAGTTTAATTGGTTATGTTATTAAGTTGACATTATCCACAAAAGGCTTTACTTACGGTTATCTGAACATAGTGTTTTTATCTTAAACACAAAACTATCAGTGGCCCATGCCATGTTACTATTTTCCCCTTTGGCACCATTGGCACAATTTTGGGAGGGTGGAGGATTTATTTTTTCACGAGAGCACTTATATTTCTGCCCAGATCACTGTCAGTGGTTCTACATACTATTGTTTTAATATTCTCAAAATCTATGTTCCTATATATAAATGTAAGATGTTACACCTTCACAGGTAATGACGTAACACAGCATGACATGGGAGGATATGAAGAGCGTGGTGGCAGGGCAGCATGCAAGGTGTCAGAAGCACCGCTGGCTGGCATAGGAGTGAAGCGACTGGGTGGCTATGGAGTGGATGGGCGAGGCGAGTGGCTGTGGGGTGGATGAGCAAAGTGAGTGGCTGTGGGGTAGATGAGTGAGGGGCGGACAAGTGAGGTGAGTGGCTGTGGGGTGGATGAATGAGACCAACTGATGTGGGGCAGACAAACGAGGTATGGACAAGCAAGGCAAGTGGCTGTGCAGTGGACGAACAGCTGTTGGATGGACAAGTGAGACAAATGAGGTGAGCAGCTGTGGGGCAGATGAACAAGGCAAGTGGCTGTGGGGTAGATGAATGAGGGGTGGACGAACCAGGTGAGAGGCTGTGGGATGGATGAGCAAGGTGAGTGGGCAGCCATGGAGCAAGCAAGTGGCCAGAATGCAAGTGGCAGTGTCGTTCTGGGTGGAAGGCAGATAAGCAGGCTGGAATGGTTGGTGAGTGAGCCTGGGAGGAGGAGGGGGAAACAATTGGTGAGTGTGCCTGGGAGGGGGAGGGGGGAATGGTAAGAATACCTGGGAAGGGGGACAGTTTGAGAATGCGGGGGGTTGAGTGCTTGGGAGGAGGAACGATTTGAGACTACGTTAGGAGGGGATGGTTTAGGAGGCCTTAGCAGTTGCAGGAGGTGAAAGAGGAAGGTCCAAGGGATTACCATGGGGGGAGTGTGGGTTGGTGAGGGGTGGGAGTTTGGTAAATGGTGAGGGTAGGGGGGATTGGCCAATGATGAAAGCAGAGGCACAGCCCCTAGTATACATATATTTTTGTAAGCCATCACACAGCATGATGGCAGCATTCTATGGGGGCAGGGGAAGGCACCAGAGGTGAGGCAAGTATGGAAAGGACATGAGTCAAGTGAGGACAGTGGGCAGGCAAGGGATGACAGTGGGCAGGCAGATGAGCAAGTAAGAATGGTGGGCAGGCAGATGAGCAAGTGAGCGCAGTGGGCAGGCGGCCGAATAAGCAAGCCCAGGCAAGCCATGGAGAAAGAGACATGAGAGCTTAGGGCAGCTCCACATCAACTGCTCCATTCTGCTCTTGCTCCCACCCCCACCAACAGCCTCAGGAGTGGAAGATGAGGAGGGAAGCAGCCAGCAAGCAGGATAGTGGCTACTCCCCACTGTTTCTGTGTCTCTCACCTCAGCCAGCCCTCTCCCTCCTCCTCATAGAAGAAGATCTAAAGAGAATGGGAAGAGAAGGCTTGGCAACTTGTTTGGGAGGGAGAAGAAGAGGACTTTTGGTGACTCGTTGGGGAGGCGACCTGTTGTGGAATCCTTGTGTGTGTGTGTGTGTGTGTGTGTGTGTGTGTGTGTGTGTGTGTGTGTGTGTGTGTGTGTGTGTGTGTGAGAGAGAGAGAGAGAGAGAGAGAGAGAGAGAGAGAGAGAGAGAGAGAGAGAGAGACGGGGGGATTGGCACACAATCTCCACAGGGGCAAAGACCCTACCACACTATATTTTTGCAATTTAATATGGAATCTTTCCAAAACCCAGCCTTTAAATTTGGCCGTGAATTTTGCTCCCTACCAAAATCTCTTTATCCTTCCTACAAATAGTGCTTTTCTAATACTTGGAATTTGAGTTCTAGTTTCAGGTGTCCCACTCCACATCACTCTGGAACAGATTCACAATCTTAAAGGATACAGACGTTTCTGTTCTTTTCATTTACAGCAGCTTAAATGACACAAAAGTATTTTCCAGGGGCTCTTCTTACAAAGCATTTGTGTTCCTAGTTAAAATCTTTGCCTGAAAAGGTGCCTGTGTATTTGTTGTTCCCTCACTCTTTTGCCTTTCTAAAGTACCATTGATATCATGCTGACATCTGCATTTCAATGTGATTTCACCTCTGTCCACTTTCTAAACAATAATACTAACCACAATACAGAGGGGAAAATTAATTTACCTCTCATTGAAGCTACTAATTGCAGAGTACATTGTCTTCCTTTTTCCTTTTTCTATCTTTCCCTACCCCTTTTTTTCCTCTGACGCACAAGCTCTATAATAAGTGGCTGTAACTTGGAGCTTGTGAGCTTATGTAGTAAATTGAAACCTGCTACTATATTTACACACTTTCCACATTTAGACAAAAGCTAATTTTATCTGGAGTTCTATTTGTGGGGGCTGCCAACGTCACTTTATGTTCACATGAATCTCGGGCATCATATGCTTCTTATTTTTATTTACTGTGCCTTTGCCAGATCTGCCTTCTTTCTTTGTATCAGGATTTTTTTAAAGAGAATGAAGTAATGTATTTCAGCAGGCCAACCTCGGAGAGTACTTTTGTATAACTGTAGATTCCCAGATTGTTAACAAAAGAAAGACAGCTCACCATTATTTTTGGCAAGCCTGTTTTTCAGGACTGCCTGCTCTATTATCCATATACACTGATAGCGACAATAGTGGAAGATCCCCACTCCCGCCTCCCCCTACTAAATGGCCTGGATGTTTGTCTAAAATGAAGCCACTGCAGAGGGTGTTCTCGGTAGTGACACAACGTCCTTGGTAAACAAACATATGTATACTATCTCAGTTATGGTTCACTTTGAACAGGAGACGTGCTAATAATTCAATTTCTGTCTTTTTAAAATAACAGTGTTTTTCAGTGGTTCAATATGGGATGAGTTTTGGTTTCACTGGCTACAGCAAATATGTCTGAGTTTATAGAATAGCAAAATGGAAAACAGCTACACCCCAAGAACTGAAAAATGTATAGCATCTGCCACTCAGTCTATGAGACATGCATAATTCATGCAATGCAACAAGGGCTTCCCTGGCTTTCTCTGGTAACCTCATGTCGCTCCTAGAGGAACTCCCCCTTCTGATATTTAGAGTCATTCATTTTGTGTGTCAGCCTCGAATGCCAGATTCATTTGATACTTCCATCATGCATCTGGGCTTTCTGTACGCTCATATGCTCTTGTCATGATTTCTTCTGTTACTGTTGAACACTGCCAGTGGCTTCTAACTTACACAAAAGAATGAATAGCTGGGCAGAGGCTAAAGTTACAGAGAAAACATGCTGGGACAGATTTTCACAGGTGAAAATTGCCCCATAACCTGGCACAACTCCCTTTAATTGTTGGATGCCTGAATGCTATTTTTGTCTTTTAAAAAATCAGCCCCTTGCTATTTTTCTAAATTAAAGCAGACAGGTTCATCCAAGCCTGAGGCATACAACTTGAGATACTGGATTAAAAATGGAAATCTTGATATAAAATTAAATGGAAATGAATTTACCTTTAAAAAAAAATACTTGAGTTTCTTCCTGCATTAATGCTTTTACCCAGATTTCTTGATTCATTAAAGGGAAACAGGAGCTGGTTCTTCCCTGACAGATTTTGGGTAATTCCTGTTAAATCTATGATGCTAAGAACTTCTTGAAAGACTATGACTAATCTAACATTTTACTTTCTTTTCCATTGTTGGAAAAAACCCCTCTCATCTGAATATTGCTTATCCAGAACCCTTAATTATCTGAATGCACAGAATGCTCTTTGTAGGATTTTTAGATTCTATGTTTTGTTCATTTACACCCATAGTAGCTATTATTGGCATGGGGTCTCCAGCTTCACTATGTCTTGCACCCAAATAAAATGCTGGCCAGATTCAACCCTCTGTCAGAAGAGGGGAACAGGTTATTCTAGTGTCAATGGGAGTTACTTCTGAGTAGACTTTTAAAAAATTGCAGAGTCCTTCAAAGCTCCCCCCCCGGTTTTTGCCTCTTTCCTTCCTTTTTGCTTGCCTTCCCCACTCGCTCAGTCGCCCTGCCCTCCCACCCCTGCTCTCTACCCCCCGCCCACCTGCATCATATGCATCTCTTTATGATTGTGAAGCACAAAATCTTTCACACACTAAAGGGAATATACCAGCTCCTGTGGGCAGGGGAGTTCAACTTTCACACTTCCTGAAATGCAAGAGTGGGGGGTGGGTGGGTAACACACACACACACCATTGTCATTCACCTCCACAGCTCTTCTCTCTCTCTCTCTCTGCTCCATGACCCATCTGGCTCTTCGCCCTCGTCCCTCATGCCTCTTAACTCAGAGCAGAAGGGAAGAGCAACGGTGCACAGAAGCCTAGTGTAAGGCACATGTCGGAGGGAAAGGAAAGAACTCCTGGTTTCAACTGTGCTTGCGTGATGCATCCACTGTAATGCATTTTTTTAATAAATTAATTAAAAATAAACCATGCCCTTTTTTTACTTTAAACCTACTTAAGATTAAGCTCTGTGTTTGGGGCAAGCTCAGGGATTTGATTAGAGATACGTTACAGTCATCTCTGATTTTTAATGAATTTCAACTGATTATGAGAACTTCTGAAGAAAAAGGTCCAAACTGCTTCTTGTTTTTCTCTCTCCTGTTTTTTCACTTTAACTTGTGAATTCTCTGTGGGGGGGTTGTGTATCACCAAGAAAACTTTCAGGGTTGTAGAGCAAGCGATTCTGAATCCAACAGTATAAGACTTGTAAGTTTGTGTTTTGAATTGGGACTATACAAAGCACCAAAAAGGTGTGTGTGGGGGGGTATTTTCATTTAACATGGTAGAACGTGAAAAATCCCTACTGGGTATAGTATACAGCCACTCTCGTGGCTGTATAATCATCATGTCAAATGCTATCTGATTTGGAATGTACTTTCAGGGACCAAATCTACACCTACAACACCATTCAGAATATAGTGATCACATCTACTAGTTTATCAGGCAGAATCCTTCTTTACAGTACATTTGTCTTGCCCCAGAATCCTCTTCAATAGGGTTGAATGTTTTTTAATATGTTGCCTAACTTCATTACATAAAACTGCAAGTGTCAGTAAGAAATGTGTGTTGGTCTCTCTCTTACACTGACGCATAGCAAGATTGCTAACCAGCAAGTTTTCCACAAGAAAATCCAGTTTGAGGTCTATGTGACACACCCTAGGGAAGAAGTCAGCAGGGGGGTGCATGGCCTTAAGGAATATCCTATGATTGTGGTATGAGGGAGTCACCATGTCTTTGAAGTTACTTTAATCCACTATGGGCATAACTATTATGAAATCCTTCCCCACAATGGAGCTATGATGATTTTATTTAAGACGTTTGTGTCATATCTTTGTGATCAAAGGAACTAATAAAAATGTTTTCATTTGCCACCAGATCACAATTAAATACTGTTAAATCACAACAATGCCGATTACCACTGATAATAAAATATCAACTCTCTATATAAAGCATGCTTACCACACTCTTCACTAGTTTCAGTCCCAAAGGCTCCCAAAGAGCAGCAAGTATAAAGTCAACAAAAACAGGACAGCACTTGCTTACAGACTTACAATTTAAAAGACATGGCACAAAAGGAAAAGGGGGTAAGGAGGGGAAAGTAAAATTACATAGTAATTCTAATGATTAGCCGAAATCAGCTATTCAGGGACAGGAGGAGCCCAATGGAGTTGCTTCCAGCAGAGTCAGTTGAGTGCCCTGCTTCTCATCTCTTCCTCTCATATATAACCTGCTGAAGCACATCAGGTGGGGTGCTGCTGATCACCAGGACTGGGCTGGTAGTGTTCTGTGTGTGCTCTGCTGCCAACCCAGTGTTTCCCCACTCTCACTGCTGCCTTGCCCCCTCCAGCTCTCCATTTGCCACCCGAAAGGCAATAAAATTATGGAGAACTTAACTCTGAAGTTCATCTCAATGGGTTTGTGTGGGGCACAAACTGTTTAGGACTTTTTGTACCAGCACCTGGAATTGTACTATACTGAGGGCCAAACAGACAGGATGATAATCATGCATTTCACAACTACAAAATTGGATTTTATTTAACCAAATAGTTTTAATTACAGCCAAGTGTGACCAACAGTACAATCACATTTGTGACATTAGCCAACTCCATACCGCAGGATGGGTAGACTAAAGGAACTGGTCTTTCACATTACTGCAGATTTCCCTGAATAAATACAATTTTGTAGCCTATCTCTTTTTGTATTTTAGACTTATTTGGGTGCTAAATAACATCCTCTTTTACAGAATTTATATTTGTCTTGTCCACCTTGTGAATAGAGTGAAATCTGATAGGAAGGTGTGGGCAGAAAAAAGGGGGGAAAGCTCTGTTTTACACTACTGAATGTGCTCTATTACATTTGAGCATGCTCAGTAGCATATGTGAAAGAAATCTGATGGGGTAAGGCAAAATGATGTTACGCTGGTCATTAATTACATCTTTTGCAGGATCTGGGATTCAATTTAATGTCTCCTATGTAAGTGCTGCTCAGCCTGATGTTCCTTATCGAATAAATGCTGAAAATATCACAGCCCAAGATGGTGCGGCAACAAGCCAGCCTTAATTAGTTCAACTCGCGGCACTAAGCATCACTCATTAATTCTTTTTAAAAAATCTCACTTCATATTTTTGTTCATTAAATCAAGACTTTCAGGAAGACAAACCTATCCCAGAACTACACTACCATTCTAACTATGCTTTAGGCTGACATGATTAAACATTCATTTCTTTCTTTCCATGAAAAATGTCCCAAGTGACTAACAGTAAAATCCAGATACATGACTGACTATAAAAATAAGATAAAAAAATAAAAAGGAAGCTTTATCGCAAGTAAAAAAGATAGATTAAGACACAGAGCACCAGAGAAAAACAAAGCAGCCCAGTCAGCCAAATGTCTGTTTACATACAAAGATGTTTGCCTGTTGGCAGGTCATCTGCAATGGGGCTAGACAAGTCTCCTTCAGTAGGGAGTCCTCAAGTCTGGCCACAGCGAAACACATCTCAGATGGTGGCAGGAGAGACAGAAAGGCGTCTCTGGAAGATCTCAGCACCTGGGTGGGCTTGCGTGAGAGAAAGTGGTCCTTTAGGTAACCTGTCCCAAGCCATTTAGGGCTTTATAGGTAATAAACACCTCTTTGAATTATACCTGGAAACAGATCATCAGCCAGTGTAGCTGTTGTAACTTAGAAGTCACATGCGTCTTATAACTGGTCAACAGTCCGGCTGCAGCATTTTGAACCAGCTGAAATTGCCCAACAGTCTTCAAAGCCACAGAACATGTTGCAGTATCCCAAATGCAAAGTAACTTACCCGGCATGTGTCACCATGGTCAGATCAGACATTTCTGGGAGCAGAGTTGCTGACATACTCCTGGCCACTGCTGAAACACAAGCATCCAGGTTTAGTCATGAACGCAGGAGAACCCTCAAACTGTGAAGCTGATTTTTCACATGGAGTAGTATACCTCATCCAAAACAGGCTGAAACCCAAATTCCTGATCTGCCTTTCTGCTGACCAGGAGATTTTTTCCATGGGAGGGAGGCAAAGGAAATACTCCAAATAAATATGTAAACATACATAAGTAGCATCATGCCTAAGCCTCTTAGAAAGTTTGCACATGTTGCATTTGCTAATGGGGGGGGATTCTTTAACACACACCCATAATTAGTAGTAGTATTTGCAGAAAATAAATTCTAGGCCAGTGGTTCCCAACATGGGGGTCGCAAAGATCCAAGAAAAGAATATATTATTAATTTTAAAAATTAATTAATGGCTGCTTTGTGCACCACCAATTTGCAAGCCTACACTGCACGTGCACACTGTTGGCACTGGGGGAGAGCAGGGCTCTTGTACCTTTTACAGCTGTGTGGCAGGCAGAAATTAAACAGAAATTAAATTAAGCCTTTTCAAGTATGGAAATATAATTATGGGGAAAGCTTCACCTGTTGATATTCTTGTCTGTTAGACATATTAATATTATTGGCATATGTAGGTTCCTGAGCCGAGTGCTGAAGAGGTTTTAAGTGGAACACTTAAAACCAGAGTCCAAATGCCCTGGCATTAGCCAGGCTCTGTTCACCACTCTGGGTGGTTTACTTTTATCTCCTTCCTTTCATTTACTTCAAAATTTATTAAACGTTGTTTCTATTTTTGTAGCTTGCCCTGGGACCTTCTGGTGAAGGGCAGTTAATAAATATTATCATCGTCATATTTCTTTTTGTGATGAATAAAAAGTGACATTATTTAATGCTTCCTTATGTATTTTTTCAATTAACAGAGACTAAAATTACAACAATTAACATGTGGGGGTCACAAAAAATATTGAGGTTACATAGGGAGTCCTGTACTCATAAAGATTGGGAGCCACCGTTCTAGGGAGCATTTGATCTCAGACAAACCCACAGGTAAAAAAGAGACAACATCGCCTCTCCCCCTGCTATGAGACTGGTGATAATTTGAAACCTTCTTGTTCTCACTCACACAGTGGTGAGGCTCAGCAATGCCAAGAAATTAATGTATTCCCTGCATATACTCCCAGCAGCCTCCAGTACCATTGATCATGGTATTCTTCTGGATCATCTTGAAGGAATGGAGATTGGCAGCACAGTACTGAAATAGCTCTACACGTATCTAAGAGAAAGGGTCTAGAAGGTGGTGATGAAGGATTGCTGCTCCTCCCCATGGCCAGCCTCAGTGGCCTAAAGGCTTCCACAAAGTTCCATTCTGTTCCCTATGTACATCTACATGAAACCACTGGATAAGATCATCTGGAGATTTCAGTTGGAAAGTAATCAGCATGCTGGTGACACCCAGGTCTATTTCTCATTTTCATCTGATTCTAGAGGTATTTCCACTCTTTGATACTGTGAAGGACTGGGTGCGACATAAAAGCTGGATCTTAATCCAGATGAACAGAGGTACTTTTGGTGGATAGATCTTTTGATTTATGTTTCGACTTGCAGTCTGTACTGGATGGAGTTGTTCTTCCTTTGAAATATCAGGTGCATAGTTTTTGAGTGCTTCTCAATCTAGAGCTTCTGCTAGATCCAGAGGTGATGTTTTTCCAGCTCCAGCTAGTTCACCAATTGTGTCCCTTCCTGACAAATTCAGATCTTGCCACAGTTATTCGTGCCATAGTAACCTCCAGATTGGACTACTTGCCATGTGGGACTGCTCTTGCAAAGTGTTTGTAAACTGCAAAATGTTGTAGCCCGGGTAATGACAAGGCTGACAACTTGATTCCATCACACTGATTTTGCATACACTGGTTGCCAAATAGTCTCTAGGTTCAATTCAAGTTGCCTGTTTTAACCTTTATGGCACTTAACAGCTTGGGACCTAGGTACTTTAAGGACTACGTTCTTCCATATGTCTCCCCCTCCCCCATGTGCTCCAGGAAGGATGGGGAGAAATTCAATTCCGTTTGCATTTAAATTCTATCAGATTTGCACTTCCTGAAACAATATGAGAACCAAAACCTGGATTTTGTGAGGCAGTTCTCCAACCAAACAATATTTACCAAAATGTCTATATTAGGGGGGAATGTGCATAAAAATTAATGTGTTCAAGAAAATAGCATACGAACGTGCATTATATTAGGATAATTTGCTCGCAAAAAGTGATCATAAGTCAAAACTGCATGCATACATGTGCTTATTAGGAGAACTTTCCACTAAAATGCTGAATTCTCATGAGTATTTTTTTAAAACACACACACACACACACACATGCCTGCAGAAATGTAGAGAACTACCCAACCTGTGGAATGCTTTGCCAAACAAAATGCATCAGGCCCTATTGTCATATTACTCCAGGTAGCTGATGAAGACCTGGCTGTTTGAAAGGGACTGAATTGCTTTTTGCTGGTTTAATCTAATGTTTTGACAGCTGTTCTGTAATTCTGAATTTTGTGAAATTTATTTTACTTTTTCAAGTTTATATTTTGATTTTGTGATTGGGTCTAATTTGACCATGGTTATTTGTGTTTATACTATTGTTATCTTATTTGTTAGCCACCTTGGCTTTTTTGGGAAATTTAGTGGAGTAGAATGTTTTAAATACTACTATTACTACAATAGTCACTTCTGGGCAGCTCGTAGTTAAATAAGTGGACTTTGATGTAGAGAAACTCTTTGTTTTTCCCCTGTAATTCTACATTAACAACAGAGATCAGAGTAATTGTTTCATGAAGAAATTTAATAGTATGACCAGAGTACAGGAGTGAATAATTGGTTCAGCTCTTTAAGCAAACATTTCTATAAATTCAGCGTGGGGGAAAAATGGACTGCCTTCTAGTCAATCCTGACTTATGGCGACCCTATGAATAGGGTTTTCATGGTGTTCAGAGGTGGTTTACCACTGCCTTCCTCTGAGGCTGAGAGGCAGTGACTGGCCCAAAGTCACCCAGGGAGCTTCATGGCTGGGTAGGGATTTGAACCCTGGTCTCCCAGGTCGTAGCCCAACACTCTAATCACTACACCACACTGGCATACCTTACAGAAAATTTCAGGAGCATTCCTTGTGACATTAAAAAAGTTAGGTGGGAAATTATTCTTGTAGTGCCTCATTCCTAGTTTAATGCCCCTTTCTTAGTTTATATTTTAAAAAGATATAAAAAGCACATTTGTCCACCTACCTTCCTACCTGGTACTATCAAGGACTGGCATACCTTGACAGTCATTCCTTAACCAGAGTGACATTTGCAAGTCAGAGATCTTTCTTCTCCTGCCTCTTAGCTGCATACAATCTTTGCTGCTCTACGCTGTTCATCTCCATCTCCCAGGAATGCCTAGCAGTCAGCAAGTCACCTTGGGCTGCTGTGATACCGAGTCACAAGTCATCAAAGATCATTTTCAATTGCCCCCTGCTTTTATCTTACGACAGAGGTACCTGATATTGTTCCTTCTGCTCCCTTGAATGTCAAGGAATTTATTCCTTCTCCCTAAAGAATTTCATCATGTTTCATTTTATCTGAAGCTTCTTTTTTCTTTTGCAAATTGTTCAGGAATCATTCCTGTGCTGGTACTCAAAAGTGAAAATATGAAGCAGCTGTGCTGAGTTGCAATGAAACAAACACACAGTAAGCTCTGGTGTGGAGAAGCCCTAAGTCAATAGCTACTAGTCATGATGACTATGTTCTCCTTACGCTATTGGAGGCAGTATACCTCTGAACACCAGTTGCTGGGAATCATAAGTGGGGAGGTTCAGATCCTGCTTGTGGGCTTCTAATAGGCATCTGGTTGACCACTGTAAGAACAGGATGCTGGACTAGATGGGCCATTGGCCTGAAGCATTAGGGCTTGTCTTATGTTCTTATGTTCTAATATACTAGAGCAAAACAGACAAGCAAACAACAATTTGCAAACCCTTTTTAAAAACTAAGCAATACTCTAAGCATGTGCAATTTCACATTTAAAAGCATTATCATGACTAGTTTGCTTTAAGGAAAGTATTGTTCTATTGAACTCAATTGTCATTTCTCTTTACTTATCTCTGGGAAAGGTACAGGGGAGTGTGTGAGGTCACTGTTTTGTCACTGTGTTGTTACCAATGTGCCTTTAACAGCAGATCAAGGCACAGAGATTTAGCAGGTGAAATATTTCCTAAGCACAGAGATAAAGTGACAGGAAACAGTTCAACTGGTAAATGTCCTTGTTTCATGACTGCTGTAGAAGATAAAAAGGTGGGGGAAAGGTAAGGTAGCAACCTTAACTGGACATGAATGCACCCCTGCAAGCATAATTTTACATCAGCTCAGTTGAATAATATGTTCTTATGATGTTTTGCACTTTTTATGAAGGATGCTATTTCACAAGTTCGTGCACTGTTTAAATTAGACATTTTCAAAGTTTGTCATGGTGAAGGGAAAAAAGCTCAACAAAAAACTGTTCAAAGTAAACCAAAATAAAGACAGTCCAGATGGCAGCATTCATTCCCATCGAAGAGACATACTAATTTAAGAAGGGGAAGGGAAACAGGAGCATGCAGGATTATAGTTTCCCAGGGTTGCCAACCAACCAGTATTTTATTGATCCAACCAGAAAAACTATGTTCTCTCAAGTTGCCAACAGTATTGGAAACTGAAGGCCAAACTAGACTGCAGCTCTGGATTGTGCATCTTCAGACTGCCCAAAAAAGAGGACAAAAGAGGACACAGAATTGCATAAATGTGCACATTCCAATTTATATGTATAGCTGGACATCTAGAAATAATTAGTATAATTTAAATAGAGATCCAAACAATTATTCTCAGCACTGCAGAGAAGACTATGAGCAGGTGACCTGTGGTCTGCTTAGTCTGCTATCCAAGTGCTAACTGTTGATGAGCACCCTTATGTTTTTCTTTTTTAAACCTTTAAGTCAGATTTGGACTGGACAACGTATCACATAGAGAACTGCTTTCTGTACATGGCCAAATTGTGGTGCTAGGGATGTGGGGCTAACCTGGGAGACCTGTTATTCATCTCCAAATATTTGACTGGTTGCACCCTAAAAAGGAAGTAAAGATTCTGCCTAGTTCTCCCCAAAACCATTACTCATAGAACTGGAAGAGACCTCAAAGGTCACCTAGTTCTGTCAATTAAGAAAATTCATTACTACAGCATAGCTGATAGGTGGTCATCCAGACTCTGCTTAAAAACTGCTAATGAAGAAGAGTCCACCTTAGGCAGTCTGTTCTACTGTCAAGCAGCTCAACATCAAGAAGGTATTGCTTAGGATGGATGAATCTACAAATTTTGGTTTCTCTTTCTTACTTTTTACATTCATAAGTTCAGTTCTCCACATTTCTGCATCCGTTCAAGAAAATTTGTCAGCATTTTAGTGCACATTTTTCCTAATATGCACATTATTGAATGCAGTTTTACTTGCTATACACATTTTTGCAAGCAATTTTCACTCATATATACATTTCATGCACATTTCCCCTAACAGACACATTTTACAAAATTCACACAAAAAGTGATTCCATGTTGCTTTGAAAAGTGTGCATTGGATAGGTCCATATGAAATCCTGATTGAACCGGATTTCTTCTCCATGCCAGGGGAGATATTGCTCCCCAATGTGAAAATACTGAAATAAGTGCGGACGGATACCCTGCGGGCGGATGGACACTCACAACTCTTGTCGCTTCTTCAAAATATTTTCTAGTTTGCCAAGTTGAATCAAGACCAAACTGATACCAATTTGTTAAATCTCCTAATATACCAGAAATTTTTTATAAAAAGGTGGGGTATTAGTTGATATCCCTGGCCATAATTTCTTATTTTATACCAGACTTCTAAGGATATAGGTATTTATGGAACTCTATTTGTAACTTCCACCTAATTTTCTGTGGAATATATCCTTTGCTGTATTATTTAATGTTAAACATATGTTATTTAGTCTCCACTGTCTGAATTTTGAATTTCCAGTATGTACCCAAATGATAGATATTGGTGAATTATCTGTATAAAGCATTCGGTTTAATTTTTTTTCCCCCCTTCCATTTTTCCCTCTGTATAAGATGCCACGTGCTCTAACTTGCGCTGATTTCCAGATTTTTTATTGTGTTTCCTGCAGAAAAAAATCAACTTTTTCTTTCCTTTATAACTTTCCATACTTCCACCTCTTAAACAGAGAATTTAGACATTTAACATTCAGTGAAAGTATTTTTGTGAGATATAATGGAACAACTAGATAAAAAAACAACTACGCAGAATTTCTTCAGCGGGATTTACAGAGAATAGATCTTGTGCAGAAAAATGAAGGAGCAGTATTCTGAAGTGGTAAGAATAGTTGCATATATTTTAGTTACATATAGCTACATACATTTAAAATTTGCTCATTTTAATAAGAACAAAGAGCCCGGCTGGATTAGGCCAAGGCCCATTCTGTCCAGCATCCTGTCTCAATGGCCAACCAGATGCCTGCCAGAAGTCTCCAAGTGCAGCAGCACTCTACCCTCGTGATTCCCAACAACTAGCATTCAGAGGCACAATGCCACTGACAATGCTTAGCAGCCATTGGCAGCCTTATCCTCCATGAATCTGTCTATGCCTCTTTTCAAGCCATTGAAATTGGTGGTCATTACTACATTTGGTTGGAACAAATTCCATAGTTTAGCTATGCACTGTGTGAAGTACTTCCTTTTGCCTGCCCCAAATCTTCCAACTTCCGCTTCATTGGATGTCCCCAGGTTTTAGTATTACAAGAAATGGAGAAAAATGTCTCCATCTCCGCTTTCTCCACATCATGCATTATCTTACATCCTCTATCATGTCCCTCTTTACTTGCATTTTTTCTAACCTAAAAAGCCTCAAAAGTTGTAACCTTCATCATAGGGGAGTTACACTAATCTTTTAATCATTTTGATTGCCCTTTTCTTAACCTTTTCCATTTCTACAGTATCCTTTATTGGGGGGGGCAACAAGAGCTGTACACACTATTCCAGGTATGGCTTTCACTATGAATTTACACAACAGCATTATGATAGTGGCAATTTTCAATCCCTTTCCTTGCGATCCCTAGCATGGAATTCGCCTTCTTCACAGTTGTCACAGACTCGGCTGAAATCTTCATTAAGCTATCCACTACAGTCCAAAGGTCTCTTTCCTGGTCAGTCACAATCAGTTCAGACCCAATTAGTATATATGTAAAACCAGGATGTTTTGCCCCAGTATGCATCTATTTACACTTCTTACACCAAATTGCATTTGCCATTTTATTGTTCATTCATCCAGTTTGGAAAGATCCTTTTGGAGCTCCTAGCAATCCCTTAATGTTTTAACCACTTGAACAATTTGGAATCATAAGCAAACACAGCTACTTCAGTGTTCACCCATAACTCTTCTTGCCTCTAATGTCTTCCTTGACTCTGCTCATTAAGCGTGCAGGCATCTTCTTGGCTCTGGTGGTATATTTCCTGATCTATGCATTATAGTTGAGCTTCAGTGGTAGAATGGCCTGTACCACTTCAGATTTCTGTAGAGGGACACCAATTTTTAAAGTTTTCCCATGTAAATAAATCCTGCAAACAAAAAAGCTAGCAGCCAGAAAGAAGTTTGTAGCCAGGCTCCCTTCCCTAGATTTCTATTGAAGATCAAGCAATGAGTAACAATACAGCATTATTTGTGACATTTTTGAATGATAAATATCAAACAGTGTTGAGTCATATAGCACCCTTGCTTTACTGTAAGTATTGATTCTTTACAAACTGTTTAAAAAGAAGGTATTAATAATTTTAAATAAAATGTTTTATTAAAATAAAATAAAAATGCATGAGGTACATTTTGATACTACAAATCAGAACCTATTGCCTCATCACCCCACCCCAACCCCATTAATACAATAAGATCTTTACGTTAGAAGGTTGGATGACTGCTAATTTATTTCCTTTTTCCGTTTAAAAGAAGGTGGATAAACATTTTTCTTTAAGGGTGACAATTCCACGATTTGTAAATTCTCCTTCCGAGGAACAGACCAGATTGCCTGGATCTTTCTCCTTGTTGTTCTGGCTTCAGTTTCAGTACTGAATGCACTCCTTCTGCTCCGTCTGTTTGAGTTTTGACAATGCAATGGATAAAGCTGGAGGAAATCCCATGGAGAAGAGTGGTCTAAGCTTCTGCTTTATCTCAGTTTAAATTACATTTTTACTTAGTAGATGTTACACTAAGAGTAACTTTCTATAGCTCTCTGGGGAAAACATACTTTTTAACAAACCTATGTTTTAAGTGTAAAAACTGGAGTAGCAAGATGTGGGCTGCAGCTCTATATATGCATGTTTACTTGGGAGTAACTAATCAAAGCCTCATTGAATTCAGCAAGACTTACTTCTGAAAGAACATACATAGGGTTGGGCTGCATGTTGATTAATCAGAATAACTGATTAAAAACCTTTGACTGACTAAAAACAATCAAAGCAGCAGTATTTTTATTTTTAATACTTAATATCTAATAAAAGTGTTTGTATAGTGTTTTTCAAGTGTTCAAAGTGCTTTGCATGCATAACCTAGTCGTAATCCATACAATAACTTGTTGTATGATATGTTATTATCCCCCATATTGCAAATAGAAGGACTGAGGCAGAGTGAAAATGGCTTCTTTAAGTAAACTCATGAATTCATGGCAGAAGCAAGTTTTAAACAGGAGACTAACTGAGCCGTAGCTCAGCCTCTTAGCACCATCTTTCAAAAACGACCTCAAGGGCCACCTTGGAAGAGATGCTTTCTCACATGAGGCACTCAGAGAGAATTTGGGAGGGAAGGTTTGTTAGAAAGTGCGCCATCCAGGAAAGCCACCGGCAGGGACACCAGAGTTCCAGTGGATATGCATTTCATCTCCAGCATTCAAATAATAATACTTTGTGGCTGGGAAGTAATTCTTTTCCACACAGGTAGCAATGCCACTGTAGCTCCATTCAGAAAGATTATTCTCCTCTCACTATGTGCAGACTGGGCATTGCTTTTAAATCAGGTCTTGCAGAACTATTCCACAATGGCCAAAACTACACTGAGTACACTTTGAAATTAGGGCCTCAATAAGATATTGTAAGTTGCTATGAGAAATTCAGTTAGTAAGTGGCTACAGAAGTTGTGATCGATATCTAAATACTGTGCATCTCCCCTGTATGGTAGCCCACCAGGGACTCAAGAAGCCTGTTTTTATACTTGTCTGAGATGACTGGAGGAGGGGGGGGCATTGACATGCACAGTACATTGCTGATGTAGGTTACAAGTTGTGCAGACCAGTTATAAGCTAAGGATGTGCTAGAATTCTGCTCAATTTGGATTGGTACTGAATTTTCCATTTATTTGCTTATTTGCAGATTTTATTTATTTATTTATTACATTTATACTGTGCCTTTCTTTTCATGACAGAAACCCAAGGCAGCTTACATATGGTTCCCATGTGGTCTCCCATCCAGGCACTGCTATGTTTTGGAAATGGATTTTTATTTTAAAAATCCACACCTAAACTATTAATGTTACTATTTCCTTCAATTTATCAAGATTTCCTTTAATTTATCAACATTTCCTTTCAAAATATCAATATGTTCTTTTAAAATATTAATATTAATAGCAATATTTTTTTCTGAGGGGGAAAATGGATCAGTAAAAGCAGTGGCTAGCAAACAAAGAACAACCTCAAATCAATAACAGCTTGTTAGGTCAACAGAATGCTTTCAAATTGGCACCAGCCAATGGATCCCATCCCCAGTATATGTTAGATATTTTCCTAAATACATAAGGCAGCCTTCACCAATCTGATGTCCTCCAGATATTTTAGACCACAACTCCAATCAGCCCCAACCAACACTTCACCAGGTTGGTGAATGCTGACATGGGAACAGGAATACATAATTATGTCAGCTGGCCCCAATCTTCTACTCACAAAATGTTGACACTCTGGACATCATGTCTGTGTAGGGTAGGGTTGCCAGGTCAGAAGCATCCCAAACCCTGAGATTTCAGGGGCTGGTCCTAGTAATGTCAGGGGGTGGACCCTAGTGATGTCATGGGGCAGGCCTGAGTGATGCCACAGGGGTGGGCCTGAGTGATGCCACAGGGGTGGGCCCTAGTGATGTCATTACATGAGACATTAAGCATCAACCACAGTTGCTTGGGCTCAAACAAAAACATTTCTCTGATTGGAAATTAAGATAGAAATCCTAGCTAAAGATGGAGCCAGGGTAGGGAATATTTAATCTAGCCTATTTGCTAGAGTGAGTGAGTGAGTGAGTATGTCCAGATTGTTGTACTATGTATTGTTATTAGTAAAGGAATGGGCTGTTGGGGCATGATAAATGGTTCCCATGCCACATGGCTATGTGCTACACAGGGCCGGCTCCAGCAATGCGGGGGCCTTGGGCATTAGCCTGCCCCGGGCCCCTCTGCTTCCCTTCTGCAATCCCTCAGATTGCAATACGAGCTTCCAAACCACCCGCCATCCCCCGCACTTCACCTACCTTTCTCTGTTGTTCGCGTATTGCTGCCATCAACCAAGATGGCGGCAGAGGCTTCAGTCCCTTACGGAAACCTTGGCCGCCATCTTTATTGATGGCAACCCTGCGCAAACAGCAGAGAAAGGTAGGTGAAGCGCGGGGGATGGCTGGCGGCTCGGAAGCTCATCTTGCGATCCGCAGGATTGCGGAAGGGGAGCGGAGGGCCCCTCGGGGCCCCCCAGGGGCTCCTAGAGCTACGGGGCCCTCGGGCCAGTGCCCAACCTGGCCGCCCTTTGGAACCGGCCCTGGTACTACAGATGACCAGTTCTTCATGTGGTTGAAGATGTTCTGTGGTTGGAGTGGTTGGAGGTGGGGTTTCAAGTACATTGCATCTCCCAAGCCCTCTTCATAACAAACAAAAGCAAAGTAAATTATGCAAAAACTGCAAAATAAGAGAAAACATTTGAATAATCTGTGCAAGTCACAGAATCCAGTTTTTCTTGTTGCAAAATTTAGGTTAGCTTTGTAGATTTTTTTTTAAGTGCTGAATGGATACAGTCTTGACGACAGTCTTAGAAGCAACAGACATTTATTTTGAACACTCTCCAGTTTAATATCCTTTTGCAGACGTGTAAGCATATCTTAGCAAGGCCCATCATGTGCCACTTCAGGTGATGGTTGCTTCTATCCCTACCTTCACTTTTGGCTATTCTTTGAATCCCCTGGTTAATAGATATGCTGAGGTTTCAAGGGACAGCTTACCTTTCTAGATGCTATTTCTCTTGAACCGTGACACTGTTAGTGACACATGACAGAATGGCCTCATGTTCCCTGCTGAGTGGCAGATCTGGTTTCACTGGGAAGCTTCCCAAAACTCTCGCCCAACAGAGACAGCTGCTCAGGAAGCAACAGTGTATGCACATGCTCTAATTATATGAATCCTGTGATGTGGCCCCTTCTATCAGAATGCAGCCTGGGGTGCAGAATTGGTATTAAAAGAAGATCAGATTTGCTAATAACATGGATACTGAACACCTGATTCATATGTGATCATGTGAATAGAGGGATTAGATAGTCTGGTGCCCTATAAATACTAGTACCCCCCTTCCAGTGCCAGACCTCTCCATTTATTTATTTTTATTTCAGGGTTTTGTATACTGCCTTAAAAAATAGAGACAGCCAGTGTGGTGTAGTGGTTAAGGTGCTGGACTACCAGGGTTCGAATCCCCACATAGCCACAAAGCTCACTGGGTGACTTTGGGCTAGTCACTGCCTCTCAGCCTCAGAGGAAGGCAATGGTAACCCCCCTCTGAATACCGCCTACCATGAAAACCCAATTTGTAAGGTCGCCATAAGTTGGGATCGACTTGAAAGCAGTCCATTTCATTTAAAAAAAAATAGACTCTGGAATGGTTTAAACCAATAAAAATAGAATACATTACAATACAAATAAAATATAATAAAAACTAATTGGATAACTCCACAACACATAAGAAAAGAAGAAAGGTAGTATTAAATTGTTAATCAATTTGATAAATATCTGGCTGTAAAAATCAAGTAACAATTTTTCATCCCACCCCTCCTCCAAAAGCCTGCTGAAAGAGGTGTGTCTTGGCCTGTTTCCTTAAAAAGTATAATGAAGAGGCCAATGGGAAGGGAATTCCATGGGCGTGGAACCACCACCAGAAAGACCCTTCCCTGGGCCCCCATGCCGAGTACTTCACCTGGTTCAGGAACACCAGGAGGTCATTGCCCATTGGTCATTGTCAAGGCACAGGCAGGTGTGTATGGTAGCAGGCATTCTTTCAGATATTTTCACCACAGGCCATTCGGGGTTTTCAACACAAGCATAAGCACCTTGAATTGGGCCCGGAACACAATTGTCTACTGATATAGCTGTAGTAAAATGGGGATTATATGCACTCTACCAGCTGCCCATCAATATCCTGGCTAATGCATTTTGCACTAATTCCAAAATTAACTGCAGTTTCTGTTGTACAGATAACTGACCAATGCAATTTCTATCCCAAAACCAGACCTAAAGCCAGACTGAAATGGGCATAGAAAATCAGTTTCATCCAAACATGCCTCAGGCTGCCACACCAACCACCTGCGGCTGGCCAAGGGCTCCTGTGGCTGGGACAGTGGAGCTCCCACTCTGCAGTCTCTGCCAGCATCACCTGCATGCACGTGTGTAAGTACGCCCAGCCACTCCACCTCACGCCACCAAGATGGGTGATGGCAGGCATGCACTGTGGTGCAACCAGGCATGTGTACACACGCACACACAGAGGGGAGGTGGGGGCCCGTGGTGGGCTGGTGCCAGCCCTGATTAGTGAGTGGGTGCACCACTGCCTCCTTCAAAGCTGGAGGTACAACCAGTTTCCGCAGTGAGGCATTAATTACTCCCTGGAACCACCTGGTCAGCTTGGTTTTAATGGCTAAGAAGGGCAGGGATTGAAAAGGCAGGTGGTGGGCCCTTCAAGCAGCTTATCCACACCATCAAGCCCCAGTAATTGAAACTGATCCAATAACACTGTAAAGGCTGGTGATGTGGACATCTCCCTAAGACATGTCTGGATTGTCACATCTGTGGTGTGGCCAAGTTCTGCTTTTCTCCCCATCCTCCTCCCTCGCAAACATACTGTGGACTGCAGTTTTACAAACAGCGTCTAACTAAACAAAAAAGTGTCTTACTTTGGCTCAGAAGGGCTCCCTGCTATCACTGTTACTTCTCTGGTGGGAGAAAAGTTGTGTGGCTGTCACCTGCTCTGGTTCTCGCCCTATCTACCTCCTTTGCAAAGAAACAGTGGACAGTGAAGCCCAGTGAATTCCATGGGGACTGCTCCCTGATATGTATGTACAGGTTTGCAGCCTGAATTGGTTAGTCTTAAAGGTGCTACACAGGACTGTTAACAAGAGACCCCATAAATGTCTACAGCTATGGGGAAAGATTATTCCTCTACCCCGAGCTTATTCTGTGTCTTTTTTCCAGAAGGAAGAAGGAGGTGGGAGATATTAAGCGGAGTAGGAACTAGGAGGCCAGCATTGAAATCACCAGTCACACCATGAAACTCGCTGTGTGATCTTGGGCCAGTCACTGTCTCTCAGCCCAACCTACCTCAAAAGGATGTTGTGAGGATAACATGGAGAAAAGGAGACCCATAAATTCCACCTTGAGCTCCTTGGAGGAAAGGTGGAATGGATATAAATGTAATACTGACAAATAAGGTATAATCAAAATAAAAAGTCTCTCTCCAGCCTGCCTGCCCCCAATCTGGAAGGGATGCAGGTTTGGAATCATGAAAAAACCCAACCTAAAAACTAAATAAAAAATAATCTGGGACACAAGCAAGATATTTAGACCTACGAACACTGGACTTTTCATGTAGGTCCTCAGCAAATCCAGTGTGTGGCTGCCTGCTGGCTTATTGGGGTGAGGGTGTTGTGCAGGGAGGATGCTTTCTGTGCTCCCATACAACATATGGGCTCTGCACACTGCATTCCCATCTGAACCATCCCCTGCACCTTCCTACTTTTTGAAGTAGCATTTTAAATTTGTCAAAGTGTTCTGTCATCTTTTATCCTCACCACAATCCTGTAAAGTAGGTAACAGCACAATTTTCGGAAAACAACAAAAACAACAGTCCTACCACCTAAAGACCAAAAAACATGGCATGCACTTTCCTGGGCTAGAGTCCACTCCAGATGCATTGTCCTTGGTAATCTACAACGTTTATGCAAGAATACTGTAGAATACATTTGCTGGTAAGATAAACATTCAGCCCGGCGATAGATGGGTTGGACCTCCTGACCAAAGCAATCCTTTTGGATTAAGATTGACTGAGTGATGCAGATAACTGATTGGCCAGAGAACATGAGACTGACAGAATAGCATCCAGGGCTCTCTCTACATTGAAATGGAGAAGTATGTGTGGGACAAGAAAGAGTATGTCTTAGGGATTTCACTTGGTAGGTCTGGGCCCTCGTTTCCCTAATGGACCAGCCTCCACTGGTTCTACATAGGACTGCATTTCCAACTAAACAGGAGCAGAATCATAGAACAGCAGAGATGGAAAGGGCCTAAAAGCCCATCGAGTCTAACTCCCTTTCAGTGCAGGAATCCAAATCAAAGCATACCCAACAGGTGGCTGTCCAGCTGCCTCTTGAATGCCTCCATTGTTGGAGAGCCCACCACCTCTCCAGGAAATTGATTCCATTATTGTACCATTCTAACAGTTAGGAAGCTTTTCCTGATGTTCAGTTGAAATCTAGCTTCCTGTAACTTGAGCCCATTATTGTGTGTCCTGCTTTCTGGTATGATCAAGAAAAGATCCTGACCCACCTCTGTATGACAACCTTTCAAGTACTTGGTGACTCCCCTCAGTCTTTTTTTCTCATTGCTAAATATTTATTTGTTTGTTTATTTTATTTATATCCCACTCTTCCTTCCAGCAGGAGCCTAGGGCGGCATGCCGAATTCTGTCAGTCTCTCCTCATAGAGCTTAGTTTCCAGTCCCCTGATCACCCTTGTTGCCTTTCTCTGAAACTGTAGTTTCCGCAAACATTAAAGAACTTCAGTTTTATAAGGTCTACCCTACCTACTCAGTTTAATCTGCAGTGAAGACAGTACAATACATTCCTGCTGAAGTTACTGCAGGAGTCAAAAGCGACTTTTTAAGAGCGTAGCTGCAAATACCCAACTTCCTTCTTTATTCTCTCCCCTTTGCTTCAGCAGTATGTATGTATTTATGGATTGCTTTTCATTCCAAAAAGGGCCCTGAAGGGAACTTACAATTTAAACACTTTAACTTAAAAATGTAAATAGATACACAACAGATTAAGTATAAGGAAAAAACCCACTTTTAAAAACAAGGAATGGAATTAGCTACAATTTAAATCATCCAGCTGTCATGTAAAGGGAAATGTTTTAACACTAAACACTAAACAAAGTGGAAGCCAGTCTAACGTCAATTGGGAAGGAGCTCCATAGTTGGGGAACTGCCACATGAAAGGTCCCATCTTGTGTTCTCGCCAACCTAGTCCGCCTTGGTGGTGTAAAATACAGTAGGGCTTCTGAAGCAGATATTGAACCACAGGCAGGTCTTCCAGATGTCCTTGCCCCAAACCTTTTAGGAAAGAATCAGCACAATGACTTGCACCCAGAAATGAAGCAAGTACACAAGATTCAAGACTGGGGTAATACAGTTAACAACATGCACGCCAGAAAGCAACCTGGCCACCACATTTTTCAGTAGCTGCAATTTCAAGAAAGCCTTCCAGGGGCACTTCCACATAAATAGGAGGTGATTAAGGTGTGGCTCACTTTGGCCAGATCTGCTTTCTTTAGGAAGAGGTGCAACTGGCACACCAGCTGAACCTGGACAAAGTTGCTCCTGGCCATAGTAGCCACTTGACCTTTCAGAAGCAATGCTGGTTACAGAAGCAGCCCCAAGCTGCAAACGTGCTCCTGCAGATTGTATCCCTAATCCCAGAGTAGCTTGACTACTACTAACCAACAGTAGTTTTGTCTTGTCTGAACTAAGCCTCAGCTTGTTGGCTGTACTTTAAGGAAGGGCGGGATCTAAATCAAATAATAAATAAATAAATAAATAAATGGCCTTGGGGGCTCTTGTAGCCAAAAAAGTGGGATAGATCATCTAAAACAAACAAGGACGCTCAACATGTACAGGCATATTAAAAATATTCCCCTTCCAAACATAAGGAACCTCCTTCGACATATACTTTCAGTACTCTTTGGGCTATTTCAAGACACAAATGACATGGGAAATCTGTGTCAGGATTTCCTCTTTTTTTTAAGCTGAAAAACAGACAAAAGTAGGGTGGGTCCTAAAAATATACATCTCAGATGTCAAAGGCCAGGGTAAAGAGGTGTGACTTCACCATCCACTGAAAAATGTATAGTGGCCAGACCCATCTCTGTGGGGTGGGAGTTCCACAATTTAGGGGCTGCCACAGAGAACACCCTCTCCTGGGCCACCCACCCCCCGAGCTTCTGAGGGCAGTGGAACTACCAAGAGGGTCCCTCTGCTGAACTTAACATCCAAGACAATCTGTAGACAGGGAGGTGGTCTTTCAGATGTTTGGGGCTCAAGTCATTTAGGGTTTTAAATACGAATGTGAGCATCTTGAATTAAGCCTGGAAACAAACTAGCAAACAATGCAGCTGTTTTAAAGCAGGGGTTCTATGAGTTCTAAACAGAACCCCAGTCAGTAATCTGACGACTGCATTTTGTAGTAATTGAAGTTTCTGAGTTGTCTTTCCGAGTAGACTCACATAGAGCACATTGCAATAATTTTTAATAGTTTTTAATGTTGTATTTGAAATTGTTGTAACCCACCCCGGGGTCTTAGGGTGAAGGACAGGTAATAAATTAAATTGATCATAATAACACTTTAAATTGGGCCTGGTAGTTTACTGACAACCAGTGCAGTGCTTTCAGGACTGGTGACATATGGTTCCATCAGGCTGCCCCACTCACCAACCTAGCAGCCACATTCCGCACTAGCTGGAGCTTCTGGGCAGCCCCATGGAGAACACATTACAGTGGTCACAAAAGCATGAACAACTGAGGCTAGGCTATCCTGGACCAGAAGCAGCCTAAGCTGACCATAAACATTTCTTGCCATCAAAGCCATTTGAGACTCCATTGACAGGTTAGAATCTAGGAGTACTCCCAGACTAGAAACCTGTGCCTTCAGTGCAACCCCTCATAGAACAGGTTGTCCACTTAATTCCTGGATACAGAAAACACAGCGCCTGTATCTTATCAGATTTCCGCCTCAGTTTATTGGTCCCCATCCTGCCCCTCACTCCTTCCAGGCACCGATCCAATACTTGCACACCATCTCCTAATTCAGATGGAATGGTGAGAAAGAGCTGCATGTCATCAGCAAGCTCGAAATGCCAGGATGTCAGCTTCCAACAGTTTCATACAGATGTTGACTAGCACAGGAGACAGAATGGACCACAGGACTGTGCAACAGTCTCCTAGCCCTACTTTCTGGTAACACAGGATCCTCTGTAAATTAAAGGAGGAGGAGGAGGAGGAGGAGGAGATGTTTTTGCTATAAACATGATAAACAAGTTTCCTCAATTTAAATACTATACATTATTGTATTAAGCCAAAGAACCATGTTAAATGTCTAGTTGAAGTATTTATAATTTCCTTTTTATTTTAATACAATTGTTTGTTTGTTTGTGTATATAAATAAAACCTTTTTTTAAAAAGGCACAGGAGCAAGCAACAGCTTCCTAGTACTACTTTCTGGTAATGATGCTGAAGGTGGGAGTAGAAGGACACCGCGGTGAATGGTGTCGAACACCAACAGGAAGATCAAGGAACAGTGGTATAGCGGCAAATTTAGAAGTGCAGGGTCCCTTCTTGGTAGTCATGCCATGCCCTATAACATCCCTCACAGCCACACCTCCTTCTAAGATTATACAATAAAAATAAGCTTTCAGTCTCTGTGATTGACAAGCGAGTTGATAAGGAATCCCTAGGGTCTATAGAGCTGCTGTTTCCCCCTTCCCTGCACTTGGTTAGTGGCTTGTAATCTCCTTGTAATCTCCACGGGTAGGCAGCTGTAGCCATGGCTCACACCTCCATGCCCCTTCTGCCCCCCAATCTTTAAATTTCAAATGGTCTCCCTTTGGTTTTGCTACACAGTAAACCACCTTCCAGATGCTTCGGTGGCAGTAGTTTTGTCCATGGCAAGCCCCTAGAGCGCCCTTTCTGAATAGCTGTGCTCCCACACATGTTTACATTTAGATGCCACAGATCTGTATATTCTTCAAAACACCATCCTAATCTGAATCCCAAGCACTATATTTTCCTCACTTAAAAATTTTAATATAAACTAGCAAAGTTCCCCAATCGAGTAACAAAATAAAAAAAGAATATTTCATATTCTTTACCCAGATCGGTGTATTTGGAAGATCCAATATCAGTTGTGAATTAAGCAAACACTTTGTGAAAACAGGCACTGAAATGGCTATTGTTGGAGACAGCATTTGTGTGACTAACATGCAATAGCTGTCTTGGTTCTCTCCATTTCTCTAAGCCAATTTCTCCATGCAAAGTTGTGGAGAGCAATGGAGTGGCATTCCAAAACTCTTGGCACCTTTGAGATGGGCATGCTCCCAAGAGGGACACTCTAAACATCTGTACCTCCTCTAATCACATTGCTTCAGTGGAGTCTAGGATCTCCAGGACATCTGATCCCAAGATAAACCCTGTCCAGGGCAGATAGTGTGTCCCTCACAGGCCATGTGGCCCTTCTAGAGCCAGTATGTCTCGTAGTAAAATATCTTCCTTGGCAGGTCTACCTCAGTCCTGCTTTGATAGTGACTCTCACTATAAATCTATTTAAAAAACTCATTTTTTGTTGTTGTTTCCCAGGGCTTCAGACTATTTGTGGAAACAGACATGCAAAGGAAGCCTTGGTATTAGTTGTATCTGACAAAAAGTCAAACTTTCTCTCAGCTGGAAGTGTGGCATCTGAGACAGATATTAAGGACATAATACCTTTCTCAGTATTTCATATTGAAACTGCTTTATTGGAAATTGGTTGCATGGTATGCTGTATTTTCTTGCTTGTTTCACTGAATCCTAAATTTTCTGTTGTGGCTCTCTCTCTCCAGAATCCAAACAGAGAAATTCAATTCAGTTCACATTTAAAGCAAATTCACACTTTCTGAAACAGTATGAGAGCCAAAACACAGCAATCCCTCACATGTATCTGAATTTTGTGATGCAGTTTTCCAACCAAACAATATTTACAAAAATACATGTTAGAGCAAGTGTGCATAAAATGACTATACTAGTGAAAATAACATACAAAATTAGGAGAAATTCTTTGCAAAAATGTGTGCATTAGTCAAAATGGCAAACAAAAATGTGTTTATTAGGAGAAATTTGCCCCAAAAATACTGAAGAATTTTTCATTTTTTAAAAAAACCCACGAATTGCTTCAGAAATTTGATAAGAATGAAAAAATGAGAAACTAAGAGAACTGAAATTGACAGATCCTTCCATCCCTAGACAGCATAGAGCAGACTTTCCCAACCTTTGGGTTCCCAGATATTGCTGGACTACCGTCCCCATAATTCCTGACCATTGGCCATGCTGGCTGGAGTCGATGGGAGTTGCAGTCCAGCAATATCAGGGGACCCAAAGGTTGGGAAAAGCTAGCATAGAGTATGGAAGTGTGTATGTAATCCTTCTTCTCAAACTGTCCTGTTAATTAACTCACAGCCACATGAGACCCTGGGTTAGCAGAGTCCAAAATCTCACCTGATGTAAGGTAGAATGTACAGCCCTCCTTTGAGTTCCAGCTACTTTTCCCCATTTTACAGGCTTTGTCATGCCAGTGAGGAACCCTTTCTTTTCCTCTGCTGCAATAAACTGGAAAGGAAAATGCCAGCCCATTTCCCACTGCTTTTTCTGGGGTTTATGTAATCATCATTGGATGAAATCAGATTAGTATTTTTTATTATTTATTTATTTAATGTATTAGCCGCCCATCTGGCTGGTTGTCCAGCCACTCTGGGCGACGTACAAGATAAAACAATACATTAAAACATTAAAATTTAAAACCATAACAGTAAGAAACCTAACCCACCCCAAAAGCCTGCCTGAAGAGCCAGATCTTCAAGGCCCGGCGGAAGCTTATCATAGAAGGGGCATGGCGGAGATCATTTGGGAGAGAGTTCCACAGGGTGGGGGCCACTATTGAAAAAGCTGTCTCTCTAGTCCTCACCAGTCTAGCTGTTTTAACCGGTGGGATCGAGAGAAGGTCTTCTGAGGCTGATCTTGTTGAGCAGCATCCCTGACGATGCTGGAGGCGCTCCTTCAGATAAGCTGGGCCACAACCGTATAGGGTTTTAAAGGTTAAGACCAACACCTTGAATTGGGCCCGGTAAACAACCAGTAGCCAATGCAACTCCTTCAGCACTGGAGTGATGTGATCTTGCCGGCGGCTGCCTTTAATCAGACGAGCCACCGCATTCTGTACCAGTTGCAGCTTCCGGACCATTTTCAAGGGTAACCCCACGTAGAGCGCATTACAGTAGTCTAGGCGAGAGGTGACCAGGGCATGTACTACCGGTGGGAGCAGATGGTTGGGAAGGTAGGGTCGCAGCCTCCGTATCAGATGGAGTTGATACAGCGCCGCCCGGCTCACAGCTGAGACTTGAGCCTCCATGGTCAGCTGGGAGTCAAGAATGACCCCCAGGCTGCGGGCCTGGTCTTTCAGGGGCAAACGTACCCCATTGAGCACCAGGTCCACATCCCCCAGCCTTCCCTTGTCTCCCACAAACAGTACCTCGGTTTTGTCAGGGTTCAGCTTCAGCTTATTCCTTCCCATCCAGCCACTCACCGACTCCAGGCACTTGTATTAGTATTAGTATTATTAGTATTTGTATTAGTATTACAAAGAACTACCAGGGAGGGGGGCATGAACAGTCAGCAAACAAGATGGATGCATAACTCTCTTGCTCAGCTAATGATCAAATCAGATGAGGTGAAGGTAACACAATAAAGAATGATTTATTCCTCTATAAGTGCCAAATTGAGGTGATCGCAAACCAGGCATGCAATAACATGGAGACAGGAGTCCCGAGAGAGGAGCCGTTAACAGGTCAGAGTACTCCAGTGACGAGGAGGACTCCAGTTTGGTGAAAAGTGGTAGCCAGGTGGCAGCCAGGTGCCCAAGAGTAGGAAAGCACTATGCTGGGGATAAGAGGGTTGTTTTGTTTAGCCAACAACTCTGCAAAGACTTGGTAGGGTGTTGGCTAAAGCATTATCCACACTGGAGAAGAAAATAACTGAAATTTAGGCAAAGCTTACAAATATTGCAAAAATGACAGAAAGGCTATGGCTCTTGGGCTGAGGCACCAATCCAAAATTAAATGTCTTACACCTTGAAGACTAGGAGGTCCCCCCTGGGTTAAACAATCACAATGTGATGGTTGCCAACAAAATGAGAAATACACATGGTATCTATAAAAGCCAGTGCCAATTTGTTGTGGGAGTGAGTGTTGGTTTAATAAAACGCTGGTTAAGATCCAAAATGGCCATTCTGCCGTTTTAAGTGTAAAATTTTTTTACACTTCATAGGCAATCATCCAGTTTCAAAGCACAGTTAGAAAAAGTAAAAAAAAAACCCTCTACAGGGGCACTATCAGTTTTGAAAACAACACATAACACCTGACTTCAAATTCTTATCCACTTGTGTCACTAGTAATACATAAGATTGCTACGGCTGTAAGAGATTTAAGAAAAGCCATGTGCCCGCCCTGCTTATTGTTTTCCATTTTGTTTGCTATAGGTATCTGACAGCACTTGCTGCCTCATCCCTCTCCCGTGCTCCCTTGTGTAGTCAATCACTTTTCCCTGCTGTTTGCACAAGTCTTTCACACAACAACTGGGGAGGGAAAGACATTTCTTAAAGATAGGAAAATATGATTGTAAAAAATTACAAAACCTGGCAGGGAGACTCAGGGGTGAGACAGTACCTGAGACTCCTCTTATTTTGTTTTATTCTTTGAAGCGGAATAGTTTTTATATTGAGAATTTATAGTTAAAGCAGAAGTCTATGCCCCATTTCATCTCAAAAGCCTAAAAATCCATGGAAGCCTAGAGGGCGCTGCTGCTGCTTTAACTAATATCCTGTTGATTAGCATTTCATCAGGGATGGAGGTATGTGAATCCAGCTCTCCATTCCTGTTTCTAAACAGTGAACTGATAGAATTTTTTCCTGCTTTTAAAACTAAAAACAGGCAGGTATAAGCAACAGGTTGTTGGATCAGAAAGGGGAACTACTTGCAGATCATCAGGCTATGGATATGTGTGTGGAAGTCTGCTTCCACTTATGAATAAACCCTAGCTGGTTTGAAGCAGTTGTGGTCATTCTTAGCAATTGGTAGCTCAATAAATGAATAGGTTGCATCCCCCAAGCATCAACAATTAGAAGTCAGTTCACTAATTTGTAGCCCTGTTTGGGTGTTACAGAAATTGGTAAATCCCACATGTGATGAGAGGCCTCTGAGATGAGTACACTAGCCTGCCCCGCATCCGCATCAGCCTGTGAGTGGAAAGGCAACTGTATGAAGTTGGGAGACTACAGTGTAGAACTATGTAGGGAGCTTCCACAGGCAGAAGAAGGTTCCCTGCTCCAGGCAGTCACCCTGCTACTTTGGTAAGGGGGTGGGGATGGGGTAGAGGGGGCACACTCACCCCATGGTCCTCCCTCACATGCCGAATTTCCCAGTTTCTGTTATGCCTGAATGCGCCCAGAATGCCTTGGGTTATTTGAAGCTGAATCTATCAAATTTGCAATTTCCTAAACAATATGAGAACCGAAAGTTTTCAAAATTTGCATTTGTTTGACTTTTGTAATAAAGTACACCAACCAAAGTTTTAAAAAATATGATTACAGGCAAGGAGGGGGGGTCGCTGTGGTCTATAGGAGTTCTTTCCCTCTCACCAAGCACCCTGTCCAGACGGCGACTGGTCTGGAATGTCTCCACCTTGTATTGGGCCAGGGAGACAGACTAGGAATACTGTTGGTGTACCGTCCACCTTGCTGCCCAACAGCTTCCTTAGCTGAGCTGACAGAGATAGTCTCGGAGGTGCTCTTGAGATCCCCTAGACTTTTGGTACTGGGGGATTTCAACGTCCATGCCGAGGCTGTCTTATCTGGCGCAGCTCAGGACTTCATTGCCTCCATGACAACAATGGGGCTGTCTCAATTTTCTACTGGCCCAACGCATGTGTCGGGACATACTCTTGATTTGATCTTCGCCACTGGACATGGAGATGGTGATCTGGCGGTGGGGTGTTTTTCATCTACCCCATTGTCATGGACAGATCACCGCTTGCTGAGATTTAGACTTACAGCGGCTCTTTCCCTCTGCAAAGGTGGAGGATCTATTAAGTTGATCCGCTCCCGGAGCCGGATGGATCCCGCAGGTTTTCAGAGGGCTCTGGGAGATTTTCCGGCTGATAGGACCGGTGCTCCTGTCGAGGCACTGGTCGCACTGTGGAATATGGAAATGACCCGGGCTATTGACATGATCGCTCCCGCGCGCCCCCTCCGGTGTAGAGCTCATACCGCTCCGTGGTATACTCCGGAGCTGAGAGCGATGAAACAAGAGAGGAGGAGGCTGGAGTGCAGATGGAGGAAAACTCCCAGTGGATACAATCATGCCTTGGTAAGTGCCACCAATAAGTTGTATACAAAAGCGGTAAGGACAGCAAAGAAGCTTTATTTTGCTGCCTCTATTAGATCTTTATGCCGCCCAGCGGAGCTTTTTAAAGTCGTGCGTGGGCTCTTACACTCTGGCCCCCATGATACTACGGAAACATCGGAAGCCCACTGCAACGAAATTGCTGGACACTTTCAAGATAAGATCGCATGTATCCGCAGGGATCTTGACTCCGATGTTGCGACAGATGAATCCATTGAAGTGTCCGGAGCACGGCCTTGTCCTTCATTATTGGATGAGTTTCAGTTGGTGCAGCTCGAGGAAGTGGACAAGGTGCTTGGAATGGTTCGGGCAACCACGTGTGTTCTGGATCCTTGCCCATCTTGGCTAGTGAAAGCTAGCAGGGCTGGGACCACCGGTTGGGCCAAGGAAGTGGTTAATGCCTCCTTGAGGGAGGGAGTAGTCCCTGGTAGCCTCAAGGAGGCAGTAGTGAGACCCCTTTTAAAGAAACCCTCCTTGGACCCAGATAACTTGAACAACTATAGACCGGTGGCGAATGTCCCTTTTTTGGGCAAGGTTTTGGAACGGGTGGTTGCTGGCCAGCTCCAGGCGCTCTTGGATGAAACCGATTATCTAGATATGTTTCAATCCGGTTTTAGGCCCGGTTTTGGCACCGAAACAGCCTTGGTCGCCCTGTATGATGACCTTTGTCGGGAGAGGGACAGGGGGAATGTGACTCTGTTGATTCTCCTTGATCTCTCAGCGGCGTTTGATACCATCGACCATGGTATCCTTCTGGGGAGACTCGCGGAGTTGGGTGTCGGGGGCACTGCTTGGCAGTGGTTCCGCTCCTACTTCGCGGACCGTCACCAGAAGGTAGTGCTTGGGGAACATCACTCGACACCATGGACTCTCCATTGTGGAGTCCCTCAGGGGTCGGTCTTGTCCCCCATGCTTTTCAACATCTACATGCAGCCGCTGGGTGCGGTCATCAGGAGTTTTGGAGTGCGTTGCCATCAATATGCTGATGACACGCAGCTCTATTTCTCCTTTTCATCTTCTTCAGGTGAGTCTGTTGATGTGCTGAACCGTTGCCTGACCGCGATAATGGACTGGATGAGAGCTAATAAACTGAGACTCAATCCAGACAAGACCGAGACACTGCTGGTGAACGCCTTCCCTGCTCAGATGGTGGATGTTCACCCTGTTCTGGATGGGGTTACACTCCCCCTGAAAGAACAGGTATGTAGTTTGGGGGTTCTTTTCGATTCTTTCTTGTCTCTCGAGGCCCAAGTGGCCTCGGTGGCACGGAATGCATTTTACCATCTTCGTCTGGTAGCCCAACTACGCCCCTATCTGGACAGGGATGACGTCGCCTCCATTGTTCATGCTCTGGTAACTTCAAGATTGGGTTACTGTAATGCGCTCTACGTAGGGCTGCCCTTGAAGACAGTTCGGAAGCTTCAGCTGGTGCAGAACGCGGCTGCCAGACTATTGACGAGGACCAGTCGGTCTTCGCATATAACACCTATTCTGGCGCGTCTGCACTGGCTCCCTATTTGCTTCCGGGCGAGATTCAAGGTGCTGGTTTTGACCTATAAAGCCTTACGCGGCGTGGGACTTCAATACCTTGTGGAACGCCTCTCTCGCTATGAACCTACCTGTTCACTTCGTTCAGAATCTAAGGCCCTCCTCCGGGTACCAACCCATCGGGAAGCCCGGAGGGTGGTTACTAGATCTAGGGCCTTTTCTGTGGTGGCCCCTGAGTTGTGGAACAGCCTCCCCGAAGAGGTATGCCTGGCGCCTACACTTCTATCTTTCCGGCGCCAGGTAAAGACCTTTTTATGCTCCCAGGCATTTTAATCTTTTAATTTTCTTAATCTTTCTACTTTTAGCATGTATCCTTCTTAATTTGTGTTGTATTTCGTTTTTGTTGTGCTTTCTGTTTGTTTGTACATGTTTTTGTGATTTTTTACTATGATATATTGTATTTTATCTTGTTTGTTCACCGCCCTGAGAGCTATTCTGCTAAGGGCGGTATATAAATTGAAATAATAAATAAATAAATAAATAAATAAGTGTGCATAAAATGAGTAATATAATATGCAAAAATGTATTATATGATGAGAAATGACTTGCAAAAATGTTTCTGTTATTCAAAACTGCCGACAAAAATGTGTTTATTAGGAGAAATTCACACCAAAGTGCTGGAGAATTTTCATGAGTTTTTTATTTTAAAAATGTGCAAATTGCTGCAGAAGTGTGGAGAACTGAATTTAAGATTGGAAAAATAAGAAACTGAGAGGACTGCAACTGTCCTATCCTTCCATCCCTAGTCAGCAGTGTCCAATATTTTTTCATATTTGCCAAAATTGTGGCGAATGTGTTAACATGTTTACCATATGACAACAAAAATGTAATCTTTGTTTTGGAATGTCTCTTGTGACAGAATGTATCTTCCTTCCTTGTCTTGTTTCATGGCACATGAAATATATGTTTTTTACTATTATTGCTACTTCTCATTTCTTTTCTATGTGGGAGGCTGCAAACACTTGTCCCAACTTTAGGGTCAAGCTGATATAGGTATTTTTCTTCTTTTTTGTTTAGAATATATTGTAAAAAGTCAAAACTAGCATTTTCTTTGTTTAATGAAGTAGTATATGAATGCTTTTTGAATTGAGAATTTAATCCCTTTACACTCAATGATATCTTTCTAGAATCCATTAAAAAACAAAGAATTAAAAACAAGCAACAGTCCAGTAATTTATTAGATTGAAATTACGTTGCAATATATCTTTAGCCAATATCCAGCAGCTGCTGGTTTGGTTGAAGTTGCTGGTCTAAATCACTTATTTCTTTTTGCTTCAGTATAACTAATGGCTCATTTTGATCACTGCTGGCTTGTTCTTTTGTTGGTGTATTTGTTTTCTTGATTTCTTTTTCAAACTTTCCTCCAATTGCTCTTTGATTTGGTGGGCTTCCTCAGCTGTTGTGATAACAACCCATTCACATTTTATAGAAATAAGTAACTTAAATGGCATTCCCCATTTGTGTTTTATCTTTTTCTATCTAAGCATTGTGGTTAGGAATTTGAACTCTCTTCTAATCATTAAGATATCAGGGTGAATATCCACTAATATTTCAATTTTGTGTATTATTGTTGTTGCTGATAATAATAATAATAATAACTGTCATTAAGACTAGCTCACAAATGGTACCTTACCCCCCTAAAACTGTCCTATATCAGCGCAACATCTTCACCATTATGTTGGAGGGGATGCCACTTAGTTGGCACATATGTACTATGTGATGCAGTATCAGAAAGCATGTAACGGCTAAATTCAGGTATACTGGGAGGCTAGCATTATTGCAAAACAAACCATTAGACCTTCACAATCAGCTCTTTTAAATTTGTTTGTATGTCAGGATATGGATCTGATACTTAGGAAACTGATGATTAATTTGCTACCAGCTGCCAGAGCAATAATTGCATGACACTGGAAGGATTTCAAGAAGAATGTGCAACATTGAAAATCTTGAACAATCTTGAAAAATCTTGAAAAGCTCACCCCAAAATTAAAAGTGGTAAGAGGACAAAGTAGACAAGATAAATTTCTGGTGGTATAGTTTATTGATTTCACCAGTAAAAGAGAGCACGCCCATCCCCCTGCCAGCCTTTGTGTATCTCTGGCTGTGCTAATGTTGTTTCCTGAGTAAATAATTATTGGTTAATATCCATCACACCTGGAAAAATAAGAAAAGAAAATTATGTTATTACTATTTGAGTTATGATAATGTATTTACCTTATGTTGCCTGCTGCAATTATTACACAAACGTTTTGTTTTGCTACTTGGTCTGTAGTTTTTTTTCCTCCACCACCCCTTTTCTGGTTGTGCTGTGATAAAGTTTGATTGTGAGTATATAATTTTTTCAAAATTAATAAAAATGATTTTAAAAGAGAAATCCTTTAAATCTCTGTCAATCTCCAGGTTCCAACCACAGACAAGTCTGTATCAATGTAATTCTAAAACTCTGATGTAGTCCAACAGTATGTCTGATATAGTTCAGTATGTAATCTAATATAGTGCAAAAGGTATGACAGCCAAGCCCAAGAATATAATATAATTCAGTTCAGAATCCAATATACTTCCATTCTCATGAGACCATTTTCTCTTTAGCTTTCTCTACTATTCCAACAGACAATGTGCTCCATGTATTACAGTAATCCCAGAATCCATATTCATGCACTTTAGTTGGAATAGCATACAAACCTCATCTCTCTTTGGGCAACAGCATGGAGTTCTTCTGGAAGAGAATAAACAGCATCTCCTCATTGCCTTGCTCTTGCCAAACTGGCTTACCAGGCAAGCCCCTCTAGCTGTGCTTCTGTGGTGCTGCCGGACCTGCCCGAACTTGAAGAACTCAGACTCAGAAATGACTGTGGTTTTTTCTTGTATTGTAGTAAGAGACAGTGCGCTTCATGAATCTACCTATGGCTTACTCAGAACTCAGCCTGTCTCTAGGACTAACTAGGCATAACTTCACGGCACTCAGACATTGACTCAGCAACTACTTCCCCCCTCACTCAGCTTAAGTAAGCCTGGGTGGGCACCCCGCTTGCGTGTGCCAACTGTCACTCTTGGCAGTGCGCTCACAGGCAAAGGCTCCACCTCAACTCTGTCTGTTGAATCTCCCGCTGCATTCGCCTCTGATGCAAGGCGAAGGCAGAGCCTCCATCACCCTCATGTCTTTCCCCTCCAAGGAAGGGGGGCTGCCTGTTGGTGACACAGGGGCAGGGAGAGGGGAAGTGTCAGGCTGGGGAACAACTGGCTGGTCAGGTTGATTCTCCCCAGGGATATCTGGAGCTGCTGGGGTTGAACTGTCCCAGTCCAGAGCTGGGGTGCCTTCTGGGTCCCACTCCCCACTCACCCCTTCACTGGCTTGAACATCCCACGCCAAGTCCTACTCCTCTACTTTGTTCTTCTCTGTCCACCCCTTCCCAGCAGGGCTCATGACACTGCCATGTTGAGAGCACTACTGCAGGGCTTTCCAGCAGTGCCGGGTCCCAGTATGCCAGCCAGGCATTCCACTGCAGGACAGAAATCCCTCTCTCCTAGGCTCCAGTAGAAGGCAGTACCTTTCCGTGGAGCATGGAAGTGGCTTCAGCACACACAAAGGAAAGGATTGATGGCAGACCCAGTCCATCTCCCCACTAGCTTCTCCTAGTCTCAGCTTTTCCTGACTCTTGAGGAAAGTTTTAGATCACACTGATCAATGTTTCTGTTCTATACTTAGATTTTTATTGTATCATTTAAAATAATTTTTTGAGTTTTCTAGCATTTGATGTATATGGTTATTGGTTTTTAGGTGTGTAAACCACTTAAACATTGTCTACCTTAAGCGGTATAAAAATTATATAACTAAATAAAAATATTAGAGAACTTGTGGTTTACTACAAACTGGTTATTTTAAGCAAGCCATTGTGATCCATGATCCCTGGTCTGGATGACAGGCCAGGCCAAGTTTTAGTGAAACAGGGGTGGGGTGGGGAGCTGATGGAGGACAGGAGGGGGAGCATGTGAATTAGAGGGCTCATCCACATTGGAGTTTAATGTGGATTTCAAGCTGCTTGTGTCTCTATCTTTTTCTTTTTGGGGGGCATCCACACCCTCCTCATCCAAGTGGCAAACTACACTTTCCTCCTACTAAAATTGGATTTTCCCAATGTGTGTATAATCCATTAAGGGAAGAAAATCCAATATAAAATTGTTACTCAACTGTGGAGTCACTGAAGCACATTGTGTGGGTGTGGGTTGTTTTCACTGGGTGCTATCATCACACCCCTTTTTCCATCCTCCCCATCAGCTCAAAGGAATGGATGCAACTTGCTCTTTTTCACCAGTTGTTGCCGAGGGCACTTCCATGATATTTTTTTTTAAGCGCTTTTGTTCAGAACTGCTCTCACAATTGTATTAAAAATAAAATCTGCCCTTGCAGGTACAAGAGGTAAGAAAGGAAAAAGGGAGGAAAGAAACCAGCAGTCTTTCGTGCAAGCATCTCCATATCCTTGCCTGGCTTGAAGCAGCATGCCTATCTGTTTTGTTTTCTTTCTTATTTTTATTGCCCTTTCATGCAAATCTGGTATATCAAAAAAGTGTTAACAAACATAGGTACACAAATACCTGTGTACACGCCCACAATGGACCTTTGGCTCCCTGGCTTGGAGCAACACCCACATATTTTTAAAAAATATTTTTACTGCTGTTTTGTAAATCTGGTATATAAAAAAACTTGTACTTCAAATATATATATATATGTTATGGTGGGCAGGGAAGTTCTGACTGATGAGAAAGAACCACACCGAGAGTGGATACATCCCATCAAGCACCACCCACTAATGTGGATAGGAAACCTCAACACAGATTTTGGAGGCATAATATTGAAAGCACTCATGTGTGCACATAGAAACAGTGTCCACACATGACGCATGTACACATTAATGCCATAGTGTGGATGCAACCAGAGGCTTGCTGTAACTCCTTCCTGCTCACATCTCACTAAGCTATGGTTCAGCAGTGCAAACCAGTTTTATATGGCAGGAAAAATGGAAATAGGTATAGAATTCTTCTGAAAATGCAGATAGTAGTCATCTTATATTTATCCCAATGTTCCTTGGTCAACATTTTGATGCCTTTTCTCATCCAATTTAGTGGGATTTCATGTGGAAAACAATAATACTGCCTTTCAACCAACTTTAGGAGACAGCAAATATTTAATGACTGTAAACCGCCCAGAGAGCTTCGGCTATGGGGCGGTATATAAGTACAATATAATAATAATAATAATAATAATAATAATAATAATAATAATAATAATAATAATAATAATAATGCCCTACCTGGAAACAATAAATAAATTTGAGTTCCTCCTGGACTCCTGTAGAAAGAGGTAATGAAAACAAAACAATTATTGGAAGGAAATTAATAAATTATAAATCTGGCTGTTAAAATGTGAATCACTGAAGACTCTTGACACTCTTTTCCTTCCTCTAATTAGATTTTTAAAATAAATAAATGAAGGTATAAACCTGCTGCATTTCTAGATGTTATCTTGCTTCTCAGTACATGTTGTGAAGTTAATAAACTCTGACAATGCGACAGTTTTCATGCTTTTCATTCACAAATTAAAATTGCTGAGGGGGACAGTAACAAGAGGAAATGATTTACAATGCAATCCATTTATAAGAATCATAACAAGCAGCATAACCACAAACAAATTTTTGACAGTAGAATATTCATCATAGTATTTTTACACACATGAAAGCGTATGCACTTCCCATTTACTTTACATTTCTTTTTCTTTTTTAACAGGCATTTTTACATATCCTTAGTGATATCCATATCTGCATATACACACAAAGACATTGTTTCATTCACAATTAGACCAAAGCATTAACTAGATCTGTTGCAACTTAAAGATACTTGGTGAAATCCACCTTTATAGCTTGCACTCAGGGCCTGCACCAAAGGGCAGCCAGGTAGGGCTCTCCTTAGGGTATGGGGGTAGTGCTGCCCTTCCACAATCCTCAGCACAGTCGACTCCTGACCCAGCCACAGATCACAGAGATGGAGCTCCCAGCCCCCCCCCAGACAATGCAGGCCTGTGGTGCCCGCCTGCTCCACCTACCTCTCCTCCCTTTCTGTGAATGCCCTGCGTACTGTGTGCACAGCTGCCATCAAGCAAGATGGCAGCAGAGGCTTCTCTAAGGGGCTGTTGCCCCTACCACCATCTTGGTTGATGGCAGACATGTGTGCGCACACAGCATTGTGTGCCATCGATGAAGATGGTGGCAGGGGTATCAGCCCCTTAGAGAAGCCTCTGCTGCTGTCTTGGTTGATGGCAGCGACTTGTGTGCCAGCATGCCTCGCATTCACAGAAAGAGAGATGAGGTAGGTGGAGCAGTCCCGCCTGGTCTGGGGCGGCTGGGAGCAGGGGGGCTGGGAGCAGGGGGGCAGGGCAAGCTGGTGCCCAAGGGCCCAGTCATGCCTAGCGCCGTCCTTGCTTGCACTCCACAAATTGCTTACAGTGGAAATGCCAGATAATGTTCTTATGATTACAATTCCACATTCAGTTATACAAGCCTTAAAGTACAATGGAAGTCAAGATTAGAGCCACTGTTCAAAGAGCTGCTTTAGGCATACCCATATCACAAACTGTAGTTTCAAAAGTGACTTGCCATGAGCTCTTTGAAAAACTCACACCCACCTAGCATCCCTTGAGTGTTCTTTGAATACTGGCTATAGTGTTTAGCAGAAATGTGTAACTGGGCCAGCAGCCTATCAAAATTCTCTGAGGCATTTTAATTCCTGTTAATTGTAAATTATTATATATTGATTTTAGACTGTACAGTTTTCTGTACAGTTTTGTGTTATTTTTATTGTATTTTTGATGTTCACCGCCCAGAGAGCTGTTGCTAGTCGGGCGGTATATAAGCTTAATTAAAATAAATAAATAAATAAATAAAATTCACATCTTAATCCTATGCATATTTTAGGTGTGCCCTGCATGATTTTGTGACTTTCATTCCCTCTTTAAATAGCAGACCCCAATTCCATATGTTGAAAGTTCCCTTCAGTTTCAAAAGTAGTTTTCTATGGACCATGAAGAGAAGGGCTGCTATATGAGAAACTCAGTCCTGTGAGCAGGGCTGCAGTGGTTCAGGATCTCGGGACTCTTTGACCCCTTACTTTTTTGGGAGCCAGGTCGTAGCAGGGTGACTATGTCAGTGAGCCACTCTGCATGACAGGGGAGTGTGTTGGCCACTGAGAAGAGTCTTCTAACATGCTTCCTTGCCCTCTCCTGCTACTTGGAGCTAATCAGAGTGAAAGGAGGTGAGTCTTCTCGGTAGCTAACACACTGCTGATTGGCTCCTAGGGACATCTATTATTGTGGGAGATGGTATTAACAAGGATATCATTCTCAGCCCAGCCATAAAAAGGGGGGGAGAGAAGGGAGATGCATGGTTTTGTTCCAGCCCAAGCCAGGAGTAAGGGAAGAAGAGGAAAAGAGAGAAAACATACTTTCAAGGGGAGGGGGGAGGGAGATAAAGAGCAGCAGAAAGCAGTATTCAAGCCTGGCCAGCTTATTCTATAATCCTAGAAGGGGGTATGGCTGTGGCTATCATGAAAGGAGCCGGCACTTCTGAATTTGCCACCACCCTTCCACTTGTAATTGCACTAGCCAGTTGTGCTGTTGGACTGCAGGTTTGCTCCACGTTTTGGGCAGAGTCTCAACAAGATGTCCCACAGTCGGGGGTCCTGATTAGGTGCTACCACTACCACCATTTCTTCCTTTTTATCCAATCAGATAGACACAGACACACACAAAGAGGGCAAGCGGTGGTTGCTGCTTCTTGCTGCCACTGAGCAATAGTGAAGGTGGCTTGGAATAACAGCAACTGCTGCTGAGAGGGCAGGCGAGCAAGCAGGGGCAGTTGCTCCTTGCTGCCATTGCCACTCGCTTGCCCAGGCAGATTGTTCAGTTGTCAATGACCCTAAGCAAGAAGCAACAGTTCTTGCCTGCCTTATCCCTCTGTATAGCAGAGAGGACAGACAAAATCTACTTCTTCCAGGGGATCAGTCCTCACTGTTGTCCAGACAAAGATGGCAGTCTAGGAGTAGTTTTGACTTTCAAACAGTCATTGGAGAACCATTGTTGGGCTATTTGAGGTTAATTGTAATGAGATCCCCAGAACAGAGCAACTAGACTGGATATAGGAAATTGATAGGAGTTTCTTTGGAACTCTCCCAACAGGTAGCTCATTTGCACTAGTAAGAATTGACCACCAAGGGATCATGATGCAGAAAGCTGGGTGTAAAGCAAATCCAGTCAGTAACCCCTAAGACTTAACCCATGTCTGTAAAATTAGAAGTGCATCATCTGCACACAGAAGAAAAAATATCTTCATGGAGCAGATCTTAGGATGGGTGATATTTTGATACAGTGCATGAATCAAAAACAATAACAGTTTGTCAAGGCAGTAATGCTCTAATTTATTCCACAGATGGTCACAAAATAAAGAATTAAAAGCTGATTTTAGGTCATTAAAAACTGTTTTGTTTTTGGAATATTTGTCTGCTAGATGGACCAGGACTAGGTAGTGATCTAAAGTAGAACAGCAGGACTTAAATCCTATTTGCTGCATCTTGAGGTGACTATGCTTGTTAATCCAAGCTTTCAATATAAAAAAATGGATATGGTAAGTGGTGGTAATGCAGCCGAAGCTCTGCTCACAGCCGGAGTTCGATTCCAACAAAAGGAGGAAGTCGAATCTCCGGTAAAAGGGGTTGAGGTCCACTCAGCCTTCCATCCATCCGTGGTCGGTAAAATGAGTACCCGGCATACGCTGGGGGGTAAAGAAAGGCCGGGGAAGGAACTGGCAATCCCACCCCATATATACAGTCTGCCTAGTAAACGTCGCAAGACGTCACCCTAGGAGTTGGAAACGACTCGCACTACAAGTGCGGGGACACCTTTACCTTTTTTAATTATAGATAACAGTCTTATGGTTTGGTAGTTATTTGGGTCATCTTTACATCTTTCTTAGAAACTTGAGTCACAGGGATTGTGCCAAGTTTGTTTATCAAAGAAAAAAACTGGCCATATTACAGTTTAGTAATGCTGACAGGATAGCATCACACAATATTTCCTCAATTTGGTGGATTTCAGCTGTAGGCCAATCAGGAAGGAACATCTAATAATATTACCCCTTTAAAGTGGAAGGAACATTTTGGTAAACTATATGCTGCCCCAGTCAAACCTAGTATTGCTTATCCAGTTTACTATGAGCCTGTTTCCACTAATTGGCCCCCGGTTACCCCAGCCCATGTTAGAACACTTATTTCTTCTTTAAAAAAGGGTAAGGCTCCGGGGGAAGATATGGCCCCCTCTGAACTCTTTATAGAATTCCAAGATTGGTGGGCACCCATCCTGGCTAAACTTTTTACAAAGATCAACAACACAGGTATAATGCCAGATGGATGGAAACAGAGCATAGTCATACCTATTCACAAAAAGGGTAAGAAAGAGGATCCGAACAACTTTTGTCCTATTAGTTTACTAGATATAGGGGCAAAGTTATATAGTAAGTTCCTCCTACAAAAATTGGAAGAATGGGTAGTGGAAAACCAGATTATCACTCCGGAACAGGTGGGGTTCCGCAAAGGACAGAGCACATTAGATCATTGTGCCACTCTTTATTTCCTTGCAAGACAATCGGTGGCTGGCCCTACAAAACACCTATACGCCGCTTTTGTTGATCTTGCGGCAGCATTTGACTCTGTTGATAGAGATCGTTTATGGGCCAAGCTGTTGGGTACTAATATCAACAAACGTCTTCTATACCTAATTAAATAATTATATTCTAATAATACTCTTAAAATTAGAGTGGGTAACAACCTGACTGACCCAATAGCAGTGGGGAAAGGTGTTAGACAAGGCTGCCTGCTGGCGCCTACTCTATTTAATCTATATCTGAATGATATAGTACATGAAATGGAGGGTTTAAAATTTTTTCCACCCTCTGCAGGTAATAGAAAGATCACCACTCTTTTATATGCAGATGATATGATCCTCCTTTCTCTTACTCCTATAGGTTTGAGAAGGCTATTGTCAAAGTATTGTCAAATGTTTTTAGTGTTTTTGTTTGCGACCATGGGCACCTTCTGGGAGGAAGGGAGAGATATAAATTTAATAAATAAATAAATAAATATTACCCATGCTGGGGTAGTCATAGAAAAGCAGACTTGCCAATCAGTTGCATGTGCTGACAGATATACCTTATGGTTAAGACTAATGTCTGGAAGGTTCTGTCCTCCTTTCAGTGTAGACAACTGTATTCATTTTTTCTTTTAAGTGATAAACGAGGTGGGGAATTTTCCCAAATAAATTTCCAAAATATTACATCAATCTTCTGAAAATATGCTCGGGGAATGTATAAACAATTACCACACAACACACATATTATTTGTGGCAAATATTCATCTTAAGTGTATTAGCCTTAGCCCAAATAGTAAGTTTAAGTAATGCCCATATTTCCAAATCACTGGAGATTTCTGTTTTCAACCTGTTTAAATTTATTTTAATCATTTGAGAGATATCTGTAGGAACCAAAATCCCTCAATATGTTATAACTGATGGGCACCAACAAAAACACAAATTGGCATACAAGGCAGGTGAGTTACACTTGCCCACTGGCATTAGTTCAGATTTTTTTACCAATTTATATACCCGAAAATTCTACCAAACTCATCAGTTAATCTGATTAATTCTGATATTGATGTTTCAGGTCTACTGATAAATAGTAGCAAATCATAGTCATGCCTTGTGTAATCAGGTTTACCATCTGGGGTGCTCCTGGACTTGATAATCAGATGGTGGCTGTGGTCAGGAGTGCCTTTGGTCAGCTGTGCCTGCTAGCTGCACTCTTTCCTGAGCAGGAAAGAGTGCAGTTGGCCACTGTAACACATGCCTTAGTTACATCCAGGTTGGATTATTGCAGTGCACTCTACAGTGGACTGCCTCTGAACAGGGTTCAGAAACTTTATTTGGTCCAGCTGCAAAGTTGTTGATGGACACTTGCCCATGAGGTAACGTTACACCAATGTTGCAACAGCTACAGTGGTTACCAGTGTGCTTCCAGGCACAATTTAAAGCATTGATAGTTGCCTTTAAAGCCCTGAAGTCTTAGATCCAGGATACCTTAGAACTGCCTCCTCCCATATGATCCTGCCCCCTTGCGCTAAGTTGTTTTTAAAGCTATTCTAAAAAAAATATTTTAAAAGATGTTTTGTTTTAACATGATTTTAAATATGTTTTCTTTTAATGTATTTTAAAGTCTGTCTTTATGATGTTTTAGAGTGTTTTTAGTGTTTTTATTTGCCGCCTTGGGAGGAAGGGTGGGATATAAATTTAATAAATAAATAAATAAATAAGATCCTATGGAGAGGCCATGAAGAGGATGGAAACATGTCTTAGTGGGACATTTCTCAGTGGCTTCACCCAGTTTGGGGCTTGGGGGAACTGAGTAGGGCACGTTTGCTGTTTTGTCCTTCTTCCTGTCAATAAAGCCTGAAATGAAGACATTAAGGCCGGGGCACACATTTTAACATGTGTTTTTAAATTGTGTTTTTTAAAAAGTGTTTTTAAATTTGTATATTTGTTTTTAATGTTTTTAATTATTGTAAACCACCCAGAGAGCTTTGGCTATGGGGCGGTATACAAATGTAAATAATAATAATAATAATAATAATAATAGTGGGTAAGCAGTTCAATTTATTTACAGTTAGATTAGAGTAATAGAAAATAGAAGGAACTTGCAATAACTTTGACACTAAGAGCTGCTGCTGTATCTGCTCAAAAACAAGTCACTGTAGACAGTTATCTAACTCCCCAAATTTCCATCTCTCTTTAGCTCCTAAAGTTTTATTGTTCCAGAGAAATGTTGTTCTGAAATGTAACAAGCCTGATACCACCATTTATCATCAGAGTTCTTGGCACTTAACATCTAGAATCTCTGTCATCTTTGGAATCTACAACCAACTGCAGTGAATTTGAAGTCAGTGGAACACCTACATAGTATTTCTCCAGCTAGAAGGCTTATTCTTTTTCTTGATACGTGGTTCCTTCTTGGTTCTGTAATGAAGGAACAAACTGAAGAACTACTTCAAGAGTATCCTTTGATGCCATCTAAAAATCTCTGCTGATCAGGAAATTTATTGAGCCACTTTGTTCAGCAAAACAAAAGAAATCCATCTTGTTGATCAAAATATTATATATTGGGAGCTTCCAATGATAGTAATAAGGATAAACATGTACAAGATCAATCTGAATCCAAACAAAAGAGGGGGGAGGAATACTGATAAAACACAACCATAGGCCTTAATAGATCACCCTAAGGTTAAATAAAACCATTTAATTTATTCATTTCATGCTGTGCATCTTGAATAGCAAAAATACATTATATGTAGATTAAAATCTTAGGGATAAATTGACTACAAAGGCCAATTATTGTTCAGGTCATAATGAAGAAACTATTATGGCTTCTTAAACCAATCTGATATCCAGGTCTATGATCCCCAGGGGCAAGAAATGGTGACATTGCGTAATATTCCTAATCTCTTTGGGGAATTCAACTATAATGTTTAAAAAATTTCCTTCTTTCACAACTTATCAACCTTTTCCCACAGAAAAATGGCTATCAATGAGATTGGCTGCAGATCAACTGGGGCATCCAGAAAAGGAATTTTTGATTAATACAGCTGACACCCACCCACAAACCTTTAAACAGCAATTGTTGAGTAATGGTGCAATTTGTTGGGATGATAAAATGAATGAACTTGAAAATATAACGGATAACTGATACAATCAGATGCCAGGGAAATATAATCCTAAATGTCTGTCATTGAATTTGGCAGGATGAAGGAATAAAACAGAGGATAATGTCTTTCTAGACTTTATAAATAAGTTTCATATTCTGATATTCCAGGGTACTTGGCTATATAAAGATATTCATTTACCAGGCTATGAGGCATATTTTGTTCATCCAACTTAGTCACAGGTAGGTATATGGGACCAATTCAATTCTGTTCGCTTTTAAAGCTGAATTTATCAAATTCACACTTTCCGAAACAATATGGGAACACATAAATGCATTATAATAGGATAAATTAATTGCACAAAATGTGTACATTTGTCAAAACTGCATACAAATATTTGTGTATTAGGAGAAATTTGCACTAAAATTCTTAAGAATTTTCATGAGGACTTTTTAAAAAAAATATCGCAAATTACTGCAGAAATGTGGAGAACTGATTAGAAAAATGAGAAACAGAGGCAATGGACAGATCATTCCATTCCTAGCCACAGGCAGGTGGTAGGCCAAGTGGTAGACTGGGAATATTAGACTTACATCCCAGGGTGTTTCAACCTCCTAAATGAAGGGTCTGAACTCTTGGGCTATGACAGTCTTTATTTCCTTTTCAAAATATTTTTGTCAATATCTATAACCCTACTTAATCTGATTATCAGGATCCATGATGGAGTGAATTAGAAAGCTATTTGTTAAACCTGGAGGCTCAATTTCTATCTACTTCTATTTTAACACACATTAGGGATCTAGCAATTGGTCCTTAGCAGAATGCCAGGGATGTCTGAACTGCAATTAAGCATCAAAGCTGAAGAGAAATGTGGGGGAAGCAACTATATTAAGGCATAGGTTTCATTATACACTTTGAAGATCACATAGGATTAACAGTCAGCTGTGTCTCCCCTCCAGCCATAATCCACAGATTACCAGTTTTCATCTAAAAACAGAGAGTAAGTTCTTAGCATTTATAGAACCTGAGATATGAGGCCAAATATGCACTATTCTTCTGAATTTTTGTGAGAAACTAGCTTTCTCCCACCCACCCCCACCCACCCACACCCACCCCCATCCACCCCCATCCCCAGGCTTGAAAAATTCCTGTGGATGCATATTCTCTCCTTTGGAGATATGAAATGCAGCTGATTGTTTTAAATATGGGTCTGTCAACATCTTTCTTAAACTATGATGGGGCCAAATTGACTATTCCATCACAATTTAAATATACTTTTAATTGTATGTTTTTGTATGCTTTTAACTACATGTAGTTTTATTTGTAAGCCGCCCTGAGTTCCAGTTTGGAAAAAGGGTGGGGTAAAAATAAAGTTTCATTCATTCATTCATACTGAGAATCTTATGCTACACCAAATTATGTAAGGGATCTAAATGATATTAAACTAAGAATATTTCTTAGACCCAATTGAACGTTTTACTTCTTGTGAATGAATGGAATGAATGAATCAACAATAGGAAGTTTATTTATTTATCAAGATATATATATCATTTGATTGTAATAAAACCTCAAAGCGGTTTATATAAAAAATTAAAATGAAATATTAACAATAAAAACAGTTAAAACAGGTATCTAAAAATATTCAAAAACTAATTAAACAATAAGCTAAAACAGATTAAAACACATGTACCTGGATATGCTTGCCTAAACAGAAATGTTGTAAGCAGGACCCGGAAAAGGTGCCTGCCTGATGTCAACAGGCAGGGTGTTCCAAAGCACAAGGGCTGCCACACTAAAAGACTGATTTCTTATAACGGTGGAATAAATATTATGTGGCACCTGTAACAGTGCCAGTTTCACAGATCGGTCAAGTGGGCATATATGGAGTACGGCAACGGTAAACGGTCCCACAAGTAAACGGCCCCAAGCTGTTAAGGGCTTTATATACTAATGATAACACCTTAAACTTGGCCTGGTAACAAATCGGCAACCAGTGCAGAAATGTAATGGTCTCAAATCTGTCAGCAGTTGTGTTGCAGCATTCTGCACTATCTGCAGCTTCCAGATCAACCTCACAGTAAGCCCCACATAGAGTGTTTTGCAGTAATCCAACCCTGCAGTTATCAGTGCTTGAACTACTGTGGTCAAGCTAAGCTCTCCTGGTTCAGGAATAGCTATAGCTGTTGTACCAATCACAGCTGATAACAGTTGCTTCAAATCTATAAGGCTCCAGTGACAAAGCTAGATCAGAAGCACCGCCAGACTGTATAGCTGATCTTCAGGGGGAGTGCAACCCTATCCAGGGCAGACAATTCACCAATTTCTTAGAGATGGAAACCACTCATAGTGACTCTATCTTGCCATCCATTGAGTGACTTTATCGTCAAAATGTGCAGTCAGTTGGTCACAGTGGGTCCTCAAATGCTCCAGAGGTTCTTCCCCCACAGCCAGTAACTTCTAGACTGTCTGAAATAAATCTGCTGTCTGGCTACTAGAAGATGCAAGGCAAGCTGCAAAATGAACCTTCTCAGCCTGCACTGCCCATGTTTGGCACAATTTTGTGCACTAACCAGTGATCAGTCAACTTCAGAGCAGGTCTTGTAGCATTTGTGTTCTAGTCTCTGTTTTGCTTGCTTCATAGCCTGAAGTTCCCCTGAATACAAAGTGGCCACTTGGGCTCCAAAGCAACAGAAAGGATTCTTGAGAGCAATCATGTCAACCACCTGTTTCATCTTGCAATCCATTGACAGGATATTTTCTTTGCTGAAAGATCCCCCCAGAACATTCATGAACGCATCAGATTCCAACAGTCTCTAAAGGCAGGCCATCCAAATGGGCTCACCATCCTTACAGGAGAAATGCCACTACCAATCCAAACTTCACCATATAATGGTCTGATCAAGACAAGGGAGTGCATTGCACCCTCTCTACCTCTGAACCATCCCCCATATCACTCAAGATAAAGACTGTGTAAAGAGCGTGCCCTACCTGATGTGTTGGACCAGTAGCCATTTGAGACAGTTCTGTGATTGTCATGAAGGCCATGAAGTTCCAAGCTGACCCAATGGCAGTTTCCACATGGATACTGAAATCACCTGGGACTATCATCTTTTTGGTCCTCCAACATGATCTCAAAGAGCACCTCAGCCAGCTCAGTCAGGGATGTCACTGAGCAACAGGGTGCTTGATAGACCACCAGCATCCTCAAACTGTCTCTCTGGCCCAGTACCAGGTACAAGCCCTCTAAGCCCGTTCCAATAGTTGAGTCTGTTCTTGAATCCTAATATCTTTGAATATCTTATTCACTTCCAGCCAAAGAGACAGTCTCCCCAAGGGTTCTGTTGCTCACTACTTAGGGATTGCCACAGAAACCAGATCAACTTGCAGAGTCTTCACTGAAGGAAAAGATGAAATATGAATTTTTGCAGATGGTTGGCAAGATTTTTTGTGGGTTGGGGGGACACTCCAAAGTCATACTGCTTAGTCTGGGGAAGACAGATGCTGTTTTGAGAGTAGTAGTCTCTGTCTGGGTACTTGCGTATTCCTATATACTCATCATGCACATTTGTAAATAAACATATACTAGAAAAACACCATAAGCTTCTAGTACTCTTGTTTCACAGAAAATTGTCCCTGTAACAGGCTGTCCCTAAAATCTGATAATACTTGGAGAACTGGCCGGCTGCAAAAGTGATGATGATGATGATGATACTTCCTTTGAGCCTGCTGTGCTATAAGCAAAACTATTTCCCCCCGCCCGCCTGCCCACCCCATGATTGTGTGAACAGCACTGGGGTTGTATCTGTCTCAGCACTAGGGGGACTGGAAAAGACCTGCCCTGGGAGTGAGTCTCTGAGCATCTGGATGTTTGCCTGCTCACTCCTCTGAGTTGCTGTCTCTTGAGACAGCTGACATCCCTGGTAAGTGCTGCAAGGACTGGAACCCCCTGCCTGACCCTGAGTCCAGAGAGAGGCTGCAGTCAAATCTTGCAGCCTCTTGCATCAGCTGCTGGCTGGGTCAGGGGGCATAAAAGCCCGGCTGTTTCTGGTCCTTGGGAACAGCTGCAGCACTGGGGAAATGGAGAAGACTTGCCCTGGGAGTGACTACCTGAGCATCTTCCTGCTTGCCTCCTTGTTCCTTGCACCACTGCATCCTCAAGTAGCTGTCCAGTGGAGCTTTTCCGATTTGTCAGGGGTCTGTTGACATCAGCTCCAGGAAATGGAGTTTTAGACCCTTCAGAGGCCCACTGTGAAGTGTTTGTAAGGATTGCTGTCTCTTGACAGTAAGTGCTGCCTGACTCTGAGTCCAGAGAGAGGCTGCAGTTAATCTTGCAGCTTCTTGAATCAGCTCTTGGCTGGGTCAGGAGGCATAAAACCTGGCTGCCCTTGGGGAGCCTCTTAGGGAGTCATGAGGGTGCTTCCCCCTTCTGTTTTATTAAAACCAATCTAGAGGAGATTGATAATGGGGAAGGCGTATGGCACATGTGTAATTCCTGTGCAGGATGAGAGCCTGTGCAGTGAACTGAATGATAGGAGAAAGTCGCCAGATGCCTTCAGAGTGAGAATCTGCAACTGGCTGAAGGCTGGCCCTCTCTTGGTGTGAGACAGGGGGGAGTAGATGTGCCCTGTCTGAAAGATATTGAGTGGGTCTGACTGTCCCCAATTCTCTCAGACGCCTACTGGGACAACTGGTTCAGGTAGGTTTTGTTGGTGGGCTCTTGTTGGGTCCATATCATGTGTTTAGGAGGACTCTTAATAAGGAGGGACATGGGTGATGCCACCCCAATTTCAGTGATCATAGGCAGAGGGAAGCATAGCCATGGGGAGGTGGTAAACTACCATAGAAGATGAGGGCAAGGTTATCTATGCCTTGTTCCTCACTCCCACTCCTCTCATTGATGGGTTCCTCATTGCTCATCTGCTGTTCCCACTGCCCTGTGTGTGTTGTTGTTTAACACCAGATCAGTACACAATAAGACCACACTCATCCATGATTTGATCTTGGATGAAGGTGCTGATTTGATGTGCATTACTGAGATCTGGGTGAGTGAGCTGGGAGGAGATGATCTGACCCAGCTTTGCCCACCTGGATATTGGTGCAACACCAGCACAGGCTGTAGCGACGGAGGGGGGGGGAGGAGGAGTTGTGGTCCTGTCACCAGGAAACTACGTTGTCTTAGAGCTGGCTGTGAGGGCCTGCACCTGGTGTTGGGCCAAGGAGACAGTATACTAGGGTTGCTGCTGGTGTACCATCTACCCTGCTGCCCAGCAGCTTCTCTGACCGAGCTGGTGAAGGCTGTCTCGGCTGTGGTATTGGAGGAGCCCAGAACGATAGTCCTGGGTGATTTCAATGTTCATGCTGAGGCTGCCTCTAGTGTTCTCGTTCGGGACTTCATGGCCTCCATAATGACCATGGGGCTGTCTCAAGTTGTCACTGGCCTGACACGTAGGGAGGGCACACCTTCAACTTGTTTTTTTGTCCAGATGGAGGGAGTAGTCTGGAGATGGGTGGTGGTAGATGTCTCCCCATTGTCATGGTCAGACCATTTCTGGGTGAAGTTTAGACTTATGGCTCCCATTCTCCCCTGCAGGGGTGGTGGACAGATTAAGCCTCTGGAGACTGATGGAATCCACAGGATTCCTGAATGCCCTGGGGGAGAAGGGAATGGTTCCAGCCATCCTGAAACCCATTGGTTTGTGACAACTACTGCCTGGTCACAAATACCCCCTTCTTAGGGAAGGTGATTGAGAGGGTTGTGGTGCAGCAATTGCAAATACTCATGGATGAAACAGATTATATTGACCCATTCCAGTCTGGGTTCAGGCCTGGTTATGGGACTGAATTGGCCTTGGTTACCCTGATGGATTACCTTTATTGGGAGAAGGACAGGGGAGTGCAACCCTGTTATTCTTACTTGATCTTGTGATGTTCCTGTATTAATGTAAATATGGTAAGTGCTGTTTGTATAGAAGATATATGGTAAGTGGAGTGAAAGAGGAGGGGGGAGTAGATGAGCAGTAGAATGCCGGATGATTGGCTGAGTGTTTGGATGGCTGGGAGTATAAATGGAAGGATGACAGTTGAATCTGGGTGGACGTTAGTGGGTTGTTTGAGAGGTGTTTGGTGGACGTGAGTGGGTTGTTTTGGTGGAGTTTGGAGGTGGGTGTGAGTTGGTGGATGTTAGGAGAGTGTGGAGAAAGAGGGAGTGGGAGTTTTAGTTAATGATAAGTCAAGTATCACAGGAATAGATGAAACCATATGCTTATGTAACATTAGAAAAGTAATCTTGTTATTTCTGTTATTTAATAAATACTATTTTGGTTTACCGAAGGCCTGATCCTTGGCTGGGGTTTCACAGACCAGAAGGGAGGGTAAGGTAATTACCAAGGCTGAAGGGGAACAGTAACGAATGGTGGCAGCGGTGAAGAGGAGAATAATAACATTACAAGTATCCAGCGCAACCCAGAGTTATATGAGTTATCTACATTGATACAAGGGGGTTGGGAACAGCGTAAGCACGGAGTCACAAAAGTAACCAGATAGAGAGAGGCTCAGGCAAAGTCTCTGGGAACATTGGTTGTAGGACGTGACTGGTGGTGCTGCCTAGCAGAGGGATCTAGTGAGATCTGTGCTAGAGCGGAGAGAGAAACCATAAAAAAGGACAGTCTGGACTGGTGGAGTCCCTGGTGGTGCCTAGTGAAAGGTAGTAGCCACAAGCAGGTAGGAACCTGACAGGGAGAGCCGGGGAAGGGCGTCACAGATCTCTCGGCAGCTTTTGGTACTATTGACCATGGTATCCTTCTGGGTCGACTTGGTGAGATTGGTATTGGAGGCACTGTTTTATAATGGTTCCAATCCTATCACTAGGATCGTTTTCAGAGAATAGCATTGGGTGATTGTCTTTCAGCCCCCTGGCAGTTGTGCTGTGGAGTGCCGCAGCATTGTCCCCAATACTGATTAACATCTATATGAAGCCCTTGGAAGCAGTCATCAGGAGATTTGGGATGAGGTATCAGCAGTACGCTGACGATACCCAGCTCTGTTGCTCTGTAACATCTGAATTGGGAGAGGCTATGCAAGTCCTGGACCACTGCCTGGACTTGGCGGTAGGCTGGATGAGGGCCAATAAACTGAGTATGAATCCTACCAAGACAGAGGCGCTGTGGGTTGGTGGTTCCCGAGTTCAGATAATTGGTCAGTTGCCTGCTTTGGATGGGGCTGTACTCCCTCTGAAAAAGCAGGTCGTTAGTCTGGGGGTGCTCCAGCATCCATCTGTGTTGCTAGAGGCGCAGGTCTTAGTAGCTAGGAGTGCTTTTTACCAGCTATGGATGGTAAGACAGCTGTAGCTATTTCTGGACTGGGATAGCCTGACCACTGTTGTCCATGCACTTGTAACCTCCAGTCTGGATTACTACAATGCACTCTATGTAGGACCGCCCTTGAGGTTGGTCTGGAAGCTGCAAGTGGTGTAAAATGCGGCAGCAAGACTGCTCACTGGGGCAGGGTATCGCCAACATGTCACCCTACTGCACTGGCTACCTATTACCCACTGGGCTCAGTTCAAAGTTCTAGTTTTGGTGTACAAAGCCCTATACAGCTTGGGACCAGGATTCCTGAAAAACCATCTTATATACCCAGTCGATCACTGCACTCTGCAGGTGGGGGCCTCCTGCAGATACTACCTTATCAGGAGGTCAATTCTGTACAACATAGGAAATGGACCTTTAGTTATCTTTTCGGTACTTACTGAAGAGTTTCCTCTTTCAACAAGCCTTTTAAGTAGAGACCTTATCTCAGTCTGCATCTGTGTTTGAATTGCTTTTTAATACGTTTTAAACCTTTCTAAAAAGTTTTTAAAGCTTTTAAAAAAAGTTTTTAAAGCTTTTTAAAAATGTTTTTAAAGATGTTTTGTTTTAATGTATTTTAAAGTCTGTTTTTATGATGTTTTTAAGTGTTTTTAGTGCTTTTGTTAGCTGCTCTGGGCTCCTACTGGGAGGAAGGATGGGATAACTAAATCAAATAACTAAATAAGTAAATAACTTTATATCTGTGATGCTGAAATTGGTTACTAGTTCCCAGTTCCTTGTTTGCATGAAAATTTGAAACAGAACTCAGTAAGTAAACTTAAAAGGAATTGAGGTTAAATGTCCCTGGATGCCAAAATAAGCTTTGTCTTACCACATATTATATTTGGGCCACCACAAATGATACACCCACACATCCTGGATTGTGTCTTCTATGAGATGGCAGTGAATTTTGTCCAACCAATTGTGTCCATTGGGCGCATGACACTGTCAAGTATGATCCACCATGACAATAATAACCACAGTATGTAGAAAAGAAAAATGGGGACATGTATCTCACAGTAAATTTGAGCCACCACCCACACCTCCAGGAGAATGACCTGTACAAGATAGCAATAAACTATGTCCAGCCCAATGCGTTCCTTGAGCACAAGACATTGACAAGGGTCTTTACTCAAGGTAATAACAGCCAGACTATTTGGAAAAGAGTGAAACAGGAGATGTGCACCGCACAATAACCTGTAGCTACTCCCGAAGTTACTCAATGTCTTCAACTGATAAGATGTGATTTGTCTTAGTTTTACTTTATGGAAAATGGAAATGGACTCCCTTCAAGTCGATCCCAACTTATGGCGACCGCATGAATAGGGTTTTCATGGTAAACAGTATTCAGAGGTGGTTTACCATTGCCTTCCTCTGAGGCTGAGAGGCAGTGACTGGCCCAAGGTCACCCAGTGAGCTTCATGGATGTGTGGGGATTTGAACCCTTGTCTCCCAGGTCGTAGTTCAGCACCTTAACCACTATACCACACTGGCTCTCAGTTTTACTTTATACTCCCTCTTTTTTAAAGAACTTTCTTTACTCCAGTGAAGTAAAGAACCTTCTAATGACCTAATATTCTGAATTAACTAATCCTCTGAATTGACTTAACAATGAAGATTGTCAGTGAATTAATTTCCTGAAAAACAAAGTTATTTATTTGATACTGCTGTCTACTAAAAAGACTGGTGTTTTTACTTTGGATGAATTTTTAAAATAACAATGAATAGATAAATTAGAAACATCTGCTTGTTTGTTTATTAGTTTATTCATTTATTTATTTGGAATATATATAAACTGCTCAACATTCTAAAATACCATGGTGTATAAAATAACTATAAAATACAACAAATAAAAACAGTTAAAACAGTTCTCCAAAGAGAGTTAGTTGATTTTCTTTTCTTTCCTGACATAACAGAAGTAGTAATTTGAAATAATGAACTGATTCCTTTTTAATTTATTATCATTCAGCTGATGTTTAATCCCCAATACATGGGTGTAAAGGGGGAAAATGTAGACGTTAAATGGCAATGAAAGTCAGTTCTAACTGAATCCTACCAATTGCAGATCACTTTTCATATATCTGATGAAAAGGCCTCTAGTCCATGAAACTTTATGCCATAATAAATAAGTTAAAGCAGCCACAAGATTCTTTGTTGTGTTAGAAAAAGTAACCCAGGAATCATTTCATAGAGAAGACAATTATATTCTAGCCCTCCAAGAAGAGCCCCCCCAAAAAACTAATTTAAGCTATTGGCTATCACTTCATCCCAAGGCTGCAGATTTCATAGTCAAGCTGAGCTCTATGAAAGTGAGAAATGATGGAATACTACCTACAGCCATCTGATTGTACTCTTATTCCAAATGCCCAGGTGTTTGTTGATGGAAAGTTCATAGAAATGTGTTTGTCCATAAAAAGCATATTGTCTGGGTGGTGGTAAAACACTTGATAAATTCTCTGACCAGTATGGAGATGAATCCATTTCTAACAAGTGGTTGTATGAAGAGACAGCTGGGATTTAAATTGGACAACTTTGTCCTGGATCATCTACTTGCAAATCTGACAATCACTTTATGTATATAATTAGGGCTGGCTCCATGTATGAGGTGGTTCTGGTGTGTTCCTCCTCTGTCAGTGGTTCCCTGGCAAGCTTCCCTGGCTGTGGTGTGTTTAGTCACCCATTCAGTTTCCCAGTATGCCCAGAGCAATGTTATGTTGGTGGCATTGTGGGAAATTAAAAGGGTAGCATGATCAAGCTAGATGTCGTATTGCTCCAAGTCCTGGGTCAGAAGAAAAAATTAAGCAGGGCTCGGGGCAGACATCAGCAGTGACCCCTACTGGGGTGATATGGCCCTGGCAGCTGCCCAAGAATGGCAGGTGCTGATGCAAATAATGTAACATGTCAGGTAGGCCCTCCGCACAGAAGTATGATTCATCCAAATGTCCAATTTGTGTGATTATTTTTCATTAAAAAGGGGACAAAGGTTGTAAAAAATCAGGTCATATATGTTTAGGCTTCCACATAGAGCACCCATTTTATGTTACATTATGCGGGAAGAGAGAAATTTATCTGTTCCTCCTAAACTCAAAAAGGATTGACAAATATATAAGTTTAACCTTTGAACATGGCCAAAGGTTTGTTGCGAATGGGATCACTTTCATTTTAAACAATTCATTGCCACAAACTGGACCTGTATTATCCTTGGTAAATGGAGCTATATAAGAAAATATGTCATGTTAACAAGAGAATAACAGAGGTAAAGCATGGCTGCCAAGGTGGCTCTAACCAAGAGAGCTGATCCAACTGAGTTGAAAACAATATGTTTGAAGTTAGAACACTTTTGAAGTGTGCGGAGCTGCTGCCTTATCAGCTTTCTTTCAAGGCCTCATCACTCCGGGCCTCTGACAGAGATTCTTGCAGTTATATGGAGATTTATACTCTAAATGTCAATTTATATTTTAAATGCCATCTGCCCTGAAAAGAATTGAGAGCAGTAGGAAGCGAAAAAGAAATAGAAACGATTCAGACGATATTTGAAAGGAGATAAAGACAAGCGATTCATTGAGCTGGGGGGGTTCCCAACTGTTTTAACCCACAGACTCCCAGATAACGGCCTGCCACACTAAACTCATTCTTCTCCTGGAATTTCTTCTCCTGGAATTTCCTCTCCTTTCTTCCTACGCACTTTACACCATGCCCTTCTTAATTGTGGGACTTCAACACCTCCTATTACCATGGTACTCACAAGGAAGAGATACAAGGACCTAGGTATAGTGCCTCTAGCAGAAGAGACCCCTTTAGATGAACGGGACCGACAGGCAAAAATTACACAATTTTTCCTGCCCAAACAAAACGAACCTGAACTTAGCGATGTACCCCCAGATCCATCTTCACCTTCTGCTGCATTGGTCCCTGGATTATAAAAGTGACATCTATGGGCTAAGAGAAGGCTTCCCTCTAGTGAATTTAGCAATGGAATTGGCGGCTGCAGAACATCAAACCCCCATTCGGACCAAGGAGGATAAACTGCCAGAGGGCTCGACAATAACAAACCCTCCAACCCCAAGGGGATGCTTGAATGAGGAGGGACCCAAAAAACCACCGGATTCCCCCTCCTCTCCTATCAATAATGCCCCCCTAGTGGGCTGGACCCTCCTGATGCCAGAGGAACTTGAACTTATTAAATCCTTCCTCTCGGAGTGTAATAGCCTGCTAAGCACCTTGGTGAACGTTTCTGGGAAGGCAAACCGAGAAAAAGGCGATAAAGGGGATGATCCACCATCTTCGAATAAAAAAAATACGGACCTCACAACATCTAAGTCGACAGCATACCACTCGCAAATGAGTAAGCGCACCTCTAAGAACAAAACTCCTTGTGGCCCACGAAAGACCATGTCAAAGAAGACTAGGAACATTAAAAATCCAAAATTCCTGCGCTACAAGAAAATGAATTTTAATCAACTTTTTAAAATACTTGATTCTCCTTCCCCCCAGACCACAGTGCCACAACCTGCAGAGGCCCCTAAAAAGGTAGCAAAGGAGAAGGCGACAACTGAGGTTCCTGCCTCTATTAGCCCTGCCCTACCACTGCATGCTTCTGAAACTTTCCCTCCACTAATTGAGCATTCAGTATGGCAGCCCCAGGGCCGTAGCATCTCCGCCACTACAGGATTGCACAAGGATGCTGACCAGGGGAATCCAACAAAAACACACTGGAACCTGATTCCGAACCAGAGTAAGCTGGTCCTAGTAAACTACCCTAAGCCGGTTGGCTTTTTATCCCAACACAACCAGAAACTTCATTTCTTGGATATGCTGGGAACTGCTCTTCCCAGCCAGATACGTATATTGCACATCAACCACATTGGCTATTTTTTTCATAACTATAAGACTGCACAGGCCACAGCCTCTTTTACAGACGCAAGCTACGCTAGAGTGGTCTACGACAATAAGGACATCCTTTTTGCACATGGGGTCTCAATTGTGGAGATTTTTTGAGAACATGGCTCCCCCACAGCCCTTGGGCCCTGCCCTTCCCGTGCCCAATAACAGCAGGGGAGGTGTTGTCCCTAAAGTTTCCACCTATTTGACACCTCCTGTATTCTCCTCAGATCCTGCTCCTTTTACCCCTCCTTCACAGGCAGGAGCAGACCTTCCTTTGCTCTCCCTGGACGGGCCACTGGAACCAGAAGAACTGCAGTTAATCGAATCCTTTCGTGGATTACCTCGGGAAGAGCAAAATAAAATCATGACCAGATTGTCTTGTCTTAAAACGCTTTTGGGAAAACTGCAAGCTGAACATAATAATCCTTCTTGCAGTCGTGGACCCAAGCAGCACAATAGGCCGGTAGACCTCACCACTCAACTTTCTCAGAAAGGACTTCTGCTCTGTCGGCTCCACTGGCTCGAGCCACACTAAACATCAGGTAGTGGCTGAAATAAATTTAATTCCTCCCGATAACGCCACCCACAATGAGAAGAGCATTCCCATCCCCAGGCAACTTAGAAATGACTCTAAGCCACCTGGTGGCCCCTCCTGGATTGACATGTGTTATCTGGAGACTGATGAACTAGGCTTCCCATGGAAGACTCTGTCTCCACCAAGCACCTCTGTCTGTCAAACCGGCCTAATTATATCAAACATCAGTACCTGGAGCCAAGCTATTGAGACAATTACAGCCTTAGGGGACTCTCCAAGATGACGGAATATAAAACCCTTCTATACAAATCTTTCTCCAACCGGAATTATTGAGCCGTCATCGCTCACTAAAGAGCCTCCTACAAGATGCAAAGCCCCAGCATGCTTACACACCAATCCCCTTACCTGGAACATTGCCGGATGGAAGAACAGACGTCATCTCCTTTTTACAATCCTTTGATATTGTCTGCCTTCAGGAGACTTGGCTCCTGAAAATCAACTCCCTTTTCCTGTAAGGTTTCAAGGTCTGGGAGAAACCGGCGAAGAGAACGTTCCATCTGGGGCAAGGCAGTGGCGGCTTAGCTATCCTGATCGCCACATCTTTGGATGTACACATCACCGAGCTCTCGGGCCCGACCCCCAACTTTTGCGTGGCCTTAATGTTGCACACCCGCAAGACTCCCCCCCCATATGTGTCAATGTTTATCTGCCTCCCCAACATCCAAGTCTCACGGCAACTGCTTGGCTCAATTTAGAGAATTATGTGGATGGTCTTTTGCATGACTATCCTTCTCATCCCTTGCTCATCTGTGGCGACTTTAACGCCAGAATGGGAGCCAGCTATCCCCATATGGAGAAAGATCTTTGGATTATACCGGGCGACACAGATATTCTTCCTTGGATGTCACGAGACAAGACAGTCAATAACAATGGACATGCCCTTTTCCATCTGATTGCCAAATCTCAATTAATTTGTTTAAATGGGTCCTACTTGGATTCCTCCAATGGATCCTACACCTATATCTCAGAGAAGGGAGCCAGTGTCGTAGATTATATCCTCGGGTCCCCTTCCATTGTCTCTTCCGTTAAAGAAGTCACAGTGGAAGATAGACCAGATAGCGATCATCTCCCGCTTAGACTTACTTTCCTCGCTTTCCCCCACCACCCTTACACACGCACAAACGCCTTGATGTCTGGCTGTTTGTATGGAGTGAAATGTCTCAAGTGGTCCATGGAAATAGAGGCCGACGTAGGTCGCTTATTACAGTCAACCGTATTGACAGAGCTCCAACAGTCGGCCTTTACAACCCCGGAGGCCATCTTTAGGATATATGAGGACACCATTAAAGCACTCAAACCCTTGGTGACCTCGTCCGCCATAGACAAAGTCCCAAGCAGCTCCACGTCATGGTTTGATAAGGATTGTAAAACAAATAAAAGAGAACTGCGCGCCCTAACTAGAATTATAAGGCGAGATAAATCAGAAGAGGCTACTTTTTGCCTGCTCTCATCTAGAAGGGCATATAAGGCACTCCTTAAGGAGAAAAAAGAGGCCTTTTTTGCCAACAACAGGCGGGCCCTGGGATTGGCTTTATTTCAAGGGAACAACTCTGAATTCTGGAAGCTAATCCAGGGGGGCCTTGTCCAGAATTACTTTGTGTCAGTTCCCCCCATTCTCCCAGAAACTTGGGTTTAGCATTTTTGCTCCATCTTTGGGAGCATGGTCTCAGTGCTTCCAACCTCTCCCAATGACATGCCCTTTCTTCCACCCTGGCCCCCCGTTACCAGTGCAGACATAGGGGACCTAATCCTGACCCTCCGTTCTGGTAAAGCCACTGGGGAAGACATGATGCCCCCAGAGCTCTTCCTTTCAGAGATTAACTGGTGGGCCCCCCTTCTAGCTATCATTTTTACATACATCAATTCCACCGGTAATATCCCCTCAGGGTGGCGTACCAGTATAGTGGTGCCTTTCTTCAAGAAAGGAGATCCTTCGGACCCCCGTAATTACAGGCCCATCAGCCTATTAAATGTGGCATCCAAATTGTATGGGCACTTCCTTTTGAACAAACTACTAGCATGGGAATCTAAGCATTCTATCATCCATGAAGAACAGGCTGGGTTTAGGAAAGGCAAGAGTACAGTAGATCACGCATTCGTTCTCCATCATTTAATAAAAAAGACCATAAAGGGCCAAACAAATCCCTATATGTGGCATTTGTAGATTTTACCTCGGCCTTTGATTTAATCGATAGGGATCTGTTGTGGCATAAGCTGGGCCAGAATAGCATCGACAAACGGCTGCTGTGGCTAATTCAATCTCTACACCAAGCTAATTCTCTTCAGGTCCCCCTAGGCCTACATGGCGCACTCTCTCGAGTAATTCAAGTTGAGAGAGGTGTTAAACAAGGATGCATATTGGCACCATTCCTGTTCAATTTCTACATAAATGACATTATCCCGTCATTGGCCTCTCCTGCTTTCTTCCCCTCATCAGTTGGGAATAGGAAGATCTCGTCACTACTTTATGCTGATGACTTGGTCTTACTTTCCCTAAACAAAATTGGTTTAAAAAGGATGCTGACCCGGTTGGGGGAATTTTGTAACGAGCAGCGTCTACTTGTTAACCACTCCAAAACCAAAATAATGATCTGTGGGAAGCAAAAGAAGTTAAAACCCATCTGGATCCTTAATGGGCAACAACTTGAGCAGGTGCATACCTTTACATACCTGGGCCTGTGTTTGAGCGATAACCTCTCATGGAAGTCACCAAATTATGGTGCGCCAGAGTCAGTGGTCAAGTCAGGAGGTTTTTCTATTCCTGAGGTGGTCAACTAATTAACCCAATGCTTAAAATCTTTGTGGCCAAAATTGTGGCAAAAATCTTATACGAGGCAGAGTTGTGGGGGAACTCAGCTAAACACCAGCTTGAAGTCCTTCAAAACATATTCATGAGGCAGATCCTGGGCTTCCTCAAGGTGTCCCTTCGGCCCACTTAAGAGCAGAGCTCGGCCTCCCTTCCCTGTCAGCAAAAATAGATCTTGCATATCTTAGATATTGGGGAAAGATATCTAATATGAAAGATTGCTCCCTCGTCAAACTCTGCTGGGATGAACAACGACGGATTGGGGGTTGGGCCCAAGGGTGTCAAGAAATACTAAAAATTTACAATCTCACCCCGGGAGAGTATCTAAGCCTCAACCACCTCAAGCTCCGTAATTGGGTTTTTGATCATGACGCAAACCAAGATCGGGCAACAATTGTTGCAGCACCCTTCTCCCCTTGGTTCCCTCTATTTAAACCTAACCATGCCAAACCACAATATTTTGACGTATTAACGCATCCCTCCCTACAAAGATCATTTACTGAACTCAGGTTTCAAACAATGGCCTCAGCTTATCTTGATGGGAGATATCTGGGAATCCCGATTAAGGAGCGCAGATGTGTTTTTGGCTGTAAGCAGATAGAGGATATTGTTCATTATCTTCTTTTCTGCCCCCTGTACAAAGACCCTAGAAAGAAATTTCTGACCACCTATATCTGCCCCCGCCGGAGGGTGGTCTACTGACTGACAATTATAAATGGGTTACAATTGCAGTGGCTAATTTTGCCTTAGCTGCCAAAAAGCTAAGGGCAAGTTATATTAAATCTTTAACAGACACACGTCCGCTGTAATATTATTTTGTTCTAAATTTTATGGTGTTTATATGACTGTTTTTTGTACTGTGCAAAGGCCTATGGCTAAATGCAGTTAAGTTGATGATGAACAAAGGAACAGACTTTTCTGAATATATTCATGGAGAAACGTGTGGTTTTATTTATAATCAGAGGAAGGCAATGGTAAACCACCTCTGGATACCACTTACCATGAAAACCCTATTCATAGGGTCGCCCATAAGTCAGAATTGACTTGAAGGCAGTCCATCCATTTTCCATTTATTTATAATACATTGGAATGATAATTTCCAAGATAATACTATATATAATATAATATAGCCTGTTTTCTTTATTCTAATTATTCTTTGCCTTAGTCTACAATAAAAATACACAAGAATAAAAAATACTTTACCTAGTATCATTCTTAACTTGGGCCCCACCCATTGCACTAGCCAAGCTTAAGAATATACATTATAGCTTCTTGGTTTATTTTAGAAATAATGCTTGAACTGGAAACAGTGAGCCTAATATATGTCTTTCTTATCCAGCAGCTGTGTGTTCCACAGATCCTCTCTGATGATTTCTTTCGCATCTATTTATGAATGTTCCACTTTCAATAGTTGGAAAAGCTCTTTCTAGATGCTCTGTGAGCTGTCAAGTATCTGGTTACCAATGTGGATATTCGGATGGAGCTGTCTGGCCTATTAAAATCCTTGTAACCAAGCAAATAGAAAAAAGCAGGCTTGTCATTACCTCCACTCGTTTTACACTCATAGTAAAAAACTATATTTATTGTGCTTGGGGGCTGGAGCTAGTCTTAGGTGTTGTTTTTCCACTTGCTCCACAGCTGTTTTCAATCACAAGTTCCTGGTGCCAGAAAAAGGCAGAGGGCTGGTGAAAGGAAAGGTGTAAAAGATTACATAAATTCAGATGTGAATCCCCACTTCATAGAATTCTAGAGAACCAGGTGATGTCTCCTCTGTGTTGCTCACTGGAAGAAGAACAAGAAGGCATGGTAACGCAGGCATCATGGGGTGATACACTCATTTCTAGCTTGAAGAAGCCCATCCCTAACGGCCAGGTTTGACAGCGGAGCAGCAGAATACAGCTGAGGAATGGTGGATGTTTGAAACATTTGTTTTCTCCAAAATTACCACATGGTTTCCAGGTATGAGAATTTATTGCTAAGATTAGGTAATGCTCCATCCCCAGAACATGACGATGGCAGACAACTCAGAAGGAATTGCTACTACCAAAAGTAGATTAAATAGCATTACACTGAAAAGGGGCAACAAAAGATTCAGACAATGGTGGTTCTAACCCAAATGGCATTAGCAATAACCACATAGACTACATTTTAATATAAAAACATTCTGACACAGGTCTTGCCATGGTGTACTAATCAAGTTATTTTTATTCTGAGAAACCGAGAATTTTGTACGTGCTCATGTTTTTAAAAAATCACATGTAAATGAAACCGGTAACTATGTACATTTTTCATCAGGAAACTGTTATGAACTATGTCTGAGTAATTGTGGCATACAAGCAAACCTGTTTTTATACTTGGGTACTGGAATCCAGACATGCAAACATGCACTGGCTTGGTTGAACTGGGGGACAGAAAGTCCAGCACAGAAACCTGAGAATTCCATTGTTCATTTCTCAAGTAGTGCAGGTTTTCAAGGGAAATAGTATGGGCCAATTCACATATGCATGCCAACCACTTTATTTCTCATCAGAGGGTTCGGGTGCTCAACAGTGGCTACCTAGTAGGCTTATGAGCCAGTAGGAATCTTATGTAATTGTCAATTGTTGTGCTTCTGTGTGGGAATCATACACACAGCTGCTTCCATTTGCATGCAAATCAGCCATAAAACTGGGTAGAGAAAAGGGACAGAAGAGATATCCAAGTCAGATAAGAAATGGGTAGTCACTTGTTTTTTAGATCTTCAAAATGTTCCATTTCACACTGACATTAAAGCAGAATGTCTGCTTTGCATGCAGAACATTCCAGGTTCAATTGCTGGCATCTCCAGGCAGGGCTGGGAATGTCCCATCTGCATCCCTAGAGAGCCGCTGCCAGTCAGTGGAGGCAATACTGAGCTGGATGGGCCAATAGTCTGACTCAGTATGTCACCCCTCCGTGTTCCAGTACTCTGTATCATAATTCACTGAGATGACAAATTATACTTGGAAAGCTGTGTTTCTTAACAGGTTCTCACTAGGCATAGTACCTTTTAGATGACTGCCCCTCATGCCCAGTCATGCTTCTGTATATCTTGTAGGTCATGATTGTAAAGTAGCAGATAAAAGGATTCAAGTTTCCAATCAAGGAAAAGCTATTTATTGTGTGTCAATTCACACTTTATGGCAATGGATATAGTATTATAGTATAGTATTTATACAAGGGTTCCCTGCTGGAACATGTAATGAAGAAGTGTATCTCAAAATATGGAGCAGATATTACCAGGGAGCACATGTGTACTGTGTTTCCTTGCAGAGAGATGCTTTTCCCCTTCACACATATTCCCTGCAGGGAATATTGCAGTAAATCTGGCAAACATTCCGTCATTTTACAGTGTGTTTGGGATCTCAACTAGTTGAGGGTTATAACTAGCGTTAGTCTGGCTGAAACTCAGACCACAATCCAATATGAAGGTCTTCAAACATTCGGAAGATAGGGAAGGCATCTGATCAGAGCATAGCTTCTCTAGCAGAGCACTGTCTGTGCCATTTGTTCTGGACTGGTTTCGACTATTGTGGTCTGTGGATGGGGACAAGCTGCTTGGAAAAGTGCAGAAAACCACCTGCCCGCTTGACCCTTGCCCGTCTTCGTTTTTTAGAAACAGCCAAAGGGGATTGACTAGGTGGGTTCAGGGTATGATTATTGTTGACCATGGCATTGTTGTGGAGTAGCTCTGGGAGGTGGGGTTGGGAGCATTGCACTTCAGTGGTTCTGCTCCTAACTCCAGGGCTTTTTCCAAAACGTAGTTATGATGGGCCACTGTTAGACACCATGGGAACTGTTCTGTGGCGTCCTGCAGGGTTCCATTTTGCTCCCCAGCGCATTTAACATCTATCTGAAACCAGTGGGAGCTGTCATCAAGATTTTTGGAGTGAGGTGTCACCAATATGTGGATGGCACTCAGCTCTATATCTCTGTTCCATCTGAAAAAAGTAGGTTGAAGTGTTAGATCAGTGCTGAGAGGTGGTGATGGGCTGGATGTGGGCCAGTCCTGGAAAGGAAGGTGTGTTACATATTTTGAGTTCTCAAGTGAGGGAGGTGGAGAGATGGTGTGTTCTGGATGGGTTGTACTCCCCTAGAAGGAGCAGATTTGTGCCTTGGGGGTGCTGCTGCTTCCAGTGCTGCCACCAGAGACTCAGGTAGCCTTGGTGGCTAGGAGTGCCTATTTCCAGCTACGGCTGGTTCACCAGCTACTGCCCCTCTTGGACAGAGATGACTTGGCCACTGTGCATCACACCCTGGTAACCTCTAGATTGGACTACTGGAAGGCATTTTACCCGAGGCTGCTCCTGAAGATGATCTGAAAACATCAACTGGTCCATAACGCAGCAGCCAGATTACTGGCTGGGGTTCCATTTAGAATTCACATAGCCCCTGTTTTAAAACAGCTGCGCTGCTTGCTGGTTCATTTACGAGTCCAATTCATGATGCTCACATTAGTGTTTAAATTCCTAAATGACTTAGGCCCCAGAATCTGAAAGACCACCTCTATCCCTCCAGACTTTCTTGAGTGTTAAGATCTGCAGAAAGGAGGAAGGGAGAATTGTTGATTTCTACTTTAGCAATTTCTTGGGGGAAATGCCCTATTTCACTGACATACTACATCCAGAACAGTTTTTAAAAAAATGAATCCCAAGGGCACTGGAAAATCATCATCATCATCTCATCACTAATTACATGTGTGTACAAATTCAGGTTTTGAAGTCTCTGGAAAAGTTTGCAGTGATAACATGAACAAAAGGTTCTGGGCAGTAAGCCATCTATGCAGGTGCACCTTCATGGGACTGAGAGGGGAGAAAGGTGCATGTACCCAAGAACAGTTTGTGTGACCAAAAAGTTATCACAAACTTCTAGCTTGAATGTTCCTGATTTTGAATCGGGGAGGTGTGTGTGTGGCCAGGTTTAGAATCATGCGGGAGGGGAAACCTAACAAAGAAAAAAGAATCTGGGATATGACATTCAGGCCTACAAACATTTGCAGATCCTCAGTAAATCCAATGTGTGGCTGCCTTCTGGGACAGGCTTGCCTGAGTGCGGAGTGCAGGCAGAGTTCAATACATGTTCCCATACTATATATTTGCTCTGCACACTGAGTTCTCATTTGAACCACCCCACTCTTAGTAATAGCATTTTAAATTTGGCACAGTATTTTATACTCTTTTTATCCTTACAACAACCCTATAAAGTAGATTCTAGTGCAATTTTATCAAAACAACCAAAAGAATATTGCTAGCACCTTAAAGACTAGCAAATTTATTGTGGTTATAAGCTGTCGGGCTACAGTATGCTTCCCCAGATGTATCACTCTTGGTATTCCATAAAAGTTTATGAAATAATGCATTTGCTAGCCTTTAAAGTGCTAACAGACTATTATTTCATTGTTGCTACCCCTTTGATTGAAAGAGTACCAGAGTAATATGCCCAATACCATACAATGAGCCTGTGGTAAGAGAAGGAATTTTAAAGTAGGTCTCTCAATCTTCTGGTGGGTTGGCTTTAAAAAGTGTTGATAAGGTTCTTGCCGATTGGCTTTCTGAGAAGGAAAATGTACAGTCATGATGAATAATAATTAGGAATAATTAGCTTCATAGATGAAAGGCATGAGCATGTACTGAGTTCACCTGTCTCATTAATGAGAAATCTCTGTTTGCAATTAATAAGACAATCCCACAGCATCCATTGCTGGCCAAAAATAAATACATGTCCCAGGATTCCTTTGAAAAAGTTGCTGGGAATCATGAGCAGGATAGTGCTATTGCACTCAGATGGGCTCATGGGCTTTCCACAGGAATGTGAGTGGCCACTATGAGAAGAGACAGCAAGACTAGAGAGGCCTTTGTCTGATCCAGAAGGGCTGTTCTTATGTTTTTATGTTCAGAAAGCAATGACACAGCTACGGTGGCTGCTTTCCACTAATAGTACACCCTTCCACTGCAATCCTAAGCACTTTCTGGAAGCATTGTCAAACCTACCTCTTTGGGATCGCATTTGGGGCTCAGAATTAATATGTGAAAGGCTGGGATAACCATCAATATGGTTCAATTTATATTCTGCTCTTCTTTTCTTCTGCTTAATTTTGTCACCTTATCCCAGCTTTCGGGAAGGGGCAGGCGAAAAATCTCCCCTTGCCTCAGCAGCTTTCAGTTAGGGTAAACTGCTGCAGGTTTGAGAAATACATGTAAAAATACTAAGTACCAATAGTGTCACCAAATTCTTCCAAGGTACACAGGAAGTAGATTGGACTGTGAAAGGCCAACCCAAATGGTGTTTGCATTTTGACAAATTTGTAGGGCAGTACAATATCTCAGAGAGGAGGTCAGGTCTCCTGCTCCCCTGGTGCATTCGCTATAGCTGCCCAATTTCCGTGCTTTTTAAAGTTTGATAGAAATATCTGTGGGCTATAGGTACGTTCTTAAACTGCAAGGTTTTTTGCCTTAGTGAATTTCTCTGCTTTTTAATCTGGGAGGTAAGAGATGGGATCCTGTGCAAGTTTGCTGAGAATGGATCGATCATTTGCATGCTTATTGAGTTCAGTGGGATTTACTCCCCTGCAATCATGCTTAGGATAGGTGAAACTGACCACAGGGGATGGGGAGGGGGGAGGGGGGGAGGGGGAGGAGGGGGGAAGAAGGACAGAGGGGAGGAGGGGGAAGGGAGGAGAAGGGTAGGTTTGATCATTTGCATGTTTATTGAGTTCAGTGGGATTTACTCCTGTGCAATCATGCTTAGGATAGGTAAAACTGACTGGATGGGGGAGTGAGGGCAGGGGAAGAGAAAGAATGAAGAAGGGAAAGGAGAGGGGAAGGAGGGAAAAGGCAGGTCTGATCATTAGCATGCTTATTGAGTTCAATGGGATTTACTCCCATGCAATCATGGTTAGGATCGGTAAAACTGACCATGGGGGAGGGGGAGGGGAGAGGGGAGGGGAGAGGGGAGGGGAGGAGAAAGGGAGGGGAGTGGAAGGAGAGGGGCAAAGGAAGGGGAAAGGGAAGGGGCAAAAAGGAGATAATGGGAGGGAGGAGGAGGGGAGGGCAGGTTTGATCATTTGCATGCTTATTGAGTTCAGTGGGATTTACTCCTGTGCAAACACGCTTAAGATAGGTAAAATTGAACAAAGGGAGGAGGGGGAAGAAGGGGATGGGATGGGGAGGGGGAGGGAGGGAAGAGGCAAGAGGAAGGGGATAGGAGGGAGGAGAAGGGAGGGTGGGTTTGATCATTTGCATACTTTTTGAGTTCAGTGAGATTTATTTCTGTGTAATCATGTTTAGGATAGGAGAAACTGACCTGGGGGAGGGGCAGGGAGGGGAGGAGGAGGGGATGATATTGGGTGGGTGGGCACTACTGGGCAGAGGGGAAGCCTCCTTTCCAAAAGGAAAACATTGTGAACAGTATCATTCTTTTTCAGCGTTTCCCCCACGTTTTTCTTCTACAGCAGGCACATGTAGCCTCCCACCCAAATTTAAATCAAAGCTGTCCCTGGCCATATCCACACCAGACCTTTATTTCACTTTAGATAGTCATGGCGTCTCCTGAAGAATTCTGGGAAGTGTAGTTAGTGAAGGGTGCTGAGAGTTGCTAGGAGAGTTGTTCCCCTCACAGAGCTTCAATCAGAGAGGCTGACTGTTAAAACCCCTCTGGCCACTGGAGCTCTCTCAGGGGAATAGGAGTCTACTCTCTGTACCCTTCACTTCCCAGGATTCTTTGGGGGAAGCCAAGACTGTCTCAAGTGAAATCAAAGTCTGGTGTGAGTGTGGCCCCCTGATTAGGCAAGCCAAGCAGCTGTGAGTCTGGCTTTTAGAATACTGAGAGCTGGTTCTTACAGAGCATGCCGGTTTTATCATTGATTTCAATGTAAAATTTCTTAAATTAATTAAAAATCAGCCAGGCATTTTTTTTAACTTTTTCAACTGCAGAAGATGAAGGTCAGAGTATGGGGCAAGGTCAGTAATAGGATTACAGGTACTCAGTGAACACAGCTGATTTTTAATAAATTTCAACAAATTATGAGAACTCTGACAGAAAAAAGTCCAAAAGGGCTCTGGGTTCTCCCCCCCTCTTTTAACACTTTGAACTGACTGTTTTGTATATCGCCATGAAAATTTAGAGGGTTGTTAAGTGAGCGTTTCTGAGTTCAGGACTGTACGTTTTGTAAGGTTTTGTTTTGAAATGAGCTTATGGGGAGCATCAGAATGACATGGGGACCCACACAGGTGGGGGCTGCCTGCTGGGTTGCCCAATGGCCTTCCTGCATCCACAGAGACCCCCTGTTTGGCACACGGAGGCGCCTTGCCTCCATCTCCAACGTGGTAGCATCCTGTTTGTTTGTTTCTGAGGTGGCTTCTGCCACTAAACATACCTGAAGTGGGGCTTCCTGTAGCCTAAGCCTGGGGGGGGGATTCTTGGCTACGATGGCTGAACTAGTCGGCTCTGAGTTTTGGGGAGAGGAGGGGGTAGCAGAAAACCTGTATTTGAGTTATATTGTGTGTTGTGATTTTTATCGTATTGTTCTATTTATTGTATTGAGTTTTGCTTGGTATGCTTTTGTACTGTTATCTTTATTCTGGTTATGTTTTTGAGATGTTTTTGTAAGTTGCTTCGAGTTTCATTTTGGAAAAAAAGCGACTAATAAATATAATAAATAAATAAATAAATAAATAAATAAATAAATAGGGGTATTTTCAATTTAATATTGCAGAATACGAACAATCCATGCTGGCTATAGTATATGTATAATAATTAAAGACATAACTAGCTATGACATCCCTCTGACGTACAAAAGGGCTCCAAGGCAATTGCGGTTAATTAGAAATATTAATCCTGCAATGGCGTGAAGAAATTGTAGTTAGATTTTTGACAAAACTTACTTGCTAGTAAATAAGTAAAGAAGATCTGTGTCTAATAAATTCATGAAGACATGGAATTTATTCATAAATCATTGAAACAGGAAGTTTTAAGATATTATACAATCATATCCACTATTTTTGCTCACATGATTTTGTGGGCAAGTAATGAGTTGGGGTTCTTTTCACATTAGTCTTCTGTTTTTTGTTTATGTTCTATAGATATTGTGAGTGTGTGTATATATGCACACACATGCACACTTTTCCTTCATCTTTTTTCTTTTTTGATTAAGTATGATTTTATATTCTTGTAACTTAAGTTCATTGATTGCAATGTGGCTACTCTGAGCTAAATTAGTTGGATAACACCCATATTATTCATTCTGTGACATGATATAGTGTGTTTTACATTGTAAAGTTTTACGTATTTCCAAGAAGAACCACCCCACCCTAAAAACAAGACATTCACGAAAAACCAAACCACCACAAAAAATGGATGAATAAATTGCTTATGTGCTTGAACCATCTGGTTTCTTTTTATTCAACTTGGATTGCAGACATCTCTGGTTTGGTACACCTTGGTCCCTACAGCTCACTGCTATGTAATCAAGATTAAATGTGTTTGTTAAGGGATACTGGATATGGAGGGATGGAGATTTTGTCTGTAGTTTTAGAAATCCCCTAATTTTCTGATATATAAAGTAGACTTTGTCCTAGTCTGAAGATGTAAACATTTCATGCAGTGGAATCCAACAATATTCAGCAAAAGCCTTTGGAGAGAAATGCAAAGTAGCACTTGGCTGACAGGCAGGCAAACACACACAGATTATGTCTTTCGTTGAAACTGTACAATTTGGAAATTAAATTGAAGAAACCTGGCAGGGACTTTATAATGGCAGATGCGGTCTCTGGAGCATTTGACAAAACTCCAGTGGAATAAAGTTGGATCTTCTATGTGTTATTTTAATTAAAAGAAAGAAAATTAAACCTTGAGCTCAGAGTAAAAGTACTGTGAGTATGGTTTCAATTGAGACCATCCCCAAAATTATATTCCAATCCTTAGTCGTCAAATGCAATGGGACAGAAATGGGAGTCTGATCACAGACCATTTCCATAGTGTGCAATTGTCTCTTCCCAGCACTTGTGGGCATTTTAAATAAATGTCAAGGTTCCTTTATTGCCTACCACCACCGAACAGTATTATACTTAAAATATCAGCTTTTATTTTGTGATATAAACTGTGATTTCAGCTATTTTTTTAACATTTGGATGATTTGGGATATGATCAATTTATCATGAGAATTGACATTGTGTCAAGTGAAGTCTGTTTCCAGGCTTTTGTGTAGCTTGTATAGCTAAGAGGTGCTTGCTTGATGGGAACTATTGATGTTCCTAAGACTAGAAACAGAGATCACACCTACTTGCTGGGGGGAAAAGATGGTAGAAACAGTTTTGCAGTTTTAAATCCAGTAAGGAAGGAAGGCAGGTTGTCAGACAAGGGGTATCCTCTTGTTTTGGGGAAACTTGCTGCATTCTTTATACCATAAAGAGCAGTCTGTTAGTAATTGTAACAATGATTAAAAACTATTGTCTATATAGTAGCATTTTGGTTTTAGTTATTATCACAACTATGTGGTCCTTGTTTTGTTTTTCTGCTCTCTTGTTTATGGCAGTTAGAAAATTACAACTTTAGCAAATTTGCTAAAGTCACTGTGAAGGACAGTTTATTACATAAATAGTATGAGTAGTGTGACAAAAAAATAAAAAAATGTTTTCAAGCGTATCTGAATACTACTGCAACAGTTAAATAACCACGTACAGTACCATTTACTAGTCTGCTCTCCATCCATCTCAATGCGTTACCTCTGTTGATATTTCACCTCCATCACTAGCAATATTTAATTGTTGCGTGTGCTTTACTGTGTTTGGCAGCAGGGGCAGTCATAAGAAGCTGCTGCAACAGTGTCATTTCGACTGGCCAACTGCCCACACTAAACCCCGAGCAAGGTGAAATTTGCCTTTTCATATACTTTCTTGAAAGGAATTCTAATTATTCTAAACTGAAAAGAAAATATTTTAATACTCAGCTTATTATACATTCTTTGATGTCTATTTTGCACCCCTGGGCAGGTTGTGCCAAGGTCAGATGCTTTAATTTTGCTTAGTCTTTATTGTGTTTTGGATTCTAGATTGTTTTAATCATTGTTGTGAACTGCTTTTGGGCTGAAAGGTAGGATATAAATATTTTATGAAATTAATAATGAATTACAGTATATTTACATTTCAGCAGATTTAGCCTCTATCATAGGACTGTTGATTGGGATCCTTCACTATCTGAAAGGAGTCTCTATGTGTATTTGCCAAAATAGAGAGGCAAATAGGCAGTTTTATAATTGCCCTTTTATTTTATTTACATAACTCATGATGCCTGCCCTCAACTAATTATTCTGTGAAGCAGTCATCAGCACTAAAATGACCTGGTCCGAATAAATCACTCTAGATAAGCACACTTGATTAAACAATAAATTTCATATAAATTTGTATCTGCAGCATTTCCAGAGCCAACAACAAACAGAGCAGATAATGTGGTCCTTGGGGAATCACCACAGTCATCTTTAACATTGATCTCCTCAAGGAGCAAGACAACAAAAACTGACTATAAAATCAATAGAAAGACACCTCCAATTCTGTGCTTTGCTAACCATAAAATCCAAGAAAAATCCACATATCTGCTTTAGTGATGTGGGACCTAGTGCCTTCAGGTTTGTGATAGAAACCCCATGATTCAGGTTTTATAATTGCTCAGGAAAAATCAACTCTTTCAAAGTTGCAGTAGCCTGAAGTCTTGAAGACTGTTTTAGGGCAGATCCATACCGTGCATTTAAAGCACATTCAACACACATTGTAAGTACATGAATCCCACCACAGAATCATGAGAACTGTAGTTTGTGAAGAGTGGTGCGAACTATAACTGTGAGGGGGAAACTACACTTCCCAGGATTCTTTGGGGTAAGTCATGCGCTTTAAATGCAAGTTGGATATGTGGATCTGCATTTTTTGTCTGAGATAGGAAAAGGGCACAGGGAACTTATCTTAAACTATGTTTTCTTTCCAGAAGCCATCCACCAGACCAGAATCCTAGAACTAAGTGTAGTTAGTATGTTAGGCCTCATCAGTGACTTATATAGTCATTTGCGCCATTATATAAACAATCTGGATCACACAGGTTTTAACTAGTTTAAATAGCTTAACTAACACTTTAATTGTGCTATTGCAAGTCTAGGGGAAAAAACCCAGTTTACAGTGCAATCCTTTACGTGTCTACTCAGATTTAAGCCCCATTGAGTAAAATGGTAAGTGTGTATTGGACTGCAGCCCTAATATAGATATTCAGTGGATAGAAGTGGTGATCTGGTCAGAGATCTAGTTACTTCTCCTCCCACACTGGGTATGAAACTCAAGGGGGAGCTCCTCCCTGATTTCCCATGTTAACCTTTCTCCTAATCATACATGGGGATGGAGGTTGTTGAAGATATTTTCTTCATTGAGCAGGGAGCCTCTGCAGATTGAAAAGGCTTTCTGGTGCAAAAATTCACCTTAGCCCATCAGGGGCTGGGACATGGCTAAATGTGCTGCCCTGGCAGCCCTACTGCATCTGGGTTGGTTCCTATGCCTGAGTAGGACTACTGTTATCTGGAAACATACAGAGCAAAAACAGATTGGTAGGATTCTGAAAAGTATTGAATTGTTGTGTATGACAGTTCTAATTAGAAAGAACTTATCACAGTATTAAGTTTAAAGCCTTCTTTCTACAAGAAATGTGTTTTCTAGCCTTTTCTCCTACATCACCCCAAAATCATATAGACACCCCACTCAAGAAAGATCTGTATGTTTTCCAGGATCCTTAAGTGTGCATCAAGACTGCACAGATAGAAGAAGCCCCCTGCTATGTGAGTTTACTTTATCACATGAGGGGGGCAGGAAGAACCATGCACCTTTGAGGTGGTGCTAAACATGTGATCCCCAGTTCCACTGTATCTGTGTTGGTTCTCATGGTGAGTAACACCCGAATGAGTGACATCATTATGAGTTGGTTTTTGAAAGACTACTTTCATAGTTGCAAAGACCATAGAGATTTTATTCCTTTTCTTTCAGCGTATAGTTTTGGTAAATTTTGTACATTAGGCATTCCTTTGCTCTAATATTATGTTTATAGAAGACCTGCCAGAAGTGTTTTCCCCCTTTAAAAGGGGGGATAGAGAATGTAGAGTGTCTTGAGCAGCAGTAACTTATCTGATATCACGTTACACAGGTTCCATGTGTTTATTTCCTCAAATATTCAATTAAAAGTTTTCCTTGCCACAGCAGCTGCTGCTTTGCACAGTACATATGCTGCCTCTGAGATACAGAGCAGCTTTTGAGAAACAACTGCCAACATGTTCTTGTAACTTTGGTAATCATTTTGCATCCAATATTAACAGCACTTTAAAAATCGATTGCTTGGAAAAGTAGTTTGTTTCCATGGAGATGTAGGGAGGCTAGAAGGTTTAGCTGGGCTGGGGAGTAATTTAGGAAGAATGGTAGGCAGTCCTCCACCATCTCCCCTCATTTCAAACAACATGTCATTTTTTCCTCAGGAGCATGTATGGCAATGGCCAACTCACTGGTCAATTGTTATATTCAATATAATTATGGCAACTTATTCCAAAATCTACCATCAGGCAGTATCTTTCTGAGAACCAACCAAAAGGTCCAGGTGTACATTTTAGCATTTTTCCATGAACCAACACAGCTTGCTTTGCTTGTTGGATGGGAAGCAGCAGCTGGGACCAGGTGAGCCATTTACCCAGTCCTGCCTGCACACTCCTCCTCTAGGATGTACACCTTAAGGTGGTGAGGGGGTTTGAGAGTGTTGAAGAAGCTAAGACACCAGACTAAGATGCATCCAAACTCAGAGGAAGGCAGTGGTAAACCACCTTTAAATACTTCTTACCATGAAAACCCTATGAACAGTGTCCAAAATGCAAAACGAGATAGTGCTGGAAGATGAGACCCCCAAGTCAGATGGAACTCAATGAGCTACTGGGGGAGAACAAAGGACAAGCACAAGTAGCATTGTGACAAAGCTGAAAGGAAGCCCGGAGGGTGATGCACACAGATGCAAAAGGAGAGTCCAGCGTTGTATGATGTACACAATAGCAACATGGAATGTGAGAAGAATGAACCAGGGAAAGTTAAAAATTGTCAAGCAAGAAATGGAATGCATCAACATTACAATACTTGAGTGAATTAAAATGGACGGGAATGGGACATTTTCAATCAGGCAACTACAAAATATTTTATGCAGGAAATGAGAAATTCAGAAGAAACGGGGTTGCTTTATTAGTGAGGAGTGATATAGCAAAAGCAATTAGGAGCTATAACTCAAGGTCTGAGTGAGTGATATTAATGAGATTAAACAGGAAACCTATTAACATGACCATCATCCAAGACTATGCTCCAACGGCAAACACAGAAGAAGAAGAACTGGAGACATTTTATGCAGTACAGGAAGAAATTGATCACACACCAAAACAATACGTTCTGATAATCATGGGGGACTGGAATGCAAAAGTAGGGAACAGAGAAGAACCAGGAATTGTGGTGAAATGGGGCTTAGGAGACAGAAATGAAGCAGGAGAAAGACTTATTGAATTTTGTGAAGCCAATAATTTGTTTCTTGCAAACACATTTTTTGAGCAATCGAAAAGATGACTGTACCCATGGACATCACCAAATGGTCAATATAGGAATGAAATTGATTATATAATTGGTATTGGAAGATGGAGAACTACCATACTTTCTGCAAAAACAAGACCAGGAGCAGACTGCGGTACAGATCATGAACTGGTCATATCGAAAATCAGAGTAAAGCTAAAGAAGAAGAACAAAGGAATCATACAGCCAAAATACAATTTAAATAACATCCCAGAAGGATGTTGTTGTTTGTTGTTATGTGCCTTCAAGTCGATTACAACTTATTGTGACCCTGTGAATCGGCGACCTCCAATAGCATCCGTCATGAACCACCCTGTTCAGATCTTGTAAGTTCAGATCTGTGGCTTCCTTTATGGAATCAATCCATCACTTGGATTGTAAAAGACAAATAATTGAGTGTTAGAACCAATTAAACCAGAACTATCATTAAAAGCTAAAATGTTAAAACTTTGGAAACATAATGAGAAGACATGATTCACTAGAAAAGACAATAATGCTGTGAAAAACAGAAGGGAGTAGAAAAAGAGGAAGACCAAACAAGAGCTGGATCGATGCCATAAAGGAAGCCACAGACCTGAATGTTCAAGATCTGAACAGGGTCATTTATAACAGATGCTGTTGCAGGTTGGTGATTCATAGGGTCGGCATAAGTCGTAATCAACTTGAAGACACATAACAACAGCCTGCACACTGTTGATCTCCTAGAACCCTCCCTCTCTGCCTGATAATACCAGCCTTGACAATGAGGGAAGAGAGAAAAATAATTACGTCTAGTTTGAAGAAATCTGCATTTCGCATTTTTGAAGAACTGGCTGCTGCTTATATTTTTGTTGATATTTTGCTGTACTGAAAATGTTTTTCATGTATGGCTCTGGTTCTTATATCTTGATAACGGAATGCGTTTTACCATCTTCGCCTAGTCGCCCAACTACGCCCCTATCTGGACAGTGACGATCTCGCCTCAGTTGTTCATGCTCTGGTAACCTCTAGATTGGATTACTGTAATGCGCTCTACGTAGGGCTGCCCTTGAAGACAGTTCGGAAACTACAGCTAGTGCAAAACGCGGCAGCCAGGCTGCTGACGAGGACCAATCGGTCCATGCATATAACACCTGTCCTGGCCCGTTTGCACTGGCTACCTGTTTGTTTCCGAGCCAGATTCAAGGTGTTGGTTTTGGCCTATAAAGCCTTACACGGTGTGGGACCGCAGTACCTTGTGGAACGCCTCTCCTGCTATGAACCTACCCGTCCACTTCGTTCAGTATCTAAGGCCCTCCTCCGGGTACCAACTCATCAAGATGCCCGGAGGATTACTATTAGATCTAGGGCCTTTTCTGTGGTGGCCCCCGAATTGTGGAACAGCTTACCAGAGGAGATACGCCTGGCGCCTTCGGTATTTTCTTTTAGGCGCCAGGTTAAGACATGGCTATACTCCCAGGCATTTTAATGTTTTAATGTTTTAATGTTTATGTGAATGTTTAATGTTTAATGTTCATGTGAATGTTTTAAATTCTCCTGTTATTTGAAATGGATTTTATTGTAACATTGTATTTTAACTTTGTTTTGTACACCGCTCAGAGAGCTACTAGCTATGGGCGGTTTAAAAATGAAATAAATAAAAAATAAAAATAATAAAAATAAAAAATAAGCTTATTTTATAATGTATTTTACACGTTAAAACATTTATATTAACAAAATGATTTTTTGGTTTGGATTGCTATATTGTGATTGAATCGACAGATTATTATTATATGTTATATTGACATGCAATTTTTTTCTGTTCTGCTGTATGACCCACTGAGGCCACATTTGTTCAGAAAAACTGCATACAAATTGAATACAAATAAAATAAAACTTTGGGGTTATGATATTGTGTTTGCTTGATTAAGGCATTTATGTACCACAACTTCAGCAATGGTATTATCTTATCAGTTTCAAATATAAAAACAAAATTCAATTCAATTTCAGTTTATTGCTCATTGACCCATGAGGCCACGCACATATACACATAATGAAAACAGTAAAACAACAGCAAAATAGATACATACAAAATGCATTACCATAATAAAATCTGACTATAAAATACTCGGTTGCAAGATCTCAGTAATGTATGGTAACATATATTATCCTTTAAACAGTAAGTGACCTGCTTCACTAAAGCCAATTTGACAAATTTGGCTGTAATTAAAATACAATTATAATAAAACCATCAAAAACAATGATAAAACAGCAAATTGAAGCAGCATTTAAACAGTGTAATTCTATTCATGTGCACTCCCAGAAGCAAGCCCAACTGATTCCATTAGAAGTTACCAGGTAAATGTGTATTTAATATTTAAATATTTAATTTGTAAATGTGTATTAAATCTTTTGTAGCCAAAAAGATATAGAAGGTCTGGGAGAATAAGTGGATCTTTGTCTAGCATTGAAGGGACAATAATGTAGGTGCCAGGAAACTTCCCTGAAGAGGGAATTCCAAAGGTGGGGTGCTACAACTGTTATAAAAATGTTGCCCCTTGCAAATGATTTTTAACAGGGCAATGGGAAAGAAACTCTGTAATCTTATCAAATTCACACTTTCTGAAATATTATGAGAACTGAAGCATTAGCTGTCCTTTAAAATTTGCACATTTCAACCACATTATGTGATGAAGTGCTCCAAGCAAAGAACTTTTATAAAAATGCATATATTATGGAAGAGTGTGCATAAAATGAATATATTAGTGAAAACAACAAAGAAAAATGCATTAGGAAAAATTGTTTGCAAAAATGTGTACATTAGTGTAGGAAAACTTGTTTATTAGGAGAAATTTGCACTAAAATGCTGAATAATTTTCTGCAACTTGCTGCAGAAATGTGGAGAACTGCATTTAACATTAGAAAAAGAGAAACTGGTAGAACTGAAATTGACAGATCCTTCCATCCTTAACAGGACTATATTTTAAAATAATTAACATCAATTTTGTACTATTTTTTGGTGTTCATTCACAATGAATACAGCAAAGACTAAATGGCCAGCAATACCAACTCTGCCAACCATTCCACTCCCCTGGGAGCTGGAATCACTATGATTGTTAAATGATCCTTGTCTGTGTACAACATTGCCGGGAATATTAATCCAGAATAGTGTTTGGTGATGAATGCTGAAAACATCAACAGAGAAGAAACTTTCTCCAAAATTTAAAGATAGTCAAGTTGGCCCATAAGAAAAAATCCAGAGCACGTATTAGGACAGTACTTTTATTAGGACAACCAACATGCTATCAAGTGGTGTGCAAACCTTTTCCAATATTTAGATTAATAATGATCAAAACATCTATTGGTCTCCTACACATACTGACTGCATATAATATCAAAATGATAGAAGATGAGATAATCTCTTAATGTAGTGCAAAACTTGGAACATGGCTCTGTGGTATTAACTAATGCCTCAAAGTCAGAGTAGTATTCCTAGCAGTTTTTCTGTTCTGACAAATCTATTGCATATTTGGAACAGGTTCTTGAGAACATGGCTGTTGTGTATATGTATGTGAAAGAGAAAGCACACCGTTTTTTCAAATGAAACAGCCAATCCTATAGAGCTGTGGGGGGAACCTTTCTGCTCCTGGGACCATTAACACAGAGACACTAATTCAACATGCACTCATTTAGGCTACATCAGGATCACTCGGTACATATTCTTCAACCCTCTATTCCTGAGTAGAGGAACAGGTATTTCTTTTGGCTGAAATATATTTAGCACAAAATATTGGATTCAATTCAACAATTGTCACCTGCAAATATTCCAAGAAAATAACAGGAGAAAGTATGATTTGCTTAGACATTTCAAAAATAAAAATAAAAATCTGAATATAATGGTTACTTAAGAAAAAAGCATATAAACTGCCATAATGGACACTCCAAAACAGTTTAATTTATTGATAGCCTTAATTGATCTTTTGTGGAGTGCCTCTGCTTGACATCAGGTACTTTCGCCTAGTGTGAGAGGTTGATAGATTCACATTATGACATTTTCAAATGCTGCTTTATTGGTCACAGGGAGAGAATTATTTGAGTTGTTGATAGCAAATATTTTGGGGGAGGGGTATCAGGACCTTGTTTTTCATGCTTTTATTCATGCTGCATCCCTCTGTGGGTTATGCTTTGTACCATGAGGGAAAATATAAATGATATTCTTTTGCAATTAAATGGATGCACAGGTTTTGTGGCATAAGTCAACCTAGATCACATGGTGAAAGATCTATACTTTGCCTTTTCCAGGAGCATCTGCTGAATCTATTCACTGGGTCAATACTAGGAAGAAGCCCTCTTCAGAATCTAATCACATTTATTCCAGTTTAATATGTCTGACAGCTTTAAAGCTTTCAGATGATGGTTTGTGCTTTTCACTTATAGGCTAAGTGAAAATAAGATCTGGCTCAACTTATTTTGTCACATGGCTTAAATTCTGTAAAGAAGATGTTCATAAGGTAGAAAGTTTGATTTTACATGTATTTATTTATCTGAAGTATTTATACCCCACCTTTCCGTGTATAAAATGTATAGCAATGAGATAGACCTTTATGGCCATAAGATTTCAGTCAGTGCCACACAAGTACTGGAAGGATTTTTAAAAATTATGATTGGTGATTTTGCTTATGAGATATGGGTGTCTTCTGTTCTATGGATTTGCACACATCTGTTGGATGGTCGGAATCTCAGAGTCTTCAGAACCATTTCTGTATTTACTTTTACTTTTGCAGCTGGAAAACATAGATCTGCAAGTGGTTTGGAGTCTATCTATGTGCAAAGATCTGCATTGCCTGTCTGTGGCAAAACAAGAGAATTCCAATTTTGATCAAGATGTAGGACATTTCTCCAATGACTAAAGTAACTTACTAAAGAAGAAACAACACAATGACCAGTCTATTGAGAAACGGGCATTTTATCAATCATTGGAATGAAAACATCAGATATAATATTCCTCATAATTTATTTTGCCCCATTTAAATGATTTTATATTGCCTCCAAATCAAGACAGCAACCTTTAGACTTGGCTTACTGATTTCTTCTTTTTTGTCTCTTACTTTTGAAACATTAGCAAACCAAGGCAAACCACTCAAGGATAGTGGCTGAAAAACCTTAATTCTTTTCTTTACTCTAGAAAGTCTACCTTGAAAATGCTAAATATAGAGAAAAATAATGTGGTGATGAAATGGAAGCCATCTGATACAGAACAACAATGGCTGAGCTTAACTTAAAAAAACTACACAGTCTGTATTTGTGGGAAGTCCACAAGATTCTACATAGTATCATGTGTTCTCATGTTTTTTCAGACCTTCATAAAACTTAATTATCTGCCACTGAGAATATATGGTACGTCTTTCTTCCATCAGTGGGTGGATTGATGAGAACCACTAACATGAGGTCCTACAATCTGGGGCAGCTGTTCCCTGAAAGGCAGAAACATCTTTATATGTTTAAACAGGGATGTAAGGTTTGTTTTAATTTTGGCTATTTTATCATGTATGCCACTGAGAAAATATTTTATTGGGCAACTAATAAATTCAATACATAATCGAATTGCAGTGTCTGAAGCCTATGGTACTCAGCTACTTGACTCATCTGGAGTTTTCTGCTCTCTATGCACCTTGTTTGGTCACATGTCCTCCTTATACCATACAGTATATGTGAATTTGTAGGATGGTGGTCTGATTTGAAGAGTTTTATGTCTTATGGCAAGAGAATTTGACATTGGGAGCATATGGCCTCTTCCAGCCCTGTAATTATGTTCCCAGCATCGAGGGGCAGCCCAATACATTTTGCTGCCAGAAGCAGAGGATAAGGTGTTTCCTTTCTGTAATATTTGTGAGATTTGAAATGAACCACAAATGCTGGTTAGAAGGAACAAACTTTACTTCACAGTGTGTTGCTGCATAACCAAAAACTCTACTTTTGTTTTCCTACTGGTCCCACCCCCAACTGATTCCCCCATACAATTACTTCTAATTCACTTGAGTTCCTACTCACATTACATCTCCCTTTTTTATTTTTAAGAAAAAGATAGAAACTACTGTCTATATCAAATTGGTTTTCTGATCACTCTGCCTCTTGATGTAGTAACAGGTAACTCAGAGTCCAAAATCTTCTCTGGTATATCACTGGCACGTCGTGCTACAACTGTTCCACTTTTGTTGTCTTGAGACTCTGATAGGTCTACCTCTGATGGAGGTGCAATTGCAGTCTCGGTAGTCTCATCCATTTTTGGTTCACAACTTGGAGTGCTTTGAAGATCTCTTCTGTTCCTTCGGTAGACAGCTAAATCATCAGTCTGAACCGAATATGATCTTGGAGTCATGTTTTGTCCAGTCACTCTCGCTGGTTTCCACACTCCATCTTGCCGAACATTAACAGAATCACCAACCTGCAAAGGTGGTAAAGACTTTGAACCTTTGTCAAAGTTAAGCTTCTGTTTTTCTTGTCTTCTCTTCAGATGTGTCTGTATGTCACCTTTTACCTGCTGAGGTAGTAACAACAGTGCTGAGGTAGGCAACCTGGTTCTTAAACGTCTCCCCATTAAGAGTTGTGCAGGTGAGGCTGTATCTACTGTAGGTGTATTTCTGTAATCCAATAAACTAAGATAAGGATCTGTGTTATTCAGACTAGATTTCTTAAGAATCCTCTTTACTGTTTGGATTGCTCTTTCTGCCATTCCATTTGATTGAGGAAATAGTGGACTGGATGTTGTGTGAACAAAGTCCCAATCTTTGGCAAACATTTTAAAGTCTCTAGAGCAAAACTGAGGGCCATTATCACTGACAATCTCTTCAGGTATACCATGTCTTGCAAATATAGATTTGCCATGTAAAATTACTTGACCTACTTGTAGTGTCTTCAAGCAAACATATTTCCATAATAATAATAAACATATTATTTGAATAATAATCAACCAAAAGTAGATAGTCCTTTCTTTGAAATTCAAACAAGTCCATTCCTAGCTTCTGCCAAGGTCTTCTTGGAATTTCATGAGGTAACATTGGTTCTTTTTGGTTTTTATTTCTGAAGGTGTGACATGTGGTACATGACAGTACCAATTCTTCAATTTGGGCACACATACCTGGCCAATATACAGCTTCTCGTGCCCGCTTTTTACATAATTCAATACCCAGATGACTCTCGTGTATAATATTCAATATCACTTTCCTCAAAACTTGTGGTACTACGATTCTGTCACTTTTAAAAATGAGTCCATCATGAACACTTAATTCCTCTCTGTAATTCCAATAAACACATATACACTCTGGAACTTCTACTCTTCTATCTGGCCACCCCTGCAAAATGGCATTTTTCAGGATTTTCAAAATGCTATCATTTTCAGTAGCCACCGGAAATTCTTTCAGTTTTGATTCGGAGATTGGTAAATAAGATAACATGAGGTTAACAGCAACCTCAGCTTCTTCAGAGCTTATTCCTTCACCCTGTTGAAGATATGCCCTGGATAGGGTATCAGCAATGATTAATTCTTTGCCTGGTCTATAGTGCACTTGTAATTGATATTTCTGCAGTATTAACTGACATCTTTGGATTCTTGGAGGTGCATTAAGCAAAGGTTTTCTGAAAATTGCCTCCAATGGTTTGTGGTCCATTTCCACAGTCACCTTTTTGCCATAGAGAAATTGATGGAATCTTGTGCATCCAAACACTATTGCCAACATTTCCTTTTCTATTTGAGCATAGTTCTGTTGGGCCGCAGTCATCGCTTTAGAAGCATATGCAACAGGTGCACCTCTTTGCAACAGTACAGCACCTAAGCCTGTAGAACTAGTGTCAACTGACAGAGTTACAAGTTCTTTCACATTATAATATTTCAAAACAGGAGTTTTTGTTAAGTTCTTTCAACTGTGTTAATGCTGTTTCATGAACTGACATCCAGCAAAATTCAACATCTTGGGCCAACAGCTGTCTTAAAGGGGTTGTTACTGTTGCCAAATTTGGGATAAACTTTGCTAGGTAAGTCACCATTCCTAGAAATCTATGAAGATCAGCTTTGTTACTTGGGCTGGGCATTTCGGTGATGGCCTCTATTTTAGATGAATCAGGTTTTAGTCCTTCTTTGGTTAAGATGTGTCCTAGATATTTAACTTCAGTCATGGCAAATTTGCATTTCACTTTGTTCAATTTCAGATTCCTCTCTTGGCACGTGTCCAGAACTCTCTTTAGTCTCTCATTATGTTCCTGTTTGGTCTTCCCCCAAACCAGGATATCATCTATGTAACATGTGACCCCATCAATACCCTCAAATGTCTGTTGGATCATCCTCTGATAGACCTCAGGAGCTGAAGAGATACCAAATGGCATTCTTGTAAATCGGTAACTGCCAAAAGGTGTATTAAATGTACATAGCCTGGAACTGTTGTCATCTAGCTGAATTTGCCTACTGGCATCAAGAACAGTAAACAATTCTGCTTCTGCTAGCTTACTGGTAATTTCTCCTACAGTAAGCAATTGAAAATGTTCTCTTAAAATTGCTTTGTTCATATCTCTTGGATCTAAACATATTCTTATCTGGTCCCGGCCAGGCTTGTCTACAACCACAATTGAATTCACCCACTCTGTAGGTTCTTTTACCTTAACTATGACTTTTAATTGCTCCATACGAGTCAGTTCCTTTTGGACTTTATCCCTTAGTGCCACTGGAACCTTCCGAGGTGCATGAATTACAGGTGGAACCTGTGGGTTGATTTTGATGGCGTATTTCTCTGGTAAGCAACCTAAGCCTTCAAATACATCTTTTTATTCAACTGCAACATTCCATTAATCTACTGGAGCTCTGTTCATTAAATTAACTCTTTGCACCAAATTTAAATTAGTCACAGCCCGGAGACCGAGCACAGCTTGTGCATCAAAGTCTACTATGTGAAATTCCAACTCAGCTCTTTGATCTTTATATTTGCAATCCAGGTTACATTTACCAGACACATGTAGTCTTTCTCCAGAGTAGGTTATTAATCTAGCATTTGAATGCTGAAGTGGTTCAGCTCGCAAGGCTTTGTATGTTTTTAAAGACATTGCATTAGCCTGTGCTCCTGTGTCAATCTTAAAGGTCACATACTTGTGATCATTTATGAGAAGATCCACACACCATTCATCTTCCAGAGCTGTAGAATTGAATGTGCCAATGAAGAAATCATGAGCATTTTTAGTTGTATCTGCTACTGAGAACATTTGTCTGCATTGAAGTTTTCTGTCTCTAGTTTTACACATTTTAGCAAAATGATTAAGTTTGCCACATCTTCTGCATTCCTTCTCATATGCAGGACAAGCATTTATATCATGATGACTGATACCACACTTGTAGCAGGCCTTTGCTGCTACTACAGGCCTCTGTGGCATTTCCTTTTCTTGGGGGCTGGTAGTAGTGCCAGGGCTCCATTTGCTCTGCCACTGGCTTACTTTTGGCTTTTCAAAGGTACTTTTGCCCTGTAAGGCATCCATTTGTTTTTCTGTTGCCCCAAAATCTTTCATCTGTTTTGCAGTCACTTCTTCTGCCCTGCATATATTCACTGCACACTCAAGGATTAAATCACTCTCTCTCAGTAACTTGGCTCTCAGTCTGTCTTTCTGAATGCCACGCACTATGCAATCCTTAATAAGAGAATCACACAGCTCCCCAAATTCACAGGTCTGAGCCAAAAGCTTCAAATCAGTCACATATTGGTCTATACTTTCTCCTTCACTCTATATTCTAGTGAAGAACCTGTGCCTTTCATAAGTAACATTTCTTCTGGGCACACAATATGCTTCAAATTTATTCATCAAAACTTGAATTTTATATTTATCTGCATCATCATCAAACTGGAAAGTATTAAATACCTCTCTTGCTTCTTCACCTGCCACATGCAGAAATAATGCTGACTGGAGTCTCTCATCTTTCTTATCTGCTCCACTTGCAATGCAGTACAATTCAAACCCTTGCTTCCATCTTCTCCAGTCTCTGCTGCATTTCCTTCAAACACCAACGTTCCTGGAGGCTTTAGCTGGTCCATTTTTCACTGCCTTATGTTTTTAGGTAGTCTTCTGACACCATGTAATATTTGCGAGATTTGAAATGAACCACAAATGCTGGTTAGAAGGAACAAACTTTACTTCACAGTGTGTTGCTGCATAACCAAAAACTCTACTTTTGTTTTCCTACTGGTCCCATCCCCAACTGATTCCGCCATACAATTACTTCTAATTCACTTGAGTTCCTACTCACATTACACTTTCCATGTACAAAAGCTAACTAGAGTAGACTGGCAGTTGAAACTTACTTCAACAGTAGTAATGGGACTGTTGGAATAACAAGGTACAGGAAGCTAAAGTGAGAGTTTCTTCTTGTTTCTGCTGTAACCAGCAATGGCTGATGGTCGTCAGTAAAAGGCCCAGTTGAAACCTTACAGCTGTGTCTGTCTTCCTTGGAATAAGACAAAGAGCCTACTCTGCAACAGGGACAACATCCGCTAGCACACTTGAAGACAGCAGCACACAGCACACACAGCCATCTCAAACTCCTTGCCTCTGCTTCCTGTCATTCAGCATCTACTGCCTGGGGCAGCTGCCTTCAATATGCCTAATGTTAGGGCCAGCCATTACCCCATCTGACAATTTCTGATTGCACCAGCCCAGCAGGCAAAGTTCTTATATATATCTGGATCAGAGCTTGGAAAAGTTACTTTTTTGAACTACAACTCCCATCAGCCCAATCCTGTGGCCATACTGGCTGGGGCTGATGGGAGTTGTAGTTCAAAAAAGTAACTTTTCCAAGCTCTGATCTGGATAAGTTCGGTACAGCAATCTAGTACTACAGGGCAAAACCACAGAGCTAGCATGTTACCTGCTGTATCTTGTGACAACCAAATTCTGATTTGTCCAGATGAGAGATGTAAATTGTGAAACCTCTTCAGGAGTAGTGTGCTGGAGCAGGAATGAGGGGAAGCACAGCTCTTTGGCTACTTTGAGAGCAGGAGCATTTTATTTTATTCTATATATAAAAGTATTTCTATACAAGCATTTCTATACTAGCCTCCCGCAAAATATCAGGGGAGTAAAAGCATGAGCACTGATAAAACACTGCATATTCACCACAGATGACTATATGGAAGATACTGCTGATGTTTGAATCAAAACATGATAACATAAAGCAATGTAGTATTTAGCAAATAATATGGAGTGAGAATTGCACAAGAGTAGAATTATAATAGCACCGACATTTATTTATTTATTTATTATTTCAATTTATATACCGCCCTTAGCAGAATAGCTCTCAGGGCGGTGAACAAACAAGATAAAATACAATATATCATAGTAAAAAAAAAAAAACATGTACAGACAAACAACAGAAAGCACAACAAAAATGAAATACAACACAAATTAAGAAGGATACATGCTAAAAGTAGAAAGATTAAGAAAATTAAAAGATTAAAATGCCTGGGAGCATAAAAAGGTCTTTACCTGGCGCCGGAAAGATAGAAGTGTAGGCGCCAGGCGTACCTCTTCGGGGAGGCTGTTCCACAACTCAGGGGCCACCACAGAAAAGGCCCTAGATCTAGTAACCACCCTCCGGGCTTCCCGATGAGCTGGTACCCGGAGGAGGGCCTTAGATTCTGAACAAAGTGAACGGGTAGGTTCATAGCGAGAGAGGCGTTCCACAAGGTATTGAGGTCCCACGCCGTGTAAGGCTTTATAGGTCAAAACCAGCACCTTGAATCTCGCCCAGAAGCAAATAGGGAGCCAGTGCAGACGCGCCAGAATAGGTGTTATATGCGAAGACCGACTGGTCCTCGTCAATAGTCTGGCAGCCGCGTTCTGCACCAGCTGAAGCTTCCGAACTGTCTTCAAGGGCAGCCCTACGTAGAGCACATTACAGTAATCCAATCTTGAAGTTACCAGAGCATGAACAACGGAGGCGAGGTCGTCCCTGTCCAGATAGGGGCGTAGTTGGGCTACCAGACGAAGATGGTAAAATGCATTCCGTGCCACCGAGGCCACTTGGGCCTCGAGAGACAAGGAAGAATCGAAAAGAACCCCCAAACTACATACCTGTTCTTTCAGGGGGAGTGTAACCCCATCCAGAACAGGGTGAACATCCACCATCTGAGCAGGGAAGGCGTTCACCAGCAGTGTCTCGGTCTTGTCTGGATTGAGTCTCAGTTTATTAGCTCTCATCCAGTCCATTATCGCGGTCAGGCAACGGTTCAGCACATCAACAGACTCACCTGAAGAAGATGAAAAGGAGAAATAGAGCTGCGTGTCATCAGCATATTGATGGCAACGCACTCCAAAACTCCTGATGACCGCACCCAGCGGCTGCATGTAGATGTTGAAAAGCATGGGGGACAAGACCGACCCCTGAGGGACTCCACAATGGAGAGTCCATGGTGTCGAGTGATGTTCCCCAAGCACTACCTTCTGGTGACGGTCCACGAAGTAGGAGCGGAACCACTGCCAAGCAGTGCCCCCGACACCCAACTCCGCGAGTCTCCCCAGAAGAATACCATGGTCGAAGGTATCAAACGCCGCTGAGAGATCAAGGAGAATCAACAGAGTCACACTCCCCCTGTCCCTCTCCCGACAAAGGTCATCATACAGGGCGACCAAGGCTGTTTCAGTGCCAAAACTGGGCCTAAAACCGGATTGAAACGGATCTAGATAATCGGTTTCATCCAAGAGCGCCTGGAGCTGGCCGGCAACCACCCGTTCCAAAACCTTGCCCAAAAAAGGGACATTCGCCACTGGTCTATAGTTGTTCAAGTTATCTGGGTCCAAGGAGGGTTTCTTTAAAAGGGGTCTCACTACTGCCTCCTTGAGGCTACCAGGGACTACTCCCTCCCTCAAGGAGGCATTAACCACTTCCTTGGCCCAACCGGTGGTCCCAGCCCTGCTAGCTTTCACTAGCCAAGATGGGCAAGGATCCAGAACACACGTGGTTGCCCGAACCATTCCAAGCACCTTGTCCACTTCCTCGAGCTGCACCAACTGAAACTCATCCAATAATGAAGGACAAGGCCGTGCTCCAGACACTTCAATGGATTCATCTGTCGCAACATCGGAGTCAAGATCCCTGCGGATACATGCGATCTTATCTTGGAAGTGTCCAGCAATTTCGTTGCAGCGGGCTTCCGATGTTTCCGTAGTATCGTGGGGGCCAGAGTGTAAGAGCCCACGCACGACTTTAAAAAGCTCCGCTGGGCGGCATAAAGATCTAATAGAAGCAGCAAAATAAAGCTTCTTTGCTGTCCTTACCGCTTTTGTATACAACTTATTGGTGGCACTTACCAAGGCATGATTGTATCCACTGGGAGTTTTCCTCCATCTGCACTCCAGCCTCCTCCTCTCATGTTTCATCGCTCTCAGCTCCAGGGTATACCACGGAGCTGTATGAGCTCTACAGCAGAGGGGGCACGCGGGAGCGATCGTGTCAATAGCCCGGGTCATTTCCGTATTCCACAGTGCGACCAGGGCCTCGACAGGAGCACCAGTCCTATTAGCCGGAAAATCTCCCAGAGCCCTCTGAAAACCTGCGGGATCCATCCGGCTCCGGGAGCGGATCAACTTAATAGATCCTCCACCTTTGCAGAGGGAAAGAGCCGCTGTAAGTCTAAATCTCAGCAAGCGGTGATCTGTCCATGACAATGGGGTAGATGAAAAACACCCCACCACCAGATCACCATCTCCATGTCCAGTGGCGAAGATCAAATCAAGAGTATGTCCCGACACATGCGTTGGGCCGGTAGAAAATTGAGACAGCCCCATTGTTGTCATGGAGGCAATGAAGTCCTGAGCTGCGCCAGATAAGACAGCCTCGGCATGGACGTTGAAATCCCCCAGTACCAAAAGTCTAGGGGATCTCAAGAGCACCTCCGAGACTATCTCTGTCAACTCAGCTAAGGAAGCTGTTGGGCAGCAAGGTGGACGGTACACCAACAGTATTCATAGTCTGTCTTCCTGGCCCAATACAAGGTGGAGACATTCCAGACCAGTCGCCTTCTGGACAGGGTGCTTGGTGAGAGGGAAAGAACTCCTATAGACCACAGCAACCCCCCCTCCCCGGCCCTCAGATCTACCACAGTGCTGAACCAAATACCCGGGTGGACAAAGCTGGGAAAGAGCAACTCCTCCCTGATCAGCCACCCAGGTTTCGGTTATACATGCCAGGTCGGCACCCTCCTCCAGAATTAAATCATGGACAAGTGAGGTTTTATTATGTACCGACCTGGCATTCAAAAGCAGCACTTGGAGATCTGAGAGCTGGCTGATAGGACAACCAACAAACCTGTGGGTATGAGGAGCGGAACAAGGCGCAGACACAATTTGTCTGGGACGAGTTCCCCTTACCTGGCCTGTTCTCCTCCTAACGCCATACCTCTCATTACCCGTCACTACGTTAATTGGGGCCCCCGAAAGCCCCCCCATGAAGGATGGAATCTTTTCTCCCAGGCACATGTTAAAAATACACAAACTCACACAGACAAGCAATCATACAATCATTCACCCAACAGTAACACACACACACAAATGACAAATAATCAGTCTGAGTTTATTTCCCATCCTAATATTCAAACTTTCTTCAGCCCATCTAGTTGTGAAATAGAGTCTCTAAGTTCTCTAGCATATTAGCATTTTGGGATAGTCTATGGTTGTGGCCCAGGATCCTGTGGCCTTCAGCTGGGTGAGAGAGTATATCAAACAAAGTTGGATAGACAGTAAGCAAAGAGAGAGGGGGGAAATATTCTTTGAACACCATTTATATTGATCTGGAACTGGTTTAGGAAGATGGAATTTCCCATCTTTTATGCCAATTTCATTACTTATCTATGTAAACCTATGCAACATGCACACTATGGGCATCCATAATTTGTTGGGGGGGAAGTATAATAAGACCCCTGTTTTACTTGCAGTTTTTTACTCAGATCATTTTGACACATTCCAGCATATTGCTTTGAAACAATTCAACATTATTTAATAACAATCAGGACTTTTTTGTGACAGTACTCGTGGGTATGAAGTGCCAGCAGGACAAGAGCCTTAAAACAGGATCCCTCGCTCTATCCAGAGGCACCAGAAATCCATCAAGCAGCCCCCAAGGGCAGACCATCCAAGCTGGTCCCCTGCAGATGGTAGTGGCTGCAGTTCCAAACTTCACCAGGATGTGGTCTGACCATGATAACGGGGTAATATCAACAGCATCTACTTGCAGACCTTTTCCCCTCTTGGAAAAAAAAGTCCAAATTGTGGGTATGCCCTACTGAGTGCGTCAGGCTAATCACTCTTTGAGACAGTCCCATGGTCGCCATGAAGGCCATGAAATCCCAAGCTGGTCCCAAGGCGTTCTCAGCATGGAGGCTGAAGCCATTCAAAATCACTGTCCTGGGCTCCAGCACCATGCCGGAGAGCACCTCAGCCAATCCAGCCAGGGAAGTTTTTGGACAACAGGGTGGGCAGTACACCAACAGCATCTGTAGCCTGTTTCTTTGCTTCAGTACCAGATGCAGGTCCTCTAAGTCCCATTCCCAAGAGGAAGGAGTTCCTGGTGATGGAGAACAAACTCCAGTGGAACACAGCAACTCCCCCTCCCTGTCCCTCTAGTTTGGCTTGTACTGCACTTAGACCCTGGGCAGGCAAAGCTGAGTTAGGTCTGTCCTCCCCGGCTCTCGCTCCCCCAGGTCTCAGTAATACACGCCAGGTCAGCCTGCTCATCCACAATTAAATCATGGATCAGTAACAACTTATGGCAAACTAACCTGGCTAACAACAGCAGCCTATTCTTTGGTTCCATATAAATTTTCTCTGGAAAGCCTCACTGAGTGTTCCTGACACAAAGACATGCTTAAATAGTAGGGGTGGGTGAGGATTTCAAACAGAATCTATTAAATTTGCACTTTCTGAAACACCATGAGAACTGAAAAACAGCCATCCTTTGAAATTCGCCCTTACTCGAATTCTGCAATGCAGTTCTCCAACCAACCAATGTTTACAAAAATGTATATATTACAGGGAAATGTGCATACAAATGAATATGCAAATAACATGCAAAAAATCACTCTATGATGAGAAATAGCTTGCAAAAATGTGTGCATTAGTCAAAATTGCCGACAAAAATGTGTTTGTTAGGAGAAATTTGCACTAAAATGCTGGAGAGTGCTGGGGGGGAAATCACAAATTGCTGCAGAAATGTGGAGAACTGAATTTAAAAATGAGAACATGAGAGGACTGAAGCTGACAGATCCACCCATCCCTAGTAAATAGTCATGGCACCCTCCCAACTCCTGGGAATTATGGTTTGGGGAGCATGCTAAGATCTTTATCAGAGAGCCCTAGCTCCTTTCACAGAAGCCATTTCACAAAGCCATTTATGTCTATAGCTTATATAAACCTGCAAAAATTAAACCAGTGTTTTTCTGGCAGGAAGAAAAGTAACAAGGATTATGTATATACCCTACATTTCAAGTACGTTCCCCCTCCTAAAGAATCCTAGGAAGTGTAATGTGTTAATAGTGCTGGGAATTATAGATCGGTGAGGGGTAAACTACTGTTCCCAGTATTCCTTGGGGAAGGGGAATGTGTTTTAAATGTACAGTGCATACGGAGCCAGGTAAAGCTCCACCTTCTCCATTTCAGTGTGTCAGGCTGCAGTTAGAGTTGCCAATTCATGAAATGTTCTGTGATACCTCGGTGGTGTTCTAGAGGCAGATACTCTTCTGGCTTTGGAGGGATAGCTAAAAATATAGTTGAGATGGACTACCATTATCCCTGGCAAACATGTTAAGGTCAGGGCCTGTCAAAAGAGGTGGGAAACCTACAGTAGAGTTACAAATTTAAAATCACTGTCTCACTGGCTTGATTTATAAAAATTAGTTACATTTTCAATTCAATATTTCAACAACAAAAACCACCTTTTTGTTTCTCCGCTCCCATACTTCTGTTGGTATTATTTTTCAAACCTACTTTCTGTAAACAAGCCTTGTACAGTTTAATGTTGCTCCTTTTGTAATGCAGTGTAATGCAAGCAACACAAACCCTGGCAAGTGACCTGAGTTTATAGATCAAACTGCAATCATGTAAGAGACTTGGGGACCTGCAAACAAGAATGTTTTGCCTTGCACCTGCTGTTCTGTTCCCTGCCCATAATCCTAGTGCTCTCCCATCTGACCTTTCAGGCAATTTCCACTGCTTAGTCTTAGGAGGTTGTGTAGGTGTATTGTACGCCTACAGCTCCTGTGAGGATATCGCCTGGGCACCACCCAATTAGCTGTCTTTTTTGTCTGAAGCTATGAGGGAGTTAATACGTGAAGAATCTAAATCAGGCCTGCACAATTTTGATGAACCACCAAACTGAACATAGCCTGCCATATGCTTTAGCATTTCCAGGTGCATCCTTTTATTGAACCCCTGAGTGGACCATCAGACATGACTGAATTGCCTTTAGCTTGGTGGGTCACAAACTGTCCATATGTACCTCCCTTTTCTTTGAGATCAGTTATTTTTGTTGCCCTTCCATCTCTGAAGATCCTCCGTGGCGCAGAGTGGTAAGCGGCGGTAACGCAGCCGAAGCTCCGCTCACAGCCGGAGTTTGATTCCAATGGAAGGAGGAAGTTGAATCTCCGGTAAAAGGGGTCGAGGTCTACTCAGCCTTCCATCCATCCGTGGTCGATAAAATGAGTACCCGGCATATGCTGGGGGGTAAAGAAAGGCCGGGGAAGGAACTGGCAATCCCACCCCATATATACGGTCTGCCTAGTAAATGTCGCAAGACGTCACCCTGAGTCGGAAACGACTCGCACTACAAGTGCGAGAACACCTTTACCTTTACCTTTTCCATTTCTTTGGTGGGTGGTCCTTGCTGAAGAAGTGTTTGTAATAGTGCCCCAAGCACTGGGGCCAGCATCCTAGTGCAGTGTAGCATGCCAGATAAAAGAGCTTGTCCCTTTTAAGCATGCTGTTATTCACACAGCCTGTTGTAGCTAATATTTTACTTTGCGGTGTGTGTGTTTTAGCTTGTCCCTCTGTCTGTTGATGTTGTGTGTTTATTTACTGATGTCATATTTCATTGTATTTCAAATCTTATTCATTTATTTAGTGTATTTGTGTCCCACCCTACATCCAACATTAATAAATAGCCACAGAAAGGTATTCCAGAGCCAGGCTGCCGCCATGGACAAGGCCTACCCACATGTTACTGCTAAGCATGCAGTTCCACATGTCAGGAGGTCCTCCCAAAAGTTCTCAGTAAACAGAGTCATTCAGGGCTTTATAAGTCCTTGAATTCAGACCAGAAACAAACTGGCACTCAATGGAGAACTTTTAAGAATCTGTGTGACATAATTCTGCCTGGTGGCTTCATGGACCTCCACATTTCCCACTAGCTGCAATTTCTGAGTCATTTTCAAGGGTAGCCCTATGTAGAGCACATTACAGGAATCAAGGCTGGAAGTTGTCAGAGCATGAATCACTGTTGCCAACTATGCCTGTCGGGAACAGCTACAGCTGGGCAACAGCCAGAGCTCGGCAAAGGCACTTCATGCCATTGAAGAAGATGGTATCAAAGAGCACCCCCAAACAACATATCTGCTCCTTTAGAGGAGTGCAACACACCAAGAACAGGCTGGAGCTTTCGGCTGAAAACAAGAGAATGAAATTTAACAGAGATAGGTCCAAAGTTCTACATCTGGGAAAAAGAAACAAAATGCACCAATATAAGATGGGGGATACTTGGCTCAGCAACACTACATGTGAGAAGAATCTTGGAATTGTTGTTGATTACAAGCTGAATATGAGCCAACAATGTGATGTCGCTGCAAAAAAGGAAAATGCTATTTTAGGCTGCATTAACAGAAGTACAGTTTCAAAATCATGTGAAGTGCTAGTTCCCCTCTATCCAACACTGGTTAGGCCTCATCTTGAGTACTGCATCCAGTTTTGGGCATCTCACTTTAAGAAACAGGAACAGGTTCAGAGAGGGCAAAAAGGATGATTAAGGGACTGGAAACAAAGTCCTATGATGAGAGGCTAAAAAAGCCAGAGCTTGGAAAAGTTACTTGTTTGAACTACAACTCCCATCAGCCCAATCCAGTGGCCATGTTGGCTGGGGCTGATGGGAGTTGTAGTTCAAAAAAGTAACTTTTCCAAGCTCTGAAAAAAACGGGGCATGTTTAGCCATGAGAAGAGAAGAGTGAGGGGAGATAGGATCGCACTCTTCAAGGACTTGAAAGATTGTCACACACAGGAGGGCCAGGGTTTCTTCTTGATCATCTCAGGATGCAGGACACAGAATAATGGGCTCAAGGTACAGGTAGCCAGATTTCAGCTGAGCATCAGGAAAAACTTCCTTACTGTTAGAGCAGTACGACAATGGGACCAGTTGCCTAGGGAGGTGGTGGGCTCTCCGACACTGGAGGCCTTCAAGAGGCAGCTGGACAGCCGCCTGTTGGGGATGCTTTAACTTGGATTCCTGTATTGAGCAGGGGGTTGGACTCGATGGCTGTATATGCCCCTTCCAACTCTATGATTCTATGATTCCCCTAATTCTTGGACCCGGGAGACACCAAGCATCTTCATCTGATCAAGTTTCAGTTTTAATTGATTCACTGTCATCCAAGCCATCACTGTGGGCAGACACTAATCCAAAACCTGCAAAGCCCCCAACTCCAGTGACAAGGAGAAACAGAGCTGAGCATCATCTGCATATTTGTGGCACCCAACTCCAAATTGCCTAATAATCTTTAGAGGTTGAATAGCATTTGGAACAGAACAGAACCCTGAGGGACCCCATAGATTCACTGTCATGGGGTTGAATGGAAGTTCCCCAGTGCTACCCTCTGGAACCAGCCATGCAGGTAGGAATGGAGGCACTGCAAGACTGTGGCCTCTATTCCCAAGCCATAGAGCCAGTCCAGTACGATACCAAGCTCAACAGCATCAAATGCTACTGAAAAGGCTGAGGAGAATCAAATTTTCCCCATCTCTCTCCTGGAGAAGGTCATCTGTCAGGGAGATGAAATCCCTTTTGGTTCCAAATTGGAGCCTAAAACCCAACTGAAATTAATCAAGATAATCAGTATCCTCGAAGAGCATCCAATAAACTTTGTTACTCACTTTTAGATTTTATACTGAAATGTGAATTATGAATTTTCTAAATAAATAAAAGTGGCAAGAAATGTTGCAGACTATGGATTGTGTCTCTAACTGCTATATGTTGTGGACAGAGAACAATATGAGACCATCATGTGCATGCATAACTTCTAGAAGCATCTGGCTGGCTGTTAGACACAGTGTAGGATCTAAAGAACTGTGTAACTAATTCCATGTGGCGAAGGGCACTTTGGACTCAAAGAGTAGTTGCCCCTCCTTATACCACATGACTATGGATAGGGAAGAAATTCACTTCTGTTTTCATTTAAAGATGGCCTTCCCCAATTTGGACTTACTGAAATAAGATGTGAAGTGAAACACACTTATTCTTCAAAATTCACAGACTTTCTCAAATTCACAAAATTCACAAAGTTTTCTGAATTTTGCAGTGCAGTTCTGCAGCTGACTAAAGTGTACAAAAGTGCATATATTAGGATAAAGTATACATAAAAATGCATATATTAGTGAAAATAACATAAAATTAAGCTAACATGCTGTGCAAAGTTATGTATATTAGGCAAAATTGATTACAAAATGTGCATATTGGGAGAAATTTGCACTACAATGTTGATGAAATTTCATGAGGACTTTTTTTTTAAGCAAAATGATGTGGAATTGTGGAGAACTGAACACTATTAGAGGCAAAAAGGCTTCCTTCACAACATGGAAGTCTTGTCCATTCCTTGTTCCTTCAGAAAATGGAAATCTTGAGGAGAACAAAAAAGAACACAAACTTTGGCAAAAAAAAAATGCAAGCAGACAAAAAAAGAATTGAGGAACCCATTGCCAAAAACATAAAGACCAACAGCAACAGTAATATTTAAATATATTAGTAGAAGGTGTCCAGTTGGACCTTTGCCCAACCGGTAAGTCTAAGGTGTGCTAAAAGAGGAAAAGGAGGTTGCAGAGAAGCTGAATTATTTGCATCTGTCTTCACAGCAGAAGATTTCAGGCATATCTCTTCGCCTGAACTAACTTTCATGGGAAGGGACTCTGAGGAACTAAGGCAAATAGTGCTCTCAGTGAGGCAAATCATGAGGCACTTACTTTATTGACAAATGAAAAACTAAGAAATCACCAGGTCTGGAGGCATCCACCTGAGAGTTTTCTTTAAGAACTCAAATCAAATGGAAAACTGCTGATCTTCTAACAAAAATATGTAACTTGTCCCAAAGATCAGCCTCCTTATCTGAGGATTGGAGTGGCTAATGTAATACCAGTTTTTTAAAAGGGACTCTGGGAGATCCAGGAAATTACAGAAAGGTTAGCTTTGAGCTTCCTGAAGGAAAAGCAAGATATGAATGTAGTGTTATTAATAACAATATGTCCCACTGGCTCAGTAGGCTGTTTCGCATATGATGAATTTGCCACTTTGACAAAATGCCCACACAGGAAATTATATTTCAGTAGCTCCTTCCTTAAAGCGTGACAGCCAGTGTGGTGTAGTGGTTAAGGTGTTGTACTATGACCTGGGAGACCAGGGTTCGAATCCTCACGTAGCCATGAAGCTCACTGGTGACCTTGGGCCAGTCACTGCCTCTCAGCCTCATGAAAACCCTATTCATAGGGTCTCCATAAGTCGGAATCAACTTGAAGGCAGTACATTTACATTTTTTTACATTTTCCTTAAAGCACTGTCATAAGCAAACATGTGTCTATTGTGGTGAATAAGCACATGTGCATTCATCTCACATGAAGATGCCCTTGCTAGTTTTCTACCATGTAAAAAATTAATCATGTGTGAAGTAGCTTCTGTTGAGGCTATTTCACACATTTACTCCTGTCCCTTGCCTTCAAACCATATTTTCTGACGTTAACAGCCTGCATTTACTGGTGATTCAATCTCCCCCTACATATCTTTCTGCGTAACTAAACCTGGTTCCCTGGGATTTACCTATTCATCCTAGCCTTCCTTCCCTTAGGCAGGATCAGCGTTGCCAGCAGGTGAATATCTGGAACAGGGAAAGTTGGATTCCTTCAGAGATCTTGCATATTTTCTTGTGTGTATTGCTCCATTGCTTTCTATTCTGACCTTGGAAGCCATAGTTTGGCAAGCAAAATACTGAAGCATAAGATTACCCTTTTAACATTTACATATAAAGGCCTGAAAAGAAACTGTGATCCTAATGTTTAACTGGTGCCCTGTGCTTTATCAGAGATTTCATGTGTTACCGTGAACATCTGGTCATCCATGTGATGAGGTATTTTGCACGAATGGCTTACATAGAATCATAGAATCATAGAGTTGGAAGGAGCCTTGTAGGCCATTGAGTCCAACCCCTTGCTCACAGCAGGAAATCCACAGCTAGAGCATCTCCCGCAGATAGCTGTCCAGTCTCTGCTTGAAGACATCCAGCGAAGGGGATCCCACCACCTCCCTAGGCAGTCGGTTCCATTGCCGAACTGCCCTTACTGTCAAGAAGTTCCTTCTAATGTCCAATCTGAATCTACGCTCCTGCAACTTAAAACCATTAGACCTAGTCCTACCCTCTGGGGCAGTAGTGAACAAATCTGTACCCTCCTCTGTGTGACAGCCCTTCAGGTGCAATCATGTCACCCCTCAGCCTTCTCTTCACCAGACTGAACATGCCAAGTTCCTTCAACCTTTCCTCATAAGACTTGTTCTCCATACCGGCTATCATCCTCGTCGCCCTCTCCTGAACCCGCTCTAACTTGTCTATATCTTTCTTAAAATGAGGCACCCAGAACTGAACGCAGTATTCCAGATGAGGCCTGACTAATGCAGAATATAGTGGGACTATTACTTCCCTCGACCTGGAAACTATAGCTCTGTTTATGCAGCCCAAAACCATGTTTGCCTTTTTTGCCGCAGCATCACACTGCTGGGTCATGTTCAACTTGCGATCCACTACAATTCCAAGGTCCTTCTCACACGCACTACTGCTAAGCCGGGTATTTCCCATCCTGTACCCATGCATTTTGTTTTTGTGGCCTAAATGCAGAATCCTGCATTTGTCTTTATTGAATGTTATTTTATTAATTTCAGCCCAATTTTCTAGTCTATCCAGGTCCCTTTGGATTTTATTCCTGTCTTCCATTGTGTTAGCTATCCCTCCCAGTTTCGTATCATCCGCAAACTTCATAAGGCTTCCCTCCACCCCATCATCTAAGTCACTGATAAAAATGTTGAAGAGTATCAGCCCCAGGACAGAACCCTGTGGCACTCCACTCGAGACCTCCTTCCAGTCCGAAGCAGAGCCACCGACGACCACTCTTTGAGTACGGTTTTCCAACCAGTTGTGAATCCACCTGACAGTATTTCCATGTAGTCCACATTTGACTAGTTTGCTAATCAAAAGGTCGTGGGGGACTTTGTCAAATGCCTTGCTGAAATCTAGATAGATGACATCTACAGCATTTCCACCATCTACTAAGCTAGTGACCCGATCAAAAAAAGAGATGAGATTAGTTTGACAGGATTTTTTCTTGACAAACCCATGCTGGCTCCTTCTAATCACAGCATTGTCATCTAGATAGTTGCCAATGGACTCTTTTATTATGCGTTCTAATATCTTTCCCGGTACTGAAGTCAGACTGACCAGCCTGTAATTCCCCAGATCTTCTTTTTTACCCTTTTTAAAGAGCGGGACGACGTTTGCCCGTCTCCAATCCTCCGGCACCTCTCCCGTTCTCCAGGATTTCTCAAAGATGATGGCAAGAGGTTCCGAGAGTACATCCGCAATGCAGTTCATCAGGCCCTGGAGATTTGAACTCATTTAGGTTAACTAGGTATTTCCTGACTATCTCCTTATCAATCTCGAGCTGCAGTCCCAACCCCTTACTGAGATTGCTACTGATGCAAGGTTGCACACTGTTCCCTTTTTGGGAGAAAACGGAGGCAAAATAGGCGTTGAGCAGTTCTGCTTTTTCCTCGTTATCTGTCAACATTTTGCCATCCTCATTGAGCAGCACTCCCACCATTTCCTTGGTCTTTCTCTTGCTTCGAACATATCTGAAAACCCCCTTTTTGTTGTTCCTTGCTTCCCTCGCCAGCCTCAGCTCATTCTGGGTTTGAGTTTTCCTTACTCTATTCCTGCAAGCCCAAGCCGCTCGAAAGCAACTTGCCTTCCTCTTTCTCAGTGCAATTTGTTTGTGTGAACTTGACTTTTGAGGACTAGATTTAAGCTTCAAAGAAGTTGCCATGTGCTAGGAGCTAGGATTACCATATTCTAGTTGCCTAAATCTCGGCAATTTACATATTATAATTTACATATAATTTACATATTATGCAAATCAGTTTGGTTGAAAAACAGTTATGATTCCCTCCCCTGCTGCTTTTCCATCCCACTCACCCCTTCCAAAGCTGCTTAATAGCACAGAAATAGATAATTAGACTTTTCTTATATGCTACATAGGAAAGTGTGTATTTTATTAGGACCTTCAAAGGCTAAATAAAAACTAACCATTGTAATAATGTAAGAAGTTCAGCATCCAGGGGTTATTTTCTTTCTATTATATTCCTGGCTTGAACCCATACACAGAAAAACCTGGGATCCCAATGTGAATGTCTGGGGAACTGCCCCACCAATGCACACTTGAGATAGGGCCAAACAAAAGTATTCATTCAAATTAATAAACATCTGCAACAAGAAAATAGTACAATAATAAAGCCACAATGATATCCCAAGTTCAAAAACTTCCCATCTCCTCCCAGTGTCTAGAGGTGACAATGAAAGTCTATGTCCTTTGGCTTTACTCATGCTTAACCCAAGAACCAAACTTGTTAACTGGTGTCCCTTGCTTGTTCTGCAAAAGGTGAGGTGTATTGAAAGCAGCAAACAGCCATGAGCCAATTCACAGGAGGATTCCTCTAATGATACAGTAAGGTTCCATTGCTTCATAAGGCAACAAAGATGCAGGACAACACGAGGCATCATTCTGCGTCCCATCCTCCCCATCTGAATTTAGGCCTGAAGAACCAAGGGAAGTGTGTGGTGTATGGAAGCTAAGTTGTAGGCAAGTACCATTTGTGACATAGCACAGCTTCATTACTAATTATGGTATGGGGCTTCTCTGTTAAGAATCAGTCTTGGCTTCTAATTCCCTGGGTTTGCAGAGAATGAGCAATGCTCAAGCTCTACAAAGCTCTACAATGCTTCAGTGGAGAGGGCTTTTTAAAAATCATTGAATCAGACTAATGCAAAAGTTAAATTCCATCCATTTAGTGTGGAAGGAGACACCATGGCCAGCAGACACAGAGATCATGTTGAAATGGACTGTCTTAAATCACTATATGACAGGGAAAAAGTCATTTGAGCTAAAGATTCTGCCTGGGATCAATGAAGCCTGTGGCAAAAGTACAATTGCCAAAAGCTCCATACATCTGGCTTTTAGAAGGTCTATTCTATGCAAAACTGTGTCGTGTAAATATTGCCTTCTAGACATCTCCTTATATAGGCCCTCATGATTTTTAAACATCAAATTGCTAAAAAGTTGTTTTGACTACCAGCTACCACGACTGCATTAATACCATGCAGTTAGTGGCCATAAATTTTGTCATCATATTTTATGTGAACACTGTGATTTATGAGACTGGACAGACCATTAAGCAATTTTTTTCCCTTTAATAATGTCTCTGATTCAGTGAACTCAAATTTATGCCTTGCACTATAGTCTGCTAACAGCTATTTTTTTGGCTGGAAATCCAGCAATAAATTTGAATTTAATAAAGTGACAATAGATCTCAGCATGCCAGAGATTCAGGACACCAATTTCTTTTCTTCCTTCTTATTAAACAAAACAGGATCTGCATGTTATCCATGTACTAAATGTACTAAATTTAGCTTTAAGATATTTGCTAGAATGCATTTGTAACTAGAGACATAAAAGAGGTTAGCATCTGATAAAAGCCTGTCGCACCAGGGTGGAGATGGTGGAGGGGATGTTTTTGTTTGCTTTGTGTGCCTGTCTGTGTAGCCCCATCATGGGTTCCGTCATACTAGAGTGTGATGAAATTGGAAAATTCTCTTATGTACACACTCTTGCATTTGTCAAGGACATTTGGAGAATGTACATTCTCATCTATGTAGCTTTTTCACTTGATTTACAAAGATTTGTTGTTGTTATGTCCCTTCAAATCAATTGCGACTTATGGCGACTTCCAATAGCATCTGTCTTGAACCACCCTCTTACAAAGATAGGAAATTCTAATAACATTCCTAATGTCATTCCAAAAACACCGTATGTCACACTAACACAGGTTTTATCAATTAGCCTCACCTTGTACTATGTGGAAACTTATCAGTCTGTACATTGAGCCCCATATTGAGACTCCGGCAATACCCTAGGTGTGACAGTTCTGCCAAACCTGTGGCAGTCTACAACTGATTCCACAACAGAAGAAAGAAAAAAGAAAAAGAAAAAGCACAGCAACTGCTTCTGTGAAGGAAAATATTGATTTTTTTTTGGCTAATCCTAGGGATCGTTTTTTGTTATTTCTAAAATCACCCATCACCATTCTTAGAACTGTCACTTTTTCTTTCTTTCTTCCTTTCTTTGGTTGAGACTAGTATGACATCTGCTGTTACATTTCAGGTTTGCTTTGTGATTCTTATATCTGTTTGGATGTTTTGATCCACTGAAAATGCATTTTACAAACTTCCTGATCTTTACTGAAGGAAATGCAGTACTATCTTTACACTTTTCATTATAATAATTTGGGTGAGTAAAAAGTTACTGGAGACAGAAGATATATTGAATCTATAAGAATTTGCTGCTCACGTTTTGATTATTAAGAACAATAGTATGAAAATGTCTTCCTTTTCTGTCTTGCATCCTCCGCATTAAAATAACATGGAATGTTGATCAGCCATATTAATAATTAGGTTTGCCTTTTTGACATAGCGGTTGACTGTGTTTGCTTTACAGTGCATTCTGCCCTTAAAAGTCTGAGCTATTTTTTTGTAGTGCTCAAAGATTATCACCTGATCAATGACAGTGGATAGTTTCTGAACCAATGCAAAGTGTGTGATCACAGAGAATTTGTGATCACTGGGTGAATCTTCAGACTGGACATTGCAGAAACAGGTTGGAAGTTCACTTTACTACAAATTTCAGCTGAATTTCCAATCTGACCCCACAATATCCATTGGCCAGAGCCCAGAACTCTGAAAAGGAACACTCCACACTGAAACAGTTTTCCAGGTCCCACTTGTGTCTACTATGATACAAGCAGCACCTGCAAAAACAAACAAACAAGCAAAACCACCACAGATGCTGCAATGTGTGAACTGTTGTTCCAGACAGCTGTTTTCGAGGATGCTCCATTCTCCTGGCTCTGTCTCACATGAACAGACACTTGGCATTCTGTGGCCACTGAGCATTCTCAGTCATTTTAGGATATGTTCAGGGTTACCTCTTTGGGTTTTATTGTTCTTCTGCAAACCCTGGGTTCTCTTAAGCCTGCTGATACCTCCCTTTTGTGCATGGATGGTGTCACTTTGACTACATAACGGTTTGCACTCAAACACTGATTTCGCCGTTAGTATTTTTGCTGTTAAAATCAGATGCGGCAACAGGAGTATTTCCTGAGTGTATTGAAACATGGATAATATGCTTGTGCTTCACTTCATTTGATTGCTGGCCCATTGATGCCCAAAAAACAAACTTGAAGCAAATCTCCATTAATGTTATCAAATGATGCCATTTGTTTAAATTTGAGAAGTATCCTTGGTGAAGTTGTTAAAGTGATTGTCCATAATAATAGGAATTTTAGTGGTTATCACCTTCTACTGTATCCTTAGTTTCCTCATTGGAACATTTAGCCTGATTCCATCTTTGAGAAGCTGGGAATGTTAAGGTTGACTTGGATTTGCCATGCTGAAACTAGCTAGTACAGAATAGGGATGAAGGAGAAATTCAATTCAGTTCACATTTAAAGTTGAATCAATTAAATTTGTTCTTTCCAAAACACTATGAAAACCAAAACACAGCCATCCTTCGAAATTCACACTTCTCTGAATTTTGTGATGCAGTTTCCCAACCAAAGTTTACAAAAATGCATATATTAGGGGAAAGTATGCATAAAAATGAATATATTCATGGAAGTAACATAAAATGCACCATACTAGGAGAAACTCCTTGCAAAAATGTGTACATTATTAAAAACTGCATACAAAAATGTGTTTATTAGGGGACATTCATACTAAAATGCTGAGGAGAATTTTGATGGTTTTTTTTAAAAATTCACAAATTGCTATAGAAATGTGGCAAATTGAATTTAAGACTGGAAAAATAAGAAACTGAGAGAACAGAAATTGATAGATCCTTTTCTAGTACAGAGTATAGAAAAGGATTTTGTACAGAGTGGCTGCAACAACATTAGGCATAATATGAGATACTGAACAGTTTAAACAAGCTAAGCAGGTGCTCAGTCAGCTATAAAAGAGTGCCCATCAAACCAGTCACCAAATGACATGTCTGAAACTTTTAGTCATCATAGTGAAGCTAGTGATGGCAATGTTACAAAGAGTTGGTGCACCTTCACTACAGCAAAGGCTAAGGTATTTGGGCTTTCTCTATAGAAAAAAGGATAAGCAATGGGGGACATAATTTATAAATTGTGGAGATAAATGTTTATCCATCTTTCAACCTGTGGTCACTCAGTGAAGTTGATTGGCAGTAGGTTTGGAACAGACATGGTAAAGTATTTCTTCTTTCCACAGAATGCATAATTAATGAATTAAACTACCAGAGGACTTGGTGATTGCTACTAGCATAGATGGTTTTTTTTTAAGACTGGACAAATTCATGAAGGCTATGTCTGTAATCAACTCTTAGCCATGATAGCTCAATAGAATCTGTATGTTCAGAGCGGGCATTCCTCGTAAGTACCAGAGGCTGAGGGCAAACAACCAGAGGTCATAACATCATGCTCTGCTTGTGAGCCCCCTAAGTGGAGGTATCAGGCTGACAGATTCTGGAAGCAAAATGTTAGGTAGACCTTGGACTGACTCACCATAGCAAATCTTACATTCTTATTTTCTGCAAGATGTTTGTACTAATATACGTAACACAATTAATTCCTAATCTTGCTTTATGTGTTTATGCCTTAACAGTGTCTGAAATTCCCTCAGACACTGACATGAGGCAATGCGTCCAGAGTTCAACATACTGTGCCTAACAGTTAGCATTCCTTCTGTGAAGACAGGGGTCTCCCTTCTGGTTGGCAAGCCTTCTGTGCTCTACAGAAGTCTGGTACAACAAGCTGCACGTTGCCCCACTGCTGAATTCAATGAATCTAAAACCAGAAAAATATAGTCAAGTCAATGGCCCCACTGTCGCTGACTTGTGATAATTAATTTTCTTTTGGGCAATAAGATAGTGGAATGGAATTTGAAACACACTACTGATTATACAGCCACAAGAGAGGCTGTATACTATAGCCAGCATGCATTTTTCGCATTCCACAAAGTTAAATTGAAAATACCCCCAGGCCATTCTGATGCTTCCCATAAACTCATTTCAAAATAAAACCTTACAAGACTTATAGTCCTGAACTCAGAAATGCTTGCTTAACAACCCTCTCGATTTTCATGGCGTTACACAAAACACTGGGAGAGAATCAAGAGTTCAACGTGTAAAAAGAGAGGGGGGAAAACCAGACCCCTTTTGTACTTTTTTCTGTGAAAGTTCTCGTAATTGGTTGAAAGTAATTAAAAATCAGCCATGTTCACAGAATACCTGGAATCCTATTACTGACCTTGCCCCAAACTCTGGCCTTCATCTTCCGCAGTTGAAAATTTAAAAAAAATGCCTGGCTGGTTTTTAATTAATTTAAGAAACTTAGCACTGAACTCAATGATAAGGGTGGGCATGCTCAGTAAGAACCAACTGTCAGTGTTGTAAGAGCCAGACTCACAGCTGTTGGGCTCACCTAATCAGGGGGCCACACCCACACCAGACCTTTATTGCACTTTAGATAGTCATGGCTTACCCCAAAGAATCCTGGGAAGTATAATTTGTGAAGGGTGCTGAGAGAAGACTCCTGTTCCCTTGACAGAGCTCCAGTGGCCAGAGTGGTTTAACAGGCAGCCGTTCTGATTAAAGCTCTGTGAGGTGAACAGAGCATCTCCTAGCAACTCTCAGCATCCTTCACTAACTACACTTCCCAGGATTCTTCAGGAGAACCAATGACTATCTAAAGTGAACTAAAGGTCTAGTGTGGATGTGGCCAGAAACAGCTTTGGTTTAAATTTGGGTGGGAAACTACATGTGTCTGATGTAGAATACAAAGGTGGGGGAAATGGTGAAAAACAATGATACTGTTCACAATGTTTTCCTTTTGGAAAGGAAAGGGGCTTCCCCCTGCCCAGTGACCACCTACCCAATCTCCTCCCCTCCCCCTCCTGTCCCCTCCCCCCTTCCTCCAACCCTCTTCCTCCCTCCCTATGCCTCCTCCAGGTCAGTTTCACCTATGCATTTTTACAAATATGTAGGGCAGTACAATAACTCAGAGAGGAGGTCAAGGCTCCTGCTCCCCTGGTGCATTCACTATAGCTGCCCAAATTCCCTGCTTTTTAAAGTTCGGTAGAAATATCTGTTGGCTATAGGTATGTTCTTAAACCATGAGGTTTGTTTTGCCTATTAGTGAAAAATTGCTTAGATACATAGAACCCCCCCCAATTATATACCATGTACCCCCTCAGAGTAAATCAGAGTAAAGCTAAAGAAGAAGAACAAAGCAATCATAATGCCAAAACACAATTTAAATAACATCCCAGAAGAATATAAAGATCAAATAAGGAACAGATTTGAGGCTTTAAACTTATTTGACAGAGAACCAGAACTATGGAGTGAAGTCAGGGAAGAATATAAAAAGACAATACCTCTAGTTAAAAAGAAAGAAAGACCTCAATGGATGACTCAAGAAACTCTTAAAATGTTTAAAGGGAGAATGAAAGCAGAACCAAAAGGAGATAGAAACACGGTCAGAACCCTAAATGAAACTGTACCACGACTAGTACGTAGGGACGAAGAGAACTATTACAATAGTTATTGTATAGAAATAGAAGAGAACAACAAAAAGGGTAGAACAAGAGCCCTATTCCAAAAGATTAGAGAAATGAAAGGGAAGTTTAAACCATGAGTAGGGATGTTGAATAATCAACAGGGGAACACACTGACTGACTGAGATGAAATAAAAGGAAGATGGAAGCAATACACTGAGGAACTCTATAAAAGAGATGCAAGGATGACAGATTCATTCACGGAGGAACTGTATGACAAAGAAGCAGAAATTTTAGAATGTGAGGTGAAAGCTGCTCTTAAAATACTTGGAAGAAACAAATTATCAGGAATAGATGACATACAAATAGAGTTGTTACAAGCTACTGAGACTGAATCTCTCCAAACTTTGACAAAAATTTGTCAAAAAATATGGAAAACTAAACAATGGCCCACAGACTGGAAGAGTTCAATATACATCCCAATTCCAAAGAAAGAGGATGGCAGGGAATGCAGAAATTATCGACCTATTGCCTTAATATCCCATGCAAGTAAAGTAATGCTCAAGATTCTACAATAAAGGCTCTTACCATATATGGAGCAAAAAATGCCAGATGTCCAAGCTGGATTTAGAAAGGGAAGAGGCACCACAGATCATATCGCAAACGTATGTTGGATAATGGAACGGACCAAGGAATTTCAGAAGAAAATCAACCTGTGCTTTACAGATTACAGCAAAGCCTTTGGTTCCCAACCGGAAAGGGTGTGAGACAGGGGTGTACTTGTTTAATCTATACGCAGAACATACTCTACTTGTTTAATCTATACACAGAACATATCATACAAAGAGCGGGATTGGATGAAGATGAAGGAGGTGTGAAAATTGGAGGGAGAAATATCAATAATTTAAGATATGCAGATGATACCATACTCTTAGCAGAAACCAGTAAAGATTTGAAACAAATGCTGATAAACGTTAAAGAGGAAAGCACAAAAGCAGGACTACAGCTGAATGTAAAAAAGACTAAAATAATGGCAACAGAAGGTTTGTGTAACTGTAAAGTTGACAATGAGGACATTGAACTTATCAAAGCTTATCAGTACCTCGGCACAGTCATTAACCAAAATGGAGACAAGAAACCAGAAGAAGGCTGGGACTGGGAAGGGCAGCTATGAGAGAACTAGAAAAGGTCCTCAAATGCAAAGATGTATCACTCAACACTAAAGTCAGGATCATTCAGACCATGATATTCCCAATCTCTATGTATGGATGTGAAAGTTGGACAGTGAAAAAAGCGGATAAGAGAAAAATCAACTCCTTTGAAATGTGGTGTGGGAGGAGAGCTTTGTGGATACCATGGACTGCGAAAAAGATAAATAATTGGGTGTTAGAACAAATTAAACCAGAACTCTCACTAGAAGCTAAAATGATGAAACTGAGGCTATCATACTTTGGACACATAATGAGAAGACATGATTTACTAGAAAAGACAATAATGCTGGAGAAAACAGAAGAGAGTAGAAAAAGAGGAAGGCCAAACAAGAGATGGATTGATTCCATAAAGGAAGCCACAGACCTGAACGTGCAAGATCTGAACAAGGTGGTACATGACAGATGCTATTGGAGGTCACTGATTCATAGGGTCGCCATAAGTCATAATTGACTTAAAGGCACATAACAACAACAAATATACCATATAAGGATTTAAATTACAACTTGTTATTTAACATCTACATGAAACCGCTGGGAGAGGTTGTTCGGGGTTTTGGGGTTCGGTGCCATCAGTATGCTGATGACACTCAACTCTATTTCTCTTTTCCACCTGAAGCCAAGTAAGCCGTACAGGTCCTAAATCAGTGTCTGGCATCAGTGATGGACTGGATGAGGGCAAACAAGTTGAGATTAAATCCTGATAAAACAGAGGTACTCCTGGTCAGTCGGAGGGCAGATCAGGGAATAGGGATTCAACCGGTGCTGGATGGGTTGGCACTCCCCCTGAAGTCTCAGGTTCGCAGTTTGGGTGTACTCTTGGACTCAGCTTTGAATTTGGAGGCCCAGATTACTGTCTGCAGAAGCGCCTTTGCCCAATTAAAACTGGTGTGCCAGCTGCGCCTGTTCCTGGAGCTGCCTGATCTGACTAGGGTGATGCATGCCTTGGTTACATCCCGCTTAGACTACTGTAACGCGCTCTACGTGGGGTGCCTTTGAAGACTGTTCGGAAACTTAAATTGGTACGAAGAGCTACAGCCAGTGCTAACCGGGGCTGGTTACAGGGACCATACAACTCCCCTGTTACAACAGCTCCACTGGCTGCCAATTTGTTTCCGGTCACAATTCAAAGTGCTGGTTTTGACCTACAAAGCCCTATACGGCTCAGGTCCAGGCTATTTGACAGATCGTATCTCCCTACATAAACCTGTCCGGGATTTGAGATCTTCAGGTGAGGCCCTTCTTGTGCTCCCCACACCTTCGCAAGTACATATGACACGGACACGAGATAGGGCCTTTTTGGTGGCCGCCCCTTGACTATGGAACTCCCTTCTGAGTGAGGTGCGATTAGCTCCCTCCTTGCCGTCTTTCCGGCGACAAGTAAAGACTGTTTTATTTCAACGGGCATTTGGGATAGAGAACGACCAAGATTAAATGTCATAGGATTGGTGTCTACAGTATATGATTTTATTATTTTAAATTGTCCGCTGTTTTTAACGTATGTTTTATGGTTTTAATTTTTCTCATAGTTTAATTCTTTTTTAATAGTATACTTTGTATGTTTTAATTGGTGTTGTTTTTCCTTGTAAGCCGCTCTGAGTCCTATTGGAAATAAAGTTTATTATTATTATTATTATTGTTTACCACTTGGTAAAGACATATATTAGGGTCATCACAGAGACTTCACTGGAAACATCAGCCCACTGGCAGACAGAAATCAGAAAGCAACAGATGTTATAGGAACTGTTATGATTTGAATGAAACATGATATTAAGACTACAGGCCTAAGTAAGTTTACTAACGAATACGCTCAGGTGGACTTTTGACTAAACACGCTTAGGACTGTATTGCACCCTGAAAATCCAGAAAAACACTGTGCCAAACTTTGTATCTTTCTTTGGCCAAATATAAGTGATGGTAGGTTCAGTTACAAAGGAACACACAAAATTTTGGGTTGAAGCCAGTGACAGTTGTGCACTAGAAAAAAGCTCTTTGTCTTCCACATGATGGGGAACTCAGTTTCACCTGTTTCGCCCCATCATGTCTCATACAATTCTGGATAATCTCTCAGACTCCAGGAGATTCTTGGTGAGGGGGAATTCAATGAGTAGGTATTGGCACAAATCAGTTGCCACATCTTATGCAAGCAGAAGTGCTCTCTTCTAGTGCAAAGCCACAACTGGATACATCAGGCTGGATTTTATGGGAGTCTTCATTTGGTAATAAATTTACTGAATAGTTGCTTTTTAAAGAATGGCATTAACATGCATTGCTTCTGTATCCCTTCAATTAACCCTCTCCCCAATTTTAGATTTTTTAAACATTGTTAGCTGCCTTGAGCACTATTTTGTTGGAAAAGCAGGATATAAATGTTCCATTTAAAGAAATAAAGAAATAAATTCCCATGTGAATTTTGTGAAAGTCTGAAAACAGAGACATACAGATCAATAAATCTGTAAGTTACTCGATGTAGCTGTTCATATTATATTTGTGTGCCTATAAAATGCAAACTTTTGTGGTAAGACAAAATTAATTCAGGATTGTCAGTGTTCACAAATGAATGTTACCTTTTACCATATTTGGACCAATTCCACTAGCTGTGTTAATCTGCTGCAACAAGAATGACAAAATATATTGTGGCTAATATTCCCCCCCCCCAAAAAAATCATATTCTTTTATTTTGTTATTTCAACATTATAATTCCTAACAAATTAAATTATTTAAGAAGGAAAAAGGAAAAAATTAAAAAGGAAAAGAAAACAGAACTAAATTAAATTAATCTACAAGTTACAATCAAGAGCAGGTAAAACATAACTCCATGTACATAGTCAAATGATTTTTTCCGTCTTATTCATTTAGAACGTTACAGGTGAGCCAAATTACCTTAACAATTTATTCCATGTATTCAAGGAATCAGATTTTACAACCAATTATCTGAAGAAGAAATGAGGTCAGGTAAGCTAACATATATTGCAGCATAAGATCATTATCTATTTTGAAGCACCAGGCAAAACCCTTCCTTTTTACCTGGAGTTTTGGTCCATAATATAAAGGGCTTCAGGTGTTGCTGGCCTCTTTTACAAAACAGGTTTTGTAAGACCTGTTTTTTATCGGTATTAACGTGTGCCTGTTTCATTTATTTATTTGTGACAATTGGTTTTAGCATTTTATTATTGTTGTAAGTCACTTTGGATTGCATTTGTGAGGAAAGTGACTAATTAATATATTGTTGTTATTTTGACATTCACTGTAACAGATGCATTACAATACTGTGGGATTATTGGCTTTTCTATTGGGCGATGTTTTTAATATATTTGTGAAATAAATTTCCATAAATTATGAAAATCACCAAAGAGCTTTTTGACTTGAAATGTTTCAGAATTCTTTGCCCTCCACTTATTTAATATTAACAACTTTTGAAGTCATTGAACTGTTTTTGGTCTGCCCAAGGGCTCCTATGCTACTTTGTGGGAATGCCCATTTTTTTAACATCAGATATTTGATATCTCTCTCCCTCTCCCCCCTCTGCCATTTCACTCACATAGCATGGAGGGAGACTGCTTGTCAACACAAGTATGAGCCCTTAACTGTGTGGCTAACTAATGTTGAACTGAAAGAACAATGAGGCTAGTTCCATGCACCGAAGAGAGCTTTGGTCCTGCATTTCTCAAACAGCACCCTTCTCAGAGATGTCATTCCAAATGTCAATAGGATGACTAAAATTTCAGTAGAGAGGACAAAGTTCTCAGCAAGTTTTAACAGCCCATTCTTGGATCAAATGAAGATGAATTATCATTATCATCATCACCGTCATTATCATATTTTAAGAGCATTTGTAGTAGCTACTTTTTATACCTTCATAATAACTAAAGCACCAGTAGGCTAAACAATCATCCTTTTAAAAGAAAGAGATTTATGACTTTGGTATCCATATGTTGTAACTGGCTATACTTCTTTAATTGTTTGTAACAATAGTCACCTGGACAGCACCCATACTAGGGCTTTCATGTGTAATGATCCAAATTTCCCATGTGTGTAACACAAAAACGTACGTCTTGCCAAGGGAGAAAAAACCCCAATTTCCCCCCTTTCCTGCCTTTCCCTTTTCCCTTTCCCATTATTTGTTGTGAGCTCAGTCTTAGTGCAGCTGACAATCTACCGATGCAGGTCTGCCATCTTTTCCATTAATGTCTCTTCTTACGAGATTTCTTAGTGTTGTCAATACATTGCCAGCCAGAGGTTGATGGTTGTCTTGTGCCTGTTTCATCATCCTCTCCCAATTCTGAAGACTGCAGTCCTTCAGGTGTTGCGATGTTACAGGTTTCCAGAATCTATAACACTTCCCTTAGTGTAGTTACACTTAATAAGGCTCCCCTCCCCTAGGGACCAGTAAATGAAATGGGAAAGCCCAGCAGTATCGTATCCCAGCTTTCTAAAGTGCCATAGTTACTGGATGCAGTTACAACCTCTGTGAGACATTTCAGGAGCAAGATCTTGTAAAATCATAATGGGTTTACCTTCATGGGTTAAATCTTTTGTTCCCTGAAGTAAAGTCAGCAGTTCCTGACGTTTTGGTTGTACCTTCCAAAACATACCATGATGTCTTGGGGGGGAGCATTTTCATGTGGTCTGGTTCCAAGTGTTCTGGGTGCCCTGTTGAGGTCTGCAGCAGTAAAATCTGGAAAAGTAATTTTGAGCCAAGTTACAATAAAAACATTTACTGACATGGTGTGTTCTTCCATTCCTTCAATAAATACTCGTAAATTTCCTCTACGACATCTGTCTTGCAGGTCTTCCAGCTTCATATTTATTATTTTATTTCCCCTTCGCAGAAGCTGAATCTCCTCTGTATTAGCAAGGCCCAAATCCATGTCCTCAGAGGCTGTGGTCGTTGTATGGTCAAAGCGAGACTCCAGGCCTGCCAATACATCTTCAATGGGTTTCAAGGTGTTGTCCAATTTATTGGTAAGCTCTTCTTTTAGTTGTTGTAGCTGCATAGTAAGTTTTTTTTGAAAGCTAAGTTCCTGGTTTTGAAGTGTATTGTGTGAGTTCTTCTGAGTGCCGGGTGCCATAATGCTGTCTGTGTTAAAAAGGTAAAGGTGTCCCCGCACTTCTAGTGTGAGTCGTTTCCGACTCTTAGGGTGACGTCTTGCGACGTTTACTAGGCAAGACCGTATATATGGGGTGGGATTGCCAGTTCCTTCCCCGGCCTTTCGTTACCCCTCAGCATATGCCGGGTACTCATTTTACCAACCACGGATGGATGGAAGGCTGAGTGGACCTCAACCCCTTTTACCGGAGATTCGACTTCCTCCTTCTGTTGGAATCGAACTCCAGCCATGAGCAGAGCTTCGGCTGCGTTACTGTCACTTACCACTCTGTGCCACGGAGGGTCATTGTCTGTGTTAGGCTGTGAGATAGAGTCAAACTTTTTGTGTACAGGTTCAAAATAAGAGGTCAGTTATTTTTTCTTTCCTCCTCAGAGAGGTTGAGTACATTCCCCAGAGACAGAAGAACAGGATCCGGAGCAAGTTGAGTCAAATGGGTGCAGGATGGAGGTTGATTCTGTTCATGGGGGAGAGGAGCAAGGGAATTAGGTGGCCATGTTGTAGCTCAGCCAGCCACACAACCCTCCCATGTGTGTTTCTGTGCACTTTTGTCCACATGTGAGTGCTTTCAGTTTTATGCCTCCGAAATCTCTCTTGATGTTTCCTGTCCAGACTAGCATGCGGTGCTTGATGGGCTGTATTCACACTGCAAGTTATTGTCTCCTTCCCTCAATTTCTACTTCCCTGCCTTCTGTATATCCCAGAAACCTGAGGTCCTTTGTGGACATGCATACAGATACTTGTTTACCTGTGCATGCACATTTTTTAAAAGAAATTGTTTCATCCCTAGAATTGTTCAACAACAAATTTCCACCAAAGCCATCGTTTCACATTGGGCAGAATTAAGACTTTGGTCCACCAATTCTTTTTTTATTATGCATTTCTTTGTGTTTCTGGGTTTGCATAAAGCAGTTGAATCAAATATATACCACAAAATAAAAAATCTGTGAGTATGTTCCAGAAGAAGAAGAAGAGGAGGAGGAGCAGGAGGAGGAGGAGGAGGTTCATTTCCCATAGGAATTGAAAAAGGGAAACCAGATGAGAGGAGGCATGGGTACCTTCAATCTCTAAACCCTCCCCCCACAACATAGTTTGCAGCTTGGAGAAAGTTGTCTTTTGCAACCATTGTAAAGAGGATCAGATTTGCACAAAACTTATGTATTATAAATAAAATAAATAGTCTCTCTCTCTCTCTCTCTCTCTCTCTCTCTCTCTCTCTCTCTCTCTCACACACACACACACACACACACACATGCCCAAGGCAGAATGTGAGAACAAACAGATTTCTGTTTATACTGAAGGGCCAATTTTATTTTTATTTTGAATATAGCTGTTTTGTACAACATCACACACACATATATATACACACACTGCAAACATGCCCTCAGCAACAACTAGGGATAGAAATAGCTGTCAATTTCAGTTCTCTGTTTCTTATTGCAAACCTTAAATTCAGTTCTCCACATTTGTGCAGCAATTTGCTATTTTTTTGATGCTCATGAAAATTCTTCAGCATACTAAACACATTTTTGTATGCACATTTTTGCATGTTATTTTCACTAACATAGCAATTTTATGTACATTTTCTCCATTTATATACATTTTTTGTAAATAGTGGTTGGAGAACTGCTATGCAGAGTTTGCATAAGTGCAAATCTTGAAGGATGTCTCTGTTTTGGTTCTCATTGTTTCAGAAAGTGCAAATGTGATGGCTGTAAATGCGAAGCAAATCAAATTTCTCCCCCATCCCTAGCAACAACCAGTGGAAATAGGCATGCTGCATCTTTTCCTTTTGGCTGATTGAAACAAAATGGCTAGGTTGTGCTTAGGTGAGGAACAAACAGAAGTAGGGGGTGTAGCGATAGACAGCATCAGGCCTGGCACCAGTGGGTGGCCAGGATGGGCACTGGCCAAGGGCCCAGGAGCTCAGAAGGGCACCACCAGCAGCAGCAGCTCTGGACCTGGTCACCTCTTCCTACCACTCATCTTCGTCACTGTGGGGGCCTGCCAATGCTGCCTGGCATGACTTGAGCGAGTGAGTGATACAAGGCAAAAGGGATGGGTGCTTGCTCACCCACTCCAGAAGGTTGCAGCAGCAGTAGCGAAAGGATGGGTGGGAAACAGAGAGACTTTCGCTTGAACGCCTCAGAAGGAAGAGGTGCATCTGCTGCTGCCACTGCTGCCTGGCATGACACGAGTGAGCGCCCATCCCCTTCACCTCATGGCACTCACTTACTCGAGTTGTGCTAGGCAGCTGCGGTGCCTCTTCTTGCAGTGAAGAACAAAGCCCCTCTCCTTCTCAGCCCTCTTCCCACCTCAGAGACCTGCCGCATGCTGGCAACTCCTGCAGTCTAGCAAGTGCCGCAAGAGTGGTGGTGGCGGTGCCAGCCCCATCAGGAAGAGGCATGCAGTGAAGGGGAGCCCTAGAGGGGTACGTGAGAGAGAGGGGGACAGAAGGGGGGAAGGGCATGGAGGTGAGGCACAAGAGGCATGTGGGAAACAAGGAGCAGGAGGGTCAGGGGGTAGTAGTAGGGGTTGGGAAAGAAAATGTAAGCATAGGGCAGGAGGGGCTGGTGACAGAGAGAGAAAAATGGCACGGCGGAGGAGGGATTGGGGTGAGATAAAGAGATGGGGGCATGGGACATGAGAAGAAAGAGATGGATATGGGCATGAACATGGGCATGTGAGAGGCTGGTGAGTGAGTAAGACAAATGGGGGTATGGGGCAGGACAGATGGGATGAAGGAAAAAGGAGTGATTGGGGCAGGATTGGCTAGTGAGTGTGAGCTGTTGTCATGTGCCTCCAAATCGACTATGACTTATGGCGACCCTATGAATCAGCAACCTCCAAGAGCATCTGTCATGAGCCACCCTGCTCAGATCTTGTAAGTTCAGGTCTGTGGCTTCCTTTATGGAATCAATCCATCTCTTGTTTGGGTTTCCTGTTTTTCTACTCTCTTCTGTTTTCCCCAGCATTATTATCTTTTCTAATGAATCATGTCTTCTCATTATGTGTCCAAAGTATGATAGCCTCAGTTTCATCATTTTAGCTTCTAGTAGAGTTCTGGTTTAATTTGTTCTAACACCCAATTATTTGTCTTTTTCGCAGTCCATGGTATCCGCAAAGCTCTCCTCCAACACCACATTTCGAATTAGCTGATTTTTCTCTTATCCCCTTTTTTCACTGTCCAACTTTCACATCCATACATACAGATCGGAAATACCATGGCCTGAATGATCCTGACTTTAGTGTTGAGTGATACATCTTTGCATTTGAGGACCTTTTCTAGTTCTCTCATAGCTGCCCTCCCCAGTCCTAGCCTTCTTCTGATTTCTTGACTATTGTCTCTATTTTGGTTAATGACTGTGCCGAGGTATTCATAATCCTTGACAAGTTCCTCATTGTCAACTTTAAAGTTGCATAAATCTTCTGTTGTCGTTACGTTTGTCTTCTTGATGTTCAGCTGTAGTCCTGCTTTAGTGCTTTCCTCTTTAACTTTCATCAGCATTTGTTTCAAATCTTTACTGGTTTCTGGAGCTGGCCCTGGACCGCATCCAACAAAACGTCACCACATATGTTAAAAAAACCCTTGCTAACACATGTATTCTCACAATGCACTTTAGTCAGGCAATGCACAATTTTAGGTTGGATTCCCCTCTGCTTAATTGGATTAACCACAGATCAGGGCAATTCAAATTAATTGTGGGGGAACCACAGGCTTCCACTTTGATGAGGGGGAAATTGTGTGGTCACTGGCAAAAAATGAGGCACAAATAGCTTCCAATTCACATTAAAGCTCCATGTGAATGAGCTATTGTAGAACAAGTGAGTTGGCTAGAAATACGCTCTAGAGCAGCCTTTCCCAACCAGTGTGCCTCCAGATGTTGTTGGACCACAACTCCCATCAGCCTCAGCCAGCATTGCCAATGGTCAGGAAAGATGGGATTTGTGGTCCAACAACATCTGGAGGCCCACTGGTTGCGAAAGGCTGCTCTAGAGGAATAATCACAACTGGTCTGAAAGGAGGGGGAAATATCTCCTGCTCTTTCATGAAATATCTGTTATGTCAGATATTATAGAGGAAAACAATTCAATCAGGTAAGCAGTATGTGGAAGAGCCATATGTGAAAAACAGAGAAAAAGGTAACAAACCAGGTTATAGCAAACTCTGGTTATCACTTCTTAAGTTGAATTGAGAAAGCCCTGTGACTTCTCTTCTGCTCAAGTGATAGACGGGCTTGATAATAAGTTCACTCCCATGAAACGTGGAAGCTTCCAGAACTAGCAGTTGTATTACAATAGCCCTAGTGCAGAACCTGAGCATCCCTCTAGCACCATCTACCTCTCTTCTTAGGTAATTCACCAAATACCATTTTGTATTTCTGTGATATTGTGAGTCTCTTAACAGAAAAAAACTCTTCTAAATAATGTATTAAACTTTTTTACAAGACACCTATAAGCATACCCTGAAGAAATATGTCTAATAGTGAAGCACTATAATACAGCAATGTATATGTTAATATATAATAATTCTGGTCCGAGAGTTTGTGTGAATGCCATTTTAGAGCATTTACCATATGTGAAGCCATGTTAATGGAGTTCCAAGATAAAACATATGATGTTGATTTTTTTTAAAGTCATATTGTTAATTTTCCCCCAGATGTCAAAAAAACAAAAAAGGGGACAAAATCTAAACACAGTTTGGGTTCTATCAGTCTTTCTACAAGCTGTCCCTAGCTGTTGGCAGAGTTGCTATGAGATGTCAGAGAAGCCTGGAGATCAAAGCTGCCTTTAGATGATGACATTTATATCCTACCTTTCCTCCAAGGAGCTCAAGGTTCTTTCCCTTCTGAGTTTTATCCTGACAATAAGGCTATGAGATAGCATATGCTGAGAGGCAGTGATTGGCTGAGTGAGGATTTAAATCCTGGTGGTCCAGATCCAAGTCCATCACTAAATATGCCCATTTGAAGCATTAGTTAATAATAATAGGAAATGCCTTAAATGTTAACTAATTGAATTAGTTTCCAAGGAGAAAAAGGAAGTAGAGGCACGCTGAAAAATTATGTTGAGAACTGGAATTTGTTTGCTACATATTGAAATAAGGGCTTTAAAGAGAATGTTCCATTTGTACCCTTCTTGCTGAACTAAAAAAAAGTGTGGGGAGTCAGTATACATATGCAAAACATAAATTAAAGAGCACTGAGCCCAAAAAGAGACATGGAGCAACTGCAAATCATTTTGGCTTCAATTTAGATCATAGGTGCCTGTTTTGACACCTTTTTTCCCCTTGCTGCTGCCTGAGTTGACTAGAGCTGTAAGAGGCAGAAAAAGTAGGATCTGTCACCATATGCATGACGTATGGGTACTGCCTGTTCAAGTGGCATCTGTATTGCTGTGTGACTTATAATCCCAGCGTATGTAGATTAGTGTCAGGGTGAGGAGCCAGGGATTCAGTCATGCTGCAAAATGCCTTTCTTTTTTTAAATGGCTATTTATTCTCCAAGTGGCTGTGATGTGACTGTCAGCTCCCATTTCCCGATGCCCCATCTCACATGACTTCTGGAAGCTGGGCAGCATCACATTCATCGAGCTGCTATCCAATTCCTCATCAGGACAGAACAGCAGGCATGGACAGTAAGAGACGCTCTGTTACTGGCTCTACTCCACAATGTACTTGGAGGAGGAGAAACAGTTGCTGCTCACATGTGAGCTTTGGAATCCCCTTCTACAATCAGGAGGTCGATGGAAAAAGAAATCCCTACTACAGCACAAATGAGGTTGAGTTAGCAGCTTAATAGCAAGTGATCTCCTCAAGTGACTGGCTTCAGGGCTGTGTGGGTACATTCTTCAAAATACGCATTTACTCAGCACCAGAGCTTGGCAAAGTTACTTTTTTGAACTACAACTCCCATCAGCCCCAGCCAGCATGGCCACTGGATTGGGCTGATGGGAGCTGTAGTTCAAAAAAGTAACTTTCCCAAGCTCTGCTCAGCACCTCTCCCCTTCATTTATTAGGCTGGATAATTATCACATGGTAATGCACAGACCCTGGCCCACAGGGCCTGATATATGTGTGTGTGGGGGGGTCAGATTTCAACAAGACTTTCCTAGAAAAATCTGACTTTCCCCCTCTTGATTCTTAAATTTCATAGGGCAGATGTTTCATTTAAATTATGAAATCTGTCTAAATGTTGGTTTCCTGAAGAGTCTGGATATTACTAGTCTGTATCTCTGAGGCAAAGTGTCATTTGTGTAAATAGTGGTAATTTAAAATGAAATTTTACTCCAATAACTATTGCTCTCCCTCATGGCATCGTTCTCATTAACTAGTGGACAAGGGAAGCAGCCATACCTCTCATGGTTTATTGTAAGGCAGTCACTCAATTAAAGGAGTCAATTATTTCTATGAGTTTTAATTGATTCAACCAATTAAATCTGCATATATTTGCATATGAATAAAACCAATAGTTTTGAAGAGAAAGACATACTTTCACTGTTTTTAGATGATGCGTGTTCATATCAAGCTAGACATAATTTTAGATGGTTCTTGAAAGGAGAATTCCTTCCTGTGTGTTGCAGAAGGAAAACAATGGAGTTTATCTCCTACATATGTTGTAAGTACTTGTATTTTTTTAAAAATGAATCTCTCAGTTAATTGAAGATACCTTTTTAATTAATAAAAATGATTTCAATTGATCACTCTAATTGACTGAATGTTGCAGTTCCCATAGAGCAAGGCATTCACTGAAATCCTTTCTCCATGATATACACGACATAAACAGTTTACATCAGGTGGGCTGAGCACTTTGGAAAGTCCCGCTGCATATGCTTGAATCTATTCCACTTGAATCAAAGAGATTTAAAATTGCCTACTATGGCTGGAACTTGTCCTATAAAGTTAACCCAGAACCGTATGTTTAATACACTGGGATCATTCTACCCCAATTCCCTCCAGACTTCGCATTGGAACAGATATAGCAGGATCACAGCACTCTTGTTTCATACTCTCATGGCTATGTGGACAGACCCTCCAAAATTTGCCTGAGCTGGAGTAGTGTATCTGGTTAGTTCCGCTCCAGTTTGGTTTACATGCACATTTGCACATTTTTATTCCAGAATATTACAGATAATTTATTTGACTGAATGCTTTATCTCTTCTCAAGGAAGTTGTTCTACTCAGGATATTTTACTGCCTGAGGTAGAATAGCAATGATGCCACCACTCAAGTCAAGCTACAAGTTATTTTGGCTCTTGAGGCAGAAATTCTCATAACAGCAACAACACAATGTGCTGCCCTTTCGTGACACCCAAAATCAGCTATCTGAGGCATCTGTCTCACACTGCTGACTGTGAGGGCCAACCCTCTCTAGAGCAGAGTTTGGAAAAGTTACTTTTTTGAACTACAACTCCCATCAGCCCCAGCCAGATGCTGGCTGGGGCTGATGGGAGTTGTAGTTCAAAAAAGTAACTTTTCCAAACTCTGCTCTAGAGTCACAACGAATGTGTGTGGAGGGAGGGGGGAGGGAGAGATTCTCATAGTAATTTTTGTTTGCAAAAGATCTAGTGCGTGATCCAGCCAAATTAAGTATCCATATGTGCCATTGATTTCATCAGGAGTTACATACACATGCTTGAATCTCTCCCCTTGGAATCATTAGGATTTTACTCTATGTATTTTTCTCTTAGTTGTGCACCTAATCCAGTGTTTCACAATCTTCTGATAGCTGAGGCATACTGTTTCCTCTCAATTATGACTGGAAGCGCACTTTAGTCTTTGTTATGAGACGCTCCTTTAAGTAAGTTAACTAAGAGTCAATTTCCTTACCTTTCTAGTTCTATTAAGTTTTTTGTTTTGTTTTTTAAGATGGGAAACATTCAAACAAATTTAAGAATTTGCTGATCGTGCATCTTGGCTCTGTGGCAGTATGGATGTGATAAAATGATCTTCCAACAACTCAGAGTACACAGAGTAGAAGTGAAAAAGCAATATGGGACAAAGTTGAAAAGAGTTCTCCCCCTAATAGTGAAAGCTGGGCTGAGAACTGCACACAAGTAACACCCCTACCTCTGAATGTTCACAAAAGATTTGAGTCTTCTGTGTAACACACTGGGCTAAGAAAGGATAAACTAACAGGATACTATCAGTTAAATGCTAGGGCTGTGCATCACTACTGTGTGTACCCCAAATAACATGGCAAATTGGGGTGATTCAGGTCATGATCTCACACTCATGAGCAGGGGTGTAGTGGTCCAGGGTCTCAGGGGATCTTAGACCCCTTACTTTTTTAGGAGCAGGGTCCCAGCAAGGACCCTATGTCCCCAGTGTCCTATGAGTCATCAGCATGAAAGGAGTGTGTTAGCCAGATCAATCCGTTGCCCCTCCTGGTGTGACCAACAGAAAGCTTTGCTGTAGGTAACTAGTGTGATCACAGTCTAGGAGTCAACACAGCTGTTTGAGGATGAGCAAGATATAACCCTGTTAACAGTCTCTAGTGCAGCCATGGGAAACTGGATCTGGCTAGCCAAGTATGATAGGTAGGAGGGTCTACCCACCTGTCAATCTTCTTACATGGTTCCTTGTCCTTTTCTGCTGATAAAAGGAGGTGAGCCAGCCACTGAGAAGACTCTTCTCAGTAGCTAACACTCTAACACACTACTCTTGCATGCTGATTGGCTCCTATGGACATCTGTTGTTCTGGGAGAAGATGCACATGGGAAGGACTGAGGAGGGTGGACATGGTGACAGAAAGCAAGCAAGTGAATGAGGGAATGTAGCTATGAGGGTGTGTGGCGTGACTATCATGAAAGGATCCTGCCCTTCTGAATTTGTCACTACACCACTGCTCATGAGTTGGAGATTCCAAGGACTTGTCCACGCTGGAGCATAATCTATTTTGGAGCCTGCCTGTGCCCCCATTCAAATAGGGATGTCCATATGATGTTCTCATGTTCCAAGAGCTATCCTGCAGCTTTCCCTCTCAAACTTTGCACTTTAATGATCCTATGAAAGTCCCAAAAGGCACTGATTCCACCATTTAAGTCACTTTACTTCCAATGGTGATGTCAACATCTGGACTGATAACAATTTCCTCCCCAACTGACCTAATTGGCACGGAATAGTCTTTTAGGGAAAAAATCTATTTTTCCTTAAATGGCTATCATGCACAAATGAGATCAGACTTTCACTCCTGCCATGCTGATGCAAAACCAAGTTTTTCGTGTGCGGGTATCTGTGGCAGAGCAGGGAGAACACGAGTTGGGGAGAAGGAGGGTCAGAAAAGCCCTTCCAAGTCCATTAATTTCAGTTGGGGGTGGGAGAAGAAGGGGGCAACTGTGTTGTGTCACCCCCCACCTCCCATTTCTTCCAGTTGATGATTGCTTGCTTTCCTTCCAAAGCAACCAAGGTCACTTATAGTGGTTCCAATAAGCATCTGGAAGAGAGAAGGTGACAACGCAGAGTGAAGAGGGAGGCTTCACTGCCTGCCCCCCAGGAATGACAACAGATGCACTTTCTTGTAAGCAGGGACATTGGAGAATTCCAGTCGAAAGAGAAACGGATGCAAAAATAGCTGCTGTTCGCATATTCACTCTATGTCAGGACCAAATTAACTTCATGCAAATAGAAGCAGCAACTGTTGACACTGAATTTCAAAGTGGCCTGACATAGAAAATATAATCCCTGATCAATTACAAAATGCAGATAAACACATGAAGTCTATGTCCAATTGAATATAGTATATTTCACATTTATTGTTATGTGCCTTCAAGTCGACTATGATTTATGGCAACCCTATGATTCAGCAACCTCCAATAGCATCCGTTATAAACCACCTTGTTCAGATCTTGTAAGTTCAGGTCTGTGGCTTCCTTTATGGAATCGATCCATCTCTTGTTTGGCCTTCCTCTTTTTCTACTGTTTTCCCCAGCGTTATGGTCTTTTCTAGTGAATCAGGTCTTCTCATGATGTGTCCAAAGTATAATAACCTCAGTTTCATCATTTTAGCTTCTAGTGACAATTCTGGTTTAATTTGTTCTAACACCCAATTATTTGTCTTTTTCACAGTCCATGGTATCCGCAAAGCACTCCTCCAACACCACATTTCAACTGAGTTGATGTTTCTCCTCTCCGCTTTTTTCACTGTCCAACTTTCACATCCATACATAGAGATCGGGAATACCATGGTCTGAATGATCCTGACTTTAGTGTTCAGTGATACATCTTTGCACTTGAGGACCTTTTCAGGGGCATCACTACCGGGGTGCGGAGGGTGCGGCCCGCACCCAGGTGTCACTATGAGGGAGGTGACACCCAGAGCCACCCTGCCCCACACCGTTGCCCGGCAAGGCTGCTCCAACTCCTCCTCGGAGGCGGGTGGGTGGGTGAGACAGGGAGCAGCATCGGCGGGGTGAGGGAGGCGCGCCGGCATTCCCAGGCCTTCTCCGGCTGGGTGCCCCTCCGGCACACACGCCCTCCCAGGAGCATGGATGGGGTGGCTGGCCTTGAGTGCACAAGCCCACGCAAGCCCAGCCACCTCGTCCATTCCCTTGGGAGGGCGTGAGAGATCGAGGACGACAAGAAAGGTGAATTCTCCCCTATCTAATGCCCTCCTCATATCATCTACCAGAGCGACCAAGGCTGTTTCGGTTCCGTGACCAGTCCCGAAGCCCAATTGGTATGGATCCAAGTAATCCGTTTCATCCAAGTGTGCTGACAACTGGTTGGCCACCACTCGCTCGATGACCTTGCCCAAGAATGGAAGATTCGAAATTGGGCGAAAGTTATTAAAAACTTGGGGATCCCAGGAGGACTTCTTCGAGATGGGCTTTACAATTGCCTCCTTGAAAGCTGATGGCATCACACCCTCTTGCAAGGATGCGTTTACCACCGCTTTAATCCCCGTGCCCAATTTCTCTTTGCAGCTCACAAGGAGCCATGATGGGCAAGGATCATTCAGGCAAGTGGTAGGCTTCACAGTTGAGAGCACCTTGTCCACATCCTCAGAAGGGAGAAGCTGAAACCGATCCCAATTTACCGGCTTGCAACTGGCCAACTCTGGTTCATTTACTGTGTCCATGGCGCACGGGATCGAGCTCTGTAAGTGTTCGATTTTATCGGCGAAGTGCTTTGCCAATATGTCACAGGAGGCCTTTGACTGTTCCAAGAGGTCCTGAGCAACTGGACCGACCAGGCTTCGGACCACCTGGAACAGCCTCCTGGGACAGCACTCCGCGGATGCAATAGAGGCAGCAAAGAAATCTTTCCTGCCCTTATTGCCACTTGGTAGGCAGCTACTGCTGCTCTAACCTGTGTCCGGACATCTTCGGAGCAGGATTTCCGCCACCGGCGTTCTAGTCGTCTCACCTCCTGTCTCAGTGAACGCAACCGTGGTGTATACCACGGTGCTAACTGAGTTCTATTCAGGGGGAGAGGATGTTTCGGAGCCACCCGGTCTAATGCCCTGGTGATCCCATCATTCCACTCCCTCACCAGGGTTTCGACCGGGCGGCCTTCAGCAGGTTCCAATTCCCCAAGCGCAGTTAGGAATCCTTTTGGATCCATCAGGCGCCTGGGGTGGACCATTCTAATAGGTCCTTCACCCCTGCGGAGGGGGTGCGGCATTGAGAAGTCTATGTTTACCAGGGAGTGATCTGACCATGACACAGGGGTGGAATAAACCACTCCCAACTTCAGAACACTTCTCTCCTATTCCAGGACAAACACAAGGTCGAGAGCATGACCGGCTACATGGGTGGGACCCCTATTACTAAGGCGCAGTTCCCAGGAAGCCATGGTTTCCAGGAAATCCCGAGGGGCTCCTATGAGAGTGGACTCGGCATGCACGTTGAAGTCACCCAGCACTAACAATACTGGGGACATCGCCCGTACAGCCGAGACCACCTCTAGCACCTCGGCCAGGGAATCTGCCGTGCAGCGGGGTGGGCGGTACACCAGCAGGATCCCTAAACTACCTGACCATCTACCTGTGTGAGTTTCTGCAAGACCTGCTCCCTGCATTTCTGGCTGATTTCCACCTGGCCTGGAAGGGCGGGGCCCTGTCTCTCTCCAGCCTCTCTCCAGCTACAAAAGCAGCAGCTGCTGAAGGGGCCAGAGACCATCTACCTGTGTGAGTTTCTGCAAGACCTGCTCCCTGCATTTCTGGCTGATTTCCACCTGGCCTGGAAGGGTGGGGCCCTGTCTCTCTCCAGCTACAAAAGCAGCAACTGCTGAAGGGGCCAGAGACCATCTACCTGTGTGAGTTTCTGCAAGACCTGCTCCCTGCATTTCTGGCTGATTTCCACCTGGCCTGGAAGGGCGGGGCCCTGTCTCTCTCCAGCCTCTCTCCAGCTACAAAAGCAGCAGCTGCTGAAGGGGCCAGAGACCATCTACCTGTGTGAGTTTCTGCAAGACCTGCTCCCTGCATTTCTGGCTGATTTCCACCTGGCCTGGAAGGGTGGGGCCCTGTCTCTCTCCAGCTACAAAAGCAGCAACTGCTGAAGGGGCCAGAGACCATCTACCTGTGTGAGTTTCTGCAAGACCTGCTCCCTGCATTTCTGGCTGATTTCCACCTGGCCTGGAAGGGCGGGGCCCTGTCTCTCTCCAGCTACAAAAGCAGCAACTGCTGAAGGGGCCGGAGACCATCTACCTGTGTGAGTTTCTGCAAGACCTGCTCCCTGCATTTCTGGCTGATTTCCACCTGGCCTGGAAGGGTGGGGCCCTGTCTCTCTCCAGCTACAAAAGCAGCAGCTGCTGAAGGGGCCGGAGACCATCTACCTGTGTGAGTTTCTGCAAGACCTGCTCCCTGCATTTCTGGCTGATTTCCACCTGGCCTGGAAGGGTGGGGCCCTGTCTCTCTCCAGCTACAAAAGCAGCAGCTGCTGAAGGGGCCGGAGACCATCTACCTGTGTGAGTTTCTGCAAGACCTGCTCCCTGCATTTCTGGCTGATTTCCACCTGGCCTGGAAGGGTGGGGTCCTGTCTCTCTCCAGCTACAAAAGCAGCAACTGCTGAAGGGGCCGGAGACCATCTACCTGTGTGAGTTTCTGCAAGACCTGCTCCCTGCATTTCTGGCTGATTTCCACCTGGCCTGGAAGGGTGGGGCCCTGTCTCTCTCCAGCTACAAAAGCAGCAGCTGCTGAAGGGGCCGGAGACCATCTACCTGTGTGAGTTTCTGCAAGACCTGCTCCCTGCATTTCTGGCTGATTTCCACCTGGCCTGGAAGGGTGGGGCCCTGTCTCTCTCCAGCTACAAAAGCAGCAGCTGCTGAAGGGGCCGGAGACCATCTACCTGTGTGAGTTTCTGCAAGACCTGCTCCCTGCATTTCTGGCTGATTTCCACCTGGCCTGGAAGGGTGGGGTCCTGTCTCTCTCCAGCTACAAAAGCAGCAACTGCTGAAGGGGCCAGAGACCATCTACCTGTGTGAGTTTCTGCAAGACCTGCTCCCTGCATTTCTGGCTGATTTCCACCTGGCCTGGAAGGGCGGGGCCCTGTCTCTCTCCAGCTGCAAAAGCAGCAACTGCTGAAGGGGCCAGAGACCATCTACCTGTGTGAGTTTCTGCAAGACCTGCTCCCTGCATTTCTGGCTGATTTCCACCTGGCCTGGAAGGGCGGGGCCCTGTCTCTCTCCAGCTGCAAAAGCAGCAACTGCTGAAGGGGCCAGAGACCATCTACCTGTGTGAGTTTCTGCAAGACCTGCTCCCTGCATTTCTGGCTGATTTCCACCTGGCCTGGAAGGGTGGGGCCCTGTCTCTCTCCAGCTGCAAAAGCAGCAACTGCTGAAGGGCCAGAGACCATCTACCTGTGTGAGTTTCTGCAAGACCTGCTCCCTGCATTTCTGGCTGATTTCCACCTGGCCTGGAAGGGCGGGGCCCTGTCTCTCTCCAGCTGCAAAAGCAGCAACTGCTGAAGGGGCCAGAGACCATCTACCTGTGTGAGTTTCTGCAAGACCTGCTCCCTGCATTTCTGGCTGATTTCCACCTGGCCTGGAAGGGCGGGGCCCTGTCTCTCTCCAGCTGCAAAAGCAGCAACTGCTGAAGGGGCCAGAGACCATCTACCTGTGTGAGTTTCTGCAAGACCTGCTCCCTGCATTTCTGGCTGATTTCCACCTGGCCTGGAAGGGCGGGGCCCTGTCTCTCTCCAGCTGCAAAAGCAGCAACTGCTGAAGGGGCCAGAGACCATCTACCTGTGTGAGTTTCTGCAAGACCTGCTCCCTGCATTTCTGGCTGATTTCCACCTGGCCTGGAAGGGCGGGGCCCTGTCTCTCTCCAGCTGCAAAAGCAGCAACTGCTGAAGGGGCCAGAGACCATCTACCTGTGTGAGTTTCTGCAAGACCTGCTCCCTGCATTTCTGGCTGATTTCCACCTGGCCTGGAAGGGCGGGGCCCTGTCTCTCTCCAGCTACAAAAGCAGCAACTGCTGAAGGGGCCAGAGACCATTTACCTGTGTGAGTTTCTGCAAGACCTGCTCCCTGCATTTCTGGCTGATTTCCACCTGGCCTGGAAGGGCGGGGCCCTGTCTCTCTCCAGCTGCAAAAGCAGCAACTGCTGAAGGGGCCAGAGACCATGTGTATGTATGTGTGCATGAATCTGCTGCTCGGGATGTCTATAGACTACTGGGGTTTTGTTTTGTATTATATGTTATATTTTACTCTATGTTATGTTTTAGTCTATGTACGCCGCCTAGAGTGGCCGTTAATTCGGCCAGATAGGCGGCCTAGAAATAAAATTTTATTATTTTATTATTATTATTATTAAACTGCCCTTCGGGCCCAACCTCCAGTACATGCAATCAACAAATTGAGTCCTATGGAGAGGAGGTCTGGCAAAAACCAAGGACTCTCGATAGATGACTGCCACGCCCCCTCCCCGCCTGCCCACCCTCGGCTGCTGTGCGTAACGGAAACCTGGTGGACACATGGCCTCAAGAATGGGAGCAGAGGCCTCGTCCAACCAAGTTTCTGTAATACATGCCAGGTCTGCTCGCTCATCCAAAATTATATCATGGATGAGCGAGGTTTTCTGAGCCACAGACCTGGCATTACACAACAACAGTCTAAGGTCGGCAGGAACCTTGCATCTCCCAGTTTTCGTCTGGTTCTGGACAGACCCGGAACAGGGGATGGGTATAACACATCTATCCCCTGTTCCCCTATTCTGGCGTGGTCTGCCAGCAGCACCCTTCCAGCGCCTGCTGCCCAATCTTCCAATAACTTGGTCCCCCACCTCCCTCCCGGACTTGCACATGCCTCTATCCCTATCTATCAATCAACAGGCCACCCACCCTAAAAACAGTATTGGTCCAGAGACCCGCCTCCGTACCCTATGGCAACTATAAATTAATTAATTAAATTAAATTAAATTAAACAAATCAATATAATAACACCCCAGTTTCACATTCATACATTCAGACATTTACATATTCATACACACCCCAACCATCCCAACCAGCACAACCTCCTCCACACTACACAACCAGCAGTAATCCAAGCACTTTAGTGATGCAAGGACCAGGCAAGCAGGGGGCGGTAGCATTGATGAAAAACAGGCCGCAGAGATGGCCCCCGGAGGTAACACGGCCCGCAGCAATAACAACGGCACCCCAGCAGTTTTCCAGCCCGTAACGGCAATGTTCTTCCACGGGGATTGCTCTTTGCCACCGCCACCGTTGTCGTTCGCCGGCTCCTGCAGCGCTCTCACCGCCGCCTCCCTGGCGCACCGTTGCCGTCCGCCGGCTCCTGCAGCGCTCTCACCACCACCTCCCTGGCGCACCGTTGCCGTCCGCCGGCTCCTGCAGCGCTCTCACCGCCGCCTCCCTGGCGCACCGTTGCCGTCCGCCGGCTCCTGCAGCGCTCTCACCACCACCTCCCTGGCGCACCGTTGCCGTCCGCCGGCTCCTGCAGCGCTCTCACTGCCGCACCAGGGCTCTCCACGGCCTCCCAGGCCCAAACGCCACCACACCTCCGCGGCTCCCACGCCGCTACCAAACCACTCCTCCTCGGCACATCCTCACGCCACCTCGCTGCTTCCTTGCCGCCGCCGGGCCAGTCCTCCCTTCACCACCGCTGCGACCGCCTCCGGACAGGGTCGGTTCCTGCGGCGCTCTCACCGCTGCTCACCGGCTCCCAGTCCGGCCGCCTCCCGTCACCGAAGCGGGCCACTCTCCTCCGCCAAGCCAAGCCGCCGGGCACCCCACGCAGCGCTCTGCAACACAGCTGCTGTGTTGATCTAGTTCAGTCTTCTTTACAGCTTTGTGCTTTCCTCTTTAATGTTTATCAGCATTTGTTTCAAATCTTTACTGGTTTCTGCTAAGAGTATGGTATCATCTGCATATCTTAAATTATTGATATTTCTCCCTCCAATTTTCACACCTCCTTCATCTTCATCCAATCCCGCTCTTTGTATGATATGTTCTGCGTATAGATTAAACAAGTAGAGTATGTTCTGCGTATAGATTAAACAAGTACACCCCTGTCTCACACCCTTTCCGGTTGGGAACCAAAGGCTTTGCTGTAATCTGTAAAGCACAGGTTGATTTTCTTCTGAAATTCCTTGGTCCGTTCCATTATCCAACGTATGTTTGCGATATGATCTCCGGTGCCTCTTCCCTTTCTAAATCCAGCTTGGACATCTGGCATTCTTTGCTCCATATATGGTAAGAGCCTTTATTGTAGAATCTTGAGCATTACTTTACTTGCATGGGATATTAAGGCAATAGGTCGATAATTACTGCATTCTCTGGGATCCTTTTTCTTTTGAATTGGGATGTATATTGAACTCTTCCAGTCTGTGGGCCATTGTTTAGTTTGCCATATTTGTTCACAAATCTTTTGTCAAAGTTTGGAGAGATTCAGTCTCAGTAGCTTGTAGCAACTCTACTGGTATGCCATCTGTCCCTGGTGATTTGTTTCTTCCAAGTATTTTAAGAGCAGCTTTCACCTCACATTCTAAAATTTCTGGTTCTTCATCATACGGTTCCTCCACGAATGAATCTGTCATCCTTGTATCTCTTTTATAGAGTTCCTCAGTGTATTGCTTCCATCTTCCTTTTATTTCATCTCGGTCAGGCAGTGTGTTCCCCTGTTGATTATTCAACATCCCTACTCTTGCATTAAATTTCCCTTTCATTGCTCTAATCTTTTGGAATAGGGCTCTTGTTCTACCCTTTTTGTTGTCCTCTTCTATTTCTATACAGGCATACCCTGCTTAACGTTGCTTCACTTGTCGCCTCGCTATAACGTATATGCTCCATACGCCACCATACCCCACTTAACGTACGCGCGCTTCACAATTACGGGCACTTAATGGCATAACGCCACTGCCATCTAGTGGCGATTGCAGTGCAGTACATGCATAGATAATTGCTTCATTTTAAGTACATTTTCACTTTACATACACGCTTCGGTCCCATTGCATACATTAAAGCGGAGTATGCCTGTACAATAACTATTGTAATAGTTTTTTTTTATCTCTACATACTAGTCACTGTATTGTTGCATTTAGGGACTGTGTTTCTATTTCCTTTTGCTTTCCTTCTCTCTTTAACCATTTTAAGAGTTGTGTCAGTCATCCGTTGAGGTCTTTCTCTCTTTTGAACTAGAGGTATTGTCTTTTTGCACTTTTCCCTGATCATGTCTCTGACTTCACTCCATAGTTCTTCTGGCTCTCTGTCAACTAAGTTTAAAGCCTCAAATCTGTTTCTTATTTGATCTTTATATTCTTCTGGGATGCTATTTAAACTGTATTTTGGCATTATGATTGCTTTGTTGTTCTTCTTTAGCTGTACTCTGATTTTCGATACCAGTTTATGATCTGTACCGCAGTCAGCTCCTGGTCTTGTTTTTGCAGAAAGTATGAAACTTCTCCATCTTCTGCTACCAATTATATAATCAATATGATTCCTATATTGTCCATTTGGTGATGTCAAAAAATGTGTTTGCAAGAAACAAATTATTGGCTTCACAGAATTCAATAAGTCTTTTTCCTGCTTCATTTCTGTCTCCTAAGCCCCATTTTCCCACAATTCCTAGTTCTTCTTTTCCCTGCTTTTGCATTCCAGTCCCCCATGATTATCCTCACATCTTGTTTTCATGTGTGATCAATTTCCTCCTGTACGTCTGTGTAAAATCTCTCCAATTCCTCTTCTTCTGCATTTGCTGTTGGAGTGTAGACTTGGATGATGGTTATGTTAATAGGTTTCCTGTTTAATATTTGATATCACTCACTCAGACCTTGCATTGTAGCTCCTAATTGCTTTTGCTACATCACTTCCCACTATTTCTTCTTAATTTCCCATTTCCTGCATAAAATATTTTGTAGTTGTCTGACTGAAAATGTCCCATTCCCATCCATTTTAATTCACTCACGCCAAGAATTGTAATGTTGATAAGTTCCATTTCTTGCTTGACAATTTCTAACTTTCCCTGGTTCATGCTTCTCACATTCCATGTTCCTATTGTGTGCGTCGTACAACTCCGGACTCTCCCATTGCATCTATGCGCATTAGCCTCTGGGCTTCCTTTTGGCTTCGACCCAGCTGCATCATTAGTGACAGCGCTACTCGTACTTGTCCTTTGTTCTTCCTCAGTAGCTCAGTGAGTGCCTTCTGACTTGGGGGTCTCATCTTCCAGCACTATCTTGTGTTGCACTTTGGATACTCTGTTCATAGGGTTTTCGTGGTAAGAGGTATTCAGAGGTGGTTTACTATTGCCTTCCTCTGAGTTTGGATGCATCTTAGTCTGGTGTCTCAGCTTTGACCATTCCGCCTTGGGTGCCCCTGCTAGAAGTCTAGCCTCTTGGTCCAGACTCCTGACGGCATTGCTCTTAGATTCTTCAACACTCTCAAACACCCTCACCACATTAAGGTGTGCATTCTAAAGGGGGATATTTCACATACATGCAAGAAATAAAAACTATCCCAAATTGAGTACTAGCTGTGCTGACAAAATATTTCTAATGTCTTCTAGTGGCAACACAGCAATGGAATACAGAGATATTCCTGTCCAAAGTCTTAAAGTGTAAAGGATAAAATGTATTCCAAATGACTTGCCAAATGCATTTTGTCTTAAAAACGTCTTCTTCAGTGGCATTCACCCACAGTGTGGACTCAGAATAAGAGGAATATACATGCTGAATAAGAGTGAAAAGAGTGTGTGGGTGAGTAAATATATATTTTATGGATATAGAGAATTGGTATTAGTTTTAATTTTAATCCTTGTGTGAATTGGAATATAATCCTGGGTGGTTATTTTTTCAGGGGCATACATAGTGCTGCATTGCAGAATAATTTTAAATCATTTCTTATAATTATGAAATCTGCAGCAGCAACATGTATAGTAAGTCTGGATTTCTAGTAAGTTTTTATTGCAAATTGGAGTATTATGTTTTATGCTAATAAAAAGTATTTTTCATTTTTTAAAGAATTAAATATTTAAGTCCACACTCAAAGAGAAGTTCTCGAAATAGATGCCACTGAAGAAGACGTAGGCCCTGATCACATGGAGGGTTAATGTGGATCTAGTGCTTTTTGCAGATCCTTATAATTTGGACCTTTTGCATGAGGTTTTTGCCAATGCGAGTGCATTCAGCTGCTATTGCCTTTAAATCCGGATTAAATCAATGAGCTAAAAACTCGAATTTGCTTTGAAAATCCACACCCCCTTCGGTGTGTACCTACCGTGTATTAGCTTTTCTTTGCTGTTTTTTAGATCCTCTCTTACTCTGCCCTTTGCACTGCCTATGGGCGTTATTTTGTTTCCCTTTCTACACCCACCCTACAGTGTCTATGGGCATCATTTTGTTTCCTGCAGCTGATGAACAAACTTCCGGTTGCTCTAGCCTTCCTTTCCTCCACTTTCCCCTCAGCAAGTTCCCTCCCTTGGTCCTTTAAACCAGCTATGCAGTCTGTTTACTGACTAGTTTACTTTACGAGCCGGGCAGGGGCAGCAAGGGGCGCTGTCACGCTCCCCTGTGCCTCTCTCTGCCGGGGGGAGGAGGGGGAGGAGCTGCTTCACTCTGTGCCAGTTTTTGTGTAAGAGACCAGGCGGGTATTTAAGGCTGGTGCTCGGGGTGTGCGTGGGCGAGCAGCCCCTGCTCCCCTCCCCTTCAAGGTGGTGGCGGCGATGGGGAGCAGTCCTGCCAGCCAGTGAAGGCTGCCTTCCCTACAGCCAGCCTGAAAGCTGCCCACGGCCGAGTAGGAGAGAAGGAGGAACAGGAGGGAAGAGATGTAGCCCAGAGACCAGGACTTGCTGTGGGATGTGCCAGGTTGGCCCTGCTTGGTTTTCTGGAGGAGAAGGAGAGGGGGGTTGAGCCAACCCCCCATCTAACACTTTCTGGCCGGGACACAGCCATCTCATTCACAAAGAGGCTGTGTGCGTGCGCGTACACAAACACAAAAATATACACACTGCACACTATGAACATTTCATTCCTTCTTCACAAAAAAGGGCTTTGTCTAGACTAGGAAATTAAATGGACAACAGAAAAAAAAGTAATTTGGTGTCAGTTGCACCCCCCCACTGTCTCCGGGCTTAGCGTGAAATTGACAGAAACCCCTCCCCTTCTCGATTAGCGATGGGGATGTTCAGGAGGGAGTTAACATTTAAATTGTGGGGCGGGGCCACAAGGAAACTAATAAACATGAATGTGTGTGAACAACACAGTAAATTGGAAAGTAGGTAGGACAGATGTGTGTGAACCATGGAGCTCTATCGCAAAGGGAAAAGCTTCAAATTCAATATGGATTTTAGCTCCCATGTGAACCTGGCCTTACTTAGGTCAAAATGTGTTTGGCAAGTAACCAAATTTCAAAGCTACAGATATCTGTTGCTCATTAACACAGCTTGCATCCAAGTTCTGCTACTTGGAGGCACGCTCCATTAAACTCAGTGAAACTTATTTCTAAGTATACATGCATAGGATTATGCTGTATTTTCTAAATACATATATGTGGGTCTGTGTTCCCATGAGGCAGTTGCTTTCTCCACAGTTCCCATTGTTTCTTAATTCCGATAATCTAGAATTTCTCCAAGCTTTTGACACATGCCCTCTTTCTAAATTTATGATGCCTTCTGGAACTCCTCTGCCAATGCCTCTTCCCTGATTGGTATCTGAATGGCCACTGTGAGAACTAGGTATACCTTTGGTCTGATGCAGGAGGATTCTTCTTATGTTCATATGTTAAAAATCAAGCAGTATCTCTCTCTTTCTTTTTTTCACAGAGGTTATTCCAGGAAGTGGAGAGAGGGCAGTGAGAAAAAAATGGACTTTTCCAGCTTTTTATAACAAAGGTAAAATCATCTGCCATGATCGCCCCTGGACTTCTTTGCCTGAACTTTGGCAGGTTTCTTACCCAGGGGCACCTCGCTCGTGTCCCCAGCTTTCAAACTGATTGCTCACAAAAAAAACAAAGGAAATGAATGTGATTTCTATTTTCCTACCAAAAAATGCAGAATCATTGCATTCACTGTTAGGAAATTTGGCAGGGTCCATCAAATTCTGGCAAAAAATTTAAAAGTTACAAACTTCTTTTTTTTTTTAAAAAGCTAAAGGTTCCATGCACACACACACACACACCGGATGAATCTGCCTGAAATTTGGCAGCCAACTCTGGAGTGGTTCCTTGCCTGCAAATTTCATCCATTCATTTACGTGAAAATAAAAATAAAATTATAGCCATTTTTAGATTCCTCATTGAAACAGAACTTCAGATTTAACAAATCTGTTTTGAACCTCAATAACAAATTGAATCAGAGTGACACACAGCAGATCAGAAGCAGATTGGGCTGCTTCCAAATGCTACAGATACAAGCCAAATCTTGTGATTGCTGCACAGTGCACCTTTAACCTACAAAGCTTAATAAAGTACACTGTCACTTGCTTGCTCCAATTGAAAATTAACACAATAATTAATTGGTGCCCAGAAGAAAGGAACAGCAAACTATTTAACTTGTTTAACAAAAAGGTCAAGAGAAATTGAATGTACTGCCCTTAAAAATAAGACCAACAATCTCATTTGCTTCTCACACTTGAAATTTCTTGGCTTTTCCTGTTACTTAAAAACCATTGCTACCACTTTAGTGGACTCTATAATGATCCCTCCAGATAAAGGCTAAAACATATCAATGAGATCCCAAACCCTCATTACTTGTTCTATACCTGATGAATTTCTTGTTTAGTTTTGTACATTGTACACTTCTAAATGTATGCAAAATTGGGACAAAATTAAGAGAGCTTTTTTCACAACTCTTCTTCCCTGGGTGAAAAGTGAAAGGATTCTAGAAGCCTTTTGCTTTGGAAAAGATATGGAAAATATTTGCTGTGATGTTCTGGTTTACAGTTTTAAGTTATCTGGATAGATATCTTGAACATTCCCACTTGAAAGCCATTTGTTTTAGAAGAAAGGGTATTAAGCAGTTTTAACAACAGCTGCTATTCTCAAAACACAGGGTTAGTTCACAAATGCACATGTATCACCTGATTATTGTTGCATTTACTAATTTTCATCCAAATTTGTGTGGACTGCCTATGTTGAAAGTATTGTTTTTGAGTTGGCATTGGGTGATACAAAAGTTCTATTTGTGTTATTAATCTGTGAAGGCTCATTCATACTTGCAAGTCATCACTTGATGCTATGGTCAACAAGTGATAAACAATGTACGTGTGCTGGCTCATAGTGATCACATCAAAGTGCTTATTAATAAAGGGGCCTCTTCTAAAGTCTCCCAAAGCCAATGAACACCTTAAAAAGGGGCATGTGTGCGCACATGTGTTTGTCAGGGATTCCTCCAGAATGATGGAAGACAAAGTCAAGCAAAGGGAGTCATTTAACAACAGTGGTCTGCATCTACGATTGTAATTAATTTATTAAGCACTTCAGATTCAACTAAATGCTGTGCAATAGATAACAGCCCTGGGCTCCTGCTGGAAGGGAGGGCGGGGTATAAATAAATAAATACATAAATAAATAAGGCATGTGCTAGAAAAGCTTATAGTCAATAAACATAACACACATAACAGGAGGCATGTCTACACCACAAACGTAAGGTTTAACTAACTACATGTGATGGTGGCATAATTGTGGGATAGAATGCAGGTCATGCTGAAAATGTATAAAGCAGGAGGCAATTTAAACCACAGAAGTGAGAAGCAGGAAATGAGTGCTGAGCTCATTCTACATCTGCACTATTCCTCTTCCAACTGCCTCTGCCCAACTGCTGTTCTCCTGGCAGGATTCACTTCCAATCTCAGAACTCCACTGGGTAAGAAGCAACTGGGGGTGGGACAAAAGTAGAAGGGCTCAGCTCTCCCTACGCACCTGCCCTCAACCCTGCTTTGTATCTATTCAGCAGCAACCCAGCTTCTGAAACATGAGTCTGCCACCATCCCATCTAATTAGAACAAGAGTGGGGAACCCATTGCCCTACAGGGGTCACTGGATTCCAGCTCTCATCAGCCACAGCCAGCATGGGATGATGGGAGTTGTAGTCCAGCAACATCTGGAGGGCACAGTTTTCCCATCTCTGAGTTAGACTCCTAAACTGGTTTAACAGCCATACTCTCTTCTCTGGGAACTGTAAGTGTTGTTAGGGTTGTGTAATCAAGAATTGCTAGCACCAAGCTACAATCTGACACCGTTAAAATGGTATAATATGGTTATAGTGTAGAGCAGCCTTCCCCAAATTGGTGCCCTCTATAAATTTTGGACTATAATCATCCCTGACTATGGGCTATTCTGGCTAGCTGCAGCCCACAACATCCAAAGGCCAGCAGGTTGAGAAAGGCTAGTGTACAGAGATGCCCAATGACAACTACAAGGTGGAATGTTCATGAATGGAGTCTATTCTGGGAAGGCAGACTTTAAGCAGCAGTTGGTCCCAGGTGGGCTAACATAAAGGCCTTCCTCATTTCTTCTTCCCTTTCGGGTAGTGTCAACTGAAATCTGTCCTGGGAATGTAATGATTTATATGTAGGTAGCAGAGTGTTGTGGATCTGGAATGCAAAAGTATGTTGTAGTGTACAGGGACTGGGAAAGGAGAGGAAAAACTCAGTATGCGGCCAGGCCAGGACTTCCTCTCAGTTCATTTCCCATCTCACTGTCCAGGTACAAATCTTTGTGCATTTCTCAGGAGCTTCTTACTCCCAGTATGCTGGTCCTCTGCAATCATATGCAAACACTTTCTGATAAAAGAGGTCAGGTGGGGGGTGAAAATTTTGAAATGGTATCATAAAGTAGCCACTTTTAACTTCTCTCAAAATAAATTGGGACAAAATTAGCATCATTAATAATAGTTGGCTGTTCTGTGGTACTTTGGTATGTTCAATTTGCATATATATACAATCCTTACAACAACCCTGCAGATTGAGGGCTGAGGCTGAAAAATTGAGCTGAAAAAGTGAACTGAAGACTGAGGTGAGTTTTGAATCACAGATCTGAAATCAGTGGGCTTAACCATTGGATTGAGACCTGGCAAGTCTCTCACATCAAAGCTCAGCACTCCAGTATAGACTCCTCCAACAATAAGCTCCTTGAAGATTAAGATGCGGTTTCATTTATATAAACCCATGATCAGAACGATTGCAATAACTACACGGGGCTGCATGCATAACTGTGGTATATATTCCCATTTATTCATATAGGGTCCACCTGCAGTACCAAAAAATTTGGCTTGCAGCTAAGTTAACTAATAATTCATCACCTGAGTGCCAGAGATGGACAGCTGTACTATGCACATGACACTGGTGCTCCATCTGTAGATAACATCAAATACCAGATGCTATAGTCTTCAGCTGAATTTGGAGGGCACCTACTTAATAAAGATACTGGAAGGTATGTGCATGAAAGAGAAATAAATACAGATTTCATCTGTAATTGACAAAGCATTTAAACTGGAGTGCATCTTGGATCCACATATTTTGGCTTAACACTTGCAGTTTTAAGCTGCTCCAAGATATGAGGATGGATTTGCTTCCAATTTTGTTTTGAATCTCCTTGGTTGCCGTTTTGCAGCACAGCCTGTCAAGTGGGAAAGCATTGAGAGTTCATATAGCCAAACACATTATAGGGTATAGATATATCATGTAAGATATGAACTGTATTAAAAGAGAAGTTGTCTATTAATAATGCATCATACATGCCTCCTTAGCTTAAATGCCACAAATGGTATTATTTATTTATTTAAGAAGTTTATATCCCGCTTCAGTTCTAAAGAATTCTAAGCGGCAAAAACAATAACATGATATAAGCACCTTATACAATATACAGTATATAAAATCAATTATCTCTCACATTATAAATTAAACGCTAACCGAAATAAAAAGGTCTTAACTTGGCGGCGAAAACTAGTCAAAGAAGGGGAAAACGAATTTCCTGCGGAAGAGAATTCCAAAGGGTTGGAGCTACCACTGAAAAAGATTTGTTCCTAATGCCAATCTGATGAATTTGTGAGAAAGGAGGAATATTAAGGCCGGGGTCTAATGAAGATCTTAGAGGACGAGTAGGCTCATAAAACGAAATACAATTAGATAGATAGATAGGGCCTGAACCAGATAACGCTCTAAACGTTAACATCAAAATCTTAAACTGGACTCGATGAGGGATTGGGAGCCAGTGTAGCTGTTTTAGAAGTGGAGTGGTGTGGACTCGCCAACCCGCTCCTGTTAGCATCCTGGCGGCTGCTCTTTGGACTAATTTTAATTGACGGAGTGTTTTGAAAGGAAGTCCTGTGTAAAGCAAATTACAATAGTCCAGCTTAGACATAACCAAGGTATGGGTAACCGTGGTTAGGTCAGAAAGCTCCAGAAAAGGGCGCAATTGGCGGACAAGTTTTAGACGGGCCAAGGCGCTTCTGGACGTTGCTAAGACATGGGCCTCCAAAGTCAAAGCCGAATCCAGGAGAACACCCAGACTACGGACCTGGGTCTTTAAAGGGAGTAAAGTTCCATCTAATAACGGTACATTCCCTATTTCCAATTTGGTTCGGTCCCCAATCACCAGTACCTCTGTTTTATCTGGGTTCAGTTTCAGTTTGTTCTGCGTCATCCAGATCTTAACTGCTGTTAGACATTTATTTAAAGGGAGAATGGCATCTCTCATATCCGGAGGGAAGGAAAAGTAAAGCTGGGTGTCATCAGCATATTGGTGAAATCGAATTCCAAAACTCCGGATAATCCCACCCAGCGGCTTCATGTAAATATTAAACAGCATCGGTGAAAGCACCGAGCCTTGTGGTACTCCGCATGACAATGGCCAGGGGTTGGAGCTAAAGTCCCCAAACAGTACTCTCTGTGATCTGCCCTCCAAGAAAGAGGCGAGCCACTGAAAAACAGCACCTCGTAAGCCCATCTCAGAGAGGCGTCCCAAGAGAATATCATGGTCAATTGTGTCAAACGCTGCGGAAAGATCAAGAAGGACTAACAGAGACATTCTCCCCCTGTCCAATTCCCTCCGAAGATCATCCACTAAGGCCACCAATACGGTCTCATTACGGTATTCCATTAAAACTATGCCATATTTCCCATTGATTATGAAAATATGTCGATCCCAAAATGTTTCAGACTGCTTACACATAATATTACTATATTTTAGGGCTTTGAGTAATTAAATAATGTTTAGTTGATTTTCACCTGCTTTTCAACAGATTAATCCATTGGCTTCCAATCATTTACATACAATCAAAACATCAGTGCCTTTTTGTGATATTGAAGGTGTGATGTTCCTATATTAATGTATATATGGTAAGTGTTGTTGTTTTAGAAGATACATGGTAAGTGGAGTGAAAGAGGGGGAGTGAACGGGCAGTAGAATGCGAGATGATTGGCTGAGTGTTTAAAATGGCTGAATGTATAAAAGGAAGAGTGAGAGTGGAATCTGGGGGGAGAAAAGAAAGAGTGGGTTGCTTGGTGGGGTTTAGAGAGTTGTTTACCAGGAGGGGGGTGGAGTTCGGATTAGTATTGAGTAAAACCATATGCTTATGTGCCTTAAGAAGAAATCTTGTTAATCTTGTTAGCTTTGTTATCTGTAATAAATACTTAATTTGGTTTACCAAAGGCCTGATCCTTGGCTGGGGTTTCACAGACCAGAAGGGAGGGTAAGGTAATGACCAAGGCTGAAGGGGAACTGTAACAAATGGTGGCAGCGGTGAAGAGAATAACAATACCAGTATTCAGAGTCTCTGGGAATACTAGTATTGGGACGTTACTGGTGGTTGCCTAGCAGGGGGATCTGTTGAGATCAGTGCTAGAGCGGGGAGAGAAATCATAAGAGAGAGCGGTCCGGACTGGTGGAGTCCCTGGTGGTGCCTAGAGACAGGCAGTAGCCACGAGCAGGTAGGAACCTGACAGGGAGAGCCAGGGAAGGACGCCTCACAGAAGGAAGTATACAAAAATATCTGGCTTAACAAACAACCCTATCATTCATGCTTAGGCCAATTATAAGATTTTCTTTTTAAAGTATTTTCCCCTATGATGGCAATGCACCAAAACCACAATAGCCTGAGAACCAGCATTTATTATACATGGTAGTATATATGGAATCTCCAGTGAAATATATCACACTACAATTTCTCCACTATAGTCTGTCGTAAAGGAAACACTTTCTGAAAAATCATTCTTGTTATGCTGATGCAGTCAGGGTGTAAGCTAGTGTGGAGCACCATTTGTGGGATGGCGTATATCACCTCTGGTGATGGGCGATGGGGGTGTTCTCTCCTACCCATGTTGACCCTCACAAGGCTGCCTGAAATCTCAGGTGACTTCGCAAGAGGCGAGAAAAGGGGCAGGGCAAGCAAGCCTATTTAAGGCCTTGTCACACATGGGGCCAGCCTCTTTACTCTTGGAGCTGGCTTTCCTGCTCACCCTCCCAAGGTGTTAGCACTTCACTGAGCTTTCTGGGACACTGGTTAACAGGGCCAGATAGGAATTTTTCCTCTCATCAAATTTGGCTCCCCGGTCAGTACCATTCTGTCACAACTTTTAGTGGAAATGGCATTGGGCAGGATCAAATATAAAGGGGGACCCCAGTAAAGAGTTGTGGGGGACCGTATGAGCAATGCCCCTAGCTCAGGTGGGGCCACGTTTCATACAGCACACACCCTCTCCCATTAGTTGTCCAGCAGGAGACCAGGTGTGCTGACTTGCGACATGCCTGTCATCTAAATGCTGGGTGACTTCCATGGGTGCTTCCCCCCAAGCTGTTTGCCAGGTAGGAAATGTTCCCTCAGCCTGGGGCTGAGGAAATCTAGTTCTTCATCCTACTGCCATGGCAACCCCACTTGTTTGCTGTTATCGATAAAGTTGTGGCTGGATTTCACCTATCCAAACCACTGCTATGTCATTTATTCAACGGCGTGGATGAGGGATGCAGCATGCACCTGCCACACAGTTGTTCTTACACCAAGCAGCGCTCCTCCTCCAAAGTGTTGCTGGAGTAGATAGTTCTCTGAACATATGACAAGCTGATCTTTAAAAAGAGTTTCCATTCCCCTTTGTGGCTGATACCTGTGGCTTCTGTGGTAAACACTTCAAATGAAGTTACAACTGCCAGTTTGCAGAAGCCAAGACAAAACGAAGTGGAACTTCTAGTGGAAATTGACTGAATGGAGATATATAATGCTGTCAAGAAAATTCATAGGTACAAGGGCATGACACATATACCAGTCTGATTTTTCCATATCACAAGTCACAGCCTCCTTTTGATACTGGTGGTTAGGAAGGATGATGGGGGTTGTGTGCTTGGATTTCTCACATTCTTTAGTGGGTTTTTTAATGCACATTAACTGCCCATCTAGTGCGAATTTAAAGTCATTAAATGACAGAAATGTCTGTGCCTACCACTCCTCAACAGCCCAAGGAGCATCATCAATAGATTGCCAATGGTAATTTTAATCAGAATGGTTAGTGTTTATATAGCACTTTCCCATAAATTCCAATTGTCCCAGTTTACTTGATCTTATAGGCCCCTTCCAACTCTACTATTCTATGATACCTGCATCTGAAACTATGTACATACAATAAAGGTTAGAAGGAATTTAGAGAATATGTATATAGTCATTTATACACTCGATACACACTCTATATACATATATACACTCTATATGTGCACAATGTGAGCTCATGATTTTCAAGAGCTCATTTATGCCTTCAGAAGGTGACCTGAGAAGCAGGACTCAATCTCATTGATATCAGTTATCTGTTTGGGACTGGTTAATGTGCCATTTCCTTTGTGCATTAAAATATCTCAGTAATATAAAACATGGGAAAGAAGAAACTAGTTACAGCTTGTTAATATGACCCATTGCAAGAATCCCCTTCTACTGGGGTTTTGGGAACCAACTTTCATCACAAGAAAGTGTTTAAAATGGGAAGTGGCTTAAATGCTTTGAAACTAGCAGCCAAACATGAAGAAAATGTTTTCTATTGTAAAACAGATTAATTTTAAAGGCTTTGAAGAAAACTTCAATTGGCAAAATCTGGGGTTCTTGGCTATCTTAGCCAGCTAGAAGTCTCAGCTGGTGAGAGGGGCTTGTCAGACGTCCCATCATGCTAATTGCTATACTTCTTAATTATGTATGTTACTAAAGCATGCAAATCAGCTATAAGGGCTTCTGCTTATGAAATGCTTCCAAAGTAGCCTTTAATATAAAACCGGCATTCATTTCCATCATTGACATTGATGTGTAGAATCATTTAGATCATCTACCATTCCTGACCCAGTAACACCTTCAAGTCAAACCTGCAAAGGTGACAAACATTTAATCTTAGTAAAGGTAAAATAATATTGATCACATCTAAACCTGTCCTCTGCTCTCCCCCTGGTTTTCTCTCCAATCATCTCTGCCTTTTTGGTCACATCATGATCTAATTACAGTTCTTGACCTACCAGTTGCAAGCCAATATTTTAGAAATCCTCTTCATCAAATCAGGCTGGATTTATACCTTCAAGTTTTCCTTTCAAGCATCAATGGCATCAATAATACCATGATGAGATCTGTGTGGAATTAAGGCCAAGCATCATACTACCTGCAATCACATGTAAAAAATCCTTGATAATCCCCTTCCTTGCTAAAAGGAAGCACTGGGAAGGATTAATTTGCATGGAGAAATAGCAGGGAGAGAGGTGTTTCTTCTCCACTTGCTGCTTTAACTGCCTCACTAGTTGTTTTTCCCTCCAGATGCATGTTTGCATGTATATTATTATTAAAATTTACATCACACCCTTCCCCCCCCGAGAAGCCCAGGGAAGCAATATAAAGTGATAAAACAATACAATTAAAACATGATAAAAGCATATTTAAAACATTTAAAAACAATTAAGAACATTCAAAAACCTTGAGACATCTAAAAACCTGTAAACAGACATATACTCTCACAGCTGATAATGTCAAGCTTGCCAGGAACAGTATCTTTCAGCCTTCAAATGCCAGAGTGAACAGGAATGTTTTTAAATTCCTCCTTAAAGTTAATAATGAGAGAGACAGACACATCTCAGCAGGGAGGGTACTCCACAAACAGGGAACTGCCACAGAGAATGCCCTGTCACAGGTCAATGCTAACTGGGTAGCAGGGCCCAAGAGGGTTGTTATTGGGGAAGGTGCTTTTTAAGGTGCTTGGGTCCCAAGTCTTTCTGGGCTAGCACTAACATTACATTACAATGGTCAAGGCAGGAGGTCACCAGAGCATGGAGAACTGAGGTCAAGCTATCCTAGTCCAGGAATGGATGTAGCTGGCCAACCAGCCTAAGTTGGGTATAAGCACTCCTAGCCTCAGAAGCCACTTGAGATTCCAGTGACAAGTTAGAATCCAGGAGCGCTCCCTGACTATTAACCTTTTCCTTCAATGACAGTGCAACCCCTCGCAGAACAGGTAGTCCACCTAATTCTCGGACATAGAGACCGCCCACCCACAACATCTCCATCTTATTAGGATTTGATCTCTATCCAGCCAATCGCTGCCTCCAGACTCAGGCCCAACACCATCACAGCCTCTCCTGATTCAGATGAAAGGAGAGACAGAGCTGCATGTCATCACAAGTGCCACATAATGTCCATTCAGCACTTAAAAGCGATCAGGCTTTCCGTGTGGCAGCACCTACACTCTAGAGCTCCCACGCCATTGACATGAGGCAGGTACCTTCTCTGTACTATTTTTGGTGCCTGCTTAAAAAAAATGTTTAGGGAAGTCTAACCAGACATGTAAAGTTAACATGCATTTGTAATGTATATTTTAAACTGCTGATTTTACTTATAGTTTGAACTTTTTGGAGATTAACTTGTCTTTACCTTCTGACTCGTATCAATAGTTTTAATATATACTAATATACACTAATATACAGCTGGTATAGCACAGTGGGGAGGAGAGCCTGGCTGGGAGTCCAGAGTCTGTGAGTTCAAATCCCCACTCGTGTCTCCAGGGTGTCAAGGGCCAGCTAAAGATCACCCCCATCGTGAGTGGCTCAGGGGTTACGTGCCCTGACACCTGTGCAGCCATGGGCAAGCTGCATAGTCCCAAGGAGCCCACTTGCCCCCAGCTGGCAGTTGCAGACAAGGACGGGGCTGGCTTGTGCAGCTGTGGCAAGCTGAGAGGCCCTAGCCAGCTGGGGAGGACTAGCCTCAGAGGGAGGCAATGGGAAACCCCCTCTGAATACCACTTACCATGAAATCCCTATTCAGAGGGTCGCCATAAGTCAGGATCGACTTGAAGGCAGCCCACTTCACTTCAATATACACTGACGACAGCTTGCTCCAAATCTCCAGATGACAGTCCTGGTAAGCATGCATCTGGAATCCCAGGGTAGGGATAGCTTGACTCCCTATGTTTCATCTTGATCACTGAGAGAAATGGAAAAAATGAGGGATAGAAGATTAAACATCCTCACCTCCACTTTTCAATTCAAAATAATCCACTCTCAGTGTTGCTTTTCAGCAAAGAAATGGGCCATCAGAATTTTCCTAGCATGTAATTCACATGTAATATGTAGTTAGCCCTCAGTCTTTGGACATGGTTCTATATTCATTCCTCACACTGACCTTCATGAATGCAGCAAGCCTCAAAAACCAGTTTTAGATTTATCATTTTTGTGTTAGACGTTAAGGAGCTTTGTTCTCTTGTCTTTTTACTTTCAGTCCATATAAATATTTTATTTTTGTTGTCCTAAATTTGGCATGCTTCAAGAGAAACATGAAGTTATCCCACTTCTTAATGGCACTTGCACTTTCTGTTCTGCAAAGTGTCCCACCACAAAACAGTTACTTAGTTCAGTCTACAGTACAATCACAAATCATGCACATAATCTCTTTACAACCATCCTGATACAAAACAAAAATATGTATTTTCTAGGATACAGACACAATTAATGATCACTATGGAAGGTTTTGGAAGGAGGCAAGATAGTGCAGCAAGTAGCTGTGTTTGTTTGAGAGCTGCAGCTTGTCTCTGTTTTATCATTTATTTTAATTATTTTTATTTATTTTAATTAGGAATCTTCTCTTTATTTATCTTTTAGTTTGTTTTAGCGTGTTTTCAGAGTATTAGTAGGAGCTTCTGGATGTCTCATATTTGAGCATTTTATCTCTCTGCTCGCTGACTATGACCTTGAGCCTCTCATTTTTGTTTCTATTATACTCCCAAAGAAGCTGGGAACAGAGAAGCATTTTATTAAGGACACGACTTGTGGCTCCATTACTTACAGGAAGGAGCGGAAAGGGAGCCGACTCAATCTTAATATCTTAGACATCCTCTTGACTTTATATTGGGGGGGGTGCATTTACTTAGACCAGCGGCGACTGTTTAATTACTGAGAAGATGAATCTTTGAGAATGACAAGTGAGGAAGCTTTATTCTACCCTATTTTGACTTTTAATCCCAGAAGGCTTCGATTATTTAACTAAGAACCCAGCCCTTGTGGGAGTTACTGCTGTTATTGCTTCAATAAAATTAATGGTTTACACCAGAGAAAATTACAGTGATCAACATGGCACTTATTTATTAAAGTATTTATAAGCCACACTTTTCATAACATTACATCAAGGTGGCTTACAACATACAAAGACAAAATAAAATTTAAAAACCAATAAAAACATCATTAAAAACAACAAAAACATCAATAAATACTGCATTGATTGATGCCTGACAGAAAGGAAGAATGGTTCCTTCTGAATCTCTGTTGGTAGGGAGTTCCACAGGCAGTCCTGCCACACTAAAGGCTCAGTTCCTGGTGAAAGCCAACTGAACCTCCGGGGCCTGGGGAACCAGCAAAAGTGCCCCATCAACTGATTACAGTGATTGAGATGGAAGATAGGGAGTTAGGCAGCCCTTAAGGTACCAAGTTGTTTAGGGCTTTGTGAATTAACACAAGCACGTTGAACCTGGTCTGGTAGCAAATTGGCAACCAGTGCAGCTCTTTCAGCAGTGGGGTAATGTTGCCAGTAATCTGCTCCTGTAAGCAGTCTGGCTGCTGCATTCTGCACTAGTTGCAGCTTCCAGACCTGATAGAAGGGCAGCGCCACATAAAGTGCATTACAGTAATCGAGTCTCGAGGTTACCAATGCATGGACCACTGTGGTCAGGCTATCACGGTACAGGAACGTTTGAAGCTGGCAGACAATACTCCTGGCCACAGAGCTCACTTGAGCCTCTAGTGACAGAGATGGCTCAAGGAGTATCCCAAACTACATACCTGCTCCTTCAGAGGGAGTGCAACCCCATCCTGGGCAGGCAATTGACCTATCTTCCAGACAGAGGAACCACCCACCCACAAGACCTCTGTCTTTCCAAGATTTAAGCTCAGTTTATTGACTCTCATCCAGTCCACCACTATGTCCAGGGCTTGCACAGACTCTCCTGATTCAGATCTAATGGAGAAATAGAGCTGGGTGTCATCAGTGTATTGATGGTACCTTGCTCCAAAGCTCCTGATGACCGCTCCCAATGGCTTCATGTAGATGTTGAATAGTAGTGGGAACAAAATAGTACGCTGTGGCACTTCATGGTGTAAAAATCAGGGGGCCAAGGAACATTCTCCCAATACTGTTCTCTGGACATGACCCTACAGTTATGAACAGAGCCACCACAGCACAGTGCTACCAATGCGAATCCTGAAGAACCCGCCTAGAAGTACACTATGGTCAATGGTACTGAAAGCCACTGAGAGATCAAGCAGGAAGAGCAGGGTTGCACTCTCCCTGTCTTTCTCTCTATAAAGATCATCCATTAGGATGACCAAGGCTGATTTCGGTCTCAAACCCAGGCCTAAAATCAGTCTGGAATGGATTCAGATAATCAGTCTTATCCAGGGATGTCTGCAGCTGTTCCACCACAGTTCCCTCAATCACCTTTCCCAGGAAGAGAGTAAACTGCCCATGTGTGGTGGTCTTGTAAAGAAACATTTCAATATTGTTCTACCATCTTTCTTGAAATTGGCAACAACAAAGGATACACCCAGATCCACAACTGGCTTTATTAATTATCTTTGATTACAATTCACGATCTTTGGTGTTTAAGGATTTCATTGTTATATTCGTTGCTGCTGCCAGGTTAGTCCTGGGAAAACACTGGAAAACCACTCACCTTAACCAACTAGGGTTTTGGCATTAGGACGTTTGGCAACTGCCGTAATGGAAAAACTTACTTAAGAAGTTAAAGCACAGTGGAAAGAAATTACAGCCAACAAGTTTCATGAAGAATGATATACGTTTATTGAGTATGTCTCATCTTCCATGAATATTGTTACTTCCTCCCTGCTAAAACAAGATCAGCATAGCACATGTCTTGTTTCTGTTATTTAGGCTGACTGCAGGGGTTGCCACCACTCAGAGGCACATGTTATCAAATTCTTCCAAGCTACACAGGAAGTGGATTGGACTGTGAAAGACCAACCCAAATGGTGTTTGCATTTTGACCAATTTGTAGGGCAGTCCAATATCTCAGAGAGGAATTCAGGGCTCCTGCTCCCCTGGTGCATTCGCTATAGCTGCCCAATTTCCCTGCTTTTTAAGGTTTGTTGGCTATAGGTACATTTTTAAACCACAATGTTTTTTGCCTGTTAGTGAATTTTTCTTGAGGTTGATTTATAACTTTGAAAAAAATTCTTGATCTCAATCAGCAACTGTTGAATCAATGTCTCCGTCAAATGCAAAGATACATCTTTACAGCCTTTTCAAGGTCATCACATCCCATTTTAGTCAAAGATTGAATATCAGATATGAACCCATACTTGTGTATAGGATTGTGTATGAGTACTTGAGGTATTCTTAAGGCGCCTCCAGCCTCTTCCCTGCCTTAAGCAGATATTCTGTTCAACAACTGAGATACCTTCCAATGCCATCTCCCACTTCTCCTTCAGTTTCTAGTCAGAGCCGGTGGAATAGGCTGAACGACAATGTTTTCTCCACTCTGCTGAAATTTCATTGTGAAACAGTGTCTGTAAAATTGTGCATCTCTGCTCCTTTCCCCTCTTACTAAAACAAAATCACTGCTGCTCCCTCCTGATGTCCTGAGTGAACTGGGCAATTGGGCAAGTGCAGAGAAAAGCATAAGAATAGCTTCAAGGAACTAGTGTATTACTGATGTGGACGGGCCTGGTATAAGGGGAAAAGGCCCTTTACCTGTGCTGTTGTAGGGAGGGACTTGCTTGCCTGCAGTGTTGCTGAGTCAAAGACATGGCAGATTGACTATAAGGGAGATGGACAGGATATTGCACAAGATTTTGGGGGGTAAAGTGTGGGGCCCTGGGCAGTTATCCAGGTTGCCTCCCCACAAAAAGCCACCACTGCTGAAGACACTGTACGTGGAGACTGCAGAGGGCAATGAATCTAAAGTTAACACTGGAACTCTTTTATTTAAGCATACACAAGACAAGGGGCAACCCAGATGAGGGATCATGTGGGTATGTTGCACTGGATAACCTTTGTTGCTGTAATTCAAATATTTAACTTGCTGACTTATTTAAATTTTTACAAAAATAGTTTTAAGGTTTGGGGATTTTTAGGGGGAGGGAGAATCCCTCAAAGGAATCAAGAATAATGTTTTATTCCTGGCTCTGTGCTTGGACAAAAAAAATAACACCTTTGCTTGGGCATGCTAGCATATAAACCATGCAGTCTTAGCAGTCAAAAAGAAAGCTATAGGTCCTCAAAGAGGTAGCAAGCTGGTGAAGAGCTGCCATTTCATCTGAATCACAGAATTGTCTGAAGTTGGACCTGAAAGTCACTCTCTGCAGTGTGGCACACTCACTGTTTGATTTGGAAAGGGAGAGATAATAGGAAGGAATTACTCAAGCACGCCTGCAAGCCCCAGCCCTGATCTCTCATGCCCCACCCCCCTACTCTAGAAATTTGGTGAATATCTGATGGCTCAGTGGGCATGAGAAATCTTTGCATGCTCAGGGATATTCTCAGGTCCAACCAAGGCGCAGACACAAAGAGAGAGAAAATAGAAGAATCCCAACAAATGCAGGATTATTGGCAATTAGTATCTGAAATTAATATGTGAAATGGAAATTAGGCCCAGGCTCACATTAAGCAGTCGGCAGAGTCTTCTCATTTAAAGCTGAACAAATATTTACGAATATTCACCAAACAAAACAAAAATCTTATCTACCATTCGGATTTTGAACATGAAATTCCAAATGTGAATTTTGACTATACAAAATTACATCAATATTTTAAACTAAAAGTGTTTGGGTCTTGTTACTTCTATTGATTTTGGCAGGTATCATATCAAATGTCAATTATTCAGATTCTAATCCAATACCCACTTACTTGGGATTTGGGAGTGAACCCATTGTGCTGAATGGAGCTGGTTTCTGAGTAGACATGATGAGTTCACATGTTACATTCAACAAATGTAGTCTGTGTATTCACATGTAAGATTTTCAATGAGTGCACAGTCTCCGTTATATACACATTTGCTGCCAGGAAAAGAAAATGGCTTCAGGGACACTTATTAAATGTGCCATTGAACGAACGAACGAATTCTTTATTACAGTCATTAGACCAAGTAGCAAAAATACAAACAAACAACACAAAATCTTATTATTAAACCGCTACAATTTCATTGAAACAAATGCGATTTAAAATTCATTTGCAATAGGAGTTAGATCGAATTTGATTTTTGACAAAACAGGACAAATAAGTATAAGGATTAGCTCCTGTACAGAACCTTAAGGGTTTAAACCATAAAATCATTTAATAATGATAAATATGTTTAATTAAAACTGCATAACTTAAAACTTGAGACTAAAATTAAAATCGGAATAAAATTAAACCGGGTTATTTAGGATTACTTTCCTATGGTTTAGTACCGCTAAGCTATACTTGGCAACTGTTAAAGATATCTCAGGCGAGTGACCGCCGAGCAGATAGTCCAGCCAAAAAGATTCAGGTTTAAATTCAAAGGGTTCTAAAAGGGGAGAGATTAAATGGAGTCTCTGGGCACAATAGAATGGACAGCGGAATAGGACATGCGCATTGGTCTCAATCTCTCCCGACCCACACGGGCACAATCTCTCCTGATACGGAATCTTGTTGAATCTACCAACTAGAAGCGCTGAGGGAAGAACGTTTAATCTCATCCATGTGAAGGCCTTGCGATGTTTGGGAAAGGTTAAATCGGATAAATAGGGCATTGGCCTCAAAAAGCTTAAATTGCATCTTTGTTTTTTTATGAGCATTTGTTGGTGTTGGACATCAATGTCTTTTATCCTCTGACTAATATTCATCTGTGTGGTATCAAAGCCCATGGCAAGGATAGCTTGTATAGAAAAGCCAATCTTTAATACTTTATCTTGGATCACTTTAGACCATTTGGGATTATGATTGTCCCTCAGAATAAGGGGAGTTAGTCCACTCAGTTCAAGAATAAGTTTTAACCAAGTGGTAATCTTGTTCAGCCATATTCAAGATTCAATGGTTTGGGCACCCACCTCTAATCTCAATACATAATTAGGGACACAAAAGGGAACAGCCATAATAGACCTTAGAAAACTATTTTGCACTGTTTCTAGTTCGTTTAAATTATCGTTACAGCACACTTGAGACCCAAATGTCAACTGGTGGATAATTTTGGCGTTAAAATTTTTTATGGCAGGTAGGATGGCTTGGCCTCCTTTAGAGTAAAAAAAGGTTGAGAGGGCTTTTGATGTTTTTTTAGCATTGAGCACCGCCTGATTAGTATGCAGTTGATGACTCCCTGTAGCTTGGAAGATTATTCCAAGGTATTTAAAGGATTTAACCTGGTAAATTTCTTGGCCGTCTATATATCAGCGATGGTTGGGGGGTTTTTTTGTGAAGACCATTACTTTTGTTTTTTGATGGTTTATTGTCAGTAATTCAGATGAACAGTAGGAGGCTAGTTTAGACAATAAACGTTTTAGGCCTATTGGGGTCCTAGATAGTAATACCATATCATCAGCATACAGAAGAACATTCCGCGGACTGCCAGCTAGTATCGGCGAATGTGAAGAGATAGAAGCCAAATTTGACACTACATCATTTATATAAATGTTAAACAGCAGGGGTGCCAAAATGCAACCCTGCTTAACCCCTCTAAACGTTGGAATGGGATTCGTCAAATAACCCTTAGAGTTACATCTTACTTGTAGGGTGGTATTTGTATGAAGTCCTTGTAACAGTATAAGTAGACGCTTATCTATTCCTAAGTCAGTTAGTCTGGACCATAGTCTGTCTCTGTCAACCGAATCGAAGGCCATTTTTAAGTCTATAAATGCTGTATATAAAGCCCCTCCTTTGAAGCCTGCATATTTAGAAACTAAATGCTGCAAAATCAAAGCATGGTCAATAATTGAACGTCTTGGACGAAAACCTGCCTGCTCCGGGACCAAAATATCATTTTGATCCAGCCACATGCTCAACTTTGAGTGAAGATGAGCAGCGTTTAATATGCTAATGATGTTGAGTAAGCTTATTGGTCTATAATTTGCCGGATTGGAGTGTGGACCTTTCTTATAGATTGGGATAATAAGGGCCGCACCCCAATCAGAAGGGATCCTCAAAGAAGAATCAATATTGGTGAAAAATACCGCCAAGATGGGCGCCCACCAATTAGCATTCATTTTAAAGACCTCAGATGGAATGTTGTCAGGGCCTGGTGCTTTATTAGGTTTTAATCGTCTAATAAGTTCTAAGATTTCATCAAGTGTAACAGGGGGCCAAGATGGAACCTCGGATGACAGAGAATGAATCTCAATTACCTTGTCATAATTGGAATGGTATATTCTTGCAAAATAGTCCTCCCAAACAGATGGAGGTATCAAGCAATTAGCTGATACATTTGACTTTGGCCAGTGATGGAAGATTAAACGCCAAAAAACTCTTGAATTTTTCATATTGGCCGCATTTGTTAGCCTTTGCCAGACTTCTATAGTTTCTAGCCCTTTTTTCATCCTAATTAATCTTTTATATTTTTTCTTAGCGTCACAATACTTTTGCAGATGGTATGAAGATCTACTTGACTTATAACTATGATATATGTCTATTAATTCTTTACGTGTATCGCCACATTCCTTGTCAAACCAAGGTTTAGATTTATGATATACAACCTTCTGTTGGTCTCTTTGGTTTTGTAGAATGATAGTTTGTAAAGCAACCATCAAATTCCGGAACTCATAAAAGGGATCTTTCAAAAGGGTGGGAGATAGGAGTTGGTCTTTGATGGACTGTAATTCGGGGGTACTTAAACTATCTGTTATATCTTTTTCTAGTTTAGGCACCCATCTGATCTTAGCCGGACGAATATCAACATTAACATCCGCAAACGTACGTTGTTCTAAATGGATATGTTCGTCTTTGCAAGTAATTTCCAGTGATACAGGAGAGTGGTCACTTTCCGGGCGATTCATAGTTATACAGTTTTCGACCGATTGGAATAATTCCTCTGATACAAAGATTAAATCAATCATCAAAGAACCTCTGGTCGAAAAATAAGTAAGTTCCCCTTCTAAATCCCCTCTAGTGCGGCCATTTAATAAGACTAGATTTAATTTAGTTGACATGTTCATTAGACAAAAACCCGCATAATTAGTTCGTTTATCCTTTGATTGTCGTGGGGGTATATTTTGGCTATTTGGATCAATTGGTGGCAATTGATGATATTTGGCATAAAAGGCAGGATCCGATTGACCCATCCTGGCATTAAAATCACCTGTTAATATCACTAACATTTCCGGATAAGTTGTTATCAAATTTGTTAGTTGGGCTTCCAATAGTCCAATTTGCTTTCTAACTATGCTTTTTTTATGACAAGGGGGGAAATATACATTTATCAGTAATATAGAGTAATTTGGCAATTTTAAAAGAATAGCTTTATAAAACTAGTTACCAGTGAAGTTGCAATATATATACTGAGCCCACCTTTTGGGCGGCCACTGCTGTGACTCCTAGTAGCTGTCTTATGATATGCTGTATAACCATCTAAGTTAACTTCTTCCACACACCAAGTTTCTTGGAGTAATATAAGATCATGCTTATGCAAAAAATCATTAATATATACGTCGTTTGCCTTACTGCACCAGCCTGCAATGTTCCAGGAGACTAACTTTAATTTGTCTTTAAAGGGCTTACTTGGCAGTCAGTTGACCGGCAACATAGATCTATTGGATTTCAAAGTTGTCTCCGGGGTTTGGGCAGACTTTAACGGCAATTCCCATCGAGATGGTAGATTGTTGACAATATTTTAATTATTCGTAAACTGACAGGAGTCTTTTAACAAGGAATGAGACAATAGGTTCAGAGAGAACGAAGCCCTTAGGTCCTAGTCGGACAAAATAAGTCCAATTTGCTCAGAGGACTCACCACGCTTTTGGGAATTCAGATCGATTGGGGCGTTTGGTCGGGGATATTGCTTGGCAGTAAGATTTTTTTCTTCCAGTGTCGAGATTAAGTGATTGAGTCTGTTAAGAATCTCTTCTTGAGCTTTTGGATCCAGATCACTATATAAGTCAAGAAGAAGCAACTGTTCTGGAGAAAAATCGGAATACTTTATGAGTTGATTTTTAGGTTCCAAATTTACATCAGTTAATTCTCGATGATGGCGATCAATTTTTGCCCCGAAGTCTACAGGGACCACAGATAGCAAATCGTCAGTTGGACTATGCTCGATTTCGTTATGCCTCTTTGGGTAAATATAACAGCTGGGGTAGGAAAATACCGCTGACAACAGATTGTACGGGGGGCTTGGTTTTCAAAGAATCTTGTAATCCCTATTCCATGGTTGAGAAATCTTATTCTTTCCTCGTAAAGAGAATTTGGAATGATGGTATCTTGAAACGTAATTATAGCTCTTGCGTTTACGTAATTATAGAATAAGTAATCAATAGAGATAACTTCACTAAAATGGAACAACCTCGGAACTATTCCATCAACAAGATTCCTGAAGTGGAGTCTCCGTTCGTGCTGGCTTGATACTCCTTTGGGTTTTGGATAATTTGTGAAGACCAATTTGTATTTATTTAACACTAAGTTCATTATTTGATATGGTGGATTCTTTGCATGCGTAGAGACTTCCAAACATTCAGATATTTTAGGTGAGTTAACTGAAGAGGAATGAGCGGAGATTTGATTTTCATTGTCCACTATTAAATCTGCTAGTTGCGAGGTTTCTTTGGGAGTTGGAAGCTTGTTTTCCGGAGTTAGTTGGTTTAAATCCTCCTGAGCTATGGTTTTCTTATGATTTCTCTTTTGTTTACGTCGCTTCTTTTTTTTTGGCCGACTGACACGGTGAGTCAATTAGTCTAAAAAGTTTTCCAAAGTTCATATGGGACTTATGTTTAAGTCTATGATTTTTTATATTATATGATTTCTTGCTATGCAGTGCAGTATGTTGTCTTTCCTTTAGCTCCCTTCTGGCACTCAGCCTACAGACCGTAGGGGTTGTTTGAGATGCTTGAGAAACTTTTACAGCTTTGTGAGCTTTTTCTTGAGCCTTTTCATTCTGGGAATCCATTTTCATTATGCAGTCAATCAATATGGTAAGAAGCGAAATGGATTCAGCTACAAAACTAGAAATCTGTGATAGAGATTGCGTTACCGCCGAATTCCATGTTGCTTTCTGAGGAGGAGTCAATGAGGTACCTAATTTGTTCGCCTTGGGCATGAAAGAGAGAAGGGTAGAACCTGAAGTGCTTTCCTGTTGACAGCTATCCCTGAGTGAGTTAAGATTGAACGACAACCTCTCAAGGAAATTAACTTCAGTCGAGACTTCGTCCTGAAACTCCTCCTGTAGTTCGTTTAAGTTTGGCAGCTCGACTGAATCATCATTGTGAGAGGATTCTAACGGAGGCATAGAGCCATATGAATTCTCCTTCAATGAGTTTACTCTCTGTGACATCACATCCATCAGAGGGGAATTATTTGGAATGTCAGCTGTTAATAGTTCCTGTGCCAAGTTTAATGCTGACATCTCAGCGTCTTTGGGTAGCCACACACAACATTTACTTATGGTCCAGTCATTTATATTTAAGCCAGGTACCAGATTAGAGTTTAATTCGACCCCATGCTTTTCTTTCTCTTTTGTGACATAAAATTGGGTTATTTTTGGCTGTTTTTGCTTTGATTTTTTTACATTTTTGGTAGGTGACACAAGCACCTCACAGGGAATAATACCCAAGGTCTTATAAGCCTTCCTCGTTAAGACCATAATAAACTAAAGCCTATAGAATTGCTCTTATAAAGTCTTTGTATTCGAGCAAAATAATTGGAACTTACTTAAAGGAACAAGCTGTTAAAGCGCCATTGAAGCAATTCCCTTTTACTGGCAACAAGGCAAGGGATGCTGAGTCTGTTATACTTCCTGACACTGTTTCCTGTCAAGGTGTACATTCAAAAGAAAGAGTTTTGGCAGGAACAGGAATGTAGTTTTACTCTTTTAATTTTTCCAGCAGATTCTTACATTTTTAAAATCAAAACACCAACTTTTAAAAAGAAAATACCAACTTCTGTAACTATAATAATTATAGCTATTAAAATACTGTATTTTTCATTGCCTGTTATTCTTAAAATATGTATGGTTTTGGATGCATGCTTTCATGGAACAATCCTATATATGTCTACTGAGATATAAGTCCTATAGAGATCAATAGGATTTACTCATAGATAAATCTGTGTAAGTACAGACCTAAATATATTGAATATTCATATATGAAAATATTTTGAGGAGGAGGGGCTGCAACAAAAACAAGCTGCTTAAAAGAGTATGAACTAAAATGATTCTTCCAGCATGGTACACCTGATTATCTCTTATTTCTTAATTTGTTTATTAGATTTATATTGCACCCTTCCTCCCAGTAGGCGCCTATTCTTGAGGATAACATGCATTTTATTTATTTATTTATTATTTCAATTTATAGACTGCTTACTATCTAAAAGATCTCAAAGCAGTTTTAATGCACAAAACTACACTCAAAATATAAATGGGGAAAATTATCAGTTGAGCTTCCCAGCCTGCTACTCCCACCGTAACATTACTCTGTCCCCTCGAAAGCCTTTCCTCGTATTTGGGAAACAAAGTTCTAGGCTATGGTTTTTATGGTTTTTCAGTGGAAATGTTTGTAGCTCAGTATAAAAACCAGAGATCATCAGTATCTCTTTATATGTTCTATGTCATAATGTTTAGCTTTTGGATAGCACTTTAAATGCAGGGTGGGCAGAAAGTAGATCAAAATGTATTGGTATATGTCAGGATGACTTGCAGAAGATCAGTGAGGATTTCAGACTTCTGTTTCACAATGAAAACAAGAAAATGACCACCCCACAATTATACTGCTGAAAGGAAGGGGAGGTAATCAGGAGTGGCTTTTTGTGTGGAAATACTGTGAGCTCAGTTCAATTCTGGAACTCAGAAGGAATCCCTGGGCTAAGAATTATTTAACTCTAAATGTATATATTTTGTGGCTTGCTCTGGTTGGTGGATCTTGGGTTTTTGTAATAATAATGATGATTTTAAAAAATACCAAAATCCTGAAGTCTAACCATCCTGATCTAGAGTATTACAACCCTAAAAGGTAAAGGTGTCCCCACACTTGTAGTGCGAGTCGTTTCCGACTCTTAGGGTGACGTCTTGCGACGTTTACTAGGCAGACCGTATATATGGGGTGGGATTGCCAGTTCCTTCCCCGGCCTTTCTTTACCCCCCAGCATATGCCGGGTACTCATTTTACCGACCATGGATGGATGGAAGGCTGAGTGGACCTTGACCCCTTTTACCAGAGATTCGACTTCCTCCTTCCGTTGGAATCGAACTCCGGCCATGAGCAGAGCTTCGGCTGCATTACCGCTGCTTACCACTCTGCGCCATGGAGGATTTTATTACAACCCTACAAGGACTGTAATCTGTTGGTAGATCCCTGGGGAGATTTGTAGTCAATTCGCAAGTGCTTCTGGCTTCCAGTTTAACAATAGCAACAAAAGCACACACTCATTTGGAAATTTGACAACTGAAATTAAGAATACTTGTAGAAAGTAGGAATAGATCTATGTGTGGAAAGACTGTGAGCTTGTCTCAGTACTGATAACCCTGTGCTCAGCAACTTCTCAGAGACACCATGTTCTTTCATACTAGATGTATGTCTTTTGCACCTGGCTGTAGTTGTGCTCTTGAGGTTCTAGGGTAGGTTCCAGATTCTGCAACAGCAGTGCATTCTCAGTAATGCCAGCATTGCCACTCACTGAATGGGGATGGGGCAAGGTGCCTGCAAGTTCAGGGCTGGTGGCACCAACATCCTGCAGCAGGTGGGCACACACCTGCAGGCTTGTGCTGCATTCCACCAAAGTATCCCCAACCTTGCCATCTCAGTGCCATTGCCATTCTGCTCCCTCCCCCATGTATCACCTATAATAATAATAATAATAATAATAATAATAATAATAATAATAATAATAATAATAAACTTTATTTCTACCCCGCCCTTTTTCCAATAGGACTCAGAGCAGCTTACAAGTAAAAACAACACCAATTAAAACATACAAAATATACTATTAAAAAAGAATTAAACTATGAGAAAAATTAAAACCATAAAAAATAGGTTAAAAACAGCGGACAATTTAAAATAATAAAATCATATAATGTAGTCACCAAACCTATGACACTTAATCCTGGTCGTTCTCTATCCCAAATGCCCGTTGAAATAAAACAGTCTTTACTTGTCGCCGGAAAGACGGCAAGGAGGGAGCTGATCGTACCTCACTTGGAAGGGAGTTCCACAGCCTAGGGGCAGCCACCGAAAAGGCCCTATCTCATGTCTGCGTCATATGTGCTTGCGAAGGTGTGGGGAACACAAGAAGGGCCTCACCTGAAGATCTCAAATCCCGGACAGGTTCATGTAGGGAGATACGATCTGTCAAATGCCATCAAATTATTGGAAGAGTCCTGACTTCCGGGAAGGGTGACTTCGCTTGTGCCTGCTTTTGAGACGGGCTCCCGCCTCAAAAGAAGCTTATTCAGATATAAATCAGTCAGAACATTTTTTATTTTGACTGATGAAATTTCTCCCGGGCAGGGAGAAACGTAGAGATCAACCTCAAAAGCCTGTTTTTGTTGGGAGGACTGGATTTCATTAATTTATGAGAAAAGGTCCAGCCAGCAATGCCGGACAGACTTCCGAACAAGCTCTATCTGTTTAATGCGATACGTTTATCTTTTCTTCAAAGAGAAAACAGACTAACAGGCAAGCACCCTTCTTTCTATTATTTTTTTTACTTGGTTTAAATTGTTGCAGCAAAAAGAGATTTGTCAAATTAATCAGCTTTAAAGAGCTTCTGGATGAGCTATAACTCTTCTCTGTTATTCACGAAATTAACAGCTTATCTCTGTTTCTATTGCAAAAAGCTGTCCTGGAAGTGCATTCTAAAGATATAAACAGAAGAGGGATTTCTATTCCGAGGAACATTATATTGTCTGGGACTATTCTCTTTTTGGTCTATTTTATTTTGACGAATCTGCTTCTTCACGACGCCACTAACTGTTTTGATGCTGGGAACTAAATTTGTTTTGTATTCTTGAACATAGAGAGATAAGGCAGGCTGCTCTGTTTATACTGTGATGTCATCAAGCCTGGAATATTAACCCAATTGTTGCTGAAATAAGAAGTGGTTCTTCTTTATTTTTGTTTTGTTTTGTTTTCGTGGTTTTAAAAATGGCAATCAAGAAAGTGGCTGAGAATCTGGAAGTAATTATGTTTCAGAAAATAATGGATGAGATTGAGATAACGAAACAAACCCTGCGACAGGGCAGTAAGGAGCTGAAAATTGAACTGAGCAAAATTACGCAGGAGCTTAAAGAAATAGGGGATCCTGTGAGAGAGGAGAATGAGATCAGAGATGAGAAAAGAAAAAATAAAGGGAAGATACAAGCCCTGGAGATTGGAACAAATGTGGAATTGGAAAAAGATCTGGAGTTTATGGATATTAGAAATAAAATCTACTGTTTGGAATTTAACGTTATCTCTGAAGAAATTAATGAAGATATTAGAGATAAAGTTATCAATGGCTTGGATAATCTTCTGGACTGGAATGACGTGATGGAGCTTGATATAGAGAAAATCTATGGAATTAACTGCAGCCATGTGACAATGGAAAAACTCTCAAGAGATGAGCCAGTGCATTTTGTAAAAAAGAAGAACAGAGATATGACTTTACAACAATATTTCAGCAACTTATTCAGAATTGATGGCAAGAAAATATTTGGGATAGAGGAAATTCCCATCAGACTCTTATTATATGACTATGGCTATGACAGCAAGATTATTATGGAATACTGATAATGGAAGATTGGACACTGAAATTACTGGACTTAACAGGACTATTGAAGATGGAAGATGGAATTAATAGGGATAATGGAATAATGGCTATTGAAATTATTGGACCTAACAGATTTTGATGAGATGGATTAATCGATATGTTTATTTGGGCTATGGTTATGACAATAAGATTATTATTATTATTAACGAGATGGATTAATCGACATGTTTATTTGGAGAAAAATTGATAGATATATTTCTTAAAGAATTGAAACCTTTCTTTGACTTTTTGTGGAAAGAATAAAGTAATGTTTATGAGATTTGATGATTAATTAAGATAACTACTGGAGGAAAGTGATTTTATAATATAATTTAAGAGACAGGATTGTTATATATTGTAGACCTATAGCTGATTTGATCTGTGACAAATGGGAAGTCAACATTTTATTTTTTTGTTTAATCATTTTTGTTTTGTTTTGTTTTTTGTCTTTGAATGTTTTATGATTTTGTTTTGTATGTTTTATGAATATTTGAATAAAAATTATTGTAAAAAAAAAAATTATTGGAAGAGTCCTGGCTATATTTCTCTCTCTTGACGTTTAGGAGGAAATATAAAGCACACTACAGAATTTACATTACCATTGATTTCAATAGGTCTTAAAAGATCAAGGAAGAAAAGTATAGAGGGTAATTTATATTGTAATTTATAGAGGTACTGTAGTGTATAGGTTTCTGCAAAAGCCAGTGTGGTGTGGTGATAAGAGTACTGGGCTAGGGCCTGGGAGACCTGGCTTCAAATCCTCATTCAGCCATGAAACTCACTGGGTGACATTTGGGCTAGTCACCTTCTCAGCCTAAACTACCTCATAGGGCTATTCTGAGGATATATTCGGAAGGTGCAGGACTATATATGCCACACTGAGCTCTTTGCAGGAAAGTTGAGATGTAAAGAAAATAAGGCATTAAATAAAATTAAGGCTATAATTCTATGCACATTTACTTGAGAGTCATTCATTGGCGATCACTCATAGCCAAGTAAGATTGCCTTCCAGGGTTTGGAAGAAGCCTGTGCGTGAATTTGTTTTATGTGGGGAGATCGGTGCACGACGATCCACACACAATCTTGACAGAAAAAGGCTTTGATCCAATGGCATTGATACAACGACGATTGGAAGTCTTTTATCTGCTGCAGCCTTCATCCGCCTTCACAGCCATTGTAACATACACATTGTTATCCTCCGCCTGTTCTGCCATTGAGGACTTTCTTGGGTTGTTCTTTGTCTGGTTCCTCTCCCTTGACCTTACTGCCATGGGTGACCCTGTTGGGAGTACATGACTCCCAATGGCATTGCTCACAGGGTTCATTGGAACACGCAAGCCCACTCACCACTGCAAGGTGACGATCCAGCAAGGGGACTTGAGAGTAAGCTCCACTGAACAGTGAAAGTTACTTTTGAGTAAACCTGCTTGAGATTATGTTGTTAAAACACGAGGGATAACTATTACTAGGGTTGCCAGGTTCAGGGCCTGAGACTGATCCTGTATCTTTAGAAGAGAAAGTCAGCCAAGTGCAGGTGTTCTTGGATACCTATCCATGGATACCTGTTGGAGGCTGGGCCTGGCAACTGTGAGTAGACTCATAGGCAAACTCTTCCCCTCCCTTTCTCTTGCCCCCCCCACAGTTTCTTCTAAGGGGCTGGAATCCTAATCCTTCTTACCTGGGAGTAAGTCCCATTGAACTGAATGGGATTTACTTTAGAGTAGGCTTACGACTGTACTACAAATGTAATCAATTGTAAAAATTAACAATGTAAACAGTCCTTGCTGAACTCTAGCTTCTCTGACAGAACTCTTGTTCTAAAGTAAATCAATTCAGGAGGATAAATGGAACATGTCATGGCAGAACAGGAACTAATAATTAAATTCAATTGTGTCAATCTGGCTTTGAAAAGCAACTATAGATACTATGCACATTACTGAGATACACAGTTTGTAGTCATCCTCCATTTTTTTCATACTCTGCTTAATACCACATATTGTGGATATCTCTTTAAATGAAAATGAAATGTCCACTCTCTGGCTATCTGGCTATAACTGACACCACTTTGCTTCTGTCCATTCCTGTATATGTTAAGATTGATGTTACACACAAAAGCTCATGTACAAAACCAAAATCTAACTCTATATCTATCTGTCTATCCATCCATACACACAAACATATGCACAAGATCTCTTTTAATTTTTTCAATACATTGAGATAAACAGAAGTGGCAAATAGATGGCTATGTTACTGAATGTACCAAATCTTATGAACACACACAGATTCCTGGGGAGAAGCCCAAACTATACTAATTGCTAAATCAGGAAAAGATCCATCATCCCCAAATTCATATAGACTGGCTGCTTTATTGAATCAATATTTTAAATTCTGGTCTGCTATATTTACTAAATTATATATCTTTATCAATGAGAACCAGCCAGGTTTTACACCCAGTCATAAAATGTGTTTGAATGCCAAATGATAAATATCATAGACAACCTGAAGCATTCTAATCACCAGAGAGCCATCCTCAATGCCAAAAAGGCATTCAATAGGCTAGAATGGCTTTATTTATGGAAATCATTACAAACCTTTGGAATCAGGGATCAATTTCTGAGATGAATTAAAAGTATTTATAAAACTACCTTAACTAGAACACTGGTGAAGAGGAACCTCTCTGATTCATTAATTTTATAACAGGGCACATGACAGGATTGCCCCCTTTCCCTATTATTTGCCACAGCATTATTTATTTATTTATTTATTTATTTTATTACATTTTTAGACCGCCCTATAGCAATAAGCTCCCAGGGCGGTGTACAGCATGATAAAACAGGTTAAAATACAAAAACACAATAAAACATAATTAAAAATTTTCAATTTTAAATTCAAATTTTTAAATTTTTAAAATGCCTGGGCGAAGAGGTAGGTCTTTACCTGGCGCCGAAAAGATAGCAAAGAAGGCGCCAGGCGTATCTCATCAGGGAGGGCGTTCCATAGTTCGGGGGCCACCACTGAGAAGGCCCTAGCTCTAGTTATCGTTCTCCGTGCCTCCCTATGCGTTGGGACACGGAGAAGGGCCTTCGACGTCGACCGCAGCGACCGGGTAGGTACATAGCGGGAGAGGCGTTCCGCCAGGTATTGCGGTCCGATGCCGTTAAGGGCTTTATAGGTAAGAACCAACACTTTGAATCTGGCCCGGAAACATATTGGTAGCCAGTGCAGCTGGGCCAGGGCAGGTGTTATATGATCAATTTTTTTTGTCCCAGTAAGAACTCTGGCCGCAGCATTCTGCACCAGCTGAAGTTTCCGAACCGTCTTCAGAGGTAACCCTACGTAGAGTGCATTACAGTAGTCCAATCTAGAGGTTACCAGAGCATGGATAACTGTGGCAAGGTTCTCCCTATCCAGATAGGGTCGTAGTTGGGCTACCAGCCGAAGCTGGTAGAATGCATTCCGTGCCACCAAGGCTACTTGAGCCTCCAGTGACAGGAGCGGATCTAATAAGACCCCCAAACTACGGACCTGCTCCTTTAGGGGGAGTGTAACCCCATCTAGGGCAGGTCGGACATCAATCATCTGGGCAGAGAGCCCCCCCACCAACAGCATCTCAGTCTTGTCAGGATTGAGTCTCAGTTTATTAGCTCTCATCCAGTCCATTATCGTGGCCAGGCAGTGGTTTAGTACATTAGAGACCCTTGCCATCACCGTTAATACATGTAATAAACTGACAGGGTAAACATACCACCCCAGAGAAGTGGAGGGGGACGGAAGGGAGGTGTCCCTCCTTTGAAAGGAAAGGGCTAGTAGGGAAGGGGTTTAAGGGAAATTTGAAAGAGATGAAAGTATTTGTTCTTAGACCAAAGAATCCCAAATATGTGACAAGAACAGCTCATTTCTACAACCTGTGTATTTATTTTATTTATTTATCTCTATGTTTGACAAATTAAGCAAATTTGCATTTCCCCCTTTATATTTTAGGGCAGGTCAAATGTATAGCATACAAAAGTTTGAGAATCCATTGAAAATTACTGAGCGCTGTGGGGGTGGAGTGACTCTTAACCAGTCAGACCAAGAAGTCAATCTGATGTAACATTAATTTGGCTTGCATTACCGTCAATGAAGAAATCGGGAAATTTGAGAAGATTATTGTCCTCTGTTTCATATTCCATTTCACTAAAGCACCCATCAGCTCCACCCTATCGAAGCTCTAACTAATTTTGTAACTCTGCTTCCAGGTTCTTTTTAAGGGTTGTGCAGCTACAACATTCATCTGGAGTGTGTGCACTATATTGCGTTCTACTAGATAAAATAAATAACATGATGAAATTATTGATTTCTTTCCTACTTCTAGCAGCCAGGCATGAGGTTCCCACTCTGGTATAGAGGAATGCTCCCAACATCCCTGTGCATGCCATTCCTTCCACTCCTGACCTTTGCATATTTATCATGGAAATCTCAAGAAGCCCTATAAGTTCATTTGGCTGAACATCCTTGCAAGTTCCCCACGACTGGGAACCCTGCATTATCAGCACTCCCAATTGTATTCCTACTGAAATTAGACAGGCCTCTGCAACTATGATATTTCATTTCCCGCTGATAATGTTTCTGTTTCTCCATTTCACCAAGTGTTTTTGGACAATTAATTTTGTAGAATCATAGAATAGTAGAGTTGGAAGGGGCCTATAAGGCCATCGAGTCCAACCCTCTGCTCAATTCAGGAATCCAACTTAAACCATACCCAACAGGTGGCTGTCTAGCTGCCTCTTGAATGCGTAATTCGTTCCATTGTCATACTGCTCTAACAGTTAGGAAGTTTTTCCTGATGTTCAGTTGAAATCTGGCTTCCTGCAACTTTATTTATTTTATTTATTTATTTAATTTAATTTATATACCGCCCTAAGCCCGAAGGCTCTCTGGGCGGTGTACCAAAAGATAAAAAAACAAGCAATGTATAAATACAATAAATACAATAAATCAAGAAAACAAAACAAACAAACAATAAAAGAACCAAACAACATCCAAAATACAAATAATGATGAAAATGCTATTAAAACACACTTTAAAATGCCTGGGAGTATAAAAAGGTTTTCACCTGGCGCCGAAAAGATAGTAGCGTCGGCGCCAGGCGCACCTCATCGGGGAGGCTGTTCCACAGTTCGGGGGCCACCACAGAAAAGGCCCTGGTTCTAGTCACCACCCTCCGAGCTTCTCGATGGGATGGCACTCGGAGGAGGGCCTTAGATGTTGAGCGCAGTGTCCGGGTAGGTTCATATTGGGAGAGGCGGTCCACCAGGTATTGCGGTCCCATGCCGTGTAGGGCTTTATAGGTCAAAACCAGCACTTTGAATCTAGCCCGGAAACAAACAGGAAGCCAGTGCAGACGGGCCAGAACAGGTGTTATATGAGCGGACCTTCTGGTCTGCGTCAGCAATCTGGCCGCTGCATTCTGGACTAGTTGTAGTTTCCAAACAGTCTTCAAGGGCAGCCCAACGTAGAGCGCATTGCAGTAGTCCAGTCTAGAAGTTACCAGAGCATGAACAACTTGAGCCCATTATTCCACATCCGGCACTCTGGGATGATTGAGAAGAGATCCCGGCTCTCCTCTGTATGACAACCTTTCATGTACTTGAAGAGTGCTATCATATCTCCCCTCAGTCTTCTCTTCTCAAGGCTAAACATACCCAGTTCTTTTAGTTTCTCCTCATGGGGCTTTGTTTCCAGTCCCCTGATCAACCTTGTTGCTCTCCTCTGAACCGCTTCCAGTTTGTCTGCATTCTTTTTAGTGTGGTGTCCATAACTGGTACAGTACTCAAAATGAGGCCTAACCAGTGCTGAATAGAGGGGAACTAGTACTTCATGCGATATAGAAACTATGCTTCTGTCAATTCAACCTAAAAAAAGTGCATTTTTTGCAGCCACAAAACTGTTGGTTAATATTCAGCTTGTAATCAACAACAATTCTAAGACCCTTCTCACATGTAGTACTGCTGAGCCAAGTATCTCCCATTTTATAACTGTGCCTTTGGGGTTTGTTTCCTAGGTGTAGAACTTTGCACTCATCATATCAAAAATTTCATTTTGTTGTTTTCAGCCCAATGTCCAGCCTATCAAGATCTCTTTGAATTTTGTTTCTGTCCCCCAGAGTATTAGCTATCTATCCCAATTTTGTATAATCTGCAAATCTGATAAGCATTCCCTGCACCTCCTCATCCAAGTCATTAACAAAATGTTGAAGAGCAGTAGGCCCAGGACTAAGCGCATCAGTACCTCACTTGTTACCTCCCCCACTTTGAGAAGGAACCATTGATAAGCACTCTTTGAGTACAATTCTGTAGCCAACCTGATGTTCCATCCAGCCCACATTTAGCTAGCTTGCTAATCAGAATATCATGGGACACTTTGTCAAAAGCTTTGCTGAATTTGAGATATATTATGTCCACAGCATTCCCACAGTCTACCAGGGAGGCTACCCGATCAAAAAATGAGATAAGATTAGGATTTGTTCTTGACAAATCCATGTTGGCTTCTAGTAATCAGTGCATTGTTGTCAAGGTGCTTACAGACTGACCGCTTTATAATGTGCTCCAGAATTTCCCCAGGGATTGATATCAGGCTGACTGGTCTGCAGTTCCCAGGTTCCTCCTTTTTGCCCATTTTGAAGACAGGGGCAACATTAGCCCTCCTCCAGTTATCTTGCCACTTCACCCATCCCTTATGATTTCACAAAGATAATAGACAATGGATCCGAGAGTTCTTCAGCCAGTTACTTCAATACTCTAGGATGCAGTTCATCGGGCCCTGCAGATTTGAACTCGTTCAAAGTGATTAGGTATTCCTTGACCATTGTCTATCAATCTCAAACTGTAATCCTGCCCCTTCAACTTATACTTCACGTTTGCCAGGAGGGTCATAGACCCTCTTTTGGGCGAACACTGAGCCAAAGTAGGATTTGAGCACTTCTGCCTTTCCTTTGTCACCTGTTATCATTTTGCCATCCTCATTGAGTAGCTGTACCACCATTTCTTTTCTCTGTCTTTTACCATGCATATTTCTGAAGAAACCTTTTTTTTTTTTTGCTTTTAGCATCCCTCACTAAATTCATTCTCAGCTTTAGCCTTCCTGATGCCATCCGTGCAATTCCGTGATACCTGCCTGTACTCTTCCTTTGTGGCCTGGCCTTCCTTCTACTTCCTGTATGTGTCCTTTTTTGTTTTCAGGACATCTCTAAGCTTTTTGTGAAGCCACATTGGCTTCTTCTGTTGTCTTCCACCTTTTTTTCTTGTTGGAATTGTGTGCAATTGTGCCTTTAGAATTTCCTTTTTTAGAAACTCCCACCAATCTTGGACTTCGTTTCTCATTAGGATTGCTTGCCATGGAACCTTACTTATAATTGTTTTGAGCTTATTATCAGCTTTTCTGAAGTCCAGGGTACACATATGGCTACTCTCAGCTTTTGCTTCCTTTAAAATCAAGAACTCAAGCGTAACATTGTCACTTTCCCCTGGTGTACCCATAACTGCCATTTCATACACAAAGTCATATCTGTTGGTTAGAATCAAGTCAAGGATAGGTGATCATCTAGTTCCTTCCTCCTCTTTCTATAGGAGAAAGTTATCAGCAACAAAAGTCAGGAATTTCGTGGACAGGGGCATGGATTTAATTCAGTGTTGATCATTTGTTCTTTTATAATTTTATGATGTTTTAATTTTATTTACACCACCATGATACTTTTATGAGTTGGTGATTTATAAATATTATAAATAAATAAATATAAATAAGTTCATCCCATAATTATACACAAACCAATGCCTCTGTTACTGCCCGGACCTTTGTCTTGTGGCTACACAGGGTTCTACATGTTCTTCCTAGGCTTATGTCTACTTTGTCCTCACCTAAGTTAGACCTGTTATCGACAGCAGACAACTGGCTAGGTAAACCTAGAAAAGAAATCTTTCCCAAGTTCCCCTTGGGACTGAGGATGTATCAGGAAATATAATAATAGGATTCCACAGCAGAAAAATCAGAATATATTTATTTCTATACTAAGGTCTGGTTCAAATTAGAAATACTAGTAGCTGGCCTCAGCCATTGCAGAAATTGTGCATATATAATTATAGAAAGAATCTGGCCTTACCCAGTAGTTTAACAGTTAAACAGATCTGTATTGCTGGCCATAGCCAGAACATACTGTTTTAACAAGCATATAGCTGCCTCTAACTTACATTACATGGGTTAGATAGGCACACAGCTGGCTTTAACTAGTTTATAACTATTCATTAGTTAGTGCTGATAATTGTGAGGCAGTTACACAGTGCCTTAGTGTGGCTGGCAAATGACATAACAGTGCATTATATCAGTGAATGGCTTCAAGGCACAATGTCTTATACATGTAAGCATTTATTAATAACAGCCTTATACACTTCTTATTTGTACTAACAACCTTAGACATTTCTTGATTGAATAAACTGTACTCTCATAATACCAGCCTAATACAATACAATACATACTTTTTGCTTCAGGAAAAGGAATGCTCTCATCCTTGTGTGGGGATCTATAAAATGGAGGAATTTGCTTGGTTTCTAAGCAGCCACTGGTCAGTGTCAGGCAGCGTCTTTGGCACAATCACTAGGACTGGCCTCTTCGGTGCAGTCTTAAAGGACTGGCTTGAGCATTGGATTTGAGGGCTATTTATAGGCCTTTTTTATTGGATGAGGGCTTTCACTTTACTCTTTTGTGCCTCCTTGGAGGGCTAACTGCTTTGCATCCTGTAACTTGTTAGAAGTATGACAGGACTTGTGACTCCTTGGAAAGTTGACAATGTTGCAGTTTGTCTCTCCCCAATGATTTAACAGGCTTGTTTCCAAAGATACCTTTTGTTTACAGAAGGGAGAAGGGAAGTACCCAAACTCTTGGCAGACTTCCAAACCAGCTGTTCTCTAGCAGAGAGGAAGGAGATTACTCTCAGATAGGGGAGGAAGTGAAAAGCAAAAGAACTCTTACAGCAACTAGACAGTTTGCACTCTAGCTGTTGTTTTTTCAATATATAACTCTTGTCTCCCAACTTTTATACTTTTTATTTAACCTTGGAGAGCTCGAAAGGGCCAAAACCAAGAAAAATAAAAGGCAGCCTATAATACCTTCATCTTTCTCTGTATCATTCTTCCCATGGCTGAAAAAACAGCCTCTCAACTCAGACTCTCAGGTTGTTGTTTTTTTGTTTTGTTTTAAACCCAGGAAATTCCCTGTGGAACATGGATTACTTGGATTCATTCCAATTTGGCTTTAGGCCTCGCCATGGCACTGAAACTGCCTTGGTCACCCTGGTTGATCACATTTGTTGGGACAGAGATAGGGAGAATGCGACCCTGCTCAATCTCCTTGATCTCTCAACAGCTTTTGATACTATTGACCACCATATCCTTCTGGAACGTCTCAAGGAGGTTGGGGTACTGTGCTTCAGTGGTTTCACTCATACCTCCAGAGCCATGTCCAAAAAGTAGTTATGGGAGGCTACTGTTCAGCACAATGGGAATTATCCTGTAGTCTTCCACAGGATTCCATGTTGTCTCTTATGCTATTTAGCATCTATATGAAGCCACCGGGAGCTGTCATCAGGAGATTTGGGGTGAGATGCCATCAATATGCAGATGACACTCAGCTCCACCTCTCTATTCCATCTGAATCAGGAGAGGCAGTTGAGGTGTTGACCAGTACTTGGAGGCAGTGATGGACTGGATATTGGCCAATAAATTGAGGCTGAATCCTGAAAAGACAGAGGTGTTATGTGTCCACAGTTCTCATGTCTAGGAGATGGGAAGATGGCCTCTTCTGGATGAGGTTGTTCTTTCTTTGAAGGAACAGGTTCGCAGTCTCAGGGAATTCCTTGATCCAACACTATCACTGGAGGTTCAGGTGGCCTCAGTGGCTAGGAGTGCCTTTTTCCAGCTCTGGCTGGTTTGCCAGCTTTGGGCCCTTTTGGACAGAGAAGACACACAATACTCCATGGTCTGGTAACTTCCAGACTGGATTATTGCAATGTGCTCTATGTGGGGCTGCCCTTGAAGATGACTCAAAAACGTCAGCTGGTCCAAAATGCAGTAGCCATATATACTGACTCGAGTTTCCTTTAGAACTCACATAACCTCTGTTTTAAAACAGCTGCATTGGTTGCCAGTTTGTTTCCGGGCCAAGTTCAAGGTGCTAACTTTAATGTTTAAAGCCCTATATCTGAAAGACCATCTCCTTCCCTACAGATCCTCTTGGGTGTTGAGATCAACACAGGAGGTCCTTTTGCTAGTTCTACCACCCTCAGAAGTTTGGGTGGTGGTGGCCTGGGAGAGGGCCTTCTCTGTGGCAGCCCCTAAGCTATGGAACTCCCTCCCCACCAAGGTACATCTGGCAACTTCATTGTACAACTTTTGGTGAATGCTGAAAACACACCTCTTTACCCTGGTCTTCGACACTTGAGATGTATATTTTTTAGGACCCACCCTATTTTCTGTGATGTTATATAGGTTGCTTTTAACTATTTTAATTATGTATTTTAAAACTGGTGACCCACCCTGGGACCAATAATAATAATAATAATAATAATAATAATAATAATAATAATGTGAGATGTTGGATTATTAGTATTTTTTCCAACAAACCAACTGTGAGGACATCACTTTTTTCAGTTGAAATAATTTATGCTTCCAAGATCAGAGGAACAAAATTTGGTATAGAACACTAATGGGTATTGGGGAAGTTTATTATTAACTGGTGGGCTACTCCAAATTTGCATATTTTTGTTAAAGTAACTGGAAAGTATGACAATTAACATGTTGGGAATTGTGACAAGTCCTGTCTCCCCAGCTGTCTTCCAACCAACTGGACTGATCACCAAGCTACTGCCAAGACAAAACATTAAGAAACCACAATCAATTTTGTATACTTCACACAAAAGACTGGCCTTAGGGGTGGGCTAGCTGGGCGGTCACCTGTTGTGTTAAGCTGAGGGGGACACCAAGGGGAGCTGAGGAGGGTACTATGCTGAGCAGGGCCAGCTCCAGGCATGCCAGGGCCCTTGGGCTCCAGCCTGCCCTGGGCCCCGGCACACACTGCTGTGGTTCGCACCGTCCGCCCATTCCCTTGCTCCACCTATCTTTCCGTCCTGTGTTTTGCAGCTACATGTGTAATGCTGCCTGTGATGCGTCCTTCCCTGGCTCTCCCTGTCAGGTTCCTACCTGCGTGTGGCTACTGCCTGTCACTAGGCACCACCAGGGACTCCACCAGTCCGGACCGCTCTCTCTTATGGTTTCCCTATCCGCTCTAGCACAGATCTCAACAGATCCCCCTGCTAAGCAACCACCAGTAACGTCCCAATACTAGTATTCCCAGAGACTCTGAATACTGGTATTGTTATTCTCTTCACCGCTGCCACCATTTGTTACAGTTCCCCTTCAGCCTTGGTCATTACCTTACCCTCCCTTCTGGTCTGTGAAACCCCAGCCAAGGATCAGGCCTTTGGTAAACCAAATTAAGTATTTATTAAAGATAACAAAGCTAACAAGATTAACAAGATTAACAAGATTTCTTCTTAAGGCACATAAGCATATGGTTTTACTCAATACTAATCCGAACTCCACCTCCCTCCTGGTAAACAACTCTCTAAACCCCACCAAGCAATCCACTCTTTCTCTTCTCCCCCCCAGATTCCACAATTTACCACCTCACATTCACCCAGATTTACCTGTCATCCTTTCATTTATACTGTCAGCCATTTTAAACATTCAGCCAATCATCAAGCATTCTATTGCCCATTCACTCCCCCTCCTCTTTCACTACTTACCATGTATACTCTAAACAACCAGCACTTACCATATATACACTAATATATAGGAACATCACATTCCCCCCCCTTAAACAACTGCAGAGTATTATTCCTGTTCCAGGATTTATACGTCGCGTTAACAAATAAAAGTCTCTATGGGGAAAATGTCTTTCTTTGTTCCTCTGTCTGGTCACATCACTGCAATCCCAGCCACTTGCCTGGAAAGTCCATCGGCCAGTACATTGTCCTTGCCTTTGATGAACTGGAAGTCCACTTGATAGTCCTGTAGGGCCCAGGACCACCTCTGCAGCATAGTGTTATGGTTTTTCATAGTCTGCAACCATAACAAGGCCCGATGATCCGTAGTCACTGTGAATCTTCGTCCCCACACGTATGGGCGCAACTTGTTCAGTCCCCACACGACCGCTAGGCACTCCTTCTGGACCGACGAATAGTTTTTCTCCCTCGGCGTCAGCTTGCGACTCAGGTACGCCACTGGATGTCTGGTGCCTTCTCTCTCCTGCAGCAAGATGACTCCCAGCGCGAGGTCCGACGCATCTGTAGCCACGATGAATGGTTTCTCATAGTCTGGTGCTATTAATATGGGTCCTTGGCACAAGGCTTGCTTCAGTAGATCAAAAGCCTTCTGACATTCATCCGTCCATACCACACGCTCAGAACACTTCTTCTTTGTTAATTCATGCAAGGGGGTTGCTATTTCCCCAAAATTTCTCACAAACTTCCTATAAAATCCAGCCACACCCAGAAATGCCCTTACTTGTTTTTTGGTTAAGGGGATCGGCCACGCTTGTATTGCCTCCACCTTGCTCCATAAGGGGGTGATTTTCCCACTCCCCACCTTATGTCCTAAATAGATTACTTCCTTTAGTCCAAACTGGCATTTCTTAGCTTTTATTGTGAGGCCTGCTTTTCTTAAGGCCTCCAATACTGTTGTCAGGTGTTGGACATGCTCAGGCACCGACTTGCTAAAAATGGCCACGTCATCGATATAGGCCACTGCAAAATCTGACATGCCTCGCAACACAGTATTGATTAGCCTCTGAAATGAACTTGGTGAGTTCCTTAGTCCCATGGGTAAGGTCACAAACTCATATAACCCATCTGGTGTACTGAAGGCAGTTTTGGCTCTGGATTGCTCGTCTAGTTCCATTTGCCAAAATCCTTTACAGAGATCTAGTGTAGAGATAATGGTTGCAGCCCCCAATAACTCTAACATTGCGTCTACCCTAGGCATAGGATATGCATCTGGGACAGTAATTTTATTGATTAGCCGATAATCAATGCAAAACCTGGTCGTTCCATCTTTTTTTGGAACCAGGACAATACTTGAGGCCCAGGGACTGATGGATTCCCTGATCACTCCTAATTCCAGCATCTCTTCCACCTCCTTTTTGATCTCATTCAAAACTTTCCAATTCACACGGTACGGAACAGATCTGATTGGGGCATGATCTCCAGTATCAATGGAATGTATAACTATACTGGTTCGGCCAGGTTTGTTGCTAAAGAGATTCCTATAGGTTTTCAAAACTCTCAGAATCACCTCTTTTACTTCCTCCTTCACCTCCTCTGACCATTCCACTTGATCTACCCCTCCTTTGTCTTTGCTTTCCTGTACCAAATCTGGAAGTTCAGGCCCACTTCCCTCAGGGAATAAGGTAACTTGCAACACCTTTGCATCCCTGGTATGGTAAGGCTTTAACATATTTACATGAAGCACTTTGCTTTTGTTTAATTGGTCTGTGGTGATTACATATGTCACTGTGTCAAGCCTTTCTCTGATGGTATATGGTCCTTCCCAGTTAGCCTGTAATTTGTCATGTTTCCTGGGTATGAACGCCATAACCATATCTCCCACATCATACACACATTCTCTGGCTGTTCTGTCATACCAGTAACTTTGCTTCTCCTGTGCATGACTCAAATTCTCTTTCACTACTTCCATCATTGATGTTAATTTATTGCGGAATTCCAATACAAAATCTACTACAGAAGTTTTGTACTCTCCCAGAGTTCCTTCCCATGATTTTTTTAGCAGTTCCAAAGGTCCCCTCACTTTTCTAGTGAACATGAGTTCAAAGGGTGAGAAGCCTGTTGACTCCTGAGGGACTTCTCTGTATGCAAATAAGAAGCATCCCAACCGTTCATCCCAGTCTTGTGGGTGATCTTGAACATAGCTTCTTATCATGCCCTTCAAAACTCCATTGAATCTCTCAGTTAGCCCATTAGTGGCGGGATGGTAAGTAGTGGTCTTTAGATGTTTTAGACCACAACATTTCCACATACATTGCATCACTTCTCCCATGAATACACTGACTTGATCTGTCAGCACTTCATGAGGGAAACCCAGCCTCATAAAGATTTTTAATAAAGCCTCTGCCACTACAGGGGCTTCTACAGATCTCAGTGCTTCTGCGTCTGGGTACCTGGTGGCAAAATCCACCACCACCACTAGATATTTCTTGCCATGCCTTGTGGGTTTGGAAAAAGGGCCCACCAAATCTATTCCCACTCTATAAAAGGGTTGTCCAATTATAGGAAGGGGCTTTAAGGGTGCCTTGGTCTTTACTCCACTCTTTCCCACCTTTTGGCATATTCCACAAGATAGACAATGATGTTTTACATCCTTGGAGATATTTGGCCAATAATAATGTGCAGCCAATCTCCTCTTGGTCTTTTTTATTCCCAGATGTCCTGCACATGGGACATCGTGGGCTACCTCTAGCAATCTGGTTCTGTATTTGCTAGGTACTATCAATTGCTTCACTGGTTCACATTCATCCTTTCTCTCAGCAGGCATCCACAGTCTATATAAAATCCCATTCTCACACACAACTTGATTCCTCAGTTTGTCAGTGAAAGGAATCTGTTGGGTCAGCGCTTGTTCCTTTATCTGCTTCAGACTTATATCTTTATGCAGCTCTTCCCTGAATTGATCTGCTTCTTCCCCAGAGACCACTGGATACAGTTTGTCTTCTTCAGCAGGCCTGCTAGTGGTTGCTATGGTGACCTGAGGCTGGTTAACAGATTCCACCCTGTTTGTTTCAGCCCCCCTTAATATGGCTTCTTTTTCTCTGCCAGTTTGCTGTCTGGTCACTACATATATTTTCCCCTGTGCCCCCATAACATCTCTTCCCAGTATTACTGGTTCTTGTTGCTGGGCATTAATACCAACTTTATATTGGCCCTTTCGGCCTCTCCATTCCATTTTCACTAGGGCCACAGGCAAACTCTCTGGTTGACCCCTCACTCCTTGGATAGTCACTGTTTCCTGAGGTAATATTTCTTCAGATTTTATTAAATCTGGCCTCAGTAACGTCTGAGCGGCACCAGTGTCAAGCAATGCCCAATAAGTTGCCCCTTGTACACTCACTTCCTCTCTCAGACTTGAATCAAGGTCTGTTACTTCTGTCCAGTTTATCTGGCAAAACTGAACCTTTTTCGCTGCTTCTAAAGCCTTGGGCTCTGTTTTCACTGCCCTTGTCTGAGCAGGATTACTAATGGGGTTGGCAACCTCACATTGAAAACGTAGGTGCCCCGGTCTACCACATTTGTAGCATAATTTCTCCTCACTTTTAGGGTACACAGATCCACTCTGGGGTGTCCTGTACCATTCAGATTTTAATGGAGGACTCACTCGCTGTGGTACCACATCCCTTCTGCCAGCACTATATGGTCTGGGTTTAAACTCTCTTGATGTTTTCCCCACCCAGCCAGTTCTATTGGAGGCGAAGTGATCCGCCATCTCTGCGGCCTCCTGCACAGATGTAGGGGAACGGTCTTTGACCAGGAGCCTTATTTCTGGTGGTAACTGATGGTATAATTGATCCAGTAACATGAGGCTTTTCACCTCTTCCACTGACTGAGCTTTGGCACTACTCATCCACTTTCCAAATATATCCATCAACTTTGCTCCCAGTTCCACAAAAGACCTCCCTGTCTGTATCTGGCAGTTTCTGAAAAGCTTTCTAAAATAATCAGGCCCCAGTCTGAATCTTTTAAACACCGCTTCTTTGAATTCAGCATAGGTGACGGGCCTGTCTGAGGGGAAATATTGGTATACCTCAGCCAATTCCCCTTTAATCAGGTTTGATAAATACTGCATGTATTTATCTTCAGGTAGCCCCCACAACTGAGCTGCTTTTTCAAAGGTGCTGAGGTAAATTTGAGGATCTTGACCAGGCTCATAGACAGCAAAGTCCTTTGGAGTAATTTTTATTTTTGCTCCATCTCTGTCTTTCCTTTCTCCTCAGAGTGAAATTTCTCTCTATCAAATTTTAACTTTTCTACTTGTAATTCAGCATCCAATGCTCGTTGCTTCTCCCTCTCCTCAAACCCCAATCTCATTCTCTCAATTTCCAACTCCCTCTGTTTTTCCTTCTCTGCACCTTCCATCCTCAATCTCTCAGCTTCCATCCTCAATCTCTCAGCTTCCAACTCCCTCTGCTTGTCTTTTTCCTCAGCCTCCCATCTTAACTTCTCTCTCAAGTACTCTATATAAGCGGGATTGCTTAAATATCCTTCTGGGGTCTCTTCCCTGACAGGTTGTTTTTGCTGGGCAGTTGCAAATCCTATAAGTGCTACCCTCAATTCATCTACCCCTTTACCCTCGTGAGGTAAATGGAATGTTATGCACTTCTCCACCAGCTCCTCTCTTTTCATTTTTATGTATTCAGCCATGGTGTTTGAGTTCACTCACTCTTTGCCACACACTCTTTGCCAGTCACTCTCACAAGAAATCTTGTTTTGTTATTTCTGTTTGCCACACCACTGTTCTGGATTCTCTAGTATTCGTATCTGGATTCTCTGTTGTTCGTATCCCACCGCTACTGCCACCACATGTGAGGCGTCCTTCCCTGGCTCTCCCTGTCAGGTTCCTACCTGCGCGTGGCTACTGCCTGTCACTAGGCACCACCAGGGACTCCACCAGTCCGGACCGCTCTCTCTTATGGTTTCCCTATCCGCTCTAGCACAGATCTCAACAGATCCCCCTCCTAAGCAACCACCAGTAACGTCCCAATACTAGTATTCCCAGAGACTCTGAATACTGGTATTGTTATTCTCTTCACCGCTGCCATCATTTGTTACAGTTCCCCTTCAGCCTTGGTCATTACCTTACCCTCCCTTCTGGTCTGTGAAACCCCAGCCAAGGATGAGGCCTTTGGTAAACCAAATTAAGTATTTATTAAAGATAACAAAGCTAACAAGATTAACAAGATTTCTTCTTAAGGCACATAAGCATATGGTTTTACTCAATACTAATCCGAACTCCACCCCCCTCCTTCTCCACTCTCTCCTGGCAAACAACTCTCTAAACCCCACCAAGCAACCCACTCAGTTCACCTCATCCACCACCACCACCTCCCAGATTCCACTCTCCCTCTTCCTTTTATACGTTCAGCCATAGCGTCTACGGCTACCTTCTGTTAAAGCAGCGAAAAAGTGAAATTCATGCGACAGGGGAGGCCTGGGAGGACTCCCGGCTATCTCCCCTGAAAGGTAAATTTCTTCTCCTCCCCCTCCGTCTGAACTAATCACTGACGGAAGTGAGTGCTCAGCTGGTGGCCGTCTCTGAGAGATCTCTGTCTCAGAGGAAGCTTTTTTCAGTTTAAAAACCAGTCAAGAGGTAACTTTGACTGGCTTAAATGTTCTCCAAGGCAAAGGTGAACCGAACAGATTATCCACAAGACTTTGTTGAGCTGTCGGCGGCTGGAATTGATCAGGAATTCCCTGAGATAAGAAGGCATACCGATCGGCTGAAGATGAAGTCAGGACTTCCAACAAGCTGTACTGAAAAAAAGCAAGACTTTTTTTTTCTTCTTAAAAACGTTCTATAACCAGCGAGCCTTCTTCTGTCTAAATCTTATCATTTGGCTTAAATTACTACAGTAAAAGGGATTTGTTTACGAATCAGCAATTGAGAAACCTGGCTGAGTCATACTCTTTCTCTTTTAAATAAAATTAGGGAAGAAAGAAAATGTAAACAACTTATATATTTTTTTACGACAAAAAGCTGGCCTGAATTTAGAATTATAAAGATTAAAACGGATGAGAGGCAACTTGATTATTTGATGGAAATATATTTGGGACTATTTTTTTTTCTTTGGATTACTTCTTTTTGGACGAATCTGCTGTTCGTGTATGTTACTAATTGCTTGGTGTTGTGAACCAGTTTTCCATTCCTGGACGTAGGTAAGAACTGTGCTGGCTGGACTATAATAACAGGCCTGGAATATTAACTCTTTTGTTGGGGGAGGAAAAAAAAAAGAAATAGACTGCCTCTAGGTTTTGGAACAGTGGTTAATATCAGAAATTAAAGGCTTTTTTTGAGAATGACAACCAGAAAAGCAGCTAAGGCTCAGGAGCGAAGAGGTTCAATTGATCCACAGGAAGGGGTTGTATCCCCAGATATGTTTCAAAAAATAATGGAAGGGATTAGTGATTTAAAACAAGAAATGAAAATGGAATTGAAAGATATAAAAGACCATATTAAAATACAAGTGGATGAGATTAAAGGGACAATTGGGCAAATAATAGATGTAAAAAATACTAAAGAAAAGGTACAAATCTTGGAGAATAGAACAGATATATTAAATCTGGAATTAGAAAAAAATTTGGACTACATGGCTGTGATGGAATTGAGAAATAAAGAACATTGTTTGAGATTCCGTGCAATCCCTGAGGAAACAGGTGAAGATATCAGAGATAAAATTGTTAATGCCTTAGTAAAATTTTTGGATTGGAATGAAGATCGGATGGAATTTGAAATAGATAAAGTTTATAGAATTAATTCCAGATATGCAACAATGAAAAAAATTCCAAGAGATGTGCTTGTTCACTTTATAAAAAAGAGGACCAGAGATATGGTATTACAACACCACTTTAACAATACCTTTAAAATTGATGGCAAGGAAATACTGGTGATGAAGGAAATTCCTATTAGACTTTTACGTAAGAGAAAAGAATATGCTTTCTTTACAGAAAAACTTAAGCAATGCAAAATTCAATTTAGATGGGATGTTCCAGAAGGAGTTATTTTTACATTCAGACAACAGAAATATCGATTGAATACTGTTCAAAAAGCAAGGGATTTCTTGAGAAAAGCTTCAAAACACATGGAAGAAGATAAACTCAAAGATATGGATATAATTCCTGGGAAACAAAGTCAACAGGAACATGCAGAGGAGGGAAAGGAAGATGATGGATTAAAGGGAGCATCAGATACATTTTAAAATACACGCTTAAAGATGGATTACAAATATCTAACTTGGAATATAAATGGAGCCAACACGGCGCAGAAGAGAAAGTGTTTCATTATTTGAAAAAATTAAAATTGGATATAATTTGTTTACAAGAAACTCATATTAAGAAGAAAGATTCCAAATATTTGATTTGTAAAAATTTGGGTGAAGAATTTATTTTGGCTGGATTAAAAAAAAAATGGTGTTGTTCTCTACATTAACCCACAATTGCTTCCTAAATTGATATTACTGGATGATAGTGGTAGATTTGTGGGGGCTGAAATTACTTTACAGGGCATAAAAATTTTGATAGTGGGTATTTATGCCCCCAATGAAGATAAAACAAGGTTTTACACAGGACTTACGGAAAAATTGTCAGAGTTTTCATATGATCATTGGTGTGTCATGGGTGATTGGAATGGGGTAATCTCACCAAAAATTGATAGACTTTCTGAAAAAAATATTAAAGAGACACAGGGTAAACTACCGAAGATTTGCTTTGAATTGATGGAAAATTTAGAATTGATGGATACCTGGAGATATATAAATGATAATGCAAAGGAATTTACTTATTTCTCAGAAAGACATAAAACATTCTCGAGGATTGATATGATTTGGATGTCTAAAAATCTAGTGAAAGACATTTTTAAAATGGATATATTACCAAAAACTTTTTCGGACCACAATCCTGTGATATTAACTTTTTTTAAAAAAAATCTTGGATTTAGATGGAGACTAAATGAATCCTTATTACAGAATGATAAAGACCCAGGCCTGCAGGAAGAGAACATCACCGCCCAGGGAAGGAGAGTCTGCTGCTGCTGCTGTGGGATCACCACCTCCACCACCCTTCCCTGTGGGACTTCTGCCTGGCAGACCTGCATCCTGCAGGACCAGACCCCAGGTACCCAGCCAGCTGGGACTGATTGCTACCACCTGTCCCTCTTTGGAGGGATACATAAGCCGGCTGGCTGGGGTGGCCTGGGAGACCCAGGGCCTGCAGGAAGAGAACATTGCCGCCCAGGGAAGGAGAGTCTGCTGCTGCTGCTGTGGGATCACCACCTCCACCACCCTTCCCTGTGGGACTTCTGCCTGGCAGACCTGCATCCTGCAGGACCAGGCCCCAGGTACCCAGCCAGCTGGGACTGATTGCTATCACCTGTCCCTCTTTGGAGGAATACATAAGCCGGCTGGCTGGGGTGGCCTGGGAGACCCAGGGCCTGCAGGAAGAGAACATCGCCGCCCAGGGAAGGAGAGTCTGCTGCTGCTGCTGTGGGATCACCACCTCCACCACCCTTCCCTGTGGGACTTCTGCCTGGCAGACCTGCATCCTGCAGGACCAGACCCCAGGTACCCAGCCAGCTGGGACTGATTGCTACCACCTGTCCCTCTTGGGAGGGATACATCAGCCGGCTGGCTGGGGTGGCCTGGGTGTTTGTTTGTTTTTTGTTAGTTTGTTGTGTGCTGTTTTTTTTTTTTTTGTGGGAATAAGGAGGATTAATTTTATGATGTTTTAATTGGAAATTGGTTTTAAATTGTTTAGGACTGTGGTTTGTTTTTGTATATGTATATTATGTATAGCTTTTTGTTATTGTAAGTCGCCTAGAGTGTCCACTAACCTGGACAGATAGGCGACCAATAAATAAAATATTATTATTATTATTATTAAAGTAGTACAAGAATGTAAGAAGAAATTAAAAGAGTTTTTGAACATAATTTACATAAAGGAACAAATGAAAATATTGTCTGGGATGCAAGTAAGGCATTTATGAGGGGATATTTTATTAAATGTAACTCTGAATTAAAAAAAAAGAAACAGAAAATGCAATTAATTTTGGAAGAAATAAAACAAAAAGAGGAAGAATTGAAAAAGAATCCAACTAAAGTTTCTATTGTAAATCAAATTAAAATGTTACAGAATCAAGTATCAATGCTGACAGTTAGAGAAATTGAAAGCAAATTAAATTTTACTAAACAAAGGACTTTTGAATTTGCAAATAAACCGGGGAAATGGTTAGCATATAAATTAAGAAAAGAACATCAAAAAAATCTTATTTTAAAGATACAAGAAGGAGATGAGATGCTGACAGATAATGTAAAATCAAAAAGGTTTTTCATCAATATTATTCAACATTGTACAAGTGTCAGGAAATCCCATCTGAAAAAATAGAAGAGTATATATCTAAACAGAATTTACCTAAAATTACAGATTTTCAGAGACAAGCTATTAATGGTCCTATCACGTCAAGAGAGATATCTGAAGCTATAAGCAAAATTAAATCAGGAAAGGCGCCAGGACCGGATGGGTTATCAGCAGTCTACTATAAATGCTTGGAGGAAGAACTCTTGTTACCTTTACAGTATACAATGAATTCTATTTTGCAAGAGGGGAAGATACCGGATAGTTGGAAAAATGCTAATATAACATTAATACCTAAAGAGGAGCAAGATTTAACTAAAACAAAAAATTATCGGCCGATATCTCTATTGAATAATGACTATAAAATTTTTACAATGATTTTGGCAGAAAGAATGAAAATAATATTGCAACAATTTATCCAGGAAGATCAATCGGGGTTTTTACCTAAAAGACAATTACGTGACAACGTCAGGACTGTTTTGAATGTGTTGGAATATTTAGAACAACGAAATGATAAACAAGCAGCTTTGATTTTTTTAGATGCTGAGAAAGCATTTGATAATTTGAATTGGAAATTTATGTTTCAGGTTTTGGAGCAAATGGATTTTGGAGACAATTTTATAAAATGGATTAGATCGATTTATACATCTCAGAAGGCTCAGATAATTGTTAATGGAGATTTAACGGATTCATGTGAAATACAAAAGGGTACAAGACAGGGATGTCCATTATCTCCTCTTCTATTTATTCTGGTCTTAGAAGTGTTGCTTAGAGATATAAGGCAAGATAAAAGGATTTCGGGATTAAAGATAAAAAAAGAAGAATATAAACTGAGAGCAATGATAATTGTATTAGAAAACCCTTTGGAAGGAATTAATGCACTGATGGACAAATTAAAAGAATTTGGACCGTTAGCAGGATTTAAGATCAACAATCAAAAAACAAAGATGTTGGTGAAAAATTTATCTTTAATTGAACTGAAAGAGTTAATGGACAAGACAGATTTTACAATAGAGAAAAAGTTGAAATATTTAGGTATTATTATGACAAATAAAAATTCAAAGTTATTTCATAATAATTATGAAAAATTATGGACAGAGATTAAGAAAGATCTAAGATGGGATAAACTACAACTGTCATTAATGGGTAGAATATCTGTGATAAAAATGAATGTATTACCGAGAATGATGTTTTTGTTTCAAACAATACCTGTAATATCCTCTGACTTACCTTTTAAACAATGGCAAAAAGATCTCTAAATTTGTATGGCAAGGAAAAAAACCAAGAGTTAAATTTAAATTTAAATTACTACAAGACGCCAAAGAAAGAGGAGGATTGGGATTACCAAATCTGAGACTTTATTTTGCTGCCTGTTGTTTAGTCTGGATAAAGGAATTGATTTTATTGAGGAATAAAAGACTATTGGATTTGGAGGGCCATGACCTGAAGTGGGGATGGCATGGATATCTATGGTATGACAAAGTAAAAGTAAATGTAGACTTTAATAATCATTTTATAAGACGTCCTCTGTTGAAAATATGGAATAGATATAAACCAAGGTTCTATTTGAAAATACCATTATGTGTCTCAAGTCAAGAAGCGTTTTACAGAAGAGAAATGGCTGGAAAAGAGAAATGGTTAACTTATCAAGAACTATTAGAAAATGTACATGGAGAATATATAAGGAAAGAGAGAGAACTGATAAAAGAAGGATATAGTTCTCAATGGTTTGCCTATTTACAACTGTTAGAAAGATATAAAATGGATAAGAAAATGTATGGGTTTGAAATAAGTAAATCTGATTTTGAAATAGGTTTGTGTACAAATGATGAAAATATAATTGCGAAAGTGTATAAACTCTTGCTGAAAATGGATATGGAAGAAGAACAAGTAAAAGAGTGTATGGTAAAGTGGGCAAAAAAATTTGGTTATAATATACAAATGGATCAATGGGAAAATATGTGGAAAAAAGGCTTGAGATTTACATTATGCTATAATCTTAAAGAAAATTTCTATAAAATGATATATCGTTGGTACATGACTCCAGAAAATTTGTCAAAAATGTATAGTAATGTTTCTAATGTTTGTTGGAAATGTAAACAAGAAGGATCATTTTATCATATGTGGTGGTTGTGTAAAAAGGCAAAATCATTTTGGGCACAGATAGGTAGGATGATGCAAAAAATTCTAAAGATAAATATTCTGTCAAAACCAGAATTTTTTTTATTGGATTTTATGGATAAACAAATAGAAAAGAAATATGGAAGAATAATATTATATATGATTACGGCAGCAAGATTATTATATGCACAAAAGTGGAAAATGGAATCAACACCAACAACGGAAGAATGGCTATTGAAATTAATGGACTTAGTAGAGATGGATAAATTGACATGCTTACTTAGAGAAAAATCAACAGACACATTTCTCAAGGAATGGAAGCCTCTCTTAGACTTTTTGTTGAAAGATCAAAATAAAATGATGATATTGGGATTTGACGATTAATTAAGATAGCCTATGGAGAAAAGTGATCCTGTATGTATATATTAAGGGACAGGTTTGATATATATTATATACTTATAGCTGATCTGCGACAAATCGGAAGTCAACTATTTTTTTTTATGTATTGTTATGTTTTTGTTGTTTGACTGTTTTGTTTGTCTTTTGAAAAATTTGAATAAAAATTATTAAAAAAAAATGAACTAATCACTGACGGGCGGGGTCAGACAGAAGCCAAACGCTGAGAATTAAAACCTAAAAAATACTTTTCCACCCCCATACCCCAAAGAGATATGAGAGCATACAGTAGACTCTGTTAACTCGCTGGAGGCAGAGTCAAGTCCGGCAGTTAGAGGGTGGTTCCCTCCCCTTCCGGCTGGCCACTGTCTAACACTTTGTATCAGTTTGACTCTGCCTACAGGAAGAGTTAACCCATTCCTGTATGCTCCATGACCCCACTGACCAAGAACAATTTAGTATCATCAGCAACCTTGTGCACATTTTTCACCCCTAAACTGTAGTTCATTTATGAACAAGTTAAAAAGCACAGATCTCAATACTAATCCTTGGCGGAGTCTGCTTTCTACATCCCTCCATTGGGAGAACTGTCCATTTATTCCTATACTCTGCTTTCTGTTCCTAGCCAGTTCCTGATCCACAAGAAGACCTCTCCCCTTATTCCATGACTGCTAGGCTTCTTCACGAGTCTTTGGTGAGGTACCTTGTCAAAAGCTTTTCAAAGTCCAAGTACATTATGCTCACTGGATCTTCTCTATATGCTTGATAGGTTAGTGGAACAGGACTTGCCCTTGCAAAAGTCAGCCTGATTCTACTCCATCAAGGCTCACTCTTCTATATGCTTAGTTATTTTACCTTTCACAATACTTTCTACCAGTTTTCCTGGGACAGATGTTAGGCTAGCCGGCCTGTAATTTCCAGGATCTCCCCTGGATCCCTTTTTAAAGATTGGTGTTACATTGGCTACTTCCAGTCCTCGGGTATCAAGGCAGATCTGAGGGATGTTACATATTTTTGTTAGATCAGCAATCCCACATTTCAATTCTTTGAGAACTCTGGGATGGATGCCATGTGGACCAAGCAATTTGTGTTTTTATTTTGTCTATTAAGCCTAAAACTTCATCTCACATCACCACTATTTGTCTCAGTTCCTGATTCCCTTCCTGCAAAGTTCAGGCACACGATCTGCCCCATATCCACCAATGTGAAGACAGATGCAAAGAATTCATTTAGCTTCTCTGCAGTCTCCTTATCCTAGACTGTCTCCTGCTCTGAAGGTATTTTTAAAAAATTATTGTTGGTTTTTATGTTTTTAGCAATGTGCTCCTCAAATTCCTTTTTAGAATCCCTTGTTGTCCTGCTGCATTTCTTTTACCAGTTTGTGTTCCTTTTTTCTCCTCATTTGGACAAGAGTTCCATTTTTTGAAGGAAGCCTTCTTGCCTCTACTAGCATCTTTGACTCTGCCTGTTGACCATGCCAACATCCTCTTGGCCATGGTGGTATCTATCCTGACCTGCAGCATACAGTTGAACTTCTAGCATTGTGTTTTTAAAGAACTCCCAAGAATTTTGGAGTGATTTGACCCAGGACAACTTACATAGTTCCAATAAAACAATTTAAGATTTAAAAACACCAAATCAGTAAAAGGCACAGCAGCATAAAAATCTACAGGAGTTTAAAAAATTAAGTAGCTTAAAACATGACCAAAAAAATGGGCAAATAAAAATGGGAAGCATTCCTAAGAACAGGAACCATTTGGGCCTTCTACCTAACCATCACTTGCCTCGTCAGAAGTCCTCCCTAGATTACCAAAGTGTATCTGCAGATTGATGATGCGAGTAGGCAAAGTAGATATATTGAGGTTTATAGCACAGCATCAACCAGGCCATAATGTGCCTCACACTGTTCTCACTGCAAATGCAGGAACTTGCCCCCAACAATCCAAACAGTTGTGCTCTTTTCTAAAGAAACAACAACTATACAATAGAGCCAAACAAAGCTTGCAGATAGGTATTATCACTTGGAGCTAAGTTCTGAACGGAACCAGGTGCTGCACAGATGAAGAACACCAACACTCAAGCAATGTGTTAAATTGTGTGGGAACACTATAAGGGCATGCACATGTTAGACTGTACGCCTTTCTGATAGGGACGTGTTTTTATCCATTTATTTTTTCCATATAATGCCATGTGCGTTGATGGCGCTATATAAACAATAATAATGCATAGGACCTCCCCCTCAATAGATAATAATAAATAGCGAGTGTTGAACTATGTTGTATTATTTTATATGTGATGACTACACTTGTCTACTACTTGAAATTTAGGTCTGAGTAGTAATCACCTGTTTTAGCATTTAGCCACAGCAAGTTTATCAATACAAGAAAGAAAAGAACTGGGTCATTGAAATGAATTTCATACTCAAGATGTCCGTCTGTTCTTTCATCTAGGAAATTAAGATGCTGAATAGTACTAAACTAGCATTGAATTCTGGCAAAATAATGATGAATAATGCTCGTTTTCAACCAGTTGTATATCAACATTACTGCAGTTTCTCCTAACCCAGATATTTTATTTCTTCATTCAAATGTATATGTTATAGTATGTGAAACTTTTTTTAAAAAACCCACATCATCTCTGGCATTGTTTTTTACATTGTCACCAAACATGACATTTACAGAGGACAAAAACAAAACAAAAAACCAATTTATATAGACAAATTTTAATGAAATAAGTTGCAGTTTGAAGCATACAGATGAAACAACAATGAACATTGAAAGAAAGGAATCAAAAACCCTACTTAACAGAAAGTTTAAGAGTCCATTCAACAGCAGAACCAATTAAGGAAAGAATCTTCAATAATTCCATCTAGAAGAACAGCCCAAATTTTACTTCTCCTCAAGTAAAATTTGAATGCTACCATATGTTTGGTCCAAAATGTAGTTTTCAAGTTGGCAGATGGGATATAGTGAGCTCTATGACCGAGTATATTTGCCCCAGATGTGCAACATGAATACAGATGCAATAAAGAGAAGACTCATAACGAGAACGGGAACAGGACCGCTGAAAATAAGAAGAAATGTATTTGTTATCTGCAAAAGTTCAGCTTTTGGTTAATACTATGTAATCACATAATAAACAAGGAACTTTTATTCTCTCTTTCTAGCCAATAGACAGAAAGAAAGCTAACAAAAACAGTTTTAAACAAGCAAACATTATTTTAAAAACCATAATGCATGATTCACTTTTGGAGTTCAGTTATCACAAAATGGTAATAGTGACTGTGCTTAAATTACTTCAAGAAAAGATGAGGCTAAGTCATGTAGGATAGATCTATCAACACATGACTAACTGGGGTCCTGCTGGGAAGAAGGGCGGGATATAAATCAAATAATAAATATAATTAAATGGAGTCCCCGTATCAGAAAGACTGCAGGGTTGGTATCACCTTTGTTTGGCTGCTGGTTGCAAGTTCCACCCAGTAGAAGCCCAACTTGGTGAAAGAAAATCTAAATAAACCTTATGCAGAAAAATAGGATTTGAAGATCCTATCTGATCCAAGATGACCAGTAGGTTAAAAAAGAAAAGGGCAGGAGAACAAAGGGAGGACAGCCACTGAGGTCAGGAGACTGTTTTTATACATGGAAGTGTTTTTAAATGTTTGTATAGTTTTTATATACGGGACGGTTATTAATTGTTTTTATACTTGTTTTATAGTTGTCATTGTTTTGTTTCACAATCACATTTTATTGTTGTAATTTGTCCTGGGATTTTTGTGGTACAGCATGGGAAAGAAATCTCAGTAGATAAAGAAAAGAAGGACGTGCTCCTGGCTGCGTTTCTCTCTCATGCTAAGCACAGTTTAGCTTAACATGCATGTGCAAAGAGCAACACTCTTGGACTCACTTGTCCCCTCTCCTCCTCCCACACAACCAGGAGGATGTTGGCATCGTTTTGTTTCCTTAAAACTCCACTTGTGTCATGTGGACTAGGGTTGTGGTTGTTAATAAAGTGCTTAGTTTAGGGAGCTGCACTTGGAATACTGTGGACAGTTCTGGACCCCTCACCTCGGAAAGGATTCTGTAGACCTGGAAAAGGGCAACCAAAATAATCAAGGGATTGGAGCAATTTCCCTACGAGAGAAGGTTACAACATTTGGGACATTAGTTTAGAAAAAAAGGTAAGGGAAGGACATGATAGAATTATATAACATAATGCATGGTGTGAGTAAGGTGGATAGGGAGACATTCTCCCTTTCACAATGCTAGAAGATTCAAGGGCTGATAAAAATAAAAAATGGATTTTTAAAATTTTAAATCAGATTTTTAAAATTTAAATGCATGTCAGAATGTTCCTAAAACACTTAGTTAAAAAAGAGCCTAGGTCAAAGACATCATCATGAATACTAATTATACAACTTTTAATTATATTCTATGAATATGTTAACAGCACTTTATGGAGATGGGAGATAACCTGAATCAGTCCTATTCTACAGGTGGTATACATGAAGTACACGCTCCCTGTTTCTCAAAGCCTTGCCTCTCTCTCAGTGCAAAGAGAGAAGAATGAATAGAGAATTTGGGGAGATGAAATAGATCTGAACAAGGAGACAACCACTGAAGTGGTAATCCAGTTCTTAACAGCAGTAGCCTCTTCTGCAGGTGTAGAAAGAATTTCTTCTTCCTTTGGACTCATTCATTCTACACTGAGAATTAAGTTGGGAACTAAAAAAGCAGATAAGTTTGTATTTCTTTTCCAGAAAATGAATAAGCAAGACAAAGGTGAAGAAGACTGAGTTAACCGTACCACCCAATATTTTAAGTTTCTCATGTTGACTTGGTTGAAATTGTCTAAATTTTATTTTTTAAAGAAATTTACATTTATCTGAAAACAGAAATAGTTAATCATTCAAAAATCTATGTGTATGTTTTGTTAATGTTGTTGTTTATTGAAGAAGAAAACTAACCAGAAGAACAAACAGTACAATTCAAAAGCCTGTTTGGTGGTTGTGATTCTGGCACATCATGATAAAAATATCATGATTAATGGGACAGTTGGAGCTGGTTCATCTCCTGAATAACTTCACAAGTTCATTCTACTTTAGCACTAAAATGACCAAATTATCCCATTTTTTGATGAAAATTAATCTGAAAACAATTCAGAATTGCTTAGTGTGTACCTACATTCTAATGAAAACTACATCTCTTAATATCTATTAAGGTTATATTAAACAATAATGTACTTCTACTAAAAATGATGATTAAATAGAATCTTCCTCATTAGTGATTTAAACTGTGATTTACATCATTAAGATTCCTTCAGAGAAGCGATTTAAATCAAATTAACCCTGGAAGATTCAGGAGACAACAGAAAGCACTTCTCCACCCAGTGCATAGTTAATTATGGAATTTGCTCCCATGAGATATGGTGGCCACCATGTTGAATGTCTTTAAAAGAGAATTAGACATATTCATGGAGGATAAGGCTATTAAAGGCTCCTAGCTACTATGGCTGTGTTCTACCCCCACTGTGAGAGACAACATGCCACTGAATCACAATGGGAAGGTTGCTGTAGTGCTCAGGTTCTGCTTGTGAGCTTTACATTGGTGTCTGGTGAGCCACTGATCGGGTCTTTGGCCTGATGCAGCACAGTTCTTATGTTTTTAAGACAGCCTCAGAAACAGTTTGGTTGTTACATTAAATTTATATTCCCCCCTTTCTCCCAGCGATCCCTCATCCAAATGACAGGACAAGCAGAGATTCAGGGGAAAGTGAAATTAAAAGCTATTTAAGTCCTCCTCTGGCAGTGTGGGAGGAGAAGTGAGAGGCAGCAAGCCTAAGGATATCTCATTCCTGTTCATGCACACCATGCTAAAAAGCATGGTATAGCTCCTAGCATGATGTTTGAACACAGTCAAAATGAACTTTAATGTAAATTAAAAATGTAAAATGAACTTTAAAGTTAAGCATTATTCAAACTCTTGCAGAATAAAAATAAGAATGGGAAAGAAGTCTCTGATGGAAAGAACAACATGTATGGCTAAAAAAAAAATAGATGAGGAAGGAGATAATGGTTAAATGGTGAAATAAAGCCATGACTCCCACACATTTTCCCCACAGACCACTTGAAAATTGCTGAGGATCTTGATGTGCCATTTAGTGGGGGGGGTTTTGCTTGTTACAGCAATTGTAATCACTGTGCTAGATACTGTATGATTTTAATTATATTTTATTGCTTTTTTGATCTGGGAATTATCCTTATTACAATTCAAGCATAAAATCCATTCTTTAGCATATAAAAATGCCAATTGGCTTTTCGCCACAGGGTATTTTGACATAGTTTCAGCAGAAAAATCATGTATGATTTCATACAACAGATTAATGTTTCAGACCCTTTAAAAGTAAAGTAAATTTAGCTGCCAGGTCTATGGGATGGTGGATTTATTCAGGGATGGGGAACTTAACTGGTGATTAAAGGATTGTAGTTAACCCCCCTATTCCTGTTGGTCCTTGACTCACAATAAAGGGAAGTCAGACAGAACAGTAGCTAAGAAATATTAATTCATGGAAGCTGATGGTTTTACATATAATATGCAGGGCAATATTATGGAAGTAGGAACGTAGACATGCCACATATGCCTGGCAGTTGCTGAATAAAGCAGCTTTTGCTAAATTGTAGTAATAACAATGAATACAAACTCTCTTTAATTGCTAAGTTGCTACCGATATTCCGACTAAGATGGAGGAGGAAGTTTTGAGTCATATGGTAAGACTTCATTTGGCTATGAAATTAGGTGCAAAGCTAGATTAAGCAAATATTGTTTGGAATTTTTTTAAAATACTGCTAGTTTTCTCCTTGCATCAATAATAGAGGCTTGGGAATCTTGAAATAATGCCATTAATTAAGAGTGGTCATAATATGTGTTTAAACCTGATTTACACCCATTAATAGAGCAAATTAATACAAGTAAAATGCATAATTATTTTTAGCAAGAAAGGAAGCTGTTAAATATTGTACCCAAGAGCAGTCTTTTAACTTCTCAAACTGTAATGAATGTCTTGTACCTTTGAGCAGCAAGCATTTCAGTTAGGTTTATCTCTTGGAATGTAGCCGGCCAGTTAAATATTCAGGGCAATTATTTATTTTACTTGAACCCAAGCCAATTATAAACATGAGTTAGATACGAGCATAACTGAATTACAGGGATTTGCCTTTAATTCATTGTCTCATCCTAAAGTTACAATGTTTGGAAACCTAACAACACTGGTATCTACCTCTCTAACAGTGCACTCCTACACATGTCTGCTGAGAAGCAAGCCTCACTGAGTTCAGTTGGACTTACTCCCAAATAAGCCTGTATAGGATTGCACCCTTAAAGTTGAACATAGGTATAGAGTTAGTTGAAATGCTTATAAGTTCAGCCAACAAAACATGTCCCAGTTAATAAGAAATACGATAGAAGCAAAAGCTTCCAAACTCCTCTCTGTGGCTGTTTTGGAGGAATTAGAGCATATAAGCAGGGGCAAAGGGAAATCTTGGCTTCCTTCTTGCAATGCTTAACTATGATTTTGGGGTGTTAGGCCTGAATCAGCCTGTTGTCTGGTGCACTGTAGCAACTGTAGTCTGAGCTGGCCAAGCAGTCATATTATCAATCTATTACTTGCCACCAAATAAGCACTTTTATTATATTAATAAAGAATCATTGTTGCAATTCAACTTTAATAGGAGAAACATTTTTAGATTTTAAATCAACAGTATTAAATATAGCTCAAGACTTCAACTATTCGAACTACCGTATATTCCGGCGTATAAGACGACTTTTTAACCCTGGAAAATCTTCTCCAAAGTCGGGGGTCGTCTTATACACCGGGTGTCGTCTTATTAGGGTTGCCATATTGCCCGGATAGCCGGGTTTTACCCAGATTCTAAGCATGCCACCCGGCGCCCGGCTAGCCCCTTAGGTAGCCCGGATTCTCAGCTTTCATTTAAAAAAAAAATTAAGTTTCTAGGTGGTGCAGTTCTCGAGATATATATAAAAACGTCAGGCACCCCCCCGGTTAAATCTTTTTTTAAACTACTGTATAGCACTTCGTAGCTTTAACCCCGCCCGTTCAGGATTTCAGCCAATCAGTGAAGTGTTTGTTTGGTGGCAGTGTCTGCAAAACCTCATTGCGCGGCCAGAAAATGGTGGTTTCCCCTCCTGTTTATCTGAAAATCTCATAAATTGGGTAGGTATATACATTTCAGTTTTTCCCCCTGTTGTGTGTAGGAGTCAGATCCTGGGCAGTGTTTTGAAAACCTTCCCAATAGTTGCTTTTGGGGGTAAAAACAGTGCTAATCCCATATGTCCAGAGTAAATCCTATTGAATTCAGTAGGAATTACTTTTGAGTAGACATGATTATGAATGTGCTGAAAATCAATGGGACTTTGGAGTGAATGTAAAAAAGAATTGTGTTTGTGTTCTCTTTCTGCCCCCCCCCCAGTCCTATTTTAAAGCAAGTAGGCAGGGCTTACTTAAGTATTGCAGTTTTTATTCTGTAGGAAACTAATACTGATTTTTAAAAAACTAATACTGATTTTTCTGCAATGACCAATTGGTTTGACAATAAACTATTATATGGGCTGTATGTATTTATACATCTGCAGTGTGTGCGTGTGTGTATGGAGTCTTTCCAACACCCCTGTGAGGTAGGGTTGGAAACCAAGGCAGCTCACAACAAGAAATAAAGCCATTTAAAATCCAATAACCATAAAAACAAGTATAAACAGTTGCAAAACAGTGTAAAGTGGCATGATTTGGAATTTTGGGTTGTGTGAATGAAGTTGCTTATCACTTGAGGTTGCATTTCTGTCCCTGTTTGAGTAAGCCCCATTAAATACGCTGGGACTTGCTTCTGAATAAATAAATTTAGGATTGCACTATAAATATCTTTACAGTTTGTGTAAATAATAAATATATTTGATAGTTATGCTTATATAAATATTTCTTCATTTATCATATTTTTGGGTTTTGGTTAGGAATCCTGACTGGTTGTGAGATGCTTAGTTTTTTGCCTTATAGGAATCTTGTTGTGGTTGGTATGGTATTACATTTAGGAAAGTGTTACTGCCTTCTGTATTTTTTTTCCTATTTGCATTTCACTTATCTTTAACCTCACTCCGTTACAGCCATAGAAGCAACAGCAGCATATGCAAGATAATTAACTCCCATTAGTGATAAGAACAAGAATTTATAATTATTATTTCAATTAAAACAAGAGGCTTATCAATACTTTGAAGAGAACCAGATATTTATTTTCTTTCTGAGCCCAGGACTGGGTCTTTCATGATGCCCGGTGTGTGTGGGGGGGGGGGAGCAGGAGAGTAGTCGATAAGACAGACATCCTGGCATTGATAATCGAATTAGCAAGGTATGTGTGGGGTTGTTGTACACTTCCAGGCTCAGTTTCATTTTGAGTATGGAGGTGGAACCTGTGTAGATGTGGTTATCAAAGGGAGAAGAAATTTTGAGTTAAGCAAAGCTCTGCTTTTATAAAACCTAAGAAACATACAGTACTTTGAATGTCTGAGTGCCTGCAAAGTGGAATACTGGAGGAACTTGTAAAACTTGCTGCAACAGTATTTAGAACTGAGCATGTGGTGTGAAAGACTCCTTTTCCTAACATTTTGGCTTGTTTTTCTCTGATTGTGTATTTTTATTGTTTTTACTATATTTGTAAGCTGTGCTGAGCTCTGTTTTTAACAGCAAAAGGGCAGGATATAAATTCTCTTAATCAATCAATAAATACTCCATAGTGTTGGAAACTAGAGTCTAGGCATTTAATGTTGCTTTTAAAAAAAAGATTTCTCACATCTTTCCCCAGTTTTTGGTGGTAATTCCTAGGCACAAAAACAAAACAACTGGACAATCCAAATATTAATATTTATAAGTTTATAAGTGACAGTTTTCCTGCTAAGTACCTGCATGTCATAAGCAGGGGTAGTCTTATACGGTGAGTATATCCCAAACTCTATATTTTAACTGGAAAAGTTGAGGGTCGTCTTATACGCCCAGTCGTCTTATACGCCGGAATATACAGTATGTGGAATTTGTAACTGCGTAGCCTTTGACAATCCAATGCCATTTTCTTCCAAACACCTTTCAAGTTTGGCTTTCATTTTGGAAGAAGACCAAGAGATTTATTTTTTTGTATGTGTACTACATTGAAATGTAATGAACATATGAAGATGCATTACATTGAGTTATGCTGTTGTACCTCTAACCCATTATAGTCTACTTTGATTGGAATCAGATCCTCGGAGTCTTACTGTGCAATCTAAAGATGTCTACTCAGAAGTAAATCCATTGAGTTTGACAGGGCTTACTCTTATTTAAGTGAATATAGCACTGCAGCCTAAGGCAGGTTCTCTCACCCCATTATCACCCCATTAACCAAGATCCTTTTAAATTTGTATTTCAAAACATAGGTAAATAATTACAACTTGTTCCCACATAACTAAACAGCAGCATTCTTATACCCAGTCTGTACAACCCCTAACAGAACCAGACAGAGTGGTATGCAATCTCAACTCACGCTGAGCAAATGCAAAAAATACTAATTGTACGTGCCAAACTACCTTCTATCCCTTTTTTAGTCGTTTCATATAAACTACATAACATGGGTTTACAGCTGAAGACTGCATCCAGTGTTAATTCTCAGAGTAGAGAAGTTACTCTGAGTTAACAGACATGACTAACTTGGGTCTGTTAAATTTCAACCGGTTTATTGCAAATAGAACTTAATTTGGATACAATAGATTTATAAGAACTTCAACACGCTAAATACGTCTATTCTGTGGTTAAGTTATAAACTTATCTTCCTCACTGTATTCAGTATCTGATACCGATATTCTTCTGCATTCTGCAAGTCATTATTCAGTTTAAACTTCAGCTGTTGAGATGTATGTACAATGCATGGCAGTACCAATTTGAACATAGTGACCTTGATAAGGGGGGCAATGTGTAGCAACAGTTCTTCATTTCTCTGTCAGAAACATTCCCCTTCCCAATTCTTTTGCCACTGCTTAGCAATAGTGTTCCTTCCATAATCTCAAGGCACTGCAAGACTAACTGAATCCGATCTTTTCAGATCCAGGACCCATCTTAGTACAAACAGGTGCGTTCCTCAAAAGTGATTTGCAGATTTCCATATTCATGCAGTTGCCAAGTGAAATACGCAGCTGGAATCTGCAATATTTTGGCCTTACCTGACTTAGGTCCTAGAGGAGGAAGTATCAAGGAAAACGCAGATGCTGTTTCTGTGCATTTTAATACCATTAGCAGACCACAGACAATATTTAAAGACAGTGTGAGATTGCCATGCCCAATCCAATTAAAAACTTATCAAAGGGAATTTTAATCAAAGATTTAAAAACTTTTATTGATTGAAAGATTCACATTAACACAAGTGACTCAAGTGACTGAAAGAAGAAACAAATCCTTGTACTTCTTAACTGTTCCCATGCCAAGCAGCAATTGCATAATCAAAAATGGAAGAGAATGCTTGAACCTCAAGTGAGTAACTATTTCTGCTATAGCTGTCAGGAACCATAGAAGCTTTACAGTGTTACCCCATATCATATCTATTCAGGTTTGCTAAGTATATTTGACTAATGTAAATTAAGACACATACACAAATACATACACACACTAAATGAGAATTTGATAAACTTTAAAAAAAAATACTTACACTTGACTGACTATAAAAAATTGTTCTTCATCCACTTAGCTAGACAGAATGGTTGTTGTGCATCTGATTGCTTTAAAAGAAGCTGCAGTTCTTGAGAAAACAAGAATGTGTTCCTAATAAATAGATCTACTACTACATGTTAATTTTTTTAACTTACACTTTGAGGCCAGGAGAATCCTCTGTATAGAATCTCCACATCCCTCCAGTGCCTGCAGAAGTTGTACGACCTGCGCTCCTAGTTCCACAGCTAGCATTCTTCCTACAGGAGAAAACCAACAATAACCAAATATGCAATGCTTTCTCTACAAAATGCTTCTGTGCGACTGTCAAATTTTAGTTTTTTAATAAACATTTTTAACAGTAGTTAAAGACAATAAATTAACGTTTGTTCAATTTCTACAATCATCCTTTTGGATGCTACACCTGTTTAAAATGGCATATAAAATTTTATAAGCTTTATAGAAACTGGCACTGTTTCTAAGACTCTGCTCTATGTTAATCCCACAAATAGGGGAGGGGGTGTAGGTGAGAGTTCAATGATAGTGGGAGCCCCAAATGCAAAATGATGTTCCCACCTAGGATGAAAAGTTTCAACTCCTTGGTTGCTTCTTAGAAATGTAGTACAGCTACTCTATTTACACATGCTTATTGCCTTTCATTTGATGAGCTGCTGAATTATGGGTTTAGTTAATGACTGTTTTGTCCATATTGTGCAGTTTAAATTTATTTTTCGGTGTTAGAAACTTGAAACATATAGGCTGAAAAGTATAAATGCTTTAAATGTTTTATGTTTAGTATTACATTCAAGCCAAGTAATACACAAGATATACATTTTCACATAATATTCAAGTAAATATTAAATGTAGTAAATATTCAAGCATTTACTGTTTCCTGCAAAGATGCATCAGAATGGCACCTAACCAGGTTTTAGGGTAAGACACAAATTGTAGGTGGATGAAAAAATTACTTTGGCTACAATCCAATACATGTCTACTCAGAAATAGGCTTGCTCCCAGGTACGTGTGTACTGGATTGCAGCCTTTTGTTACGTAACGCCCGTAACAGCACTACTACGGCGACCTTTCCTTCAGTTGTCGAGATGCGGTCTCCATCCTACCTCTGCCGTACGGTAGACCCTGCGGCTCGCGGGGCAACCGCTTTGCTGGGGGAGCGGCTGGAGGCGCCCACACTAGTACCGCTGGGATTCGGGCCTGGCTGAAAAGTAAAAAGCGGAAGAAAATAAGCGGAAAATTAGCCATCCCTCCTCTCTTAGAACAGGCCACAACCTTACCAGCCACAACCTTACCAACCACTCTCTCACCATGGCAAACGTTATCAGTCCGTCTCTCGCGCTCGAGACACCAAACGGCCACAGCCCACAAGGATGCTCGCCGCCGCCTTCTCACCAGGTAAAGAGAGGGCCTCGTTCCTTTCGACCAGAGTAAGGACCCCCGCTACGGCTGCCTATCTCAGTGCCTGACTCAAATTCCTTCGTTTCACAGACAAAGAAACTAACTGAACGGACACCACCTTTTCGCTTAAGCAGAACTGATAACTCGGATTCTCGTCTCCTAATCTAATCGCTGTTGACCGTATTGTGGAAACGTGGCAGGGAACAGGCAGTACGTTAACCACTCTAACAGAAGAAACTAGCTACGGCTGATGTGGCAGTTTGAGTGATACGGGCATGCGTAGTAAAGCAGTGCCACGTGGTGCGGAAGTTTAGTGTAATCAGCAGCATGACGGCTGCCGGTGCTAAACTTGCTGAGAGCGAGCAGCGAAGGGGTCCGTCCGTTTTCTTTCTGCACCCAGATCTCGGCATCGGTGGTGCAGAGCGCCTTGTAGTAGACGCGGCTCTAGCACTCCGCACGCGGGGATGTCGTGTGCAGATTTGGACGCCACGCTACGACCCCACACGCTGCTTCTCGGAGACGCGGCAGCTGGATGTGCGGACGGCGGGCACCTGGCTGCCGCGGAGCATCCTGGGAAAAGGCCACGCGCTCTGCGCTACCCTACGCATGTTGTGGCTGGCGCTGTACCTGCTGCTGCTCAGCGGGGAGGAGTTCGACGTCTTTATTTGTGACCAGGTGTGGTCTGGCTTTCCTTCCATGTGGTTTGCACTGTGGGAATTGTAGTCCAAAGCATCTGGAGTACACCAGATGCTTTGAAGAAGGCTGGTCTAGAACTTTAGGACTTTTTTCTGGTGCCGCTACTGCTAGGCCATGAGAAGATAACGTTAGGAACAATACCTCGATAGCTTGCGGGTGTTATGTACATCCTGTTGAGTTTTTGCTGCACTTTTTTAAAAAGCACCAAGTAAGTAGGCTAAGTGTTACAGACTATGTGCGCATCAAATTTCAAGCACACACACACACCCCCCGAATCCGTGCAGTTTACCCTCAGAGCTGTGGTTCCCAACATCCTTGACAATCTACACTTCCCAGGATTGTTGGTGGGGAAAAACATGCTGTTGATATACTTTAAATGTATGGTATGTATGCCGCTTTTATCACTTTGGCCTAGTTCTCACTGAGATGGTAAATCTCTTTCGGCTGCCTCATTTTGGACTGCTGTATGTTCAAGGAATGTTTTCTTTTTAAAAGTTTTAAGAGTATTCCTTCTCGTGAGTCCTTGTCTGCAGACTAAAGTGGTATAGCTCAATCATAGATGTACCACCAATGAGAGCTATGACTGTTTCCAGGGATTAACTTGTAACATGGCTTTGTGCCTGGTTGCATTTAAAGGCACAGCTTTGCTACTTCATTGAGAACTAGGCAAAAGTGATGATGAAGAATGTTGCTTGCTTAATTTCTGGGTGTCCAAGACTGCTGTTATTAGCAGAATGAAAAAATTTAGTTTACGCTCATTTACTTGGACTTGTTGCTTGGGGCAGAGCTAAACAAAAGTAAACAAATCTGGTGAAACTGCAGCTAACAGGTAAACACAGAATAAGTGTTTGTTTATGGACATATATTGTAGAGGAGTTTTCAGTTCAACCCAGACATGTTTTATGTAATCCATACAAATTGGTCCAGCTCAGAATCACTGTCGGGATTTCACCCATTAACAGTTAAGTCAACCTAAATGTAACCTGGTTCTCTGAGCTTTGGAATTGACAGTGTTTTAATGACTGGACATTGTTATGGCCCCACAATAAATACTATTGTATTTCTTTCAATTCACTGCTAGTAGAGCAGTAGGAATGATGAGAATAACAGCTTTTCAGCATTCTGTTCCTGATGCATCCAGGGCTACATATTGTTGTGAAATAGTAATGCTTCAGCAATCTGTTGAAAGCCCAGTTGTAATTGTGGTTTCACACCATATTTAACCTATATCATGTTTTAACATTCCATGGTGACCGTCTCCATGGCAAAATTACCAGGAATGTTTTCTTGGGAGTAAATACCATTCAGTGTAACGGGATCTTCTCCCTGGAAAGTGTGCTGGGTTCTTTGGCTTTAAAAAAATTAAACCTGCAGTATTGCAGCAAATAAAATGAAGGGGAGAAATCTGCTTCTTCCCCTGTTAGGCAGGGTGTGTGCGCTCATGCGCATATAGGTAGAGCTCTTTCCATGGCATGGAGATACTCTAGCTGTGAGTGCTACAATGCAGACAGCTGTCAAGCTCTAGGGTGAAGGAGCTTCTTGCTTTCTACCACCCAAGACAGAAGTTATACCCTGAATTTCCCCAAGGGTCCCCAGTCACTAGCAGCCCATCCATTCCTTTCCAAGACAGCGGAATGAAAGCACCTAAAATGTTGCACACACACTGAGCCAGGGTGGCAGGCCACTTGCATCCAGCTCTGTCTTCCTTCAGCTGCAGCAGCGAGTTATAGCAAAGTTACATTTTTCTGTCATCTGAGAAAAAAATTAAAAGAAATACTGGATGAACTCTCATTATGCCATGGGTTGGTAACATCATATGACCTCTCCATAAAAACTAATGAACAAAAGATAGAAATTCTCAATTAAGTAGCCAGTGTAGATCTGGCCAAGAGAGCATTCATTTGGATAGTTCAAGTAAAGTGTAGCTAAATGTAACAATTGGGCAGGCATTAAATTATAGGCACTGCTATTCTATATAGCAGCTTTCTTTTCATAGGTTCATGTTTTTTTCCCCAGGTGTCCGCATGCATTCCAGTTCTCCGTCTAGCCCGCACCCATAAAAAGATTTTATTTTACTGTCACTTCCCTGATCAGCTTTTAACTGAGAGAGAATCGTTTATTAAACGTATCTACAGAGCTCCACTGGACTGGTTGGAAGAGTATACTACTGGCATGGCTGACTGTATTCTTGTCAACAGTTGTTTCACAGCAAACATTTTCAAAGAAACCTTCAAATCCTTATCTCATATAAATCCAGATGTCCTGTACCCTTCGTTGAATGTCAGTATGTTTGATACCGTTATTCCTGAAGATGTAGCTAACATAGTTCCCAACAGGAAGAGATTCTTGTTTCTTTCCATCAATAGGTATGAAAGGAAGAAAAATCTAATATTGGCTTTGAAAGCTTTACATGATCTTCGTGGTAAACTTGACGCTTGGGAGTGGAAGGAAGTTCATTTGGTTTTGGCTGGTGGTTACGATGAAGCAGTTCAAGAAAATGTGGAACATTATGGAGAACTGAAAGCTGTTGCTACCAAGCTTGCTATTGATGACCAGATCACATTCCTGAGATCTTTCTCTGATGCACAGAAGATAGCTCTTCTGAGTAACTGCATGTGTGTGCTGTATACACCAAGTAACGAACACTTTGGCATCGTTCCTTTAGAGGCTATGTACATGAGATGTCCAGTCATTGCAGTAAATTCAGGGGGACCTTTGGAATCAGTTGTAAACAATGAGACAGGTTTCTTGTGTGATCCTCTTCCAGCCACGTTTTCAGAAGCCATGGAGAAATTTGTGAAAGACCCAGCTTTAAAAAAGACAATGGGAGCTGCTGGGAGAACTAGAGTTCTAGAAAAGTTTTCATCCAAAGCATTCACTGAAAAGCTGTATCAATACGTTCATAGCTTAGCACAACAAAACAAAGCTCCGTTATGTGGCATTGCCTTGTAATGTTTGGTTTTACATTATGCCAATCAACTAAAATATTGTTAATGTACCAAACATTTATATGTGAATCCTCTGACTTTCTGTCTTTAATTTCTTTTTCCCTTTAAGAGTGTCTCTGGCATATGATAGAATGCTTTAATATTGAACTTGTCTCATGCTTTTGATACTTTGTCTTGTACTATTTGCTGCAAAATAATTGAATATTGATTATTAAAGTGTCAAGTTTATCTGTGTTGTTGTTTATCACAACTTGAGGCTAGTCTTGAAAGTAATATGATAAAGACTGTTGCTGGACCTCAGTGATGTTGAATGGAAGAATCAATAGGAGTCCATGACATGATTACTGAGGTGGCTCCAAGAGTTTCAGATAAGTGAGCCAAGTCCCATTGTATATGGAAAACAAAAGACAATCTGATACAGGTGGAAATTCATTTTGTGGCCCCTATGCTAATCAGAGCTTAATTATGAAGCAGTGCTTTCTCTATTGTGTCTCCTCAAAAACAAGACTGTGTGTGCAAATTATCCCAAATCCTTTTACCTCCACAATCATAGCAATTCCAGATATCCCAAATCAAGGGCTTTCATTGTGTTCCTAGAAAATATAACGCTTCCTAGAAGATCACATGAGGTTTCTCAATGACAGATGTAGCTTTTCTGCCATTACAGATCTTCCACTGGAATATGCATCATCACAAAAGTATTGGATATGTGCTAGACCTTACAGATTGCCCATGTTGACTGTACCCCCAAATCTTCTGCAATGCACAGGAATCCCTTAACAAATTTCAGGGTAGGAAATTTGAAAACTGCTGCCCAGAGAAAGAAGGGAAAATACCAATAGGTGAAAATGAGCTTTTTCCTGAAGGTTTCAGAGGGTTTATTATAAATAGCCCTGAGAAATGTAAAAACCACTGAGAATTCTTCATTCCAATGTACAATGGTAGAAAAATAGACCAATGAGAATTTCCAGGGGTGTACCACCTACCTGAGTTCGGTTCCCTTTGGAAGGAGGCCACTGATGGCCTATGGTGTTTTGTAATATTTGAGTTTATTTGCAAATCCTGTATGGCTGAGCATATAGGAGGTAGCACAGATTAAATACTGTAATCAACTGGCCCACTTCATATCTCTAGTGTGCTTAAGGTGACTCATTTCAGTGTATATAAGTGCAACAAGACCTATGTCTGATTGATACCACAGTCCTTAAATAATCCTCTCCCACATATATTTGTAAAATACAATTGTATCCTTTCAGTTCTTCCTGTCCCTTTCAAGAAAGCACTCTAAGGCTGCAAGCGTATGCATGCTTACCTGAGAGTTTCTTGTAAATACACATGCATAACATTGTTCTGCAAATTGTTTTAATTTGGTTACATAAAACATTCTCTATTCCTGTGATCATTTCATTTGCTCTTCCTTGCAGTTGATCCAATTTGAAGTCATCCAATGTTCCTTAGATGCAATAATTATCTCTATTTGTGACGTTCATGTGAAAGCTGCTTATGTAGCTATGCAGAAGTACAAAACAATATTTTGGACAAAACGCCATAACAGCCCCATGAGTACTCACTGAAGAGGATGGAAAAATGTGGGGTGGGGTGAATAGAGTGGCAAGAATCCTGAACAGGGAGCACTCCACACTGCAACATTTTGTTGTAGTCCCACTAGTTATAACATGAATACTTCCCCATCTGAATCTGAAATATCCTGTTTGAATAATTTGCAGGGTTACAAGTTTTAAGCAGCGGATTCATAAATAAAAGCACTCGTTTCTTAATTGGTTGGGTTTTGTTTTAATAAGACAATTTTGAATTGGTGAAGGTTGCAAGTTTTCAAGACACACTTGTTTATTTTTGAAGGTTATTTGGTTCTGAGGTATTAGTTATGAAATAAAGACAGCCTTTCTAATAATGAGTGGTAAATCTTGTTTATTAAATTATAATTTATCTTTTATTTCCGTATCTCAAAAACATTGGGAATTTAGGTAACATATACATTCATTTCAATTACACGTATTACTTAATCAGTTAAAAGACAATAATTGATCAATTAAATGTTTTTAATCAGGTGACTGCTCTAAAAACAATATACAGTGTACAGTTGGTGTGCAGCTATAACAGAAGGCACTACAGTGATTTTTTTTAGTCCCTGCTCTGTTTACTATCATTTCCTGTCACAATAGCAGCTGTTATTATTTGTCTTTTAGACTTGCATTCATAGAATGCTTTGATAACCATCCGTGTGTGTATGTGTGTGTGTTAAATAGACTTTTGCAGTGCAAATTGAAGTTTTAAAAGCCTCAGAAAATGAATAAAGAGTAGCCAACATGCCCATGTGTATAGATTTATCCTATTTGAGGTGGAGGTTATTTTTCAAAATGCAAAATTTTTGCCAATTGTGTTAACTAGAAGAGAAGGAGAGGGCTGTATTAAATTCTTACATAAATTGTCACTGAATTGACAAAAGAAACGAGGCTTTGGAAGATGATCTGATTAGTGTCAGTGGAAAGTGCTAGAACTCAATCTCTGGCGAATGTCCAGTAGCCATCATTGAATAATCATCACCTCATCATTCAGCCTCCTCAACTGACATGCAAAACATCCCAATATTCATTGCACATCTGTGCTAGACAGATTACATATTAGCAATTCAAATCAACCTAATGCACTGGCAGTTTTTGCAAAAGGTGTCTGATGTGGGTGGGGGGGAGTTGCCTTGTTGTCTGGGCTGGATAATAAGGGGACTATGTAATCTTGGAGAACAATCAACCCATCTTGAGAAGGTGACTGACCACATCCGCTCTTGCCCTGACAGTGCTAGAACAATGGCCCCATAATGCACTTGACTCATCTGGTAATAAAATCTACTTTTGATTAGCAGCCCTGGCTTGTGTCAATCACTATATGATACACCATTGTCCTCAGGTCCCAACACAGTTTATTTACAGGGAAACAAAGCCCTTTTTGGATATGGCTGCCGCCCAAAGATTACAAAATAGATTGAGCTGTCAGCCCCACACACTAGATGAAGATTAATGAGTTGTGCAGACAATAAATATGAAGCAATGACCATAAATATGCTAATAGGAATTATCCATATACAGTATAATTGGTACAAAAATTAAAACGTAGTGTGAAGGAGATGGGTCACTGGGTGACAGATAGATAATCTGGAGTGTGGAAGAGCTGTGCCTCCATTAGATTCTCTACAGGTTTATCTTCTCCAATTAAATTTTTCAAAGGACTAATTGTTTAAAAGCTGCTTGAATAATCTCTTTTTAAGCAGAGCATTATGGAGGAAAGTGTTTATTAAAAAGTGCCTTCAGCTGAAGTGTTATTAGAATTTTTTTAAATGTTAACTATCAAAAGCAGGACATAAAAAGATTAATATTTGTGATCAGCTGCCAAGTTTCATTAAGGGGTTACAATTTACTTGAATGGTACATCAATCAGAACTCCTAGAAAAACTAAAAGATGATAATAGATACACTCATGCAGGTGTTTCAACCCCTTGGGAAATATATTAAGAGTCAGAAGCTTAGCATTGTTACAGTACAACTCTGAGACAAACACCATCAATAGGAACTCATTAACCAGAAATATTGCCCTCATATTTCAGAGGAAGGGAGGATTGAGGTAGATGAGGTTTGTCTCAACCCACCTAGCAAGTTCATGGGCAAGAGGAGATTTGGACTGAGAATTTCCTGCTTATGCTCTTAGTTGCTCGCTCAAAACTGATTTCAACTAAGTGTCAAAAGACTCAGCTCCATGTTTGGTGGGAGAAAATCACAAAGTAGAAGGAAGTCACACCACTAAAACTTCGTTGCTACTACACTGAGAAAGATAATGAGAATTAGTACTTATTTTATGCATGGCATTGAGAAAGTGGATAGAGAAAAGTTCTTCTCCCTCTCTCATAATACAAGAACTCGGGGACATTCAAAGAAGCTGAATGTTGGAAGATTCAGGACAGACAAAAGGAAGTACTTCTTTACTCAGCACATAAACTATGGAATTTGCTCCCACAAGATGCAGTAATGGCCACCAGCTTGGATGGCTTTAAAAGAAGATTAGACAAATTCATGGAGGACAGGGCTATCAATGGCTACTAGCCATGATGGCTGTGCTCTGCCACCCTAGTCAGAGGCAGCATGCTTCTGAAAACCAGTTGCCGGAAGCCTCAGGAGGGGAGAGTGTTCTTGCACTCGGGTCCTGCTTGCGGGCTTCCCCCAGGCACCTGGTTGGCCACTGTGAGAACAGGATGATGGACTAGATGGGCCACTGGCCTGATCCAGCAGGCTCTTCTTATGTTTTTAGGCAAATGTATTTATTTATTTATATTTATATTATTATTATTTATTAATTCAATTTATATACCGCCCCATAGCCGAAGCTCTCTGGGCGGTTTACAACAGGTAAAAAAACATCTGACATACAATTAAAACCTCATATTAAGCAATTTAAAAATAAGTTAAAATATCAAGAATTAAAACATAATTACACACTAAAATGCATATTAAATACTACTAAAATGCTGAAAATGCCTGGGAGGAAGGTTTTTATCTGACGCCGAAAAGATAATAATGTTGGCGCCAGGCGTATCTCTTCAGGAAGAATAAGGTACACACAGGTGATGCAGCATTTGGAGTGACAAGGATGAGACCCTAGATTGGTGATAGGTGGCTTAAGCACAGCTCTCACCAACAGTCTGTGCAAATTACGAGGCTGGCAAAATGCTATAACAGGAGGCCTGTTGATGGCTCTAGCAAGATGTTCAGAGTTTGCCAGCAATGGGTAGCTCTCCCTGATTGCTCGGTGATAGTTAGGAGATGCTGGATGGAAATCTACCACAAATGGAATCTGTTGCTCTCTGCTCTTTGACACCTCAGTATGATGGAGGAGGTTTTCTCTGGACAGAAACGTTTTGTTAATACAATAAAAACCTCTGTTTGGTTAAACACAATTACGTTCATATATATTTTTAGGTGATTAACGGAATCCTTACAGGGATCCAGAGCAAGCTTGAGTGAAGTTCTGTTTGTTGCTTTCAAAACTGTCTAATATATAAACATAATTGTGATTAACAAAACGAGGTTTTTATTGTATTAACAAAATGTTTCGGCTTCCGCCTTCATCAGCTGCCAACATACAAATGCTGTTACCAAGGTGGCAGTTATAGAGCTTTGAGGATGGAATGCTCAGACGGACTTCATTTGCAGAAGCTAAGTACAGTAGGGCCCCGCTTCTTGGCTCCCTGCTTTTTGGCGTTCCACTAATATGGCGCCAGCAGGGCAATCAGCTGGAGGGGGGCTGGAGCTCCCCACTCTCCAGCTGATCTCGCCAGAGGAGAGGAAGATCAGCTGTAGAGCGCTACAGCTGATCTCTTCTTCTGGCGTGATCAGTGGGTTAGGTTCGACCCCCGTGCTACAGCTGATCTGCTTTTCAGTGGCTTTTGCTTTTGGGCAGGGGTCTGGAACCTAACCTGCTGTATGAGTGGGGCCCTACTGTAGTGGTGGTACTGTCTTCCAGGTTCAAGCCATGTAGTGCCAATGTGTCCAGAGAGTATATCCAAAAGTTCTCCCTTTTAGTCAATGCTGCTGGATCTGCTGACATCTCTATCGGTGTTATAGAAAAGTCCAACAGGCTGTGACCCTCAATGTTGAAATATTTTGCAACTGGTTGCTCCACTTTTTTTGTTAAGATTGCCAATTTGTGGTTTCTGAAGCATGTGCGTAGGTCAGTTGTGGTTTTTCCCATGTATTGGATTGCATTCGATGACATAAGTTATATTGCAGGACCTGCAGGTGATGTTCTGTTTGATGTAATATGTCCTGCCTGTCCTATATAAAGACATGAAGATATGGACCACCATATTAGCAGCTAGACTGCATAATATCATTATGATATGAGTATGGTGAATATGGCGACCCTATGAATAGGCTTTTCATGGTAAGTTGTATTCAGAGGTGGTTTACCATTGCCTTCCTCTGAGGCTGAGAGGCAGTGACTGGCCCAAGGTCACCCAGTGAGCTTCGTCGCTGTGTGGGGATTTGAACCCTGGTCTCCCAGGTCACAGTCCAGCACCTTAACCACTACACCACACTGGTAGATGTATTAAAATGTTAGTATATTGGAAAAGGTTCAGGGCACAGACGTATATCTTACTGTTGTTCAATTTGTCTGGAGGCCTTTCATGCTATCCCGGCCTACCTAGTTCTGTCTGTTGGCCTAATCGATCAGTCTGGGAGTCACTCTGAGCTTGTACTGCTACAGCAGCTGCTATAAAATGAGAGAGGGGTTTGGGAAGGAAGGATGAGAAACCTCCAAAGCCCAGAAGAAAGAGTTGGGAACTGTCCTGTGATATTTTTCTAAATGGAGAGAACTAACAGTGAATCATCACTGTAAGAACTTAGCAGAATCAGGACTGAGTTTTGCTGAAGGGCTGAGAAGGAAGATCTTCAAGGGCAGAGAAGAACTGTAACTACTTGCTGGAGAGTTTTTGGAGCTTCTTGCTGGCTAGAACAAGCACAATCCAAGATCTATATCTCATTCTGTACTTGGGATGCCAGGTCAGAAGCATTCCAAACCCTGAAATTTAACAGGTGGGCTTGAGTGATGTCATGGGGCGGGCCTGAGTGATGTCACAGTGGCGAGTCCAAGTGATCTCACAGGGGTGGGTCCAACTGATGTCACAATGGTGGGCATGAGTGATGTCATTAAGCATGCTACATTAAGCATCAACCACAGTTGTTTGGAGCATACAATTCAAACAAAAACATTTATCTGATTGGAAATTAAGACAGAAAGCCAAAAGTAGGGAACATTTAATTTAACCAAAACTTGCTTCTGGCAAAAAGGGTTTAAGTGCCCTCAGGCCAGGCCAGTCACCAGAAGGCCATTGTAGGAAGAACACTCAGAAGTAAAGATGGATGTCCCCAAAGGCAGCAATTCTAAAAACACTTACTGAGAGACCCATAGAACTCAATAGGACTGACTTCTCAATAGATATGGTTTGGATTGTGATGTTGGTAAATCTTGACTCGGGATCCTCTGCAAAGATATCCATATCCAAAGGGCACACTTAAAATGTACAGGAAATAATGTACATAGTATGAAATCAAATACTTATTGGGACATAGTGTGAAGAAATATTGATAAAGCATGACTGTCAAAGATATTTATTATTTACACAACCTATGAAGATATTTATAGTGCAATCCTATGCATGTATACTTAGCAGCCAGTCCCAATGTATTTAATGGGGCTTACTCAAACAGGGAAATGTGCACAGGACTGCAACCTCAAGTGATAAGGAACGCCACTCACCCAACCCAAAATTCAGAATCATGCCTCTTTAAGCTGTTTTGCAACTGTTTATAGTTGTTTTTATGGTTATTGGAATTTAAATGGCTTTATATCTTATTGTGAGCTGTCTTGGTTTCCAGTCAGCAGTCCTACCTCACAAGGCTGTTGGAAAGACTCAATACACACACACACACACACACACACACACACTGGAGATGTAAAAATACATACACCCCATATAATAGTTTATTGTCAAAACCAGTTGGTCATTGCAGAACATTTTTTAAATAAAATCAGTATTAGTTTCCTACAAAATAAAAGCAGTGATACCTAAGTAAACCCTGCCTAATTCCTTTGAAAATAGGATTGACAGGGGAAAGATTTACAACACAAACACAATTCTTTGCTATGTTCACTCAAAACGCCCATCAATTTACAGCACAATCTTAATCATGGCTACTCAAAAGTAAGTCCTATTGAAACCATTAGGGTTTATTATTATTATTATTATTATTATTATTATTATTAACTTTATTTATACCCCGCCATTTTTCCAAATTGGAACTCACGGCGTCTTCCAGATAAAAAACAGATACAATTAAAACCTACCAAAGTTAAAAGCATATAATACATAAATAAGTAAATATAGACAGATACAATTAAAAAATGAACTCTAATTTAAAATAGCATTAAACTGTTTCTGATAATTAAAAACTATACACATAAAATCAGAATAATTAAAAAATAGACAAGCAAGAACAATATAACCTCCTTTTGGGCCTATCCTTAGCCGCCTTCGGAATCAAAGGCTTGCTGAAATAAGAAAGTTTTTACCTGTCGACGAAAGGACTGCAGGGAAGAGGCCATTCTTATCTCCTTAGGGAGGGAATTCCAAAGCCTAGGGGCAGCCACCGTGAAGGCCCTATCTCGTATCCTCACTAGTTGTACTTGTGCGGATGAAGATATTGGTACTCCAGGTATGTGGGATTAGCATTGCAGTTTTACTCCCAGAAAAGCAAGTATAGGATTAAAGTTTCATACTTCAACAGCCCAGGAAAATTTAAACTTGTTGGCTCCCGCACACAAGAGAGAAAAAGACTGAAAGCTACTCAATTTATGAGACTTTCAGATAAGCAGGAAGGGAAAAAAACCACTTTTCTGACAATGGCATCTAGGTACTTCCTTGTCAATCACAACCCTGACTTCACTTATTGGCTACAAACCTCAAATGGCAGGGTTAGAGAATACAGCTACAAACTCATTTTACAGAAGTTGCAGGGGGAGTGGCTGACGTTTTGGTATATATCTCTTGAACCAGACCATCTAGAAAATTAATTTTTGAATAAAATGAAAGCTGAGTCCAGAGATTAAGGTAAATCACCCAGAACTGTGAGCTGAGCTGTGCTTATCAGGCAATCTTGGTGAAAACAGAAGAACACCACTGTGTTGAGCACAAGTTTGATGAGGCAGCAGGAATAGATAGATAACTTTCAGCTTGTTCTAGTGGTCCTTGCACTGGTTTTAAGTGTCACTGTTGGGCTCTACATTGGTGCAAGAGCCACTTGATTGTTTTGTTAGTTAGTAAACTAAGGCAGATTCAGAAATGAACCAATGCTGTATTGGAGATAAGAACTACGGACTTCTATGAAGAAACTGCTACTGATACAGGGTGTAAGCAAGGAGCAAAGCATGCGGTGTGTTCGTTTGGCTTTGTGTTTGTTTTTTTTATACAACGTGGGATGTCCCCTAGGAAATTTGTGCAGTTGGAAAATCTGCTTTTAAAAAACCCTGAGTCATTCATAACATGAGGAGCAACAAGCAGCAAATATTAGGCTACCTGATTTCTGTCTCTTGGCTCGTGATGCCTTTCTCTTAAGTTATAGTACAGGTGGTTGAATTTTTTGTGTGTGTGGCTTTCTGGCCCCGTTCTCACCTTTCTTACCAATCTGTGGAGTTCAGGTTGTGAGCCAGAGTAGATTGACCATTGGCCTGATCTAACAGGCTCTTATGTTCTTATGTTCACTGCTCAGTCAATTTCAATCCAAAACTATCCATCTCCAGGCAAAAGAACAATGTGGATGTTATGGAATCATTTTATTAAATGTAAGTAGAGATTCCTCATTGTTGAGGCAGGTGTACTTTTTACATCCTCTTCCCTTTTATTTCTGAGGCTGATAATTCCTAATTCTACCTGCACATTTTCCTTCTCAGTCAGCCAACTGGCAAATGCATTGCCTTTTTTTTTTAAGCCAACGTTCCAGAAGATCTGGAAGCCTAATTTAAAATCCGTTCTCTGTGCCACAGGCTCATTGCATGGTAGTGGGTATATATTACTCTGGTTCATTTTCGAACAAAGGGGTAGCCAACTAGCCATGGCTTATTTCTCAGACTGGTGCGCTCTGCTTTTGGCAAATTTATTTACTTATATCAATGCAACGGGCAACATGCTGGAGGGTTGGAAACAGAGTATTGTCATCCCTATCTATAAAAAAGGCGAGAAGCAAGATCCTAATAACTATCGCCCTATTCGTCTCCTAGATGTAGGAGCTAAACTGTACAGTAGATTTCTCTTGCTTAAGCTGGAAGAATGGGAAACTGCCAATATGGTTATCCATCCTGAACAGGCGGGCTTCCGAAAAGCCCAATCCACCATTGACCACTGTGCTACCCTTTTCTTCCTGGCTCAACAGTCCATCAAGGGGCCCACTAAACACCTCTATGCCGCCTTTGTTGACTTGGCGGCTGCTTTCGACTCTATTGATAGAGATCGTTTGTGGGCCAAATTGGCTGGCACAAATATCGACAAACGTCTCCTATATCTGATTAGAGAGCTATATTCTAATAATAGTTTGAGAATTAGGGTGGGTAACAATCTAACTGAGCCTATATTGGCTAATAAAGGGGTAAAGCAAGGCTGTCTTTTAGCCCCCGCCTTGTTCAATCTTTACATAAATGATATAGTTACCGAACTGGTGGGTCCAAAATTTTTCCCTCCATCAATAGGACCTAGGAAACTATCCATCTTACTCTACGCAGATGACATGACTCTGCTTTCTTTGACCCCAATTGGCTTAAGGAGGTTACTGGCAAGTCTAGATGAATACTGCAAAAAAGAATCCCTTCAGGTAAACCACCAGAAAACTAAAATTATGGTCTTTGGAAAAAAATACTCTAAACATAAATGGTATCTAGGGAATCAACCCATAGACCAATGTCGTGTCTTTAAATATTTAGGTATTCTTTTTCAAGATACCTTGTCATGGAATCAGCACATTGCTGCCATAAAACTCAAAGCCGCAAGATCAGTTGGTCACATCCTCCGTTTTTATAGGACTGCGGGTGGTCACTTAGTGGCCCCCACTTTGAAAGTTTTTCAGAATAAAGTCCTTCCCCAGATTACTTATGGAGCAGCTATATGGGGTTGGTCAATACCTTCCTTTCCTTCCTTGGAATGTATACAAAATAAATTTATTAGAATGGTTTTGAATCTCCCTCCTTCCACTCCGGCTGCTTTTCTAAGAGCAAAAGCGGGGCTCCTCCCACTCAGCGCCCGGATCCATCAATCATTGCTAACGTTTTGGTTTCTTTCAATAAATTCCTTCTCAAAGGTCTTGGCGAAGGCTTGTTGTAATTTGGTCAGCATGCATTGTAAATGGAATTCAAAACTACAGGCTATCCACTTACATTATCACATACCTTTACATTCGCCCTTACTACTGAGCAAAGTAAAAACCCAAGCCCAGATAAAAGATTACTGTGAGTGGATGGATAGATTGACAATTACTAATTCTAAGTTTTCTACTTGGTTTAGGCTGTATAAAGTAGATCATATAAGAGCGAATTACCTGTCAATCCCTTTACCACCCCATCTACGATTTGCCTTTACAGCCTTAAGATTTCCAACAATGCCAACTGCTTTATTAGCTGGCCGTTATCTTCAGATTCCTATGGACCAGCGGAAATGCATATGCCAATCGGGAAAATTGGAAGACCTTCCTCACTATCTTTTAGAGTGCCCCCTTTATGACCACCCAAGAGCTAAGTTCCTAAACATTTTAATTAATCAAAGAGAATCCCTCAGCGTCGAACAGATTGTTTACTTGCTCTTAGCCGATACTAACTACTGGGTTTCCTATCGGGTAGCCCTTTTTGCTGTGGCAGCTCATAGGTTGAGAGCAAAATATTTGGTTGATCTGGAAGCTAAGGAAAATTAAACATGTTCTGTATGGTTTTATAGATGTAATTCTTTTAGTTATAAGCTTGTTTTATACTGTTCTTTATATCATGTTGTGATGTTGTGTTACTGTGATGTTGTGATGACCTATGGTCTGACAATAAATTGATTGATTGATTATTGCAGAAACAAAACAATAGTTCAGTAGCACTTTAAAGGCTAGTAAATGTATTATTATATGAACTTTCGTGTATTTCCCAGAATGATAACGGAGGCTGTATCATTATCATAGTTTGTTAAAATTGCACTATGATGTTCTTTACAGGATTTTTATAAAGCCAGAAACTGCATTAAAACACTCTGGCAACTTTAAAATGCTGTTTCAAAATGTAGTATGCAGAGCCTGTTTGTAGTACAGGAGCATGGATTGGATCCTGCTTGCACACCCCACCAAGGCAGTCCTTCCTAGCAGACAGCCACACATTGGATTTGCTGAGCACTGTGATGCGTCCTTCCCTGGCTCTCCCTGTCAGGTTCCTACCTGCTCGTGGTTACTGCCTGTCTCTAGGCACCACCAGGGACTCCACCAGTCCGGACCGCACTCTCTTATGGTTTACCTATCCGCTCTAGCACAGATCTCAACAGATCCCCCTGCTAGGCAACCACCAGTAACGTCCCAATACTAGTATTCCCAGAGACTCTGAATACTGGTATTGTTATTCTCTTCACCGCTGCCACCATTTGTTACAGTTTCCCTTCAGCCTTGGTCATTACCTTACCCTCCCTTCTGGTCTGTGAAACCCCAGTCAAGGATCAGGCCTTTGGTAAACCAAATTAAGTATTTATTACAGATAACAAAGCTAACAAGATTAACAAGATTTCTTCTTAAGGCACATAAGCATATGGTTTTACTCAATACTAATCCGAACTCCACCTCCCTCCTTCTCCACTCTCTCCTGGCAAACAACTCTCTCAAACCGCACCAAGCAATCCACTCTTTCTCTTCTCCCCCCAGATTCCACAATTCACCACCTCACATTCACCCAGATTTACCTGTCATCCTTTCATTTATACTGTCAGCCATTTTAAACATTCAGCCAATCATCAAGCATTCTATTGCCCATTCACTCCCCCGCCTCTTTCACTACTTACCATGTATACTCTAAACAACCAGCACTTACCATATATACACTAATATATAGGAACATCACATTTCCCCCCCCTTAAACAACAGCAGAGTATTATTCCTGTTCCAGGATTTATACGTCGCGTTAACAAATAAAAGTCTCTATGGGGAAAATGTCTTTCTTTGTTCCTCTGTCTGGTCACATCACTGCAGTCCCAGCCACTTGCCTGGAAAGTCCATCGGCCAGTACATTGTCCTTGCCTTTGATGAACTGGAAGTCCACTTGATAGTCCTGTAGGGCCCAGGACCACCTCTGCAGCATAGTGTTATGGTTTTTCATAGTCTGCAACCATAACAAGGCCCGATGATCCGTAGTCACTGTGAATCTTCGTCCCCACACGTATGGGCACAACTTGTTCAGTCCCCACACGACCGCTAGGCACTCCTTCTGGACCGACGAATAGTTTTTCTCCCTCAGCGTCAGCTTGCGACTCAGGTACGCCACTGGATGTCTGGTGCCTTCTCTCTCCTGCAGCAAGATGACTCCCAGCGCGAGGTCCGACGCATCTGTAGCCACGATGAATGGTTTCTCATAGTCTGGTGCTATTAATATGGATCCTTGGCACAAGGCTTGCTTCAGTAGATCAAAAGCCTTCTGACATTCATCCGTCCATACCACACGCTCAGAACACTTCTTCTTTGTTAATTCATGCAAGGGGGTTGCTATTTCCCCAAAATTTCTCACAAACTTCCTATAAAATCCAGCCACACCCAGAAATGCCCTTACTTGTTTTTTGGTTAAGGGGATCGGCCACGCTTGTATTGCCTCCACCTTGCTCCATAAGGGGGTGATTTTCCCACTCCCCACCTTATGTCCTAAATAGATAACTTCCTTTAGTCCAAACTGGCATTTCTTAGCTTTTATTGTGAGGCCTGCTTTTCTTAAGGCCTCCAATACTGTTGTCAGGTGTTGGACATGCTCAGGCACCGACTTGCTAAAAATGGCCACGTCATCGATATAGGCCACTGCAAAATCTGACATGCCTCGCAACACAGTATTGATTAGCCTCTGAAATGAACTTGGTGAGTTCCTTAGTCCCATGGGTAAGGTCACAAACTCATATAACCCATCTGGTGTACTGAAGGCAGTTTTGGCTCTGGATTGCTCGTCTAGTTCCATTTGCCAAAATCCTTTACAGAGATCTAGTGTAGAGATAATGGTTGCAGCCCCCAATAACTCTAACATTGCGTCTACCCTAGGCATAGGATATGCATCTGGGACAGTAATTTTATTGATTAGCCGATAATCAATGCAAAACCTTGTCGTTCCATCTTTTTTCGGAACCAGGACAATACTTGAGGCCCAGGGACTGATGGATTCCCTGATCACTCCTAATTCCAGCATCTCTTCCACCTCCTTTTTGATCTCATTCAAAACTTTCCCATTCACACGGTACGGAACAGATCTGATTGGGGCATGATCTCCAGTATCAATGGAATGTATAACTATACTGGTTCGGCCAGGTTTGTTGCTAAAGAGATTCCTATAGGTTTTCAAAACTCTCAGAATCTCTTCTTTTACTTCCTTCTTCACCTCCTCTGACCATTTCACTTGATCTACCCCTCCTTTGTCTTTGCTTTCCTGTACCAAATCTGGAAGTTCAGGCCCACTTCCCTCAGGGAATAAGGTAACTTGCAACACCTGTGCATCCCTGGTATGGTAAGGCTTCAACATATTTACATGAACCACTTTGCTTTTGTTTAATTGGTCTGTGGTGATTACACATGTCACTGTGTCAAGCCTTTCTCTGATGGTATATGGTCCTTCCCAGTTAGCCTGTAATTTGTCATGTTTCCTGGGTATGAATGCCATAACCATATCTCCCACATTATACACACGTTCTCTGGCTGTTCTGTCATACCAGTAACTTTGCTTCTGCTGAGCTTGACTCAAATTCTCTTTCACCACTTCCATCATTTATTTCACTGGTTCACATTCACCCCCTCTCTCAGCAGGCATCCACAGTCCACATAAAATCCCATTCTCACACACAACTTGACTCCTCAGCTTGTCAGCGAAAGGAATCTGCTGGGTCAGGGCTTGTTCCTTTACCTGCTTCAAACTGATATCTTTATGCAGCTCTTCCCTGAATTGCTCTGCTTCTTCCCCAGAGACCACTGGATACAGTTTGTCTTCTTCAGCAGGCCTGCTAGTGGTTGCTATGGTGACCTGAGGCTGGTTAACAGATTCCACCCTGTTTGCTTCAGCCCCCCTTAATATGGCTTCTTTTTCTCTGCCAATTTGCTGTCTGGTCACTACATATATTTTCCCCTGTGCCCCCATAACATCTCTTCCCAGTATTACTGGTTCTTGTTGCTGGGCATTAATACCAACTTTATATTGGCCCTTTCGGCCTCTCCATTCCATTTTCACTAGGGCCACAGGCAAACTCTCTGGTTGACCCCTCACTCCTTGGATAGTCACTGTTTCCTGAGGTAATATTTCTTCAGATTTTATTAAATCTGGCCTCAGTAACGTCTGAGCGGCACCAGTGTCAAGCAATGCCCAATAAGTTGCCCCTTGTACACTCACTTCCTCTCTCAGACTTGAATCCAGGTCTGTTACTTCTGTCCAGTTTATCTGGCAAAACTGAACCTTTTTCGCTGCTTCTAAAGCCTTGGGCTCTGTTTTCACTGCCCTTGTCTGAGCAGGATTACTAATGGGGTTGGCAACCTCACATTGAAAACGTAGGTGCCCCGGTCTACCACATTTGTAGCATAATTTCTCCTCACTTTTAGGGTACACAGATCCACTCTGGGGTGTCCTGTGCCCTTCAGATTTTACTGGAGGACTCACTCGCTGTGGAACCACATCCCTTCTGCCAGCACTATATGGTCTGGGTTTAAACTCTCTTGATGTTTTCCCCACCCAGCCAGTTCTATTAGAGGCGAAGTGATCCGCCATCTCTGCAGCCTCCTGCACAGATGTAGGGGAACGGTCTTTGACCAGGAGCCTTATTTCTGGTGGTAACTGATGGTATAATTGATCCAGTATCATGAGGCTTTTCACCTCTTCCGCTGACTGAGCTTTGGCACTACTCATCCACTTTCCAAATATATCCATCAACTTTGCTCCCAGTTCCACAAAAGACCTCCCTGTCTGTATCTGGCAGTTTCTGAAAAGCTTTCTAAAATAATCAGGCCCCAGTCTGAATCTTTTAAACACTGCTTCTTTGAATTCAGCATAGGTGACGGGCCTGTGTGAGGGGAAATATTGGTATACCTCAGCCAATTCCCCTTTAATCAGGTTTGATAAATACTGCATGTATTTATCTTCAGGTAGCCCCCACAACTGAGCTGCTTTTTCAAAGGTGCTGAGGTAAATTTGAGGATCTTGACCAGGCTCATAGACAGCAAAGTCCTTTGGAGTAATTTTTATTTTTGCTCCATCTCTGTCTTTCCTTGTCTCCTCAGAGTGAAATTTCTCTCTATCAAATTTTAACTTTTCTACTTGTAATTCAGCATCCAATGCTCATTGCTTCTCCCTCTCCTCAAACCCCAATCTCATTCTCTCAATTTCCAACTCCCTCTGTTTTTCCTTCTCTGCACCTTCCATCCTCAATCTCTCAGCTTCCATCTTCAATTTCTCAGCTTCCAACTCCCTCTGCTTGTCTTTTTCCTCAGCCTCCCATCTTAACTTCTCTCTCAAGTACTCTATATAAGCGGGATTGCTTAAATATCCTTCTGGGGTCTCTTCCCTGACAGGTTGTTTTTGCTGGGCAGTAGCAAATCCTATAAGTGCTACCCTCAATTCATCTACCCCTTTACCCTCGTGAGGTAAATGGAATGTTATGCACTTCTCCACCAGCTCCTCTCTTTTCATTTTTATGTATTCAGCCATGGTGTTTGAGTTCACTCACTCTTTGCCACACACTCTTTGCCAGTCACTCTCACAAGAAATCTTGTTTTGTTATTTCTGTTTGCCACACCACTGTTCTGGATTCTCTAGTATTCGTATCTGGATTCTCTGTTGTTCGTATCCCACCGCTACTGCCACCACATGTGATGCGTCCTTCCCTGGCTCTCCCTGTCAGGTTCCTACCTGCGCGTGGCTACTGCCTGTCACTAGGCACCACCAGGGACTCCACCAGTCCGGACCGCACTCTCTTATGGTTTCCCTATCCGCTCTAGCACAGATCTCAACAGATCCCCCTGCTAGGCAACCACCAGTAACGTCCCAATACTAGTATTCCCAGAGACTCTGAATACTGGTATTGTTATTCTCTTCACCGCTGCCACCATTTGTTACAGTTCCCCTTCAGCCTTGGTCATTACCTTACCCTCCCTTCTGGTCTGTGAAACCCCAGCCAAGGATCAGGCCTTTGGTAAACCAAATTAAGTATTTATTACAGATAACAAAGCTAACAAGATTAACAAGATTTCTTCCTAAGGCACATAAGCATATGGTTTTACTCAATACTAATCCGAACTCCACCTCCCTCCTTCTTCACTCTCTCCTGGCAAACAACTCTCTCAAACCCCACCAAGCAATCCACTCTTTCTCTTCTCCCCCCCAGATTCCACAATTTACCACCTCACATTCACCCAGATTTACCTGTCATCCTTTCATTTATACTGTCAGCCATTTTAAACATTCAGCCAATCATCAAGCATTCTATTGCCCATTCACTCCCCCTCCTCTTTCACTACTTACCATGTATACTCTAAACAACCAGCACTTACCATATATACACTAATATATAGGAACATCACAAGCACCTACATGTAAAGGCCACTATTTGGAGGCCTTAATATCTTGGTTGTGTTCCAGCCAGATTCTTTTTTTACATGTTTATGGTGGTTATTTTATTATTCTAAACTTGGCCACACACAAACACTTTCTCCAGTTCAAAATCAGGGGCGGGCAGGCTGGAGATAGACGTTTTATTCTTATCATTTTTTATTTGTCATGATTGAGTTTATATCCACTCCACCTTTCCTCCAAGTGAACTTCATGACCAAGTGGTGATTTTAGCCCTTGTCTCTCAGGTCCTCGGCCACTTCATATCCCTCGACCTTATTCTACATTCGGGGGGGGGGGAGAGGGAGTTTTAGAAGTGAATAAGCTTGGGGCGGGGAATAATTCCCCCCCCCATACATCTCATAATTATGCGGTCTCTTGTTAACAGTACTGTATTCTTCTTGGCGATCACTTGTGACCGAGTAAGATTGACTTCCAAAATATAGTCTTTAACAATGGATCCATCTGAATCTGTATCCACCGCCGATGTACCAGACCATGACTAGGGGCTTCTGGATTTCACAGTCCTGCCCCCGTCGCCATTCATCAATCGCCATGGGACTTTTGTTATGGAAGACGCCTGTGCGTGGATTTGTTTTATGTGTTATATTTGTGATATGTCTGGTTCCTCTCCCTTGACCTTACCGCCATGGGCAACCCTGCTGGGAGTACATGACTCCCAAAGGCATCACTCACAGGGTTCATTGGAATATGCAAGCCCACTCACCACTACAAGGTGATGATCCAGCGAGGGGAACAGTACTGTATAACACCTTTAAGACTACCCAATTCAGGCTGCAATCCTGTACACACTTATCAGGGAGCATTCTCCATGGAATTCAGTGGGGCTCACTTCTGAGTAATTGATAGTTATTGTGGTATGAACCCACACTAGACATTTTGACAGCCAGGTAAGTGGTAAATATTAATACAAACTGCAGTGTTTATGTGTCTACTGTTTCTTTGCAAAGGAAGAAGATTGGGAGAGAACTAGATGAGAGTGGGGGCACCCACCTTTTCTTCCAGCAGAGAAGCAGCTGAGACAACAGGGAACCCTTCTAAACACATTTATGTATTTATTTATTTATTATTTCCTTTATACCCCGGACTTCCTCCCAGCAGGAGCCCATTTCAGCAGACAGCGTTTCAGTTAATAAGACACTTTTCAGTTTACTTAGGCACTCAGTATTTGTCCAACTGCAGTGCTCCATGGTATCTTTGCATGGAAAGAAAACTAGGACAACTGTCTATGCCTGTCTGATCTCATTGCCTACACCTCTATGACTTCCTAGCAGCCCCACCAAGTCCAATGACTATCAGCTGCCACCAAGGAGGGGGCACAAGAAGAGGGGAGGGATGGGAGAGGCAACTTATAATTTATCAAGATACGAGTTCCGGAACCTCATTTACAAAAAAAGCACTGCAGTTTTGTATTAATATTTACCACTTACCTGGCTGTCAAAATGTCTAGTGTGGGTTCATACCACAATAACTATCAATTACTCAGAAGTGAGCCCCACTGAATTCCACTGAATTAGTTTTGACTAATGTACAGTTTTGCAAACATTTTTTCTTAATACAATGCATTTTTGTATGTTATTTTCACTAATATATTCATTTTTATGCACATTTTGCCCTAATATATACATTTTTGGAAACATTGGTTGGAGAACTCAATTGCAAAATTAGGATAAGTGTGAATTTCAAAGGATGTTTCAGTTCTCCTATTGTTTCAGAAAGTGCAAATTTGATAGATTCAGCTTTAAATATGAACTGAATCAAATTTATCCCCCATCCCCAAGGGGTTATAAAAATCAAAGAGGGCAGGTACATGTTCAGTAAAATGAGATTACTCTTGTGTGTACTTATGGACCTCATCATTCTCAAGGCAAATTCTATAAAACCTTACCAGAGCATATGTTTTGGTTTTCTACTGGAGATATAAAACTAGCTGGGAATTTCATTAGGGCAACATATTTACAAGTGAATAGTTCAGTAAGGAATATATTAGCCAGATTTACACAAAAACGTCTTTAAATTGATTAAAGAGTTTCACATAAGAGATGCATGGAGATACAAATACAAAAGAGAGAAAGATTACACATTCTACTCTCCAGTGCATAAGTCATAGTCTAGATTTTTTCCCGGTCCCTCCAGCCTTATTACCCCATTTAAAAGCTGTTAAAATTGAACTTGCTGTACATAAATGGACTATTTATTCATTTATAATGCCTAAAATCTACTAAATACTACATGAATAAAACAGAAAACAATATCTGCCTGCAACTTTTCAATTTACATAAGATGTACTAAGTTAGGTGTAGGCAGACTTCAGGCTTCTCAGATATACTGTGTTTTTTACTAGAAATCCAAAATCTACCAACCAGAGAAAGGTGCAAAAGACATTTAGGTTGCAATCCAAAATATGTATACTCAGTTCCATTGGGTTCAATGGGACTTACTCCCAGGTAAGTATGTATTGGATTGCAGCCTTTGTTAGAATTAAACAACAGGGTGCTTCTGAGCATATTCTGAGCCTAGGAGTTCATTTTCAGTACCAGAAATGAACTAAGTTCACAGTCCTTTGAAAAATTACAAATCCCTCCTGGTTTGCTATCTTAATTTTCAGCAGCTTAATTTAGGTGGGAAAAGTTTTTATTATTATTGCTATTGCTAAGTAACTAGGAATCTGAACACCTTGCAGATCACAGATCCGCTACAAGTCATCCAGAGATCAACCAGCAGATTCCCATCTATCTTCTGCCCACCCCTGTACTAAGTATACATGACAAATGCACAAATACTTTCCCTTAAAGAAAGTGTGATTGTCATATGTTATAGTTATTAGTTGTATCCAGCTAAGTCATACTCACATAACAGATCCACTAAATTCAATGCAGTTAAACAACTCAAGTCTATTGATTTTAGTGGGTTTACTTGGAGTATGACATAATACCCATTGTCAGCAATTTAAAAAATAGCACAATTGTTTTTAAACTACACAATTTGTCTGAAATTTGACCTTGAGAGATCTGGTACTTAGTCAAATTTTACCTCCAGTTACTAAATTTTCTTCGTCACCACCTCCCTGAAGTGGCACTTTCACTTTGCACATGAGTTGCGTGCTGTGCTAGAAGCAAGTTCTATGACAGCAGTAGCAAGAGTTACTGCAGCTGTGGAGTGGGAATGATGGCGGCTTGAATCCTAAGATAAGTTAAGGAAGTTAACAGAAGGAAAGTTTCTTCTCCCAGCAGCAGCCTCTGGTGCTACATCTCACATTCTTCAGCAGCCCTCTGACCCTCTACAGAGGCATATCAGGGGATACGAGTGGATGCAGGGAGAGGGGAACCCTCATTCCGTGAACTTCCTTATCTTAAAATACAAGTTATAAACTCTAGGTGTCCCCATTTACACAGACCATTCCTGTTTTCAGATAGCAGCCAGTTCATGTTAAATCACTGACCCTATTTTCCTTTTTGGGAAGATGTTAGGCAAACGTCACTAACCCATTGCCTACGAGCACCATGGCACCCACAAAGGCCTTCAGTGGTGCCTTCAGCCCAGAATCTGAGCTTTCATTTGAAAGAAAAAGTAAGTCTTTAGCTCTCCTAGAAAGAAGATTATGGAGCAAAATGTGCATTTTAAGTGATTTATGTGAAATAAGCCAGTCTGGTTGCTCCTACCTGTCACTGTTATTATCCAATGAGTAACGTCAGAGCTGAGATTGATAAGTAAGTTGTTTGGACATCCAGCAATAGCAACTGCTGCTGTTTTGCCCTTCCGGTTAGTGAACTTTTCCTACTTCTGACTTTTTTTCTATTCCTTGGATTCTCCATAGTTTCCCCTTCCTTTTTCCCAAGCAACCAGGTTGCATCTTTCCTGTGCTGGGTTCTTCTGAGATCAGGTAGTGCTAGAAGTTATTTTCTACAAATACTTTTGCAACTTAAATGTGGGTGAATGTTAAAGAATCCCCCTCCCCCCAAAAAGGCAAATGTGAAAACTTTGTAGAGGAACTTAGGCATGTCCTTTGCTGTGAAGGAGCTAAGACCAAGAACCCAAGAAGAATTAACTGTATAAACTTACAGTTCAATGGCATACACACCTCTTTGTGTTTATTGGTGCTTACTTTCAGGCAAGTGGGTATAGGATGTCAGCCTAGGCTTTGGTTTAGGATTAGCATTGGGGAAAAACAGGGTTTTTGTCCATTTGACAGGTGTATGAAGGGCAGAAGTTCGACAGACTGGAATGTGCAGTCTTTTCTAATATGGAAGTGCAATTATGGGAAAACCTTCACCATGATGACTCTCTAATTGTGTGTTATGCCACACTCCCCATGGCAGCCATTTTGTGACTGGCGCTCCAATACACACTCAAAATTTGAAATGTACCCTCTGGTCCATAAAGGTTGGTGACCCTGGATATTGGGGATACCTTTTTAAATGCTAATTTACACACACATGTGCTGCAGTTGCTGATGTTTCACCCCATGTGCCTGAGTATTTAGAAATTAAATAGCTGAAGAGAGGCAGATGTATCTTTCCTCTTGGGCATATGCATGTAAATATACAGACATGGACACAGACTATTATTATTTTTATTATTACTTATTTATTAAATTTATTAGTCGCCCATCTGGCTGGATGTCCAGCCACTCTGGGCGACGTACAAGATAAAAACAATACATTAAAATGTTAACATTTAAAACCATAACAATAAAAACCTAACCCACCCCAAAAGCCTGCCTGAAGAGCCAGGTCTTCAAGGCCCGGCGGAAGCTTATCATAGAAGGGGCATGGTGGAGATCATTTGGGAGAGAGTTCCACAGGGTGGGGGCCACTATTGAAAAAGCCGTCTCTCTAGTCCTCACCAGTCTAGCTGTTTTAACCGGTGGGATCGAGAGAAGGTCTTCTGAGGCTGATCTTGTTGAGCGGCATCCCTGACGATGCTGGAGGCGCTCCTTCAGATAAGCTGGGCCACAACCGTATAGGGTTTTAAAGGTTAAGACCAACACCTTGAATTGGGCCCGGTAAACAACCGGTAGCCAATGCAACTCCTTCAGCACTGGAGTGATGTGATCTTGCCGGCGGCTGCCTTTAATCAGACGAGCCACCGCATTCTGTACCAGTTGCAGCTTCCGGACCGTTTTCAAGGGTAACCCCACGTACAGCGCATTACAGTAGTCTAGGCGAGAGGTGACCAGGGCATGTACTACCGGTGGGAGCAGATGGTTGGGAAGGTAGGGGCACAGCCTCCGTATCAGATGGAGTTGATACAGCGCTGCCCAGCTCACAGCCGAGACTTGAGCTTCCATGGTCAGCTGGGAGTCAAGAATGACCCCCAGGCTGCGGACCTGGTCTTTCAGGGGCAATCGTACCCCATTGAGCACCAGGTCCACATCCCCCAGCCTTCCCTTGTCTCCCACAAACAGTACCTCGGTTTTGTCAGGGTTCAGCTTCAGTTTATTCCTTCCCATCCAGCCACACACCAACTCCAGGCACTTGGACAGGGTTTCTACAGCCAACCTCGGTGAAGATTTAAATGAGAGATAGAGCTGCGTGTCATCCGCATACTGATGACATTGCAGCCCAAATCTCCTGATGATTGCCCCCAGCGGCTTTATATAGATCTTGAACAGCATCGGGGAGAGGATGGAACCCTGTGGCACCCCACAAGTGAGAGGCCAAGGATCCGAGACCTCATCCTCCAATGCCATTCTTTGGTACCTACCAGAGAGGAAGGAATGGAACCACTGCAATACAGTGCCCCCCATACCTAACCTCTCCAGGCGGTCCAAGAGGATACTGTGGTCAACGGTATCGAAAGCCGCTGAGAGATCAAGGAGGACAAGGAAGGTGCATTCGCCCCTATCCCAAGCCCTCCTCATATCATCTACCAAGGCGACCAGGGCTGTTTCAGTCCCATGTCCAGGCCTGAAGCCCGATTGAAATGGATTAGGCACTGCTTCCATCTCACTGTGACGCCCTTCCCTGGCTCTCCCTGTCAGCTTCCTACCTGCGCGTGGCTACTGCCTGTCACTAGGCACCACCAGGGACTCCACCAGTCCGGACCGCACTCTCTTATGGTTTACCTATCCGCTCTAGCACAGATCTCAACAGATCCCCCTGCTAGGCAACCACCAGTAACGTCCCAATACTAGTATTCCCAGAGACTCTGAATACTGGTATTGTTATTCTCTTCACCGCTGCCACCATTTGTTACAGTTTCCCTTCAGCCTTGGTCATTACCTTACCCTCCCTTCTGGTCTGTGAAACCCCAGCCAAGGATCAGGCCTTTGGTAAACCAAATTAAGTATTTATTACAGATAACAAAGCTAACAAGATTAACAGGATTTCTTCTTAAGGCACATAAGCATATGGTTTTACTCAATACTAATCCGAACTCCACCCCCCTCCTTCTCCACTCTCTCCTGGCAAACAACTCTCTCAACCCCACCAAGCAACCCACTCAGTTCACCTCATCCACCACCACCACCTCCCAGATTCCACTCTCCCTCTTCCTTTTATACGTTCAGCCATTTTAAACACTCAGCCAATCATCTAGCATTCTACTGCCCATTCACTCCCCCTCCTCTTTCACTCCACTTACCATGTATCTTCTAAACAACCAACACTTACCATATATACATTAATATAGGAACATCACACTCACCCCTGCCCATAATTGCCTATTCAGATTGTAGACGCTGCTGAGTGTGTTTCTATGCTCTACACAGTGGAGTCGCATCATACGCCCATTTAACTTCCGCGAATTCAACTTTATGAGCTCAGCAAAAATGGTATTATTGAGTAAGGGGCCATTCTTTCTGATGAAAATCCGTGCCTCCTGCACCCATAAATCCTTCTTGGCTGATTGGAGAAAGAAGTCTGTTAGTGCCATGGAACCAAAGCTCAAAAGATATTAGATTCTCATTGGCTCTAAGACAGAACAGGAACAGAGGTTCCTTGCATGAACCCGGAATTTACTCTTGCATCTTTCGGCCAGCTCAGCCTAGTCCGCTGAGAGCAGTGTAGGCAGCATGGATTTTCATCAGAGAATAACGGCACATTAGTAATACCTCTGTACGTGGGCAGTTTTGACTATACACGATTTTCGCCTTACATAACCCCCATGTACGATGCGACTCCACTATAATAAGAACATTCTATTAAATATTCTTAGGAAAGTGGTGTGGTCAGTTTATTAACACCTGCGGCTTTAGAAACCAGGATAGGGCAGTCTGTTGCAACATACATTAGATGGAGAACCATCTTAAGCAACGCACAATTGGGGGCATGCTTAGATAGTGTGCTTCCTTATGAAAATGCAGGTGTTACAAAAACACATAGCGCTTTCTCATATGTGAAATGTTAAAGTTTGGAATCGGGTGCCCAGTGAGATCTAATGCTATAATGAAAGCAAAATACTTAGCAAAACTTTGGCTTAGAGGGTTGAGCAGATTTCTCTTTCTTCTTCTGTGGATTCGCTCTGTCCTGTGTTCCATTCTTCCTGAAGTGGAGACGTTAAATTTCTAAAATTCATCCTGGATTTGGAGCAAGCACAGAATGTCACAGGTTTCAGTTCCTTTAGTCCAGTTAAGTATTCTCACCCTAGAGAACTAAACTGATATACATACTGTTGTTATTACTGTTATTGCTATCATTACAATGTATTTACATACTACTTTTCAACTAAAAGGCCTCCAAAACTGAACAGCATATTGAAACAAAATGTACAGTAGGTGCCATACAATGCCACAAATCATTCAGCAACCAAATAGTATAAGACAGCAAAATCACAACATAAGAACCCCCCCCCCAAAGTAGAAGATTAATGTTGTGCTGGGAAACCTCAGGCCTGGGGACTGAATGTGACCTTCCAAGCCTCTGCATCCGACCCTAAGGATTTCCAGCCATGCCCCCTCCTGAGGTCACACTCTTCACTGGCCCTGTTCTACACTCTCTTCAAATGCCTTTGCCTGGCTGGAATGTGCAGTCTTCATCAAAGGCCCTTCTTCGTGCGCCATGTGAGTGTGACCACACAAGAACAGGCATGTTCAGTGGAGGCACTGCTCTAGGGGTGGTCTCCCACTGCTCTAACCAGAGACATGCACCTGGCACCACTATTCTCAGTCTTTAAGCATTAGGCTGACTTTTCTGGGGCTGGAATATAGCCTATTGTACAAAGGTAAGAGTCACATCTATTGCTCCACCTACTTTTGCTTCTGGCTCCATCCACTACGGGCACGTTGCCCCGTGAGGGAATCTGGTCCTCAGTCTGAAAAAGGTTCCCCATCCGCTAGATTCCACACACTTAGGGTTGTATCCAATGCCACTCCTACTTAGAAGAACTAGGACTAGCATGCAGAGTCTTGGGCACCAGCCTGTCCCAGGCCCATAGTGCCATAGACCAACCCCCCCATACAGGTGGTAAGGGGCTAATGAGCCTGGCCGCGTGTCCCACCTAACACTTGTGTCATGTGAAGCCCCTGCCACCATCTTAGGTAGTGGCAGACATGCATGCACAGCTTGCACGGCATTCACACTGATGGGAGAGATAGGTGGACCATGCATGCAGGCTTATTGAAGCCCACAGTGTCTTTATTGGGGGTGGTGGGAGCTCTCTCTCCACGATCCACGGCAGGGTTGGGTTGCAGGACCCAACACTGCAGTGGATCACGGAACACGAGTGCCACACTCCCACCATAAGGAGGGGCCCTTTAGGTGCCCCTCTGAGCTGCAGGGGCCCTTGGCCAGGACCCAGCCTGGCCGCTGTCTGGTGCTAGCCTTGCTAGGATGGGATGCAACCTTTAGGGATTAGAAAATTGACCAGACAATGCAAAATACTAAAGGAGCGTATGCCCACTGTAGGAATTAAGGTATTCTCACCAGAACCTCATTCTAATTATTCAGGGGTTCAGATCAAGTAGTGCATGTAAATAAGCCAAAAAACATTTAAAAAAATAAAATTAGGAATACTTGCAATATTACAGTTCCTCAGAAGCTTAGGATGATCTTTTGCATTGATAAAACACTGCCCACCCCAAAAGCAGTTTTGATCTGATTGTACCTATGATAGTGTCATAAAGCAAACTGTGAATGAAGACTGCTTCGCACAAAATTCAGAAATAAAAACGTTGAATGATAGAGAATTTCAGAACCATTGGTTTACTTCAGAAACAGAAGCAGGTAATTTGGTAATCCAAAATGTAGGAAAATATTTGGATGAAGATAATTTTGAAAATATCTGTGCACTAAATCACATAATCATTTCATGCTAGTTAATGAAGTTCTTTCAATATATGATAAATGCTAAACTTATTTCATGAGAGCCAGTGTGGTATAGTGGTTAAGGTGTTGGACTACAACATGGGAGACCAGGGTTCGAATCCCCACACAGCCATGAAGCTGACTGGGTGACCTTGGGCCAGTCACTGCCTCTCAGCCTCAGAGGAAGGTAACCATCTCTGAATACCGCTTACCATGAAAACCCTATTCATAGGGTCACCATAAGTCGGGATCGACTTGAAGGCAGTCCATTTCCATTTTCAAACTTATTTCAAGCTATTTTTGTTATTTATTTATTTATTGACTTAATGAAGAATTCTGTCTGAATACCACAAACATCTACATAGAAAATATTATGTCTATGGGGAAAAAGCTAAAACATGCATCACAAAAAAATGTTCTCAAAGCCCTATATAATGTTTTGTTTTCCTATATTTCACTGCTAGAATTTTTATCCTACAGAGACTTTTACACATGGCTATTTTAGTCTAGTCTTGCGATTTATGGTTGTCCATAAACACGTCTCTAATTTTAATTGTTAGCAACTTTTGATACAAGGCAGGTTTTAAACATTTTTGTGTCCTGAGGGACTATTTCATTTGGCAAGCACAGAAAATATATGTGATTTATATTCTACCCAAGAAGGAAATGCATAATAAAGCCTAATGTATTCTATGGGCATGAAAGACAACATCAACCAAAAATATAGGCATATTTTGCATCAGATAATTTCATCCCTATTTCAGCGAAGACTGTTCCAGTTTAAATCTTATCATGAGGATATCATTTTACCAGATGTCTCAAAGCTTTTCTGTATGCTTAATCTCTTCCACAATTAGTATCAATATTCATCTATTTTCAGGTGCATTTATTTAAATGCACTTGCCTATCTTGTGGCAGGAAGTATTCAACAAAAAATCAAAATAGCCTCTTTTTGTAAAACTAGTGATAGTGCAATATAAAATAAGATGTTCTCCCCACAATTTATACATAAGCTTTAAGTATAAGAATTTTTAAAAAACTTTTTAAAATGCCCCATAAGCTGTTGAAAATGTGGGCATACCATTTAATTAGAGAGGTGACATGAAGGTAGTATAGTTCCTCTAATTTTAGAGGGAAAAAGATGTACAACTTGTTGCATAAGTCCTACTGTTTTTAATGATTTACTCCTTAGTATTGCAGCCACAGAAAGCCTTGTCTTATCTCCATCTCACTAGGAGCTCTGTTGCTTCAAGCCTGTCCTTTTCTTTTCGCTAGCAAAACGAATAACTGCTTCAAGAGGATGATTTAGGGTAAAGGGATGAGAAGAAAGGATTAAACACTCTCTCTCAGAGCAGCCCTCTGGGGCTACTAGTTAGCAGACAAAACAAAAAACCACAGCCACCAGTGGGAAATTGTAATCATCATTCTCAGTTTGGCCCTGAGTAGTGATATAATCAACAAATACGGAACTCCAGCAAACACACACATGCACACATTTGACACTCTCATTCTGGGCTACAGGTTAGTGAGAGGAGCCACCAGGCTGCCCAGTTGTGCTTCTAGGCTATGTCTTTGCCTGCTTCCTTCTTATGTTTCTTCCAGTTGTTGCCTTTGCACGACCTCCTAGTCAGTTTCATAGCCTGTGCACCCCTTTTGTATCTAGTCACCTCCTCTGCCTCTGGCCACCTGCAGCCTCACCACCCACTCTTTCACCGCACTGTAAAGTCGGGATGGGTGAGAATTTAGATTCAGTTTGTATTTCAAGCTGGATTTATCATATTTGCACTTTCAGAAACAGAATGAGAACTGAAACACAGCCATCCTTTGAAATTCACACTTATTCAAATTTTTGAGAAAGTGTGCATTAAAATGAGTGTAACATGCAAAAGTGCATTATATGATAAATGACTTGCAAAAAAAAGTGATTAGTCAAAACTCCCTTCAAAAATGTGTTTATTAGGAGAAAGTCACACTAAAATGCTGCAGAATTTTCATGAGGATTTTTTAAAAAATAAAAATTGCAAATTGCTGCAGAAATGTGGAAAACTGAATTTAAGATTGGAAAATGGGAAACTGACAGAATCAAAATTGACAGATCACCTCATCCTTACTGCAAAGCGATTATCTGATTTCCTACTTGCCTATCATAATTTTGGCCAGTTCTGTTTGCACCACTATTTTTTATAGTAATCAGTCAAGATGACCAACACAAAGGGGAAGAGGAGGGGGGCACATTACATGTTCTCAAGGCCCTTTTGCAAACATGATGTTGTCCCTCTTGCCACCTGCATGCACATCTATAAGAAGGGTAATGTTGTTGACATTAAGGGCATGGGCACAGTTCAGAAAGGCATGCCCCACAAATGTTACCATGGCAAGACAGCAAGAGTATATAACATTACTCAGCATGCTGTGGGCATTATTGTGAACAAGAGAGTTAAGGGCAAGATTCTTGCCAAGAGAATTAATGTGCGAATTGAGCATATCAAGCACTCTAAGAGCAGAGAAAGCTTCTTGCAGCGTGTTAAAGTAAACGAAAGAAAGCAAAGGAAAAGGGCACTTGGTTTGAATGAAAACCAGCCTGCTCCTCCAAGAGAAGCCCACTTTGTGACAAACAATGGCAAAGAGCCACAGGTGCTGGAACCAATTCCATATGAGTTCATGGCATAGTGTATATGAACAGAATAAAATCTCATGTAGTGGACCGAAGTTCATGTTGATGTGGTCAAATTTATTCCTAACAGCAAGTACTGTGCTCTTTAAAATAAATAAATGTATATTTGGGGAAAATATTGTGAATAAATTGGTTGTGAATATTTTCATAAATGTTCAATTCTCAGCTACATTGTGTCATGTTTTGTAATCTTTAAGTCTGCATGGATAGTTAGTGATAGTTAGTAATGCTGGAATTCAGGATTCTGGGGAAACCCAAAGAGAATATAGTAAAACATGGAACTTGGATTTCAGGAAAGCCGATTTTAGCAAGCTCAGGGAAATGATGGGTACGATCCCGTGGCTAGATAGACTAAAGAAAAAAGGAGCCCAAGAAGCGTGGGAGTTCATGAAGAACGTATTACAAAAAGCGCAATCGCAAACAATTCCAAAGAGGAAGAAAAATGGAAGACATCGGAAAAAACCAATGTGGCTACACGGAAGACTGGTAGAGGAGGTAAAAGTAAAAAAGAGCATGTATAAAGAATGGAAGGAAGGATGCATCACCAAGGAAGAGTACCAACGAGCGGCTCGGGCTTGCAGGAATAGCGTAAGGAAAGCTAAAACCCAGAATGAGCTGAGGCTGGCGAGGGAAGCGAGGAACAACAAAAAGGGGTTTTTCAGATATGTTCGAAGCAAGAGAAAGACCAAGGAAATGGTGGGACTGCTGCTCAATGAGGATGGCAAAATGTTGACAGATAACGAGGAAAAAGCAGAACTGCTCAGCACCTATTTTGCCTCCGTTTTCTCCCAAAAAGGGAACAGTCTGCAACCTTGCATCGGTAGCAATCTCAGTAAGGGGTCGGGACTGCAGTTCAAGATTGATAAGGAGATAGTCAGGAAATACCTAGTTAACCTAAATGAGTTCAAATCTTCAGGGCCTGATGAACTGCATCCCAGAGTATTGAAGGAACTTGCTGATGTACTCTCGGAACCTCTTGCCATCATCTTTGAGAAATCATGGAGAACAGGAGAGGTGCCGGAGGATTGGAGACGGGCAAATGTCGTCCAGCTCTTTAAAAAAGGGTAAAAAAGAAGATCTGGGGAATTACAGGCCGGTCAGTCTGACTTCAATACTGGGAAAGATATTAGAACGGATAATAAAAGTGTCCATTGGCAACTATCTAGATGACAATGCTGTGATTAGAAGGAGCCAGCATGGGTTTGTCAAGAAAAAATCCTGTCAAACTAATCTCATCTCTTTTTTTGATCGGGTCACTAGCTTAGTAGATGGTGAAAATGCTGTAGATGTCATCTATCTAGATTTCAGCAAGGCGTTTGACAAAGTCCCCCACGACCTTTTGATTAGCAAACTGGTCAAATGCGGACTACATGGAAATACTGTCAGGTGGATTCACAACTGGTTGGAAAACCATACTCAAAGAGTGGTCGTCGGTGGCTCTGCTTCGGACTGGAAGGAGGTCTCGAGTGGAGTGCCACTGGGTTCTGTCCTGGGGCCGATACTCTTCAACATTTTTATCAGTGACTTAGACGATGGGGTGGAGGGAAGCCTTATGAAGTTTGCGGATGATACGAAACTGGGAGGGATAGCTAACACAATGGAAGACAGGAATAAAATCCAAAGGGACCTGGATAGACTAGAAAATTGGGCTGAAATTAATAAAATGACATTCAATAAAGACAAATGCAAGATTCTGCATTTAGGCCACAAAAACAAAATGCACGGGTACAGGATGGGAAATACCCGGCTTAGCAGTAGTGCGTGTGAGAAGGACCTTGGAATTGTAGTGGATCGCAAGTTGAACATGACCCAGCAGTGTGATGCTGCGGCAAAAAAGGCAAACGCGGTTTTGGGATGCATAAACAGAGCTATAGTTTCCAGGTCGAGGGAAGTAATAGTCCCACTATATTCTGCATTAGTCAGGCCTCATCTGGAATACTGCGTTCAGTTCTGGGTGCCTCATTTTAAGAAAGATATAGACAAGTTGGAGCGGGTTCAGAAGAGGGCGACGAGGATGATAGCCGGTATGGAGAACAAGTCTTATGAGGAAAGGTTGAAGGAACTTGGCATGTTCAGTCTGGTGAAGAGAAGGCTGAGGGGTGACATGATTGCACTCTTTAAGTACCTGAAGGGCTGTCACATAGAGGAGGGTACAGATTTGTTGTCTGCTGCCCCAGAGGGTAGGACTAGGTCTAATGGTTTTAAGTTGCAGGAGCATAGATTCAGATTGGACATTAGAAGGAACTTCTTGACAGTAAGGGCAATTCGGCAATGGAACCGACTGCCTAGGGAGGTGGTGGGATCCCCTTCGCTGGATGTCTTCAAGCAGAGGCTGGACAGCTATCTGCGGGAGATGCTCTAGCTGTGGATTTCCTGCTGTGAGCAGGGGGTTGGACTCGATGGCCTACAAGGCCCCTTCCAACTCTATAATTCTATGATTCTATGATTCTCCTACATGTTTTTCTCTTGTTAAATGATTGTTTGGTGTCAAAATGATTAAAATGTGGCGAGATTAAAACAGTGGCAGCTGGTGCCCACTAGACCTGTTAGGGCTGCTTATGGGAGTGTGGCCAACGAGGTCGTGGGGAAGTAGCCAAGTTTCCGTTTTCTCCCCATCCTCCTCCCTTGCAAGCCTACTCTGGACACTTAAGCATTCCAGTTTTGCATTATAGCCCCTAACTAAACTGTAAAACATCTTGCTTTGGTTCAGAAGGGATTCCGGCTGCTGTCACAGAAATATTATGGATAATAGTTATTGCCTAAATATCTCCAGAGTTTCTTTCTTTAAAAAATAAAGGCAATCCTGTATAAACTGTAAGTTCTTATAACTCAGAAAAAAAGATAAGGCAGGTGGGGAGAATGCAAGAAGCCAAAATGTTAGAAAAAGGGGTCTTAAACACAATATAATTAATTCTGAATACTGTAGCAGGACATTCCGCAAGTTCCTCCAGTATTCCTCTGATGTGGGGACTCAGACATTCACATAAAGTATATTTAAGCCTTTTGGTTTTTATAAAAGCAGGGATTTGCTTAACTCAAAATTCCTTCTCCTTTTGATCAATCACATTTATACAGATTCCACCTCTCCGCTCAAAGTGAAATTGGGGCTGGAAGTGTGCAACAATCTCACACATGTGCTGCTAAATGGATTACCAATGCCAGGATATCGATTGCTCTCGTCTTTCTTTTTCCCCAGCCCCCGTCATGAAAGACATAGTTCTGGTTCAGAAAGAAAATAAACATTGGTCTTCTTCAAAATTCTCCTAAGCTTTTTGTTTTTATTAAAATAATTATAAGAAGTTCTTGCTGTTATCCCTCTGCGGATTAATTATCTTGCATAAACATATATCAAAATTTCAGATAATTTAAATAAATAAAAAAGTCCAGTCCATTCTTGGGGTGGTTTGCCTCCAAGAATCACCTCTCCTTCCCACCCTGACAATAAAAAGATCAACTTCAGGTCCTGTCCATGGGGAAAAAAAAAGATTCTACACACACACACACACACACACACACACACACACACAATGCCACTCAAACATGGGGGGGCACTTTGCCACCAAGAATTTCCCCTCCCCCCACCAATAAAAAGGCTCAGTTTGGCCCATAATAATAATAATAATAATAAATTTAATTTTTGAGTCGCCTATCTGGCCGAAACCACTCTAGGCGACGTACAACATTAAATTCAACAATACGTAATAATACAATACATAATAAAATACAGCGCAGTCAACAATAACCATTTTAAAAAGCGGCAGTACAGGGCCATCAATAGACAATTTTAAAACAATATAAAGAAATTAGTCCACCCCAGGGACCCCAAAGGCCTGTCCAAAGAGCCATGTTTTTAAGGCTCGGCGAAATGTATCTAGGGAAGGGGCATGGCGAAGATCGAACGGGAGGGAGTTCCAGAGAGTGGGGGCCGCCACTGAGAATGTCCTCTCTCTAGTCCCCACCAACCTAGCTGTTTTCGTTGGTGGGACGGAGAGAAGGCCCTGTGTGGCTGATCTGGTCGGGCGGCTTAGTTGGTGGTACTGGAGGTGCTTCCTCAGGTAAACTGGGCCGAGACCGTATAGGGATTTAAAGGTTAAGACCAACACCTTGAATTGGGCCCGGAAAACAACTGGAAGCCAATGTAGATGAAATAACACCGGCGTGATGTGATCACGGCGGCAGCTGTTTGTAAGCAGGCGTGCCGCCGCATTCTGCACCAGTTGTAGTTTCCGGACCGTTTTCAATGGTAACCCCACGTAGAGCACATTGCAGTAGTCTAAACGAGAGGTAACCATGGCATGTACCACCAGTGGGAGCTGATGAATAGGAAGGTAGGGTTTCAACCTCCGTATGAGGTGTAGTTGATACCAAGCTGCCCGGCTCACTGCCGAAATCTGAGCCTCCATGGACAGCTTGGAATCAAGAACAACCCCGAGGCTGCGGACCTGATCCTTCAGGGGCAATTTTACCCCATTAAGATTCAGGTCAGCAACACCCAACCTTCACCTGTCACCCACAAGTAGCACCTCGGTCTTATCAGGATTGAGCTTCAGCCTGTTTCTTCCCATCCACCCACTCACGGATTCCAGGCACTTGGACAAGGTCTCTACAGCCAACTCCGGAGAAGATTTAAAGGAGAGATAGAGCTGCGTGTCATCAGCATATTGGTGACATCGCAGCCCAAAACCCCTGATGATAGCTCCCAGCGGTTTTACACAGATGTTAAATAGCATGGGAGAGAGGATAGAACCCTGTGGTACTCCACAAGTGAGGGGCCAAGGGTCTGAAACCTCATCTCCCAATGCTACCTGTTGATGCCTGTCAGAGAGAAAGGAACGGAACCACTGTAAAACAGTGCCTCCTATTCCTAATCCCTCCAGGCGATCTAACAGGATACCATGGTCGACGGTATCAAAAGCCGCTGAGAGATCCAGGAGGACAAGAAAGGTGGATTCTCCCCTGTCTAGTGCCCTCCTCATATCATCTACCAGAGCGACCAAGGCTGTTTCTGTACCATGCCCAGTCCTGAAGAAACCAGGCTCCCAACACCTTATGACGCCAGCCAAACATTTAGGGGGCAGTTTGCCCCCAAGAATCTCCTCTTTCCCCCACCCTGACAGAAAGGCCTAATTAGAAAGGCCTAATCTGGCCCATGAAGAAACCATTCAGGAAGGCATGCCTGAAGTTAGATGAAAATCTGTCGTTTTAGCCCACTTTGCCCTGGTGTGATTTAACTTTAACAATAGAGTTGTAGGTCTGTTGTGCTGCCTTTCTTTGTTGAAAAGTGTACTTAATGAAAACTGAAGAGACCTAAAAACTAGCCTGGAAGACCTTTCTCCATGATGTCTGACCCAATGCCTGACAATAATTAGTTCAGGTTAATTACAGCAAATCTGTAGATTTGTAGCCTCAAATCATCTCATTCTCTAAGCTGTAGCCTCCTGAGGTTCCTTTGATGAGCTCTGCATCCTAAGGGTGGATTTAAAGTAATGAATTTGTCTTTAATAAGATTCATAGGTTTGTTCCCTAAGCAATGGTGTCAATTATACAGTTTAACAGTGATGGCTTATTTTGCTGGAAATGCAGAAAATTAGTGGTGTTTTTTAACATCCTCCTTTTGGTCTTTTTGTTATTGCAAATAAGATGTTTTAGTAGTGTAAAAATATACAAAGAAGATGACAAACACACACAAAAAGGCTAATTTCTTCCTGCTGATAAAAGAAAAGGAATAAATTAAATTGGATGGACCATGCTTTTAGAAGTAGCCCATGAAACTAGAATGGTTACATATTGTGTTAGAAATATTTCTTGTACAGGGAGATTAACTGAGCAATCTTTTACTCAAATTGTGCTGTTTGAAGGGGCGTCAGGATTTGGCAAAAACCTTACTGTGCTGTGGGACCCCAGAGACACCCATGGAACACTGCACTGGTGTCATGGTTCCAGAAACACTGGCAGAATGGCTAAAAAAGGACAGAGTCACAGGCCATAGAGGCGGAACACAGTTGCACTGTATCCTACATGGGTACATCTTTGTTTCAGAGCTTGGAAAAGTTACTTGTTTGAACTACAACTCCCATCAGCCCCAGCCAGCATGGCCACTGGATTGGGCTGATGGAAGTTGTAGTTCAAAAAAGTAACTTTTCCAAGCTCTGCTTTGTTTATAGCGGAATATTACACTAGTGATAGATTTGGGACAAGCAATTTCCCTCCCATTGACTTTAATGGGAGGGGGAAATTAAAAATAGCTGCTTTAACACTGCCCATGTCCCTGTGACAAACTATATGGAGTAACTCTACATAGAGAGACCATAACGCGGGTGGGGCTATGCTTGTGTCTGGCATCATATCATGCACAGAATCCACAATGGGAAACTCAGGTGACAGGGGAAAGAGGCACTTTGCACACAAAGGAATCATTTTGTACAAACAGCCTGTTCCAGAACTCTTCTAGGAACTTGAGTGCACTTCTCTGCATAGAAACCCTTACCTTGGGACTCCAGACACAAACACCAAATTCCACTCCAGCAGCTGAGTGTGCCAGAGCAGAGCACCCCACACAGATAAGCAAGTGACAGGGGAATGTTTGCTACAGAAATAACTGATGTTAAAGTCTCCTGTGTCTGCCAAACCCCCTTTACCATATGTGATTCACATGTGATTCATTGTCCTGTCTTAATTGTATTATACAGCCACAAGAGTGCCTGTATACTATAGCCAGCATGGATTTTTCACATTCCACAATGTTAAATTGAAAATACCCCCCATCAGGGCCAGCCCCGGCGTGTGCACATGTGTGTGTGTGCGCGCCCCCATGCCCCCCACCTACCTGTCTCCACTCCCCTTCCCCCACGCCCCCTACCTGTCTCCATTTCCCCTTGAGCTACAGAGGCCCCTCTGCTCGCCTTGTGCTATCCGCGGCAACAGCTGCGGATCGCAGGGCAAGAGCTTCTGCCTGCCCACCATTTCCCTCGCCCCACCTACCTGTCTCCTGTCTTTTAGCATTGCCATTAACAAAGATGGCGGGCACATTTCCCTAAGGGAATGAAGCCTCCGCTGCCATCTTGGTTGATGGCACACATGTGTGCTACGTGCGTGCATCTGTGCCATCAACCAAGATGACAGCAGGGGCTTCAGCACTGTAGGGAAATCTCTGCTGCCATCTTCATTAAGGGCAATGCTAAAAGGCAGGAGACAGGCAGGTGGGGCAAGGGAATGGAGGGCAGATGGAAGCACCTGCCCTGCGATCCGCGGCTGTTGCTGCAGATAGTGGAAGGAGAGCAGAGGGGCCCCTCAGGGGCCCCTGTAGCTCCAGGAGCCCTCAGGCCAGTGCCCCACCTGACTGCCCTTTAGAACCAGCCCTGCCGCCATGACATTCTGATGCTTCCCATAAGCTCATTTCAAAACAAAACCTTACAAAACTTATAGTCCTAAACTCAGAAATGCTCACTTAACAACCCTCTCAATTTTCATGGTGATAAACAAAACTCAGAAAGAATCAAGAGTTCAAAGTCTAGAGAGAGAGAAGAAGAAAAAACAGACCCCTTTTGGACTTTTTTCTCTTACAGTTCTCATATGTTGAAACTAATTAAAAATCAGCCATGGTCACAGAGGACCTATAATCCTGTTACTGACCTTGCCCCATACTCTGACCTTCATCTTCTGCAGTTTAAAACGTAAAAAAATGCCTGGCTGATTTTTAATTTTTAATAAATTTTGCATTGAACTGAATGATGTCAGGCATGCTCAGTAAGAACCAACTGTCAGTGTTCTAAAAGCCAGACTCCCGGCTGCTGGGCTTGGCTAATCAGGGGGCCACACCCACACCAGACTTTGATTTCATGTGAGACAGTCATGGCTTCCCTCAGAGAATCCTGGGAAGTGTAGTTTGTGAAGGGTGCTGAGAGGAGAGTCCTAGTCCCCTGACAGAGCTCCAGTGGCCAGAGTGGTTTAACAGTCAGCTGCTTTGACTGAAGGTCTGTGAGAGGAACAGGGCGTCTCCTAGCAACTCTCAGCACCATTAACTAACGACACTTCCCAGGACTCTTTGGGAGAAGCCATGACTCTCCCAAGTGAGATAAAGGCCTGGTGTGGTTGTGACCAGCTTTGATTTAAATTGGGGTGGGAGGCTACATGTGCCTGCTGTAGAATAAAAAGGTGGGGGAAACCCTGAAAAGCAGTGATTCTGTTCACAATGTTTTCCTTTTGGAAAGGAAAGGGGCTTCCCCTCTGCCCAGTGCCCACCCATCCAATCTCTCCTCCTCCTCCCCTCCCTGTCCCCCCCCGGGTCAGTGTTGGACTAGGACCTGGGAGACCAGGGTTCAAATCCCCACATGAAGCTCACTGGGTGACCTTGGGCCAGTCACTGCCTCACAGCCTCAGAGGAAGGCAATGGTAAAACCACCTCTGAATACCGCTTACTATAGCCCTGTTCACACGTTGGTCAACAAGTGTAGAGTCCGTGTACCTGGCTACACAAGTAGCTGGGCTGTACACTCATACAGTTGTTCACATGTAATGTTCAACGAGTGTACAGTCTCCGTTATACACACATTTGCTGCCAGGGAAAGAAAATGGCTTCAATGACATTTATTAAATGCGCCATTGAAGCAATTCCCTTTTACTGGCAACAAGGCAAGGCATGCTGGGTCTGTTATACTTCCTGAAACGTTTCCCGTCAAGAGGTACATTCAATAGAAATAGCCTCAGAGGAAGGCAGTGGTAAAACCACTTCTGAATACTGTTTGCCATGAAAACCCTATTCATAGGCTTGCCATAAGTCGGGATCGACTTGAAGGCAGTCCATTTCCATTTTCAAACATGATTGCATAGAAATAAATCCCACTGAACTCAAAAAATATACAAATGATCAAACCCACCCTCCCTTCTCCTCCCTCCCATCCCCTGCCTCTTGCCCCTTCCCTCCCCCTGGTCAGTTTTGCCTATCTTAAGCATGATTGCATGGGAGTAAATACCACTGGACTCAATAAGCATGCAAATGATCAAACCTGCCCTCCCCTGCCCCTCTTTTGCCCCTCCCCTCCAATCCCCTCCCTCTCCTTCCCCCTCGTTCCGCTCCCCTCTCCACTTCTTTTCTCCTTCCCTCTCCTCTCCCCTTCCCCTGCTCTTCCCCCATGGTCAGTTTTACGTATCCTAACCATGATTACATAGGAGTAAATCCCATTGATATCAATAAGCAAGCAAATGATCAGACCTATATGTCTGACTTCCTTTGCAATTTTAATGAAGTTTCCTATAGGAGATCATTTTCTTTTGCTTCTATTTCTGTGAATATGTGAAGTACAGCAACACTTTGCAAAATTTACTGTAAAAATCTCCAAAAATAACTGTGGAAGAAAGGCACTGACTATTCTGCAGAATAGTCTCCAGTGGACATCAGCAGTGTCTCAATTTGCACAAGATAAAACAGTGGGAGGTGAAATATATTCTAGCAAAATTCTAGAAGTGCTCTGTGTTTTTAATTGACCCATGCCCACCTTGCCTTAAATGAAGTGGTTTAAACATAGCAGGCTGAAAACATGCATCCTCTTCTTTCCAACAGCTAGAGTCCTTGCTGAAGTAGCAACATATTGTAATCAGTCTGATTTTACATCAAATTGCAGTTTCAGATTCAACTGTAAACGCACCCAAAATAGAAAGAGAACATAACCTCCAATATGAAACACGAAAGGCTGTCTTCACCATCATATGACCCCGACCAATAAAAAGGCTTTGAAATTAATAAAAATAAATTTGACACAGATTTCTAGGATGAATAATGAAAGAAATAAATTTTTCTAGATTAGATTCTCTGTAGAAACAATAGTAACCAAAGGAAAGCAAGAAAGACACCAACAAACATACAAAAATGTAATTCTCCATCTTTGGAGATGGCAGGTGTTGCCACCACTCACCATATGCTCAGAGGCACATGTTACCAAATTCTTCCAAGCTACACAGCAAGTGGATTGGACTGTGAAAGACCAACCCAAATTGTGTTTGCGTTTTGACAACTTTGTAGGGCAGTCCAATATCTCAGAGAGGAGTTCAGGTCTCCTGCTCCCCTGGTGCATTCACTATAGCTGCCCAATTTCCCTGCTTTTTAAAGTTTGATAGAAATATCTGTGGGCTATAGGTACATTCCTAAACTGCAAGGTTTTCTGCCTTAGTGAATTTCTCTAAGGCTGCATACACACCATTCTGGAATTTGTTAAGGGTGCTGGGAATTGTAGCTCTGTTAGGAAGCTACAGTTCCCAGGAATCTTTGAAGAAGCTATGTGCTTTAAATGAGCTTTGTGGAGACAGTGTGCTTCTCTAACCCAGTGCTTGAACACAAGTGCATGGCAATTTTTGGGTAGGACATCACTATTTTAGGCTTTCCCTTAAACAGCATGGCTAGATCTTTCCATTTCTATAAGGGGAGGGTGGATTTTTTGCTAGAGATAGCTAGTGGTTATATAGCACTAGCCAATTGCCACATTATTCCCAGGGGCAGCAGCCCTCTATCTGGAAGCACACAAATAATTATTACAGAACCTTGGCAAACAAGCTCTCAAATGCTTCCTTTCACGGCGTTATTAGCAATGATTTGGCAACATCTACAGTAGAATACGCTGGTAATAGCTCTTAGGAGCTCAATGTATCATATGAGAAATGCTGTTGCGTTATGTCAGCTAGTGAAGAGGTAAACATCTTTAGGCTAAAAATAAAGGTTTCATGAATAGATTTTGATGGTGGCTACTAGACACTAGATGCATCCCACCTGCTTAGGTGGGGGCTGAAGGGAAACGATCATTTGAAATGAGATCGATGTCTGTGTTTATGCAGCTGGGTGGCCCAAAACAGCTTTAGGAGAGACTCCAAAGGCATGTCGTTGGCTGTGAAGAAAAATTATGCTGCTTTAAAGATTAGCTCTGCCTACCTGCTTGCTTACTTCCACACACTCAAGGTGTAAATTTGTAAATAAAAAGACATTACAAAAACCTCCACAGTTCTCCAACTATCTCTCATCACCAAGAAAATAACTACATAGCTTGTGGCAGTAGAAACTTCCCATACTTGAGGAAGTGGTGACCATGTAATATGCTTTCTCTTACAGAAAGTACACTGTGTGGAAAAACCACTGAATAAGGTCCAAATGGAAAACAACAGCTCTCTGTTTTAATCTTCCTCCTTACTATGAACCCTCTCCAGTTGAAATTTGTAACCCATTAATTACCTTCTCCTCATTTATATGATAAGTGGTTAATTTTCTTTTATTGTGATTGAAACCTCTGCCAGTGTTCCAGGAAAGGGGGAGAGTTACAGAGGAGATTTGATTGGATTTCATTGCTGTGGGCCATTTCTTAAACGGGTTACAAGCTGACAAACACAGGAGAAGGGATCGATATCCATCCTCTGCCTCATTGACAAGCCAATCTTTTCTGTAAACATTTCATCAGTACCTGCCATTTGTATACATACCTGCCACATAAGGACTGAGGGAAAGCTTGGCTTTATGTAGGGTTAGGCAACTAATAAATGAAATGCAGCCAATCTAAGTGGGACAAATCTCCAATAGATTTTCAAATTATCATTTGTTGTTTGGCTCTTCTGCTGGAAATATGCAGCCCCTTTTTTGAAACAATGCTTAGATGTAAGTGAGAGTTTGACATTTGTTTTTACCGCTTAAGTGATAGCATTTCATATGCAAGAAAATGGAAACATGCGACAAGCAGCTCTGGCAATGATTGAATCAAATAAAGATTAATCATCATTTCTATCAAATATATGTTTATCATTCCCACAATCATAAATATTTCTCCTTTGCATATATCTTTCCAGTTCTCTGCATAGTCAGTATTTTACTGGCCCAACTATAAAACTATTTTGCCAGCTACTTGTTCTGAGGTCTGAAAAGCTAGAAGATAATTATATTGTCTGGATTCTCCACCAGAAGTGAGTGAATGAAGGGTGGCAATTCCAGACTAAATTACTTATGTGGAAGCAAATCATATTAGGTTAGATGATGGTCATGTCTGATGCCAAAAGATCTCAGATTACAATAAAAGTTACAGGAACAGATGGGGCACTTCCAGACTGTCACTGTTTTGGGGTGGTATTCTGGTTGCATAATTAAAGTTGATTTGGAGTTCTTGTGCAGCACACTCTCCCCACAAAAAAAAACTGGACTTTTTCCAGTAAGGAAAGGGATGGGAAAATGCACTAGAAAATGTGGGATAACATTTGCTTGATGCAATGTTGTTTAACCTTTCCACAAACAAATCAGAATGAATGCTGAATGCCGATATCATCTAACCTCCCTGGAACCATTATGCAAACAAGCCAGGATGCATGCTCAATAAACAAATCATCTGGAAGTGACAATGGCTACCCCTTTTTTTGAAAATGTAAACACCAGCAGTTATTCAGATTTTTCTCTAGCACTGATCTGGGGCAGAGAGCAAAAGGATCTGAGCTGTGGTAACCTGTGACATCAAACAAAGCCCATGCTTTGCATGCAGAAGGTCCCATGTTCAATCCCCCACATCTTCAGGTAAGGCTGGAAAAGACCTCTGTCGGAAACTCTGGAGAGCTGCTAGTCAATGTTGCCCTCTGCTCCTGCTGAGAGGAAGGGCAAGATATAAATCAAATAATAAATAAATAATAAATACAATAAATGCCAACAATATTGAGCTAGATGCAGCAAACCTCTGACTCAGTATAAGGCACTTTTATGTTCCTTCCTAATCTAATTATGTTTGCACTGACACCTCCCCAGTCTTGTTATAACACTATTACGGTCTGCACTTGGGTTTTTCATCTGCCCCCCAAATATGCTTTTGTATCTCAAACTCGTTGCCTTTTTGTGAAACATCCAGCCTAATCACAAGTTTTGATGAAAGGTTTCTCACTTCTTTGTTGCCTTGCAGTTGGTCCCCAGTCTCAATAAAGTATTGCCTTAGTGTTACATTTTAGCATGTATAAAGCCATGAAGATTTCAACTGCTTACACAGGGATTGTATGCACCAGAGTTTACTGTGTGTTTGCAGCTAGCGGCAGTCTCATTTAACTTGCATAATCCACATGATGTTACCCTCAAACAACACCAGTCCCAATGCTTTCCCCCTGTAAATTCGGGTTTACCAAATACAGGGATAATCCAATAAATTGTGGAGAAACAGGCTACAAACTGCCCGCTCAGGGATGCAATTTGTTTTTGTGTTTTCGGGTGGGCAGATCAATTGTCACTTTCTGCTGCTCCCATTTCCACACCCACTGCTTCCTCCATGCTTTCATTTCTTTCCAACAATGCTTATAACTATTCCCAGCATGCTCCTGAAAGAAAGTTTTTTTTTCTTTTGATCTCTCAGATTTGTACCGATTTGCCCCAAACCAGAAAACTGCACAAGCAAATTTACAATTGTCTGTGTGCTTTTGCATACGTCTTAGGCAGGGTTTAAAAAAAAAAATACCAAGGTGTGGGCATGTCCTGTCAGTACTTAATTGGCATAATAGAATCAACATATTAGAAGGCAGGGACAGACACAAAAGGGTGTTATGAATGGGAAAGAATGAAGTTGTTCCTCCGACACAAATTCAGAATACGTGAAATATGGGTGTGGACTACTCCAGTCTAATTTGAATGGGGAAAATTAACAGCTAAATAATATTCAAATATGGACAAGCCCAGAGTTAGCTATTGCACTAACCCTAACCCTATGTTTCATAGATTTGGAATTGTCTGCATTAAAACAAACTGTTGAAAACTTCAGTAAAAACACAGTGCAAGCCTAACTATGTCTTCTTAGAAGTAAATTCTATTGAATTCAATGGAATGCATATGCTTTTAATAGTCCTATGGTAGGGGGTTTTTTTAGGGGTACTTTTACTGCTGTCAGATTGGCTTGTGCCTTAGGGACTTGTTCACACACGGTTTGCCTTGTGCATTGCTGTGCAAACCATACTAATCACAGCAATGCACTTTTGCTAATGAGTAATCTGCACTCATTGCAGTTTGTACACAACTCCCGAGTGCATTGCTCTGCTTCTGCTTACAGCTTTCAAACATTTCACTGCCTGGCTACCATATAGGGCAGATTGAGAAACAGGGAAATTATTTAGTAGAAAAGCACTAGCAAGTGCCAATAAGAAATTTATACCAATCACAGATCAGAATAGGACCTGCACTCAGTGCTGGAAACTTAAAATACCTAGTGTTCTGGCAATGGAGAGTTCTGGGATCAGTCACCAGCCATCAGGCAGGCAAGGTTCTTTAACAGAAGGCAATGGGCAACAAGGGTAAGGCTAGGGAGGAAACTCTGGGCCAGAGCCTGGCCCAGCACTGGTAAAAAATGGAGGGCTGGTATACTGCTGCAGGGAGTTATGAGTTCTTCACCCTTCTTCCCCAGAGAAGGTCCATGCTCAGTTAACAGGGGAAGCACTTTGGCAACATTGGTAAGTCTCTTGCTGCTTCCTCTGTGACTGGTGTGGCAGTCAAGGTGGGATGACATGACTGAGGGAGTGTCTGGGGTGGAATCGCCAGTATCAGATAGCCAGGGGAACATTATGGGGAACAGGGAATGGAAAGAGCCCTGAGGATTCCTCTTCCTCTTCATTTGTTGGGGACTCAACCAGAGAATGTTACTCAGTGGCCATTTTCTGAGATGGTTCCAAGATGAGAGTCTCCACCAGTCTCAGGGTCCTTTGCGTTCCAGTAGAGGTTAGGAGCTCAAGTCCTGGACCATGCTGGGTCTTGACTCAAAGAAAGAGTGTACTGTCAACATACAGACTTTTGAGGAATAAAAGACAACAAAGACCTGGAAAGAGAGTCAAGGACAGCTACGGACATCTTTTCTAACCTTGCTGCAAAACCACTTAATCAGAAAAAAGTTTTTTGGGAGAAAGGAAATGTTTGCATTTGATTCAAAAATCAAATGGATCATTGTTCATGTTATTTGCCCTGCTCTTGAGATATGGTAACACCTTTGGCCTAATAAGATTCGTTTGGGGTTCCCCATACAGGTTATTAAGCTAAGCCAATCAGGGATTTAAAATCTTTTGTTTTTGTTGTTTTACCTATTTTAACTAATTTGGTGAGCAGATTAGAATGATTGGATTCGGAAGGTTTTTCTAACTGTAGGTAAATTGCTTGTAAATGTTTCACCAACAGCCTTGGTTATATGTTGATTAATGGCCTCAGTGGACAGCTGAAAAATCACTAGAGCTGTTGGAAAAGATTATTAACGGTTTTAAGACTTGGGCCATTGGAAGGGGTGAAGGAGAAATTGTTAGCAAGATTTTTTTATTATTATTATTATTAGTTTATTTATACCCCGCCTTTTGGCCAAAGGCCCTCAAGGCGGCTTACAAAAAACACAAATATAAAATACAATATAAAGATTTCTAATGCTATTCATCATAACCATTTTGTGTGTGAACAATTAGGTTCATTATCCTGCTAATATGGCTACCTCTGCAGTTCCACTTCTACCAACACAAGCTAGTCAGTGATATATGTACTACAACTGCATATAGGTGTTGTGCCAGTTTAAAAGGCATCTCCCCCACAAGCTCCACCCCAAGGAATGGTGAGTTGGTGAAGATGCTGAGAATTCAGTTAAGAGCTTCATAGGGCACTACAGACCTAAAGAGCAGAACTTTCCAGTATCCTCATTCATCAACAACTTAACAACACAGCAAAGTTATTTAAAGAATAATAATTGCAACAACAGTGGCAATTGGTCCATAATATCCTCTGTAACTGCACAGTTCCCCTACCTTTTACCCAATTATATTGTCACCCACCATGGACTATAGGTTCCCCTAGGAACTGTTGCAGGGAAAACACCAAGCACATCAAATATGCACGGGCAGCTACAGTATTGAAATTAAATACATTGTGATTAAAAAGCTTAACATATAAAATCTGTGAGAGTGATGGGGTGGGAGAGTGAAAGGAAGGGAGCCAACGTATGGCATAATGGGGTAGGCTAATGCTCAAGAATCTTAATCAAAGACCAGAAGACATGGCTTCAAATCTTGCTCTTGGAAGGTGCTGCTGATGCCTTTCTCTCCTGAGCATTTATCATGACCCCAAGCATTTTAAAAAACCCCAATATATTTGTTTACTGTTTATTGAATCGAAAATTGTGGAGGTGGAAGATGCACATAATCATTTCAGCAACAAGTAAGGCAATTATCTAAGTGTCCCACACAGGAATGACACACTGTAACTGTCTGAAAACATCACATTTGAAGGGAAGCAATTTTAGTGGTTCAGATACATTAAGACAAGAAGGTGTAGTGGTTTTATAACAAAAAGATAATATATTTCAAAGCTTTTGTTAATGTCCCACTTTATGCAGGAGTTCATAACACCCAGAAAAAAAATATTTTTCACTTTTTTCACATAACCATGACCCCCTAGTAGGGATGGATCTGTCAAATTCAGTTCTCCCAGATTCTAATTTTTCCTATCTTAAATTCACTTCTCCACATTTCTGCAGCAATTTGAGGTTTTTTAAAATCTGTATGAAAATTCTCCAGCATTTTAGTGCGAATTTCTCCTAATGAACATACTTTGTATGCTTTTTAACCAATGTACACATTTTGTCAAGCAATTTCTCCTAATGCATTCTAAAGTTTTCCGCTAATATATTTATTTTTATGCACACCTTCCCTTAATATATGTATTTTTGTGAACACTGTTTGGAGAACTGCATCACAAATTCAGATTAAGTGTGAATTTAGAGGGATAACTGTGCTTCAGTTCTCATATTGTTTTGGAAAGTGCAAATTTGATAGATTCAGCTTCAAACTGAAACTGAATCAAATTTCTCCCCCACCCCTATCTCCTAAGCAGGATACAATCTGTGGTGGCCCCCTCCTAATCTTCCTGAGTCCCTTGTAAAATCACCTCAGGCAACATGGTGCTGGTAGCCATCATATAATTTTGCATATGATTTTGTGTAAAACTAATTGGGCTTTAAAAACAAAAACAAAAACAAAAGGCACATTCAATGCGAGAGGCAGATCGGAAACGTCAAAATCCATGTATAAATCTGTTTAGGATTCATCCTCCAATATTGAGGTCCCAACTCAGGCTGAAGAGCAACACTGCCATCTACTGGAGGATAATAAAATAGCTTTAGCAACTAGAATTGGTATGCTTAAAACGCCATTTGCTTGAATCAATCTGTACTGAATGAAAACAGCAACCCTGATACAAAAGGTTCCTTAGAGGTATGTGATTCACATTACCCAGGCAAGAGAATATGAAAATATGAAAACTAAGGGGAATGTGTGTGTGTGTGTGTGTGTGTGTGTGTGTGTGAGAGAGAGAGAGAGAGAGAGAGAGAGAGAGAGAGAGAGAGAGAGAGAGAAGCAATGGGAGATTTAAGGAAGATACATGTGTCCACATGTCTCATGGCACATTAACATGGTTTTCCAAAGTTGTTGGTGTTATGTGCCTCCAAGTCGACTACAACTTATGGCGACCCTATGAATCAGTGAACTCCAAGAGCATCTGTCATGAACCGCCCTGTTCATATCTTGTAAGTTCAGGTCTGTGGCTTCCTTTATGGAATCAATCTATCTCTTGTCTGACCTTCCTCTTTTTCTACTCCCTTCTGTTTTTCCCAGCATTATTATCTTTTCTAATGAATCATGTCTTCTCATTATGTGTCCAAAGTATAATAACCTCAGTTTCATCATTTTAGCTTCTAGTGATAGATCTGGTTTAATTTGTTCTAACACCCAATTATTTGTCTTTTTCGCAATCCATGGTATCTGCAAAGCTCTTCTCCAACACCATATTTCAAAGGAGTTGATTTTTCTCTTATCTGCTTTTTTCACTGTCCAACTTCAACATCCATACATAGAGATCGGAAATACCATGGTCTGAATGATCCTGACTTTAGTGTTCAGTGATACATCTTTACATTTGAGGACATTTTCTACTTCTCTCACAGCTGCCCTCCCCAGGCCTAGCCTTCTTCTGGTTTCTTGTCTCCATTTTGGTTAATGACTGTGCCAAGGTATTGATAATCCTTGACAAGTTTAATGTCCTCATTCTCAACTGTGTAAAATTGCATGGATCTTCTGTTGTCATTACTTTAGTCTTCTTGATGTTCAGCTGTAGTCCTGCTTTTGTGCTTTCCTCTTTAACTTTCATCAGCATTCGTTTCAAATCATTCCTGGTTTCTGCTAAGAGTATGGTGTCGTCTGCATATCTTAAATTATTGATATTTCTCCCTCCAATTTTCACACCTCCTTCATCTTGGTCCAATCCTGCTTTCCATATGATATGTTCTGCATATAAATTAAACAAGTAGGGTGATAAAATACACCCGTCTCACACCCTTTCCGATGGGGAACCAATCAGTTTCTCCATATTCTTGTCCTTACAGTAGCCTCCTGTCCAGAGTATAGGCTGTGCATCAGGACAATCAGATGCTGTGGCACCCCCATTTCTTTTAAAGCATTCCATAGTTTTTCATGATCTACACAGTCAAAGGCTTTGCTGTAGTCTATAAAGCACAGGGTGATTTTCTTCTGAAATTCTTTGGTCCATTCCATTATCCAACATATGTTTGCGATATGATCTCTGGTGCCTCTTCCCTTTCTAACTCCTGCTTGGATGTCTGGCATTTCTCGCTCCATATATGGTAAGAGCCTTTGTTGTAGAATCTTGAGCACTACTTTACTTGCATGGGATATTAGGGCAATAGTTCAATAATTACTGCATTCTCTGGGATCTCCTTTCTTTGGAATTGGGATGTATATGGAACGCTTTCCAAAGTTACATGTATTTTATTACACATGTGTATCTATGGTGCTCCCCTCATCCACACAAGTTTGTTGGATCTTAATGGGTAGTTTCTACATAATGCATTTACATTCACCATGGCGCTGAAAAGCATGCACAACTGAATCTAGCGCTATGCCCCAAAAGAAAGTTGAGTTGCAAGCTGGGCACGTAAGTGTTTTCAGTGTGCCCTTCTTCCTTGGGGTGGTCATGGTTATCTATTGTTATCATCCTGAGGGGTAGATAGGCTGAGAAATTGTGAATAGCCCATGGTCGCCCAATACACTTTATAGCTCATTTCCATTCTGAAAAATTAATTAAAACAATTTACATGCAGGCAAAATTTATTAAGTAGATCCACACAATACATTTAAAGCACACCCAACTCGCATTTAAAGCACATGACTTCCCCTAAAGAATTGTGGGAAGTGTAATTTCCCCCTCACAGTTATAGTTCCCACCACCCTTAACAAACTACGGTCCCCATGATTCTGTGGTGGGATTCATGTGCTTCAGATGGGTGTTGAATGTGCTTTAAATGAATGGTGTAGATCTGGGCCTGTCCCATGACTTTACTAGGGCCCGCCCCTTTGACATCACTCTGGCCTAGCCCCTGACATCACTAGGGCCCGCCCCTGAAATCTCAAGTTTTGGGATGCTTCTGACCTGGCAACCCTAACTCGTACAGTTATTCATATGTAACATTTGAGTGTACACTCTCTATTATATACAGTAGGGCCCCACTCATACAGCAGGTTAGGTTCCAGACCCCCGCCGGAAAGTGAACACCGCTGGAAAGCGGATCAGCTGTAGCACGGGGGTCTGGACCTAACCCGCTGATCGCACCGGAGAAGATCAGATTTTCCCCTCCTCCTGTGCGATCAGCTGGAGTGTGTGAGTCTGACCACCCCCGAGGACAAGATCAGCTGTAGCACACTACAGCTGATCTTCCCCTCCTCCAGTGCAATCAGCTCAAGCGGGGGAGTCTGATCGTGCCAGAAGAGAAGATCAGCTCCAGCCCCCCTCCAGCTGATCACCCCGCTGGTGCCGTATTAACAGAACGCCGAGAAGTGGGGCGCTGAGAAGCGGGGCCCTACTGTATACATTTGCTGCCAGGAAAAGAAAATGGCTTCAATGACATCATTTAAGCAATTCCCTTTTACTGGCAACAAGGCAAGGCATGCTGGGTTTGTTATACTTCCTGAAACTGTTTCCTGTCAAGGGGTGCATTCAATAGAAAGAGTTTTGGCAGAAACTGGAATGTAGTTTTACTCTTTTCATTTTTCCTGCAGATTCTTAAGTTTTTAAAACACCAAGTTTTAAAAAGAAAATACTAACTTCTGTAACTATCATAATTATAGCTATTAAAAGATTGCATTTTTCATTGCTTGTTATTCTTAAAGCATGTATGGTTTCATTTGATGCAGGCATTCATGGAACAATCCTGTACATGTCTGCTGAGATGCAAGTCCTATAAAGTTCAATGGGATTTACTCATAGATAAATCTGTGTAAGTGCAGTCCTAAATATACTGAATGTTCATATATGAAAATATTTTGAGGAGGGGGCTGTAACAAAAACGAGCTGCTTCAAAGAATATGAACTGAAACGATTCTTCCAACATGGTACACCTGATTCTTTCTTGAGGATATAAAGTGTTTTAATACACAGACCTTCACTCAAAATATAAATGTGGGGAAGATTGTTTATTATTTGGGCTTTCCAGCCTGTTGCTCCTACTGTAACATCTGTCCCCTGGAAAACCTTTCCTTGTATATGAGAAACAGGAAAGCTCTGGGCTGTGGTTTTTAGGGGTTTTCAGTGGAAATGTTTGCAGCTCAGTAATCAAAAAGTGATCATTAGTATGATCTTTTAATGATCTATATCATAATGTTTAGCTTTTGGATAGCACTTTAAATGCAGGGTGGGCAGAAAGTAGATTGAAATGTATTGCCATATCTCAGGGCGACTTGCAGAAGATCAGTGAGGATTTCAGACCCCTGTTTTACACTGAAAACAAGAAAATGACACACACACACCCTTATACTGGTGAAAAGAAGAACGCCGGGGGTTGGTAAATCAGGAGTGAATTTTTCTGTGACAATACTGTGAGCTCATTCAATTCTGGAACTCAAAAACAAATCCCTGGGTTATGAATTATTTAATTCTGTATACGTGGCACAGTGGTTAGTGTTGAACTATGACCTGGGAGACCAGGGTTCGAATCCCCACACAGCGACAAAGTTCACTGGGTAACCTTGGGCCAGTCACTGCCTCTCAGCCTTAGAGGGAGGCAATGGTAAACCCCCTCGAATACTGCTTACCATGAAAATCCTATTCATAGGGGCGCCATAAGTCGGAGTCGACTTGAAGGCAGTCCATTTCATTCCCATATTTTGTGGCTTGCTCTGGTTGGTGGATCTTGGGTTTTTGTAGTAATAATGATATTTTTTAAAAAAAACCCAAACCTGAAGTCTAACCATTCTGATCTAGATTATTACAACCCTACAAAGACAGGTTTCTGTTACCATAAAGCCATGTGATGCAGCTGCTTCTAGTAGCAGTTTCTAATGGAGGCACCTGTGACGCCCTTCCCTGGCTCTCCCTGTCAGGTTCCTACCTGCGCGTGGCTACTGCCTGTCACTAGGCACCACCAGGGACTCCACCAGTCCGGACTGTCCTTTTTTATTGTTTCTCTCCCCGCTCTTGCACAGATCTCAACAGATCCCCCTGCTAGGCAACCACCAGTAACGTCCCAATACTAGTATTCCCAGAGACTCTGAATACTGGTATTGTTATTCTCTTCACCGCTGCCACCATTTGTTACAGTTCCCCTTCAGCCTTGGTCATTACCTTACCCTCCCTTCTGGGCTGTGAAACCCCAGCCAAGGATCAGGCCTTTGGTAAACCAAATTAAGTATTTATTAAAGATAACAAAGCTAACAAGATTAACAAGATTTCTTCTTAAGGCACATAAGCATATGGTTTTACTCAATACTAATCCGAACTCCACCCCCCTCCTTCTCCACTCTCTCCTGGTAAACAACTCTCTCAAACCCACCAAACAACCCACTCTTTCTCTTCTCCCCCCTGATTCCACTCTCCCTCTTCCTTTTATACGTTCAGCCATTTTAAACACTCAGCCAATCATCTAGCATTCTACTGCCCATTCACTCCCCCTCCTCTTTCACTCCACTTACCATGTATCTTCTAAAACAACAACACTTACCATATATACATTAATATAGGAACATCACATTTCCCCCCCTTAAAACAACGGCAGAGTATTATTCCTGTTCCAGGATTTATACGTCGCGTTAACAAATAAAAGTCTCTATGGGGAAAATGTCTTTCTTTGTTCCTCCATCTGGTCACGTCACTGCAGTCCCAGCCACTTGCCTGGAAAGTCCATCGGCCAGTACATTGTCCTTGCCTTTTATAAACTGGAAGTCCACTTGATAGTCCTGTAGGGCCCAGGACCACCTCTGCAGCATAGTGTTATGGTTTTTCATAGTCTGCAACCATAACAAGGCCTGATGATCCGTAGTCACTGTGAATCTTCGTCCCCACACGTATGGGCGCAACTTGTTCAGTCCCCACACAACCGCTAGGCACTCCTTCTGGACCGACGAATAGTTTTTCTCCCTCGGCATCAGCTTGCGACTCAGGTACGCCACTGGATGTCTGGTGCCTTCTCTCTCCTGTAGCAAGACGACTCCCAGTGCCAGGTCCGACGCATCTGTAGCCACGATGAATGGTTTCTCATAGTCTGGTGCTATTAATATGGGTCCTTGGCACAAGGCTTGCTTCGGTAGATCAAAAGCCTTCTGACATTCATCTGTCCATACCACACGCTCAGAACACTTCTTCTTGGTCAATTCATGCAAGGGGGTTGCTATTTCCCCCAAATTTCTCACAAACTTCCTATAAAATCCAGCCACACCCAGAAATGCCCTTACTTGTTTTTTGGTTAAGGGGATCGGCCACGCTTGTATTGCCTCCACCTTGCTCCATAAGGGGGTGATTTTCCCACTCCCCACCTTATGTCCTAAATAGATTACTTCCTGTAGTCCAAACTGGCATTTCTTAGCTTTTATTGTGAGGCCTGCTTTTCTTAAGGCCTCCAATACTGTTGTCAGGTGTTGGACATGCTCAGGCACCGACTTGCTAAAAATGGCCACGTCATCGATATAGGCCACTGCAAAATCTGACATGCCTCGCAACACAGTATTGATTAGCCTCTGAAATGAACTTGGTGAGTTCCTTAGTCCCATGGGTAAGGTCACAAACTCATATAACCCATCTGGTGTACTGAAGGCAGTTTTGGCTCTGGATTGCTCGTCTAGTTCCATTTGCCAAAATCCTTTACAGAGATCTAGTGTAGAGATAATGGTTGCAGCCCCCAATAACTCTAACATTGCGTCTACCCTAGGCATAGGATATGCATCTGGGACAGTAATTTTATTGATTAGCCGATAATCAATGCAAAACCTTGTCGTTCCATCTTTTTTCGGAACCAGGACAATACTTGAGGCCCAGGGACTGATGGATTCCCTGATCACTCCTAATTCCAGCATCTCTTCCACCTCCTTTTTGATCTCATTCAAAACTTTCCCATTCACACGGTACGGAACAGATCTGATTGGGGCATGATCTCCAGTATCAATGGAATGTATAACTATACTGGTTCGGCCAGGTTTGTTGCTAAAGAGATTCCTATAGGTTTTCAAAACTCTCAGAATCTCCTCTTTTACTTCCTCCTTCACCTCCTCTGACCATTCCACTTGATCTACCCCTCCTTTGTCTTTGCTTTCCTGTACCAAATCTGGAAGTTCAGGCCCACTTCCCTCAGGGAATAAGGTAACTTGCAACACCTGTGCATCCCTGGTATGGTAAGGCTTTAACATATTTACATGAACCACTTTGCTTTTGTTTAATTGGTCTGTGGTGATTACATACGTCACTGTGTCAAGCCTTTCTCTGATGGTATATGGTCCTTCCCAGTTAGCCTGTAATTTGTCATGTTTCTTGGGTATGAACACCATAACCATATCTCCCACATCATACACACGTTCCCTGGCTGTTCTGTCATACCAGTAACGTTGCTTCTCCTGTGCTTGACTCAAATTCTTTTCCACCACCTCCATCATTGATGTTAATTTATTGCAGAATTCCAATACAAAATCTACTACAGATGTTTTGTACTCTCCCAGGGTTCCTTCCCATGAATTTTTTAATAGTTCCAAAGGTCCCCTCACTTTTCTAGTGAACATGAGTTCAAAGGGTGAGAAGCCTGTTGACTCCTGAGGGACTTCTCTGTATGCAAATAAGAAGCATCCCAACCGTTCATCCCAGTCTTGTGGGTGATCTTGAACATAGCTTCTTATCATGCCCTTCAAAACTCCATTGAATCTCTCAGTTAGCCCATTAGTGGCGGGATGGTAAGTAGTGGTCTTTAGATGTTTTAGACCAGAACATTTCCACATACATTGCATCACGTCTCCCATGAATACACTGCCTTGATCTGTCAGCACTTCATGAGGGAAACCCAGCCTCATAAAGATTTTTAACAAAGCCTCTGCCACTACAGGGGCTTCTACGGATCTTAATGCTTCTGTGTCTGGGTACCTGGTGGCAAAATCCACCACCACCACTAGATATTTCTTGCCATGCCTTGTGGGTTTGGAAAAAGGGCCCACCAAATCTATTCCCACTCTATAAAAGGGTTGTCCAATTATAGGAAGGGGCTTTAAGGGCGCCTTAGTCTTTACTCCACTTTTTCCCACCTTTTGGCATATTCCACAAGATAGACAATGTTGTTTTACATCTTTGGAGATCTTTGGCCAATAATAGTGTGCAGCCAATCTCCTCTTGGTCTTTTTTATTCCCAGATGTCCTGCACATGGGACATCGTGGGCTACCTCTAGCAATCTGGTTCTGTATTTGCTAGGTACTATCAATTGCTTCACTGGTTCACATTCATCCTTTCTCTCAGCGGGCATCCACAGTCTATATAAAATCCCATTCTCACACACAACTTGATTCCTCAGTTTGTCAGTGAAAGGAATCTGTTGGGTCAGAGCTTGTTCCTTTATCTGCTTCAAACTTATATCTTTATGCAGCTCTTCCCTGAATTGATCTGCTTCTTTCTTATCAGAGACCACTTGATACAGTTTGTCTCCTTCAGCAGGCCTGCTAGGGGTTGCTATGGTGACCTGAGGCTGGTTAACAGATTCCACCATGTTTGTTTCAGCCCCCCTTAATATGGCTTCTTTCTCTCTGCCAATTTGCTGTCTGGTCACTACATAGATCTTTCCTTGGGCGCCCATTACATCCCTTCCCAGTATTACTGGTTCTTGTTGCTGGGCATTAATGCCTACTTTATATCAGCCCTCTCGGCCTCTCCAAGTCATTTCCACCAGGGCCCCAGGCAAACTTTCTGGTTGACCCCTCACTCCTTGGATAGTCACAGTTTCCTGAGGTAATATTACCTCAGATTTTATTAAATCTGGCCTCAGTAATGTCTGAGCGGCACCAGTATCAAGCAATGCCCAATAATTTGCCCCTTGTACACTCACTTCCTCTCTCAGACTTGAATCAAGGTCTGTTACTTCTGTCCAGTTTATCTGGCAGAGCTGAACCTTTTTTGCTGTTTCTAAAGCCTTGGGCTCTGTTTTCACTGCCCTTGTCTGAGCAGGATTACTAATGGGGTTGGCAACCTCACATTGAAAACGTAGGTGCCCCGGTCTACCACATTTGTAGCATAATTTCTCCTCACCCTTAGGGGACACAGATCCACTCTGGGGTGTCCTGTGCCCTTCAGATTTTACTGGAGGACTCACTCACTGTGGTACCACATCCCTTCTGCCAGCGTTATATGGTCTGGGTTTAAAATCTCTTGATGTTTTCCCCACCCAGCCAGTTCTGTTGGAGGCGAAGTGATCCGCCATCTCTGCGGCCTCCTGCACCGATGTAGGGGAACGGTCTTTGACCAGGAGCCTTATTTCTGGTGTTAACTGATGGTATAATTGATCCAATATCATGAGGTTTTTCACCTCCTCCACAGACTGAGCTTTTACACTTGTCAGCCATTTCCCAAATATGTCCATCAGTTTTGCCCCCAGCTCCACGAAAGACCTCCCTGTCTGTATCTGGCAGTTTCTGAAAAGCTTTCTAAAATAATCAGGCCCCAGTCTGAATCTTTTAAACACCGCTTCTTTGAATTCAGCATAGGTGACGGGCCTGTCTGAGGGGAAATATTGGTATACCTCAGCCAATTCCCCTTTAATCAGGTTTGATAAATACTGCATGTATTTATCTTCAGGTAGCCCCCACAACTGAGCTGCTTTTTCAAAGGTGCTGAGGTAAATTTGAGGATCTTGACCAGGCTCATAGACAGCAAAGTCCTTTGGAGTAATTTTTATTTTTGCTCCATCTCTGTCTTTCCTTGTCTCCTCAGAGTGAAATTTCTCTCTATCAAATTTTAACTTTTCTACTTGTAATTCAGCATCCAATGCTTGTTGCTTCTCCCTCTCCTCAAACCCCAATCTCATTCTCTCAATTTCCAACTCCCTCTGTTTTTCCTTCTCTGTACCTTCCATCCTCAATCTCTCAGCTTCCAACTCCCTCTGCTTGTCTTTCCCATCAGCTTCCATCCTCATTCTCTCAGTTTCCATCCTCAACTTCTCTCTCAAATACTCTATATAAGCGGGATTGCTTAAATATCCTTCTGGGGTCTCTTCCCTGACAGGTTGTTTTTGCTGGGTAGTTGCAAATCCTATAAGTGCTACCCTCAATTCATCTACCCCTTTACCCTCGTGAGGTAAATGGAATGTTATGCACTTCTCCACCAGCTCCTCTCTTTTCATTTTTATGTATTCAGCCATGGTGTTTGAGTTCACTCACTCTTTGCCACACACTCTTTGCCAGTCACTCTCACAAGTAATCTTGTTTTGTTATTTCTGTCTGCCACACCACTGTTAAGGATTCTCTAGTATTCGTACCACTGCTACAGCCAACACCTGTGACGTAGTCTCCTTTGTTCATATCTGGATTCTCTGTTGTTCATATCCCACCGCTACTGACACCACCTGTGACGCCCTTCCCTGGCTCTCCCTGTCAGGTTCCTACCTGCGCGTGGCTACTGCCTGTCACTAGGCACCACCAGGGACTCCACCAGTCCGGACTGTCCTTTTTTATTGTTTCTCTCCCCGCTCTTGCACAGATCTCAACAGATCCCCCTGCTAGGCAACCACCAGTCACGTCCTAATACTAGTATTCCCAGAGACTCTGAATACTGGTATTGTTATTCTCTTCACCGCTGCCACCATTTGTTACAGTTCCCCTTCAGCCTTGGTCATTACCTTACCCTCCCTTCTGGTCTGTGAAACCCCAGCCAAGGATCAGGCCTTTGGTAAACCAAATTAAGTATTTATTAAAGATAACAAAGCTAACAAGATTAACAAGATTTCTTCTTAAGGCACATAAGCATATGGTTTTACTCAATACTAATCCGAACTCCACCCCCCTCCTTCTCCACTCTCTCCTGGTAAACCACTCTCTCAAACCCACCAAACAACCCACTCTTTCTCTTCTCCCCCGATTCCACTCTCCCTCTTCCTTTTATACGTTCAGCCATTTTAAACACTCAGCCAATCATCTAGCATTCTACTGCCCATTCACTCCCCCTCCTCTTTCACTCCACTTACCATGTATCTTCTAAACAACAACACTTACCATATATACATTAATATAGGAACATCACAGCAGCCATTGCCATGTGTTTGACCATCAGGTGTGTCTAATTTTGATGCATGACACTTGAGGCAGAAAGGGAGAGCTACACAGAGATAAGCAAATGAACAATTGCTTTCTTCTCAGTTTCTGGGTACACAGTAGAAAAGTGACATTGCTTTTTTGAGAATGCCTTCTTTGGCAATGTTTTGAAGAGTCTTATTTCTGCCATTGTAGTTTCATTCTTGCAAACACTCCTTTGAACCATGCTACAACAACCCTGTAAGGTAGGCCTGTGTCCGTACAAATTATTTAGTGCAGGGGTGGCCAGAAGGTAGGGTGTAAACTATTGGTAGATCCTGGGGAGATTTGTAGTCAATTGGTAAGAGCTTTAACAACAGCAACAAAAGGGCACACACTCATTTGGAAATTTGACAACTGAAATTAAGAATACTTGTGGAAAGTAGGAATAGATCTATGTGTGGAAAGACTGTGAGCTCATCTCAGTTCTGATAACCCTGTGCTCAGCAGCTTCTCAGAGATATCATGTTCTTTCATACTAGACTGTAGTTGATGGCTCTAGGGGTTCTAGCAAAACTCTGCAACAGCAGTGCTCTCCTGGTGATGGCACCATTGCCACTCACTGAATGGGGATGGGGCAAGGTGCCTGCAAGTTCAGGGCTGGTGGCACCAACATCCTGCAGGAGGTGGGCACACACATGCAGGTGCTGCTGCCTTCCACCCCCACATTGCCATCTCAGTGCCACTGCCATTCTGCTCCCCCTCCATGTGTTACTGCTGACTCTATGCCATTAAATTATTGGAAGAGTACTGGCTATATTTCTCTCTCTTGACCTGTAGGATTTACATCACTATTGATTTCAACAGGTGGAGTAAAATGATTTCAATGCCAGTCAGTGGGGAGCGCTTACTCCCCAGTAGGGATATTCACAGGAGCCAGTTTTTACCTCTCGGCCCCTACCTGTGGCTCCCGACCAAGCCAATGCTCAGCTGGCCCAGCAGCTCCAGAACAGCGAGTGGATGCTGCAGAGCTTCCCACCGGCTCCTCTCCCCTCTCCACTCCCCATCGGCTTCATATGACTTTGGCCCTATTCACCCAGGAGCTGAAAGATGTATTAGAGACACAGCTTTTGCCATCATGATAGATTTACAAGGTTCACACTTCCTACCTTCAAATCTGCTGTTTTCTGTTCACACTAGTCGGCGTTCCTCTGGGAAGGATTGGTGTCACTGTTTCATGCCCCCACCCCCAAATTTACATGTTTACTCCCTCCGGTGTATTGCTATTGCTAATGGAGAAGGGGAAGGTTTTTTTGGCAGTTTCATTCTTTCTTGTCAATTGCACACCTTTCCTTGCTGAAGCCGGACAGCTTCGGGTGCAATTGACAGTATACTGATTGAGGGGGGAGAGATGGTTTTGTCAGTTTCATTGTTTCTTCTTGTCAGTTGCATGCCTCTCCCGTGCAATCGACATGAAACTGATTAGAGTGGGGGGGAGGGATGGGAGGCTATAGCAAACTCCGATGTAGGAGGACAGAGAGGGAGGCGGAAGTGGCTGATTAAGCCACCAGAAAGAAAATGGAATTCATGGAGAGTTTAGTGGGCAGAGAAAGGGGAGTATCTGAAAGCAAGGATTCACCTGCCCAGTAAAAAATGTTAAAGTAAACCACCTTCATTGAGTAACCCTGTGAAGTGGAGACGGTGTTTGCCTCACTTTTCGCATTATTCCCAGATTGGTTTAATGTGAATTTAAAGGGAAAAACTGCATCCTAGCTTCTCTTTGCCTGCAACATCATGTGAACCATTCGAATTAAACGGGGATGCAAGTAGCACCAATCTCGCAGTAAGTCGCCGTATGAACAGGCCCTTGGACCTACATACAGGAATACCCCGCATTAACATACACGTGTGTTAAGTGAAAATGTACTTAAAGTGAAGCCACTAGATGGCAGCGTCGTCATGCCATTAAGTGTCCGTAATTGCAAAGCGCGCATACATTAAGAGGGGTATGGTGGCGTATGGAGCATGTCCGTTATCACAAGGGTCCATTAAACAAAGGTATGTAAATCGGGGTATTCCTGTACAAACAGTAGCTACTCTTCCTAGGAATATTTCAACTCACTGGAAAACCTTTCATGCCAACAGCATACTTTGTTCATTATAAAGTATATTGTGGAGTGCAGTTTTCATCTGCTGTGTTCCCAAATGCTATCATAATATACAAGATCACTATGATTTCAATACATGCAATTTGCCAAAGAATCTAAATATTATTTTCAGGGTGCAACAAAACTGTAGAGAGAACCCTGATCCATCCATACAAAAGGCACAAAAATATGTAAAAGTGCTGCAAAAGAATGAGCCCTGTGGAGATGAATGGGATTTATAAGTAACTATACATTTTCATAGCCAAGCCAGTTTACTTTTTAATTTAAAATGTTGGAAAATATGAACTCATTAAAAAAACCTTAAAGCTATCGCAACTGAATTTTAATTAAACCATACAAATGTAGTTTTAAAAAGGAACCTTACACAAATATAAAGTTTTATAAAGGATTATATAAATTCCTAATTTTTGCATATTCTGTAGTTTGGGGGTGTTGCAGTTCCTTCATCCTTCAGCACTGGTCCCATAGAAAAGTTCATTTTGGTAGCTATCTCATGATTGAAGTTGCTGTTTTTGTAGGAAGGTTTAAAACAGTTCTGTCCAATATAACTTTTTGCCTTCCATTAGCTGCTTAAACGGTCCTGTCCCCTGACAGGATTATTTCTTTGGTGGAAGAACATTTTGTTCATAGTGACCAGGGTTTACTATATTGCCAGCAGGTTCGTATCTGGCCACAACAAATGTGGAGCCATCACTGGCTGCTGCCTTTCCAACTCCCATCTTTTTGGTGTTCTTCCAAACCATTGCTGTAAAGTGTCCTGGAAGAAAATATCCATATAGAATATATTAGCTTTGAGCAAGAATGAAGAGATATCAAATAGATAGTTTCAGATGAATTGCTACAAGAAATTCAACTATGGTAACTCCAGGACATTACCACTGTGTTTAATAAATTTATTGCTTATAACTTTTTAAAAGAACAATGATTTTTATGGATAAATGTAAAAGTTTTAAGGAACGTTCTACTTAGTTAGCTTACCTGTTTGACAATTGGGCATAACACAAGCAAATATACTGTTACACGCACCCCAGTCTCTGAGCGGTGGTGAGGGACTTCAGGGGTGCCAGCACATACCTCAGTTTCAGTTTCCTTGGAATGAAGGTCACTGGAGATAGTGGTGGTTTTGTGATATATGGTTTTATATACGCATACATACAAGTTGAGCACAAGATGAAAGGGCTCACAGCATTAACACTCCAACAGATCTTGCTCCCCCATGAGGTTTTGAGGGGACTCCCCAAAGTCATAGCTTGCACAAAGAGCAAATCGAGCCTCTGAGTTTTCCTAGCTACCAGTTCCAGCTGAGACTAACCCAGACTACCCCTGGCCTATTTTTCTCCTACCCTTAGGATGATGTGGCATCCAACCAGGTGAAAGCAGGGTGGGATGGGGAGGCCTATCTGCTCCTTCTGGAGGCATTACTAGTCGTTCCTGTGGCAACACATCTGCACTTGACCACCTCTTTGTGAGTGTGTGTGTACTGCCTTCAAGTCGATTCCGACTTATGGCGACCCTATGAATAGGGTTTTCATGAGGCTGAGAGGCCCAAGGTCACCCAGTGAGCTTCATGGTTAAAAAGAATGCTTAACAGGCTTGGCTAAGGCCATTAACTTAATAAAGAGACTGGTTTGACCACTTCAGCAGTTCCTTCTTCTACAGCCTCTCATCTTGCAGATATAAAAGCACAGGTTTGGAGGGGATCAAATACATCATTCAAACCAACCCCCATCCCATAACAATACGTATAAACAGGCCAGAAATGCCTGAAATCAAAACATAACAATCATATAACAATTGAATTGAATTGAATTGAATCTTTATTTTTACCCCGCCCTTTTTCCAAACTGGAACTCAGGGCGGCTTACAAATAAAACTACATGTAGTTAAAAACAATTAAAATACAATTAAACTATGCACAACCTTAAAACCATAAAAGACACTTAAAAATCTAAAAACAATTTAAGATAATACAGATAATAATATAAAACAATAAAACAAGCCTTGTAAAGCCCAATCCTAAACACCTTCTATCCCAAAAGCCTGTCGGAATAAAAAAGTCTTTACTTGCCGACGGAAGGACGGCAAGGAGGGGGCCATTTGTGCCTCCCTAGGAAGGGAGTTCCAGAACCTAGGAGCAGCCACCAAGAAGGCCCTATCTCGCGTCCCCACCAATCGCACTTGCGAGGGTGTTGGGACTGAGAGAAGGGCCTCTCCTGAAGATCTCAGGGCGCGGGCAGGCTCGTATAACAAAACAAAGATGATTAAATTAGGATAGTGTGTGCTAGAATGTTCCTATGTAAACTTGATCTTTCCACAGCAAATGCAAAATAGACTTTTTCAATAACTCAAGCTTTTTCACTTGCACACTTTTTTTTCTAAAACTTGGATCAGAAATGAAAGTTAGAAGGGAATTTGAGAAAAAAAATGCCCTTTTATGTATAGTACAATGGAACAAACAATGGGAAACATTAACAACTCACATACTGCTAATATAGTATATTGGATCGTATGCAATGCCTCAGGAATGTGGAGGGACTTGGCTGGAATCTTAATGGCATAAATGCTTTCCTTTTTGGAAGTGTTCTCATGTCAGATATGCAGCATCCATAATCCTGAATTAATTTTATCACGCAGTACCAGGATGCAACTTTTAGATTAAGCAACAGAGAGAACTCTTCTTGCATAACACATGCCTCAACCTAATTTTTTTGAGTTTGCATATGACAAATGAGGATTTGATAGTGAGAAAATAAATTGTGGAAAATCCAGAAGAGTGTAACTATAAGGTTGTCTTTTGTAGCTGAAGCATCCTCTTCTGTGAGCCCATGTCATTGGGTTCCCTAGCAATGGACATCTCAACCCCTACTTTCCATCACAGAACTCAAATAGGAGTCAAAACCAGGTAAGTTGGCAACATACTCTGGATTTGCTTCCAAGTTACAGCAACAGGCAAGTATAATACTGCTTTGGCTCCTGGGCAGGCTCAGAGGTATTTTTGTTTGTTTTTTGCTGAAGATCTGGGAAGAGGCTGGGTGCCACCATTCCTTGGGACAGCACCTTGTGGGGTCAGGCAGATCTTTGTGTCCGTGGGCTGACTCATGTTTCTCTTGTCGTTCAGGCCTGAGAAGCCACAGAGGAGGAACAGGAGGACTTGGAACACTGGGCATAGCTTAAAAACACAGTAGGTCTTCTGTTAAGAGGTCCTTTGGGCAGGACCCAGCATCCCTTCTCTCCCTTACTTCTCTAAGTTTCTATCAACCTCATTCTCCTTTCTCCTTGTGTTCTTTTTACGGTGGCTCATTCACACATACAAGTTCACTATTTGATGCAACAGTGATGAACATGCACATGTGAATTGGCCCAAAGTTGTGAGCCTACCAATGCAATATAAAAGACTGCTTACAACAGAGGCGAAATGCCTTCTATGAAAATAGAACCTACAGCATATTTAGCAGATGGTGAGATAACATTTTACCCAATGTGCAGGAGACCTTGGAATGGATGTGAGCAGACTATACTTTATTTCCCTTTTTTATGGTAACTACCTTTGGAAAGGCTGACAACAGCTTCAGACATTGTTACGGGCATTCATACAAAAATGGGGACACACATCTTGGGAAGGGGGGCAATGTTTATGTATCCACTTTGGATGTTAACACCTTGGATATTAACATGAAACAGGAACCATGACTCACCCACTCTGCATTCACACTGATCATTTATGCCTCTCTCAGAGCCAGATGTTTGGCAGTGCGCGGCCTGAATAGTGGTGCTACTTCTTCTGGGCCCATAATCTATTGATGGCTTAAAAATGCTATGTTTAGCCCAGGAAGCTTCGGCCCATAGAAGTTCTTGAGACCTGCAATTTTGCTTGGGATGACAGTATTCCTTCTCTCACCCCCATAGTCACTCTCTCTCTATTGGGCTACACTGGTTTTCTGTGGCCTAGTTGGCATTTAGAGCTGTTGGTGCATTTGCCAACTGGGGTGGTTTTGGATCCAGCAACTTCATCCTTTTCTCTCTCACACAGTTGGCTGGTGGTAGTTTAAGAGGATTCATTTTAAAGGAATATTCTCTTAGTGCTTGTAATTTTATTGGGCTTTCTTATGTTTGCTCCACCCCTTCCTGTCCTTTATTGTGTTAACTGGGGAGAGAAAAGCTATAGGGGGCCACCCAAAAAAGGTAAAGGGGACCCAAAGGGAATGGCAAGACCCCAACAGTCCACCCCAAGTGATGACCCACACCCCCTCCTTTGCCATCTTCTGAGTCTTTAGAAAATTGAAGTACTCTAAAAAGAAACCATTGTTGAATAAGGGGAAGACAGCTAAGGATCAGGATCAGCCTACATCTTTGCATGCTGTTTTAGATCTCTTGGTAGCTTTAGAAGTTTCCTCTGACAAGGCTACTCCAGGAATGCCTATGCCTGGATGCTACCATTAACCCTGTCCCAGTGGGAGTTCTTTCTGGGGTTGAGAATTCCCATGGTGAGTATGCTTATCCTGCACACATGTTGGGGTAGACAGTGTGGCCACATCTAGGCTCATGCGGTAAGACTAGTATTGGCCTTATACTCAGCACCTTGGAATGGCAGGTAGCAATGGACCTGACAGGGCTGCTAGGGAGTCACTGGGGTTTGGCCAATGAGGTCACAGGGGTGTGGCCAGTTGTTTTTCCCCCCATACGTCCCCATCCTCATCCTTCTCCCTTGCAAAGATTATGTGGACACTTAAGCACTGCAATTGTACAAATACTTAGCACCTAGCTAAAATGAGAAGTGGTTCATAAGGGGACCCCACTGTCACACTTGCTTCTCTGCTAGGATAAAAGTTGTGTAGCCTCCACCTTTTCTGATTTTCTCCCTATGGATGATGGCTAGAGCACAAGTGGTAAAAGACGTGCTGTGAGGCTGATCGGGCATGAGTAAAACATCATAACTGTGCCTACTGTATGGTGGTGAGGGCAGCAAAGAAGCCTCACTTCTCTGCCACCATCACATCCTCAAGTAGCTGTCCGGTGGAGCTTTTCTGTATTGTTAGAGGTCTGTTGACATAAACTCCAGGAAATGGAGTTTTAGACCATTCGGAGACCCACTGTGAATTGTTTGCAAGGCACTTTGAGGGTAAAGTTGCTTGCCACTGTAGCAATCTTGATGCCCCATCCACATCAAGTGTAGTTCCCAGTGAGGTGTCCAGTGCAACATCTGCTGCAACTTCTTGGGATCGGTTTCAGTTGATGCAGCCTGATAATGTGCACAAGGTGGTTGCTACAATGCGGCCAACAACATGCCCTCTCGACCCTTGCCCTTCTTAGCCAGAGCTTGGAAAAGTTACTTTTTTAAACTACAACTCCCATCAGCCCCAGCCAGCATGGCCACTGGATTGGGCTGATGGGAGTTGTAGTTCGAAAAAGTAACTTTTCCAAGCTCTGTTCTTAGCTTATTAAAGCTTGCCAAGGGGGTATGACCAAATGGATCCAGGGTGTGGTCAATGCGTTGTTGTGGAAAGGAGTGGTTCCTGCTGACCTGAAAGAGGTGGTGATCTGACTGTTCCTGAAAAAGCCCATCCTTGACAACTGGTTTGTGACAAATACTGCTCAGTTGCAAATACCCCCTTTTTAGGGAAGGTGATTGAGAGGGCTGTGGTGTAGCAATTGCAAGTAATCTTGAATGAAACAGATTATCTTGACCCATCCCAGTCTGGGTTCAGGCCTGGTTATGGGACTGAACTGGCCTTGATCACCCTGATGGATGACCTTCATTGGGAGGACAGGGGGAGCGCAACCCTGTTATTCTTACTTGATCTCTTGGCAGCTTTTGAGACAATTGACCATGATATCCTTATGAACCAACTTGGTGAGATGGGTATCAGCAACAGTTTCACAGTGGTTCCAATCCTACCTCCAGGGTCATTTTCAGAGAATAGCATTGGGTGAATGTATTTCGGGGCCCTGGCAGTTATGCTGTGGGATGCCACAGGGTACCATCTTGTCCCCCATGCTGTTTAACATCTATACGAAGGCCTTGGGAGCAGTCATCAGGGGATTTGGGGCAGGGTGGTAGCTGATGACACCCAGCTCTATTACTCTGTAACATCTGAATTGGAAGAGGCCGTGCAAGCCCTGGACCACTGCCTGGACTCTGTTGTGGGCTGCATGAGGGCCAATAAACTGAGACTGGATCCTAGCAAGTTGGACACACTGTGGGTTGGTGGTTCCCGAGTTTGGATAACTGGTCAGTTGCCTGCTTTGGATGGGGTTGGAGTCCTTCTGAAAGTGCAGGTTCATAGTCTGGGGGTACTCCTGAATCCATCTTTGTCAGTAGAGGCACAGGTAACTTCAGTAGCTAGGACTGCCTTTTACCAGTTTCAGCTGGTAAGATTGCTGTGACCTTTTCTGGACCAGGATAGCCTGACCGCTGTTGTCCATGCACTGGTAACCTCCAGGTTGGATTACTGTAATGCACTCTGTGTGGGTCTGCCCTTGAGATTGGTCTGGAAGCTACAGCTGGTGCAAAATGCAGTAACGCGACTGTCCCTGGGGCAGGGTATCACCAACATGTCACCCTACTGCTGAAAGAATTGCACTCGTTTTAGCTACCAGGCTAAGTTCAAGGTTATGGTTTGGTGTACAAAGCACTATACAGCTGGGGACCAGGGGACCTGAAAGATCACCTTGCCCCTAATATATCCAGTTGATCACTGTGCTCTGCAGGTTAGGGCCTCTTGCAGATACCATCTTATCAGGAGGTCCATTCCACACAACATGGGAAATGGACCTTTAGTGTTGTGGCATCAACCCTTTGGAATTCCCTCCCCTTAAATATTAAACAGGTACCATCTCTGTTGTCTTCTCGGCGCCTATTGAAGACCTTCCTCTTTCAACCAGCCTTTTTTTTAAAAAAAGATGTTTTTAAAGATGTTTTAATATATTTTAGTGTATGTTTTTATTAAGTTTTATAGTGTTTTTGTTTGCTGTCCTGGGCTCCTACTGGGAAGAAGGGCGGGATATAAATTTATAAATCATCGTCATCGTCATCTTCCTCCTTTGCAACACAACTGTGGCCACTTAAATATTGTAGTTGTATAAATACTTAACTAAGTGGTGTACCTTAATTGCTGTTAGAATTTCTACCGGGAGTATTCAAAAGCAACCCCCACTTAATTCCCTGGGGATTGATCGCTCATAAGTATGTACAGGATTGCAGCTGAATAGGTTAGTCTTAAAAGGTGCCACACAGGACTGCTAACAACCCCCCCCTCAAATTTCCAGCTCTATGGAAAAAGATTATCCCCTCCTCCTTACTTCTATGTCTTCTTTCCAGAATGTGGAATAAGGTGGAGGGATATTACGTAGATTAGGACCTGGGAGTTCAGGGTTAAAGCCATCACTCAGCCGTGAAGTTCACTGTCTGACCTTGGACCAGTCACTGTCTCAGGTCACCTACCTCCCAGGGGTATTGTTAGGATAACAAGGCGAAAGGGAGAGCCATGAATGCCACCTCTAGCTTAGAGGACAGGTAGAATGGATATAAACTCAATTCTGATAAATGATAATGTGATGTTCCTGTATTAATGTAAATATGGTAAGTGCTGTTTGTATACAAGATACATGGTAAGTGGAATGAAAGAGGAGGGGGGAGTAAATGAGCAGTAGAATGCTGGATGATTGGCTGAGTGTTTGGATGGCTGAGAGTATAAATGGAAGGATGACAGTTGAATCTGGGTGGACGTTAGTGGGTTGTTTGAGAGGTGTTTGGTGGACGTGAGTGGGTTGTTTTGGTGGAGTTTGGAGGTGGGTGTGAGTTGGTGGATGTCAGGAGAGTGTGGAGAAAGAGGGAGTGGGAGTTCTAGTTAATGATAAGTCAAGTATCACAGGAATAGATGAAACCATATGCTTAAGTACCATTAGAAAAGTAGTCTTGTTATTTCTGTTATTTAATAAATACTATTTTGGTTTACCGAAGGCCTGATCCTTGGCTGGGGTTTCACAGACCAGAAGGGAGGGTAAGGTAATTACCAAGGCTGAAGGGCAACAGTAACAAATGGTGGCAGCGGTGAAGAGGAGAATAATAACATTACAAGTATCCACAGCAACCCCGAGTTATGTGGGTTATCTACATTGATACAAGGGGGTTGGGAACAGCATAAGCATGGAGTCACAAAAGTAACCAGACAGAGAGAGGCTCAGACAAAGTCTCTGGGAACATTGGTTATAGGACGTGAATGCTGGTGCTGCCTAGCAGGGGGATCTAGTGAGATCTGTGCTAGAGCAGAGAGAGAAACCATAAAAAAAGGACAGTCCAGACTGGTGGAGTCCCTGGTGGTGCCTAGTGAAAGGTAGTAGCCACAAGTAGGTAGGAACCTGACAGGGAGAGCCAGGGAAGGGCGTCACAGATAACAATAAAAAGTCTATCTCCAGCCTGTCTGTCTGTCTCCAATTTTGAATTAGGGGAGGAGTGGGTGTCTGGCCAGTTTGGAAATGGGGGGCAGGGAACCCCTAAAAATAAAAAAAGAATTTGGAACACAACCAGGATATTGAGGCCTACAAATCTTGGAATTTACATGTAGATCCTTGGCAAATCCAACATGTCACTGTCTGCTAGGACAGGCTTGACTGGGCAAGATGCAATCCATGTTCCCATACTACGTAGAAGCTGTGCACACTGAGCTCTCCTTTGAGCTATCCTACTCTTTTTGTAATTGCATCTTAAATATGCCAAAATGTTTTATGGTCTTTTTAATCCTCACAACTTTGTAAAGTAGGCCATACTGTTATTTTTGTTGTTTTGCTTATTATGGCATAAACTTTTTGAGGTTAACAGTCCATTTTGTCAGATGCCTCATTCTTGGTAATCCGTGAAATTATGTAATAATACATTTGCTAGCCTTTAAAGTGTTACTGGACTATTGCTTTGTTTCTGCCACACCTTTGATTGAAAATGTACCAGAGTATTATACCCAGTACCATACAATGAACTTGTAGAAGAGAGGAGGGAATTTAAATTAGGTCTTTAAATCTTCTGGTGGGTTGGCTTTAAAAAAAATGTAAACACAAGGCTTTTGCCAATTGGCTTACCGAGAAGGAAAATATACAGTCATGATTAGGAATTATGAGCTTCAGAAATAAATGGCATGAGCATGCACTGTCTCACCAATGAGAAATCTCTGTATTTAATAAGATGATACCACAACATCCATTGCTGGCCCCCCAAAAATTCATGTCACAGGACAGCCTAGCGAAGGAGCCTGCTTCATGAGCCAGAGGGAGCCCCCAGCTGAAGAAGCGTCTCAGGCTAATCTGACAAAGCATCAAGGTGAGTTAAGCAGCAGAGCAAGAAGAGGGTATGCAACACCCATTTATTTATTTATTTAGAACAGCTCAGACTAATAAGGGCACTGTAAGGTGACTGTGTGCTAGGAGGCAAGTCCTGAAAGAACTTATAACATTGGAGCTGAATTAGGAGCTTATACAATTATATATTATAAACTTACATATTATGTTTTACTTTTTATTGTTTTAGTTTTTTATATTGGGAAGAGTGAGCCGCAATGTGACCCTCGCTCCCTTGGAAAAAGTTTGTTTCCTTGAGACAAGGTGGCTGATGTGGAGAAGGAGAGACAGAGAGGTTTCTGGATGAGGCCTTCAGGGACATTATAGCTATGTCCCACTCCTAGGACAATAGCTTCCCTGCTGCCATGGACAGTGAGAGCCTTGGGGAAGGAAAGCATATATGTGAGGAAAAGGAAGGTGATCCCTTAGAAGGGACCCATTCCTTGGGGAATGAGCAGATGTCCTCTTGTGGTGGAAATACTTCTCCAGAGGATGGAGGGATCATAGTAGTGGTGATTCGATCATTAGGACATAGATAGTGGGGTGTATGATGGACATGCAGACGGCAGCGTGATTTGCTTGCCTGGTGCAAAAGTTGTGAATGTTGCCTGTTGTCTAGATAGTGCTGAACAAGAGTCACTAGTTGTGGTTCTCACTGGCACCAAAGACATGAAGAAATGCTGTTGTGAGGTCCTGGAAAGAAAATTAAGGTTGCTAGGCAGTTTACTGAAAGCCAGGACCTCAAGGTAGCTTCCTTTGAAATACTTCTGGTTCCACACACATGACCAGCTAGGCAGGTGCAGTTTTGTAGTCTCAATGTGTGAATGAGATAATGGCGTGGGGAGAAGAGGTTTAGATTTGCTAGGCATTTAGGGAACATTTTGGGACAAGCCAGGCCTGTGTAAAAGGGACAGGCTGCACTTGAACCGGGATAGAACCAGACTGTTAGTGCTTAAGATCAGAAAAGTGGCAGAGCAGCTTTAAAACTGATTGAAGGAGAAAAGCCGACAAGAACCAAGAAGGGTCCAGTTCAAAACAAATCTCCCCCTGGGATAAAGACAAAACAAATTACAAAACTTTAAATGGGATAGGCCTAGAACTAGGCAGAGTGAGTGCAGGGGCACAGGAGAGCAATTCAGAGACACCCAAGTACCACAGGCCAAACCAGAAGTGCCGAAGACACGCAAAGAAAGACATGGTATATATATGTTTGTATGCTAATGCTAGAAGCCTCCATGCCAAGATGGGAGAACCTGAGTGCTTGGTCTTGGAGGACAGCATTGATATATTGGACATAACTGAAACCTGGTGGAATGGAGAAAAACAGTGGGACACAGTTTTCCCTGGATATAAACTATACATGAAAGAGGGCATTAAATTCAGCAAGCTGGAAACACAAAAGGGGGCAGACTCAACAGAATCCTTGTGGGTAGCGATACTAGGCCCCAAAAGTAATTTAGTACTGGGGACATTCTGTTGTCCCCCTAACTGAGTTGCTGAGGGAGATCTTGAGAAGAAAAATGAAATTGAGGAAGCATCCAAGATAGAAAATGATGAAGTAATGGGAAACTTCAACTACCTTGACATAGACTGGCTACATATGTGTTCCAGTCATGATGAAGAGGTAAAATTTCTAGATATCCTAAATGACTGTGTCCTAGAACAGTTGGTCATGGACCCAACCAGACGGCGACCCTGGACTTAAAATTAAGTGGCACCCAGGAACTGCTGCAAGATTTGAGTGTTGTTAAATCAATTGGGAACAGTGACCATAGTGCTATTAAATTAAACATTAAAGGACCAATTGCTAAGAAAATCCAATACTGTCACATTCAACTTCAAAAGAGGAAACTTCCCCAAAATGAAGGGAATTGTAAAAAGAAAGTTGAATGGCAAAGTCAAGAGGTTCAAATAACTCCAAAATGCTTGGGAGTTGTAAAAACAAATATTAGAAGCTCAACTAGATACCACCAAGGCCAAGAGGATGCTGACATGGTTAACAAACAGAGTCAAAGATGTTATTAGATGCAAGAAGGCTTCCTTCAAAAAATGGAAATGTTGTCCAAACGAGAATAAAAAGGAACACAAACTCTGGCAAAAGAAATGGAAGAAAATAGAATTTGAGGAATACATTGCTAAAAACCACCACCAACAACAAAATCTTTAAATACATTCAAAGCAGGAGACGGTTGGACCCTTGGATGACAAGGGAGTCAAAGATGTGCTAAAGCAGGATAAGGAGATTGCAGAGACACTAAATGAATTATGTGCATTTGCTTCACAGTGAAGGATATAGGGCTGGTCCCCGTGTCTGAACTAATTTTTGCAGGGAGGGAGCCTGAGGAATTGAGGCAAATAATGGTGACAAGAGATGAAGTTCTAGGCTTAATAGACAAAATTAAAAACTGACAAATGGGATCCCAGAAATTACAGGCTGGTTAGCCTAATGTCTGTCCTGGAAAAACTTGTAGAAAGTATTGTCAAAAATAACCAGGGATATAGAAGAGCGAGCCTTGCTGGAGTAGAATCAGTATGGCTTCCGCAAGGGTAAGTCCTGTCTCATTAACCTATTAGAGTTCTTTGAGAGCATCAACAAGCATATAGACTGAGGTGATCCAGTGGACATAGTGTACTTGGTCTCTCAAAAAGCGTTTGACAAGGTACCTCACCAAAGACTTCTGAGGAAGCTTAGCAGTCATGGAATAAGAGGAGAGGTCCTCTTGTGGATAAGGAATTGGTTAAGAAGCAGAAAGCAGAGAGTAGGAATAAACGGACAGTTCTCCCAATGGAGGGATATAGAAAGTGGAGTCCCCCAAGGATTTTTAAAACAAAAAGGGATTGTAAAGAGCTCCAAAAGGACCTCTCCCAACTGAGTGAATGGGCAGTAAAATGGTAAATGCAATTCAATGTAAACAAATGTAATGTGTATTGGAGCAAAATATGTTAATTTCACATATAGGCTCATGTGGTCTGAACTGGCAATGACTGACAAGGAAGGAGACCTTGGGGTCACAGTGGATGGCTCGATAAGATGTCAACCCAGTGTGCAGCAGCTGTGAAAAAGGCAACTTCCATGCTAGGGATCATTAGGAGAGGAACTGAAAATAAAATTCCCAATTTCATAATGCCTTTATACAAATCTATGGTGTGGCCACATTTGGAATACTGTGTACAGTTCTGGTCACCTCACCACAAAAAGGATCTTGTAGAGCTAAAAAGGTTTCAGAAAGGGGCAACCAAAATGATCAAGAGGATGGAGCAACTCTCCTATGAGGAAAAGGTGCAGCATTTGGGGCTTTTTAGTTTAGAGAAAAAGCGAGTAAGAGGTGACATGATAGAAGTGTGTAAAATTATGCATGGCATGGAGAATAGATAGGAAGAAAATCTTTTCTTCCTCATAACGCTAGGACTCATGAACATCCAATGAAGCTGAATGTTGGAAGATTCAGGACAGATAAGAGGAAATGCTTCTTCATGCAGTGCATACTTAGACTATGGAATTTGCTCCCACAAGAGTCAGTGGTGGCCACCAGCTTGGATGGCTTTAACAGAGGATTAGACAAATTCATGGAGGATTCAATGGCTACTAGCCCCAATGACTATGCTCTGCCTCTATATCAGAGGCAGTCTGCTTCTGTATACCAGTTGCAGGAGGAGAGAGCGCTCTTGCATTCAGGTCCTGCTTGCACTCTTCTATTGGACATCTGGTTAGCCAAATGTCTAGAATGAGGAAACATTTCACATATTTGAACATAAAAAGAAAGGCACCCTTCAGAAAAAGTACTTTTATACTTACACGTGTTCAACCGTGCCTGGCACTGTTGGCACTAAGGAATTTTTGTGCCAGGAACCCCTGTCTCTCTAGGCATAAGTGCTCCACCTGTGCTGGCCCATATCCTTTTGTAAGGTGTACTAAAGGAAGGGGATTTAGGTCCACAAGCAGGATGGCAAGAGACCCAGGGCAGGTGGCCAGAATGTTGACAGAGAGGCCCAGTCCAGTTAGGCTGCAGGCCTTGGGTAACTAAATAAATATGCAAAAGAAAGTCGGTACAAATATAAAAGGTCCCATATTAAAGTACACCCAGAAGGGACTGAGACTCAACAGGGACCTGGAGAAGTGGCTCAGAATTCCCGCTGAGGTACATCTTGCCACTTCACTCCATTCATTTAGATGACAGGTAAAGATGCAAATTTTGTGCCAAGCTTTTGGAGAGAGTAGGATGGTTGTGATCAATCTGATACATTTCCCCCATTGTACTATTGTTGTATGATATTGTACCTTTAATTTTCAATAGTTTTATTAAGTTTGGAGTGGTTTTATCTTTGCACCCCAACCTGTGACTGTAAGCTGAAGAATGGTTTATAAACATAATATTCATTCATTCAACTGAATCTTGAACTTTATTAATTCAGCAATGTATAAATAGACTCAGTTTCTCTATCAATTGATTGTTTCAGTCTCCCCTCTCTGACTCTAATTATGTTTATGAGCTTAGCCATATAAATCATGTCCCATAACAGGGATGTTGGAGAATTCCAACAGAAATAGAAGCAGAAATTGCCAATGTTCACCCATGTCTGGAATGGAAATCAACCCAGCTAATACAATCACTTTTCATCGTCATTGTTTTCAATCTGCAAATGATATGTAAATACAATTCCCCCCTCCCCCATTGGCACTGTTTCTTTTGCACTGAAATGAATGAAATACAGCAACAAACATGGGTTGGAATGGAAATCAAAGCCTTCTTATCTCCCTATTCTGTATCCTTAAAAGCCATTCATTAATATTATTTTTTCCTTTTAGTCCATCGTGCTGTCCGTTATAAAAGTGATACCACTTCTCTGTCATCTGATAGTATTGTGCCTTTCACATAACCCAAGAAAATAACCAATAGGTCAATAGGTAATTTAACCGTTAAGTTTTTTATTTCTCTTATTATAGAGGTCCGGTATGTTTCGATTTTTGGACAGTTTGAAACGACATGAACACTTTAAGGAGGTATACAGTTGAGTTACTACTTTGTGATCTATATATCTGAGCTGAAATGACTCCATTCAAGTCCCCTCCTAACATTTCTTTGTATATCATTTGCATTTGCCTTATGTACTGCATAGGGGGCAGGGACCCAGCTGCAAAGGAGTTCTTATTCATTTCAACACTGGAGTTACTCTATGTGCAAACAAACCCAAGGTGATGCTATTTATGACTTATTCAGCCTTTCCCAACCTTTGGGTCCCTAGATGCTGTTGGACTACAACTCCCATCAGCCTCAGCCAGCAAAGCCAATGGTCAGGAATGATGGGGACTGTAATCCAGCAGCTCCGAGGACCTAAACGTTGGGAAAGGCTGACTTATAGTACTTTAATTAAAGCTGTAGAAGTGCCCCTCAAAATCATCACGGGCAATAAGGGCTGCTTTGGAACATGCATGGCGTATGTCACTTGATTACTCAACATCTGATGTCTCACAGCTGATTATGCGAACTGACCTAAAATGTTGAACATGAAAGTTTAACCAATCCCAAGTCACTATTATTCAAATATTATAGCTAGAGAACTGCGCCTGGAAGATAGTGTATGACCTTCAGTAAGTCACTGAATCCATGGCAGAAATGAATAAATCTTTGTCTCTCAGATCCTGTTCACCGAGCCAAACTGGTTTTCATGCTACATTAAATTCAGTTATCAAATTGTGATGGATTAGTATGAAAACAAACCCAAAGGCCCTCTCTTCGGGGTTAAAAAAAAAAAGCATGGCATTTTTAGTTTCTTTACCTTGTGATTTTCAAATATGCTTGGTACAAATTAAATTTAAAAACTGCTGAGAACTCTGTGCTCATATCAACCAAAATAGCACCTGTAATTTCTCAAAATAAAACTCGAAAGAAGGGCAAGCCAGCACACAAGTTAATTCAATGCAATTAGCAAAACTTCTAAAGCAAAGTCTCTAAGTAGTATCTCCACCATTTACTAAAAAAATATACTATGAATGAGTTTTTAGAATCAATGTCTTTTTAAATTATGGTGTTAGAAGAGACGTTTGGTCTTACCGTGAAATCGGTCTTCTCTGTGCATGTCAAAAGATGATATCAGGTGGGTAGCTTGTAGGCAAAAGAGCACTGCTGAATTTTTTGCAGACCCTTCCTGGTCCGGTCCTGGTCTAATTTCAGTTTCTCCATGACAAGCCAATAAACAAGGAAAAGAATAGGAAGAACACACTAACAGAAGTAGATGACAATACTCATACACTCTCTGCTAAAGGCCTATTTGTGCTTGCCACGTCAGCCCAGCCTTCCTAGGGAGTGGCCCTGATATCTTCTTTTGACATGCACAGAGAAGACCGATTTCACAGTAAGACCAAATGTCTCTTCTCCTGTGCATGTAAAAGATATCAGGTGGGACATACCAAAGCTGACCCATGTAGGGTGGCAATAACGCTGGGCTGCAAAACTCTAGTGGTCTGAAAGGATGTGCTGTAGCACTCTCCTCCAAAAAGGTGCCTCAGCTGATGCATATGCATCTATCTTGTAATGTTTAACGAACGTATTAGGAGTGGCCCACGTAGCTGCCCTACAGATCTCTGTTAGAAGAGCATTGCGTGAAATTGCTGCTGATGTGGCGGCTGCTCTTGTGGAGTTAGCCACTATGCTGGCTGGCTGGGCCAATCTTAAAAGGCATATGCCAAGGAGATGCATGCTTTGATCCATCTAGCTAATGTGGAAGTGGAAACCTTGTTCCCCACAGACGCTGGGTGAAAAGACACAAACAAATTATCTGTTTTCCTAAATGACCTAGTCTTAGAAATATATACTTTAAGGGCTCTCCTCACATCAAGTGAGTGCCATGCCTTCTCTGTGGGATGAACCAGATTTGGACAGAAGGATGGCAGTACCAGTTCCTGTTGGCAGTGGAAGGTGGACAGGACCTTGGGAAAAAAGGAAGGGACTGTGCAGAGGACTACTCTATCCTTATGGAACACACACAAACGTTTATGCACAGACAGGGCATTCATCAGACACCCTACGGGCCGAAGTGATGCCCACAAGAAACAACACCTTAAAGGACAGCAGACAAAGGAATTCGACTTAAAAGCTCAAATGGAGGTTTTTGAAGGGCTGTTAACACTTTGTGCAGGTTCCATGTAGGGTAGCAGTAGACTGTAGGTGGCGCTGATAAGGTTGCCCCCCTAAGGAAACACTTGATAAAAGGATGAGAGCTGAGTGGATTGTCCGGGGACCTGGAGAGTATGGATGATAATGCCAAAGCCTGGAGCCTCAGGGTGTTTGGTCTGAGGCCCACAGATAAGCCATCTTGCAGGAAAAAGAGTAGCTCGATGATTCCCGCTTTCCGTGGAAGAATTCCTTTCTTCTGTGACCAGTATGAGAAGGTCTTCCATGTGCCCTCGTATATTCTGACTGTGGAGGGATGTCTAGAGGCCATAATGGTTTCTAGTGCTTGGGGAGGGATGCCTTTCATCAAGAGGCGCTTCTGCTCAAATTCCATACATCGAGGAGATCCAGAAACCACGAACGTCTTGGCCACCAGGGAGCTACTAGGAGGACTGATGTGTTTTTGGTTCAGATCTTGTGTATTACCTTGGGAATAATTGGGAGTGGAGAAAAGAAATACAGTCTGCCTGAAGGCCAGGGGGATGCCAAGGCATCTATTCCCTCCGCTCCTGCCATCATCTACCTGGAGAAGAACCTCCTCACCTGTCTGTTGCAGCTGGTGGCAAACAGGTCCACTCAAACCCTGCCGAATCGTGTCACTATCTGTTGAAAGGAGTCCGGGTGAAGCATCCATTCTCAGTGATCCAATTTATTTCGACTGAGCCAGTCTGCTTGGTCGTTGTCCTTTCCCTTGATGTACTCTGCTGATATCAAATCCACACTGTTTTCCACCCACTGAAAGAGGAGAGAGGCTCCTCCTGGAGGTGGCAGGAATGTGTGCCCCCTTGACAGTTCAAGTAAGATTTGGCCAACACGCTGTCCTTATCAGCACCGCCCCCAATTGTCTGAACTCTGCGAAGTGTCTGACGGCCAGACTGACTGCTCGAAGTTCGAGGAGATTGATTGGCAGAGTGGATTCCTGTAGAGACCATGTGCCCTGTATCATCTGACCCTCGTAGATAGCCCCACCTGATAGGCTGGCGTCTGTCGGAAGGCAGAGCTGGGGTCCCAATCCCGGGGAGCTGGATCCCGGAGAGTTGGGAGAAGAGTATTCGGATGGATGGCAGAGGGAAGGGGGAGGAACTTCCCCCCTTTGGAGCGAAGACGAAACAGAGGAACTGCCAGTGATAAGGTCGCTTAGCAACGGGGAGCCTGAGCCCTCCCTGGACATTCTCACGCCTCCCCCTCTTTCAGGCTCAGAGCAAGAGGGGAAAGAGGGAGGGCTGCTCACAGCCGAAAAGCGGGGAGGCAGTTTACCATCAGCCCCTCCCCTATCCCCCATCCTGGAATCGGAAACTTCAGAAGAGGAGGGGGTGATGCTTCCCCCCTCACCGCGCACACGCAGACAGCTGAAAAGACAGGAGAAGGGGGGGAAGGCGGGCAGTACCTGAGGGGCAGTTAAGGAGGAGCGAAAGATTGCGCGCCCGTTTGGCCCCTTCTTAAAGAACAGGCGGGAAGAAGTCCCTTGCTCTGTCAACTTTCTCCCAATGCCGCAGGACCTGTATCCCTGTATTGCTTCATGAGAAAACGCAGTCTTTGTTTGGACATTACCCTAATAAAACACGAATTAACTACAGCCGTTGGTCTGGTTCCTGAGTCACATCCTGGGCCTGACAGCGTCCGACATGATCAGGGTTCAAGGAGGATCCTGAAACAGTACTCCTCTCAACAGTTTGGGTTCGTGAACCCACCAAAGTAGCGATCGACATACCTGTGGTGACAGTGCCACTCTGCAGTGGTGCCTTGAAGCTATGTTGCTTTGGAATGGCAGAAGGGCTCATTGAAGTGCCTGAGAGTGATGACATGCCCAACGCGTAGTTTGGAATGTAGACACCATCAGCCCCAGGAGAGCAGCCGATTGCATCAGATCTGCTGAGTTGGATGACAGAACTTTTGACACCATCACTCGTATCTTGTTTATTCTTTCTTGGGATAACCTTAAGGTGCCCTTCCGCAAGTCTATAGTGGCTCCCAGATGAATTATGCTGTGAGCTGACTCTTGGGTTCATTGACTAGGAAGCTGTGGTCCTTCAGGCACGCCAAGGTGACGTGGAGGTCTTCCCAGGCCTTGTGTAATGATGGGGATCGAATCAGGAAGTCATCCAGATAGGGAAAGAGATGAACCCCTGGTGCCCTTAGGTGTGCCACCAGGGCAACCATGATTTTCATGAATACCCTGGGGGCAGACGACAGGCCAAACGGCATAGCCCTGTATTGAAAATGGTCTTGACCCACCACAAACCTGAGGTAGTGCCTATTGGGAGGAAATATAGGAACGTGGAGATACGCTTCCTTCAGATCAATCAAGGAGAGAAAGTCCCTCTTTCTCAGGGCTGCTTTGATTGAGAGTAAGGTGTCCATGCAAAACCTGTGGTACTTTATGAATCCATTGAGGTTCTTTAGATTCAGTACCACCCTGAATGATCCATCTTTTTTTGCAATGGTGAAGAACAAAGAGTAGTTTCCCAAAAATCTCTCCCCTGGCAGGACAGGTTCTATAGCCACAATCTGTATCACGATGGGAAATTTCCTGCAGGAGCCTTTCCCATTCTTGTTTGGGGAAGCTGACAGAGGGGATGGAATAAATTGTGCCGGAGGGGTGGAGGTGAGCTCCAACCTTAGGCCGTACCGGAGGGTGTGTCATATCCATTGGTCTGATGTGTCCTTCCACCGGTGAGCAAAGCATTGGAGACAACCCACCACTGGCAGAATGTTGGCATCAAAACTGATGCTTATTGCCCCGCAACTGGGAACCAAAGCCCGAGCGATTGGGGAAATTTTGTGCCCTAGGTTGATTGTGCTGTCTGTTCCAGAATGGGTGGCTGGAGCAGGCATCCTTCGCTCATCCGGATGTCCTGGAACCACGAAAGGACTGAGATGACAAGTAAGGGTGGAAAGAAGACCGAAAGTACTTCCTATCATTTCTTTTCCTGGAGGATGGCATTGATTTTCTCTTCTCCTTAGATTCCAAAACATTTGCTAGGGCATCATCTCCGAATAGCTTGCCTCCCACATAAGGTTCGGAGGCGAGATTGGAGCAGGTCATGGGGTCTGCCTCCAAGTGTCGAAGCCATAGGGTCCTTCTAGTGAATACGCCTGCCACCAGGGATTTTGCTGCAAACTGCATAGCATCCATAGACGCATCTGCCATGAAAGTTACTGCCCAAGAGACTTTGAGTATGGACTTGCGTACTGGGGCCACGTCCTGCTGCAGTCCATCGAGCAGATCCTCCAACCACAGAAGGGAAGCTCGAGCAAATACCAAGGAGGCTGCTGCTGCTCGGATTGAACTAGCCGCATGTATCCTTCGAAGACCCTGATCCATTTTACACTCCGTGGCATCTTTCAGATGAGCATCCGAGTCCTTTGGGTTCAAAGATGGATTCTGTAAATTCACAATGGGAGCATCTATCAGCGGGACCTTCAGTTGGTCCATGATGTGTTGCTCCAGAGTATAATATTTGTTGGCAATCGAGAATGACTTCTTGCATTGTAATGGAATGTCGAACTCTGACTTGAGTACTTTGGGAAGTAGGAAAGGGAGCTTCAGGACTCTAGACTTGGGTTTCGGGTCAGGACACACCGCTGAAACCCTAGGAGTAGAAGGGGCAGGCAGACCCTCGGCAGAGGTTAGCATCAGGGCTTCCATTGCCTTACACAGAAGGGGGGAGGAAGTGCGGCTCCTTGAAAATCCTAGTGGTTGCAATCTCTTCAGATTCAGAATCCCTACTCCATTCCTCTTTGTCCAGGATCATTAAGTCTGTGTCCGGGTCTAGAGGAGCATCATCTGGAGGGTGAAGGTGCCTGCCCTGGGCAGTGGCATGAGGATCCAGAGATGCTGTGTTCTGTGGTGGATGCACATTGTTAGCTGTGTGGTCCACAGAGGGATCCTGCATTTCCAGTCTTCTAGGAGGTGCCTGAGCGGGCAAAGGAGCTGCGGCTTCCTATGATAGGGGCCGTGAATGGGCTGATGATGCAGACAGGTCTCTGGCCAAGTCCATTAGAAGAGTCCTTGAGTTGTTCCTTTAACTGCTGAATCGATTGAGCTGAAAGGCATAATTGAATGGGCTGAGTTTGAGCACCAGAAATTTTCAGCCTGTACCCCCACACACAGACCTCTTGGGCCTGTTGAAGAAGTACTGGTTCCTCCAAAAAGCCTGCAAAGGGTTCAGGAGAGGAGCTGGTAAAAAAATGGAACCCAAGGACGGATGAGGAAGATTGCTTTCTTAATCAGATTGGGGTTCTTGGTCTCTTTGGGATCTGCAGGTAGCAGCGTGCGAGGCCTTGCCTGTTGATCCTGACTGCTTATCAGGGTCCAGTGGTCTTGCTGGAAACAGGTGCCCTGCCTTCCCGAGCCACCCTGTCCACCATAACCTGTGCCTCAGCCACCTCGTGCCTGCCGGTAGAGGGGCAGGCCATTGCTACCCCTGACTGGGCCACCAGAGGATATGAAGGAACTGGTCCCTGGAGGAATAGAGGTTCCAACGCTGAATCGGATGCTGGCTGGGGGGGAGCAGTTTCTTCCTCTTAGAGGGGTTATCTGATTTGCAGATTGCTTCCCCCATGGGTGCAACACGCAGCAGTGCTTATGGGGACAAAAGGCCTCAGAGGCAGTTCTTAGGAGACTTGGGGTGTATGTGGAAAAACCTTATGTTGGGCAAAAAGGTGCCACTGCCCTGCTTAAGTTGAGGCCTGTCAGGGGAGGTCCAACACCACTTCCCCACTTGCCACCTGCCCACCTCCTCACTAGTTCAGTGGCAGGGAGGAAGATTCTAAGAGTGGAGACTGTCCGTCACACGTTTCTCCTGTGGACCCGTGGGAAGAGGCCGGTTGTAGTCGGGAGGCCTGCAAGGCTGCGATGTGGTCCAGGTGGCGGCACCAGTCTCAGGGAAGCCACCAGAAGGAGAAGGTGGCTGCCACTGCTGTTCCCACTCTGAAGGAGTGGAAGTAGGCTGTGAGGCTGGCGGGGGGATGCTAGGAGGGTGCATGGCTGCTGGTGAGGAAACAAAAACAAAAGCTCCCTTTTTAACTGGGGGGGGGACTTGGAGAAAAACACAAGTCAACAAGGAAAAACAGTAATATAGAAACACAGAGTAACAGAACAAAGAATACAGGCCTGAAACCAAGGAGCAGAGAAGGCCCAACCAAGCTTGGTGAAGGCAACAGAGGAACTGAAACAAGAATAGAACCAGACCAGGAAGGGCCTGCAAAAATTTCAACAGTGCTCTTTTGCCTTCAACCTGACATCATCTTTTACATGCACAGGAGAAAGAGGAAGATTTAAATGTTACTAAGTCTTAGCTTCCTCAGTTCTGCGAGTCAAATTGGTTATCCTCCACCTGTTTCCTACTGAAGTTTGAATAGCATACTTTCTTCTCTACTCAACGAAGATGAAATGTTTATGAAAAAGCTTAATTTCTGAAATATTGTAGGCAACCAGAAGTTTGCTTTATGCCATCTGTAAATAAGTAATGCCAAGCCCATACTCACCTGTCCCAGAGGAAAACCCTGGGCTCTGAAAGTTGTAATTTTTTATTTCACTATACCATCTGTCGGCTACTTCACGCCCTGCAAGATAAATGAAAAGATGTTGTTGAATTACAATTGATGGAATGAACTCTGTTAAAATACTATCACATTATTCTTTTCATGCAAGACAAGTCAGCAGTGGGTTCTCAAAATCATTTCTAACCAACTGTAATCAAGTTAGTAAAAACCTAAAATGTTTTAGAAGTGAGTGGTTCACACACCCCTTTCTAACCAACAGCAATAATAAGCTCATTTTAAAATATTGTTAAAGAAAGAGCACATTTTTGACCACAGAATTATATACACTGATCAGGTTCCACCTGATATTTCTGTCATTCACCCTCTGCAGTTCAGCCTACCCATCAACATCTTACTGTCTAGCCATCTCCCAAGCCCCTTTCTTGACATCACAGTACCATAGAAGACAGAGAAACATATTCTTATATATGCATTTGTATCACCTTTGTTTATTTATATTTATATTTGTATACTGCTATTTTGTAGAAAAAATCAAAGCGGTTTACAAGATGTTTAAAACAAGAACCATAGTACAGTAGGGCCCCGCTTTACGGTGTTCCGCTTTATGGCGCTTCGTTCATGTGGCGGTTTTCAATTAGAGAAAGGCCCCGCTCTTACAGCGCTTGTTCTGCTAATACGGCGCGGGGTTTCCATTGCGTGCCATTTTGACATCATTTTCACACGACGCAGCCCATTATAGTCTATGGGGCCCTGCTTTATGGCGATTTCCACTTTACAGCAGGGGCCTGGTCCCTAACCCGCCGTATTAGCGGGGCCCTACTGTATTAAAAATTGTTGCGAAAAAAGCATGTTCTTAATTGTCTGCATAAGCCTGGCATAACAGAAAGGTTTCAGTAGGCACTTAAAAGTCAAAACAGAAGGCGCCTGCTGAATCTCTGTTGGCAGAGCATTCCAGAGAACTGGGCTGATGACATTGAAGGCTCAATTTCAAATGAGCTTCACCAATTCAGGGGACAACCAAAACCGCTCCTGCAGAAGAGCTCAGTAATTGAGCTGGGATATAAGGGTTCAGGCAGTCCCTAAGATACCCTGGACCTAAGTTGTTTAGGGCTTTGTAAATTAATACAAGGACCTTGAACCTGGCTTGGTAACAGATGGGCAGCCAGTGCAGATGTTTTAAAAGTAGTGTCACATGTTGTTGGCCATATACTCCCATCAGCAATCTGGCCACTGCATTTTGCACCAGCTGGACCTTCCAAACCAGGGCTAAGGGCAGCCCCACATAGAGCACATGGCAGTAATCCAGCCTCAAAGTTACCAATGCATGGAGTACAGAGATCAGGCTATTTGTTTGAACCCGAAATGCTGTATATTCAAGAAAGTAAAACAGTTCATTGTAGCTTTAAATCTGAGAGTCAGATTTAAAGGGTCTAATTTAATAGCTTTTAGAGTTGCAACATTGCTGTTACCACATTAATTCTTATGGATTGTTTATATTTCATTCACTACAAATGTAGGACTGCACTTCTTGTGAAGGAAGAGGTATGCACAAACAAACTTTTTTTAAAAAATGGACATTTTGGAAGCGGAACACTCTGGAGGCAGAAAACAGCAATAGCTATTACTGAGAAACCATTTCCGGAAAGGATCAGTGAGGCTATATGACTCCTATCCAATAACACAGAATCATACAGAACAGACAGAGCAACACAGCCAGTCAAACTCTGACAAGGCAAATCTCCAGAAGAAACTCTCTTCCTGGCAACAGAGAGTGAGACAGAGAGAAGGAATAGGAATACTCGACAAATCCAGTCTTTGAATTGACCCAGTGTGTGCCTTCCAGACCAATATACAAATAGGAACTTAGCTATCCACTGACTTTTGCATTTCCCAAGTATTCTGATGCAGTTCTTTTCTTAAAATTATCAAAATATATAGAATGTATATTTTGAGATAAATATAGAAATGTATATTTAAAAGTGAATTTTTATGCAGTCTGTGATATTGGCAAGTTTATAAATGATCCACAGAGACTGGATTATAAGGAAGAAGTTTTACTTAGCAGTGTGCTGCTGCAAAACTATACAAAACAGAAAGTAATCAGATGCTCCTTAGCTATCTTTCCTTGCTGGTCTCGCCCAGAACTTATTTCTGCCATACAATCATTTCTACATCACTTTAATTCCTATCTCCACCCCCACTTTTTAAAATACTCTATATCTAATTGGTTTAGTGATCGCCCTGCCTCTTGATGTAGGCACAGGTACCTCAGAGTCAAAGATCCTCCCTCTCAATTTATTTTATTTCTAAAATTATTTATATACTGCCTTCTTACACAAGATCAGGGCAGGGAACAGCAACATAAGAAACCTTTAAAAGCAATCACTAAAATGACTGGCTACTTTGTGGTACAACTTTTGCTTCTGTTGTCTTAAGGCTGTGATTGGTCTATGTCTGATGGAAATCCATCTACAGTCTAGGTTGTCTCATCATCAGCTGACAACTAGGAGTACTTTGTAGATGCCTTCTGTTCCTCCTGCAGACAGGCGTATCACCAGTCTGAACCAGATATGAACTTGGGGTCATATTTGTTTATTTATTTCTTCTATTTCTACACCGCCTTTTGGCCAAAAGGCCCCCAAGGTGGCTCACAAAAGAAAAAAACTAAACACAAACACAAAATACACATCAGAAAAAAAATACAGTGCACAGAAATTTAAATAACAAAATATTAACATTGTTAAGAAAACAAGGTTCTTTACAGGCCTGGAGATACGTCCTTAAAATGTGGTACTGCCAGTCACTCTTGAAGCTTTCCACATTCCATTTGGATGAATGTTAACTAAGCCAACCACCTGCAAAGGAGGTAAAGGCTTTTCACTTTTGTCACAGTAATATCTCGGGGGGTTTTTCCTTCTCTTCAGGTCTGCCTATATGTCACCTGGTTCCTGCTGAGGTTGTAACAATGGTACTGAGACAGGCAGCATGGTTCTCAAATACCTCTCCATTAAAAGTTGTGCAGGTGATGCTATCTTTCCTGTAGGTACAGTTCTATAATCCAATCGACCAAGATACAGATTTGTGTTATCCAGACTAGCTTTCTTCAGAATCTTTACTGTTTGAACAGCTCTTTCTGCCATTCCATCTGTGCGAGGAAATAAGGGACTGCATGTTTTGTGAACAAAGTCCTACTCTTTAGCAAACACTTTGAAGTCTCTAGAGCAAACAGAAGGCATAACCAACAACCTCTTCATGTATACCATGCCTTGTGAATATAGATTTACTTGTAATGTCCTCAGGCAAACATATTTCCCCATGTTTTGAATAATAATTAGCCAAAAGTAGATAGTCTTTCCTTTGAAATTCAAGTCAGTCCGTTCCCAGTTTCTGCCAAGGTCTTTTCAGATTTTCATGATGTAATATAAGTTCTTTTTGGTTTTTATTTCTGTAGGTTTGACATGTGTTACATGTGGAGATGGGGGAGGAATTCAATTCAGTCCACATATGAAGCCACACTTTCCAAAATACGCTAACCAAAACACGGCCATCCTTCAAAATAAATGCTCATCTGAATTTCGCAATGCAGTTCCCCAAGCTATGTTTACAAAACTGCATGTTACGAGGAAAATGTTCATAAAAATGAATATATTTGTAAAAACAATTTGCACAAATGCATTATGTTAGGAGAAATTGCTTGCAAAATATGTATATTAGTCAAAACAGTAAACAAGATAAACCTTGCTAGACCTTTCCTAGAAATCTTTGGAGATCAGCTTTCTTCATTGAACATTACAGCTTTATTTTAGATTAATCTGGTTTTAGTCCTTCTTTGGTTAGATAGGGATGGGATCTGATGGCCAATGCTGCTTCGAAAGCATTCTGTTGACCTAAAAGGCGGAGTTCAATTTGAGTTTGTTCTTTGTCCATTAGCCACTGTTTTTACCAATCCATGTTTTCTTTTCCCTCACAAAAATATTGATATTTTTAAAGGAAATATTGATATTTTTAAAGAAAATACTGATAAGATTATCATTTTTAATTTTGATACTTTAGAAATGGAGCTTTTTTTAAAAAAAACTGTTTTTGAAAATACCCACAGAAAATCACTACATAAAAATCCAATCAGCAATTATAAAGAATAAGCAAATTAATGAAAAATTCAGTACCAACTCTGAATTGGACAGAATTCTAGCACATCCATAGTCCTCTGAGATCAGTTATTCCAATCATGGCAAATGTGCATTTCCCTTTGTTCAATTTAAGGTTTCTCTCTTGGCATCTGTATAGAACTCACTTCAGTCTCTCATTGTGCTCCTGCTTGGTCTTATCATCTATGTAGCATGTGAACCCATCAATACCCTCAAATGTGTGTTGGACCAGACCTCTGGAGCTGAAGAGATATTAAATGGTAACCTTGTAAACCAGTAGCTGCTGAAAGGTGTATTAAATGCAGATAGCATCGAACTTTTGTCATCCAGCTGAATCTGCCAGAATCAACTACTGCTAACTTGCTGGTAATTTCTTCTATTTGGCATTCTAGTAGGCATTTGAAAATGTTCTCTTAAAATTGCTCTGATCTTATTTCTGGGATCTAAACATATTCCCCTTTTTTTTCTCAGCCAGGCTCATCTACAACCGCAGTTGAATTAACCCACGCTGTAGGTTCTACCTTAGCTATAACTTCCAATTGTTCCATACAAAAAAGTTCCTTTTGAACTTGATCCCTTAGTGCCACAGGATGGAATCTTTTAAAGTACATGAATTACAAGTGGTGTATGTGGATTGATTTTGATGGAGTGTTTCTTGGGTAAACAACCCAGGCCTTAAACGCATCTTTGTAATATGTTGTAACATCTCATTAATCTTCTGGGATCTTTTAATTAACTCTTGCACCAAGTTTAAATTAGTCACGGCCCATAGACCCAGTACAGTCTACTACTTGAAATTCCAGCTAAGGTCTATTAAGTCCAGGTTACATTTACCAGACACTTGCAGTTTTCCCCCAAATTAGATTTATTAATCTGGCATTTGAATGTTGAAGCGGTTCAGCTTGCAAGGCTTTATGGTTTTAAAGACATTGCATTGCATGTGCCTCTGTGTTAGTTTTAGAAGACACATAATTGTGACCATTTGAGAAGATTCACAAACCATTCAGCTTCCAGAGCTGTAGAATTCAAAATCATGATCATTTTTAGCTGTTTCCTCTACTGAAAATGTCTTTGCATTGAAAATTTTTGTCTCTAGGTTTACACATTTTAGGAAAATGATCAAGTTTCTTCTGCACTATTTCCTATATGCTGAAATTTATTTCATGACTGATGCCACACTTGTAGCAGGCCTCTACTTTGTCTACATACCTCTGAGGCACTTCCTTTTCTCTGGGCTGATTAACTTTTAGCTTTTCAGACACTTTTGTCCTTTAAGGCATCCATTTGCTTTTCTGCTGGCCCAAAGTTTTTCAGCTATTTTGCAGCCACTTCTGCTGCCCTGCATATATTCACTGCACGTTCAAGGGTTAATCAGATAATTTGGCTTTCAGTCTGTCTGAATGCCACATACTATGTGATCTTTATTAAAATATTTATACAGCTTCCCAAATTCACAGCTCTGAGTGCTTTAAATTAATCACATATTGGTCTACCCTCCCCCCTTCACTATGTATTCTACCGAAGAATTTGTGCCTTTTATAAGTAACATTTCTTCTGGGTACACAATACAAAACCTGAATTTTGTACTCATCTTCATCATCATCATCATCATCAAACTGGAAAGTATTAAACACTTCTCTTGCTTCTTCACCTGCCAAATGCAGAAACAATGCTGACTGGAATCTCTCTTCATTCTTATCTGGTCTACTTGCAATACAAGATAATTCAAAACCTTGCTCCCTTCTTTTCCAGTTCTCTGCGACATTTCCTTCCAAATTCCCTGGAGGCTTCAGTTTGTCCATTATTCACTGCTTTGTTTTCAGTTTATCTTCTGACACCACGTAGTATTTGCAAGTTTATAAATGATCCACAGAGGCTGGATTAGAAGGAATAAACTTAATTTAGCCACGAACTGCTGCAAAACTATATACAAAATTGAAACTAATCAGATACTTCTTAGCTATTATAAGTTTCTTTTTATTTATTTTCTTTTTTAAAAACATACAGGTCAATGTGGAACTGGAACAGCTTTATGGGCAAACCAGAAAGAAACTAATTTACCCTTCCACACGATCGAATTATTATAATACATATACAACTCAGAAGTAAAACCAGCAATAACAGGGGGAAGGAGTTTGAAGGAGGAGCAGGAAATGAAGTCGAGTCAGTGGGAGATGGATAGAGGTAGGTACAGAACAACAGGCCCTGTAACTGCTCTGTAAAGAAACAATCTTAGTACAGGACACTGTTCATATTAAGTTGGGAGTTACTCTTTCATTACACAAACAGTGTTGCACAAAGCATTGCGGCAGTAGACTTTTTTGTGAGGAAGAGAGACCGATCCAGGCCCCAGCAGCGATTAAAGCAGATTGTGAGAAGCATGGAAGTCCATAAAGCTCCAGGCCAACTGGATTTTAACACAAGGAGCCTGGAAGCAGTGGAAACAAGAATTCAGTCATCATGGCTGATAAAGAGGAGAAAAAGATAAATATATTTTACTGTCTAGTGTGGTGGGTGGAAGGGCTGTGAATTAAGTGCAACACTGATTTCAGGGAAACCTGGAACTCTAAAACAGTTAATAGAAGTGTCTGATGCATTCTGTGAACCCAGAGCAAGTGAGACCATATAAAGAGATTGGTTTTTACTTTAAAACAACAGAAAGGGGAAGGAATAGATGCTTATTTCACAACACTGAAAACTCGTGACTTCCACGTGTAACTTTGGAGCCATAAAAGACTCCCTAATCAGGGACAGAATTGTGTGTGACATATAGAACTTCGCCTTCAGGGGGACACTGCTGAGAGAGGTAGGTCTAACCATGGAAAAATGTCACCAATTTGCAAGGGCAGAAAAATTGTCTAAACAAAGGGCCAAAACTATATCGGCAGCCACATGTGCAGAGCTATTCATAGGCTTGGCCTCAAGGACTCTGGGAAGCAGGAACCTGCTAGACCACCTGCAAAGAGAAAGAATATGATCCAGTGTCTACTGGGGGAGGCTGCGTGAAAGGCAGAAGGTCCAGGCTATGGGGAAAAGTGCAAATAATGTGGGAAGCCTTCACACCCCTTCTAATATTGGATACTTTATACTGCAATAAAACAAACAAAACTTTAAACAAAACTACTGAATGTAATCAGACAAGGAAACACAGTTCCTCAAACTGATTGTGGAAACGTTACATCACTTTCCTTGTTCTCATCATCATGTTATTTCTATGATAATGTCCAACAAAACATTTGCTGTATATTTATTATTTCTATAATTTATACTGTTTATATATTACTGCTTAGAGATTTAAAAAATATTAAGCAGTGTATAAATACTTACAAATAAATACATAAATACCCGACTCAGATTCCAACTGATGCCCACTGAATATCTGGTTGGCAGATATTCAAAAAAACCACTAGAAGATTGACGGTGCATATGTGGGTCAGGACAAATAAAAGACATGGAGCACTATATATTACACTGCGCTCTATACGACTCACCAAGGCTGACGTTCATCTCTCCCTTCCAGTCGTTATTAGAAGGCCAGTCAGATGAACTTAAGGTAAGATGGCTACTGGCAGACAAAGATAAACTCGTCACCTACAGGGTAGCCCTGTTTGCATTAGCGGCAGCGAAGATAAGAATGGCCTTCCTAAAACACACGAGTTCTACTAACAAAGGGAGATTCACCTGAGCACATTTTAATCTAAATATATGAAAAAACAAAATAAATTCCAACATTTCTATAATTATTTTAATTAGTTCTTGAAAACTCAGGGTTTTATCTATGCATCATGGGATAGATTCCTAATGTCCCACATATGTTTCATATGTGTATTTTACCAGATGTTTTGTATTGATACTTACATTGTTACGGCCATTGGCTAAAACAATAAATAAATCTATTCATTCATTATTCATAAATATATAGCTGCCCAACAACATTGTTCTCTGGGCAGCTCACAAATCATAGTAGAAAACATACTGAGTTTAAAATTTTCCAGCAGAGAATAAATTAGGGTTTTAGGGTGGAAGAAGAGGTTGAGGGAATTGTTTTAACTAAGCAGGAATCATTCTGCTATTGGTATACTATTCCTTTAGTGTGTCCATGATTGAATGGTAGCAATTTAATTTTTATGCTACGATTCTGCAAAATTGTATTAAAATAATTTGCCCCATTTTGGTAATCCCATTTGCAATCTGCTCATTTTACAAGACCTTTTAAAGTTTTCCCCCATAATGACTCAACATTCTAGCCACAAAGGGAACCTTGTTGCCTCAGAATTATTCTAGGACCCTTCCCTGAAGTTTTAGGTTTCATTGAAAATGGAAATGGACTGCCTTCAAGTCGATCCCAACTTATGGCGACTCTATAAATAGGGTGTTAATGTAAGCGGTATTCAGAGGGGGTTTACAATTGCCTTCCTCTGAGGCTAGTGCTCCCCAGCTGGCTAGGGCCTGCTCAGCTTGCCACAGCTGCACAAGCCAGCCCCGTCCTTGTCCGCAACTGCCAGCTGGGGGGCAACTGGGCTCCTTGGGACTATGCAGTTTGCCCACGGCTGCACAGGTGGCAGGGCACGTAACCACTGAGCCACTCACTGTGGGGCTGATCTTTAGCTGGCCCTTGACACCTAGAAGACACGAGCGGGGATTTGAACTCACAGACTCTGGACCCCTAGCTAGGCTCTCCACTGTGCTATACCAGCTGTCTAGGTTTCATTAGAAATGTAAAATGTAAGGGGAAACATGCAGGCATCATTCTTCTTAATTCATCCCTTGGTAGTAAACCACCCTGTTGTTAACATGTTGGTCAGTGGGTGTAAAATCACTGAGATAACCGACAAGCACTCGACACATTTATTTTAAATTTTATAACATAAATTTATTAATATCTAATGCAATTAAATAACAATGTGTTGGGCTATATATTAGGTTTTGTCTGCTTTCCATTAAGTTACACCCTGCTTAACCCTTACACCATAAAAATTTTGAATATAGCTCTCTAGTGACTTACCCACATTCATCTACCAAATTTCAGGACTGAGTGAGGATTTGAACCTGGATATCTTCCTGTTCTAGGTTTGTGCCCTTTATCTACCACACCACACAATGCCATATCAGCTCTCTATGATGCTACTACCTCAATTCAGTGAGCCTTGAGCAAGAGTACTAAAGGAGGCTCTGGGATATCACATCCTTCATTTGAAATGAATAAATACATACAACCAGTTCTTAACAACTGAAGATTAATAACGGCAACCTTAAAACATTGCTTCGCTAATCCTATGCACACTTAGAAAGAAGTCCCATTGAATCAAGTCGGACATTGTAATCCTCATAATTTTGCAAGAAAAATGTTTGAACACTGCAGAGTTATACGTATGTCCTATATGCTTCTCTTACCTGACTGATCATAAGAAGCCCATGCTAGATTTTCCCCACATTTTCCACTACTAGATTCAGGACTGTGTTTGAGGATTCTTGTGCTTGCAAGTGCTTCTGAATACCTGAAATTTGTTTTAAAAAAGTTAATTACATAACAGTAAATGGATCACCTCAAAGCAAAATACTTTGGCAGAAGTGGACGGATTACAGATCAGCCACTGCCAATCTGGTGCCCTCCAGATGTTTTGGACTATAACTCCCATCTGCCCCAGCCAGCATGACTGATGGGAGTTGTAGTCCAAAACATCTGGAAGGCACCAGGTTGACAAAGGCTGTTGTAAATGAAGACTATGTACATACAATTTATGTAAACAGAGAAAAGAATTAATGGGAAGGGCACAAAGTTCAGTATCAGAGCAGTGTAGTGCCCCGGATCTACTCCCACCATGGTGGAAGTCTTAAAATAGAGCCTTGGTCCTACTTTCTCCTCTTAGTTCTCCTAGATTTCCCTTTCTTTGGCCTTGGAAACGGAGTGGAGGGGTTGACAAGCACCTGTTCCTCCTTTGTCTCATCTTCCAGCAATGGAGCGAAGACTTGAGCAACGTCCTTTCTGTATCTTCCATATTATAGGGCTACAGTCGCATTGAATATAATATTATTTTATTCCATGTGCTATGTTGCTGTGCTAACATGAAACTGACCAGGCAATCTCTGGCTTTCTCCCATGGCTGGGGGAGGTGAGAGAGATCCAAAATAGTTCAGAAGTAGGAGGAGAAAGAAGGCAAAGGGTGGATTAATTAGGTGGGCACAGAGCAGAGAAATCCACTTTCCTTTCTGAAAGGAAAACAGTGTTAGAAATGATAACAATGTTATTTTCGGGAGAAAGAATCAGTAAAAGCAAAGGATAACTGCAAAACAATAAAAACGAACCTTAACCACCAGTTAGTTCAGTGGAATGCCATCCAAGCCGGCATCATCAAGTGGATCCCATCCCAATTTACACATGAGGAGACCAGAAGCTATTTGCAAGTAACAAGAATAGATAGGCTTAAACTAAAAGGTTATTTTATAATTTTCTCAAAGCAACGCTCTGCTTCTTTCCTTTGTCCTCTTCCTTTCTATTTTATTTTTCATATATCTTATAAATTTTGGCTATTGAGGCTAGGGGTGCATCTGTGCCAAACTGTCAGGGAACTTTAACACATACATCTGGCCACTCAGTTCATGCTACACATGTGATTAAGTGGGACTTGACAGACCCTGGTCTCTGGAGAGAGACATGTAGGTTGGAGGGTCTCTTTACCCTTTGTAAACTGAGTGGGATTGGTCAGAGAAAAGCAAGCCACGTTGATCCCAGGTGAGGGATAAGTGATCTAGATGCTATCTTGGCTTCTCCTGCATGAATTTGTCTTAGACCCCGGAAAGCACTCCCATGTGGCCTAGAGTGACGCTAAAAGGGGATGTGGTGGTAGCCTATATAGCTTTGAACACAACTGCCTACCTTAAGAGGTAGTTGTGGAAGGAAAGGAGTAAAAAGGTTCATTACCTCCCCTTCCGTTACAGCCACCTAAAACAATGCCATCATCCCACCATTATTTCATATGACATAAGTCAGCTGCGAAGGGACAGGTTCCTTGAACATTCCCCAGTTTTTCTTATGGTGCTATCATGCCTTAAAGGTTAAGTTTCATCAACAGTGGTATACTCCATTATCTTCTATTAACTTTGATTAATTCATTAAACTTTTGAATAGCCTTTCCAATGAAAACCACTCAAGGTGAGAAACATAAGAGGGATAAAGCTACAATACACCCTTTCTAAACTCCTCAAAAGATTGCTAATGCTCTCCACAGTAGCATTATTAGTTAGTTAATTAGTTAGGTGCTTTTCTCTGCAACAAGGAAAGCAAACATAGTCAACTCCTATAGTGAGGTTTAAGAGCTCCCTTAACACTCTCCTTTCATAATATAAACACATAGTTCCCTTGACCAACCATAGTCTGGCATAGTTTTAATTTCCTATGGTTAAAGAAACCCCCTAAACAAACTTAAACAAGGCCAAATTCAGAGCACAACCCAAGGTGTGCTACATACCCTTCTGTGATTACCACCACCTATGCCAAAACCAGCCAGTTCATATATTTTCCTCAATATGAAGATGATACCAACAGTTTAGTTTTCAGGGACTGGATGAACATCAAATTGTTTGAAAGATGACACAACTTTAATACATCCAGAAAATTAGCATGTGAGGGAGAACGCTAGGCAAGACCCCTTCTCTCAGGCATGCTAGAGGGTCTCATGTGTATTTTTATGCTCTTTTTGTACAAGGAAGCATTCAGTCATATGAGTCCTACCTACAGTATGAAGTAGTTCAAGAAGATTTTGCACCATGTGATTCTGCTGCTCATGGATTTTAGCTGTGATATTCTAATCTAAGAAAGTGTCGACTATTTATGTCATCCTAAAAGTGATTTTCTACTTCCTTTTAATCAATGCTAATAGGAATTACCAGAGAGATTGCTGTGTGCCACCATTGGTCTTCCAAAAGATAGCACCACTGTAGAAGGCAATTAACCCTTGTCATGGAGATCCTGGCACTGAAGCGTTACCTTAAGAAAAATGTCATTTGTTGTTGAAGAAATAAATCCACAAGGATTAAAATATCAAATAGACAGAGGCTCCATAGTGTTATGCCTTCAAGTCAATTTCAACTTATGGCTACCCTATGAGTAGGGTTTTCATAGTAAGCAGTATTCAGTTTACCATTGCCTCCCTCTAAGGCTAGTCCTCCCCAGCTGGCTAGGGCCTGCTCAGCTTGCCACAGCTGCACAAGCCAGCCCCTTCCTTGTGCACAACTGCCAGCTGGGGGGCAACTGGGCTCCTTGGAACTATGCAGCTTGCCCATGGCTGCACGTAACCCCTGAGCCACTCACTGTGGGTGTAGGGTTGCCAGGCTCAGGGCCCGAGTCTGATCCTGTATCTTTGGGAGAAGAGAAAGTCAGCCAAGTGCAGGTGTTCTTGCAACACTAATGGGGAACACCACAAGATTGCCAGGCCCGGCCTCCAAGAGGTCTTCTGTATCTTTAAAAGTTGTGCAGGGGGAAGGGAGAATTCCACCTTGTGGTTTTTCCCATTACAGTATTGCAAGAACACCTGCACTTGGCTGACTTTCTCTTCTCCCAAAGATACAGGATCAGTCTCAGGCCCTGACCCTGGCAACCCTATGTGGGGGTGATCTTTAGCTGGCCCTTTACACCCAGGAGACACAAGCGGGGATTTGAACTCACAGACTCTGGACTCCCAGCCAGGCTCTCCTCTCCACTGTGCTATACCAGCTGTACCCATAGTGTTATAATACCAGCAAATTAACAAGTAAAGAAGTAGTTGTACTCACTGCTGTGCTTCTCTGTTTAACTTTTTGCAGAGTTTTAGCGAGGGAACACCATGCTTCTTCCTGTAGTCATTGTGGGCTTTTAAGACCTCTTCTGCAAACTGTTTGGAAGCTAAAACAGTATAAGACATTAGAAATTCTGAAACATGGCCAATCTCTGCTGCAGGCACAAAGCAGGGCCAAAATCCTACTCTTGTCCTAGGTTTCAAAGTCTTTAGAAAAAAAGCAAGAAAATTACTTTTATCAACCAATCAGAGGGCTCCTCCTAGAACACCTGCACCTAGGATCACTTAGTTGCATGAGCACTGAAGAGAGATGATGCATTTTGACATATGGCATTGTACAGAGAGACTGAAAAGAGAATAGAAAAGACCCAAAATATATTTGCAGTATTAAAAAATGTTTAATCTGTTATCAGAGTTTCTGTATCATAACAATAATCTCCTTGGCTCATCTCAACCATTAATACAAAAATATTAGCATGGCTAATTTGACTTATTGTTAATCTAAATCAATTAATTTTTTTCTTATCTAAAATTAGCAATATACAGTGAGAACTCTTAAGATTCTCATTTCATTTTTATCATGCTCATCTTTAGATTTAATGTCTTATGCCATTCAGAGTTCAGAGCAACTCACAATAACTAAGAATTAACAAATAAAAACAACTTCCCCTGGTTCAAAAGAAATATAGACTAGAGGAACAATAAATAAAATAAATAAATCAAAACAATATAAAACAGCAAAATCACAAAATGAAGTCAGCCATACTGTGTATGTCAAGAACACTAATTAACTTTACAGCAAAAGACAAAAAAAAATCAATCAAGCCTGTGATAACTAGAACCTGGAAGATGGGGTGAAATCCTCTAACCTGGCATACAACAACTACTCCTGGCTTTCACCCAGGGGGGCAAAATCCATGACAGCAGACTCTCACATGGAGCATGAAACAACTTCCATTCTCACTCTGCTACTTGCCCCCACTAGTAGATAATACATATCCTATACAATTCCACATTGTTACATCACAGCCTAGCTTTAAAAACAAAAGGCCAACAAGAGAAGCAGCATTCTTGCCCTCATGATAATCCACAATAAGCAACCCCTTCTAGGGTCAGCCCACCATACCCTGTGCGGTGGATGTTTTATAGTTCAATGGAGCTATAAAATGGTATGGGTCACAACTGCCCAGAGCTTCCTCATTGTCTTCACTGCAGCTGTTTCTCAGCTAGGCAAGGAAGGTTACTATGACCTGGGTGGACAGGTGTTTTAAATAATAACTGGTCTTTTCTCCATCCCTTTTTACCTTTCAGCTAGCCAGCAAGTATCAGCATCACTAGCCTGCTTCTAAGGGTTAACATTCCCCCCCCACACACACACACACAGAGGTCCTGTCGCTGCTTCAACTGCTACATGGAGGAAGTAGAGTTTCTTACCTCATTTTTTAATGCATATATTCATGTATAAGCCACCAGGAAACTACATGTTTCCATCAACTCAAGTTGACTTTCTCCACAAAACTATGGCCACAGGACTGTTTTATATGAAGGAATTTAGCACATGTGAAATAGATACTTAGTTTCCACAACTGGGCTGCTGTAAATCCCATGGTTTCAGCCGTTGCTCCCTCCATATATATCCCCTGCCCCTTCTGCACTGAGCAGAAGGCCAGGGCTTACATTTGTTACTTCTTATTCTGAATCTATTCAGGGGCTGCATGTGATGGATTAGATATTATCCCTTCTTAAACCACAGCACATGTGCTATAGTTTCTCTCTGTCATTGTTATGTACTGCTATGCATCTAAAATATATTTTTACGTTGAGATTTTCCACATTACTCAAATTTGGCAGCACTCTGGCTTTAAAAAAAGGGGAATCCCTCCTCTCCCATATTTTTATCTTCCACAGTGTTCCTGGGATTCCCCAACTGCCAAACAGTCATGGTGTAATTTTCATGATCCCAACTTAGTTATTCATTCAATCTCCCTGTCCCCCCAGCTACTTCCGTTTCATTTTGCATTGCCCTGCTTGTCCACATCTTTTTACTCAGAAGTTGGCTGTGATGGTTCCAGCAGCCGAAGTATCATGCTCCAGTGGGTGCCCTCTGCATAGGGTCCCAGTGTAGGAAGGTATAAGCCTCCTACTCAAAATACTCATGAATGAGAGCTGCGATGATAGTGCAGCAGTGTCCAAAGCAACCTAAAGCTGAACAGAGGGAATCAGTCCAGGCCCAAAATCTAATCCAGAGGGAAGGTTGGGCAACAATTCAAGGTCAATACCAGTTAGAATCTGGAAACATACAGCACAGCAAGGTGGGGAGATTAGGTTAGGGTTCAAAGAATCAGAGGCCTGTGTTTCCAGCAACTGAAAGGCTCAAAGGGGACGCCACATATATTTGGCCTCCTAGACCATAACCTAAACAAAGCATTGAGGATCCTCTTGAGGGAGGTAAGACCCTCAGTGCTGTCAGAGGAAGAGGTGGAACCTGAAACCCCCAGCCCTTGAGAATGTGGATGCCAAATGTTCCCAGTTGTCCCAGCGTGCAGCAGCTGCAAAAAAGGCAAACTCCATGCTAGGGATCATTTGGAAAGGCATTGAAAATAAAACTGCCAATATCGTAATGCTGTTATAGAAAATTATGGTGCAGCTGCGTTTGGAATACTGTACAGTTCTGGTCACCTCACCTTAAAAAGGATATTGTAGAGCTGAAAAAGATGCAGAAAAGGGCAACCAAAATATCACTCTCCTATGAGGAAAGGTTGCAGCATTTGGGGCTTTTTATTTTAGAGAAAAGGCAAGTAAGAGGTGCAATGATACAAGTGTGTAAAATTATGCATGGCACGGAGAAAGTGAATAGAGAAAAGTTTTTCTTCCTCTCTCATAACACGAAAATTCATGGACATCCAATAAAGCTAATTGTTGGAAGATTCAGGACAGACAAAAGGAAGTACATCTTCACACAGCGCGTAGTTAAACTATGGAATTCATTCCTATAGGAGGCAGTGATGTCCACCAACTTGGATGGCTTTAAAAGAGGATGAGACAAATTCGTGGAGGATAATAAGGCTATCAGTGGCTGCTACCATGATGGCTATGGTTTGATCCCATGGGTGGAGGCAATATGCTTCTGAAAATTAGTTGCTGGAAACTGCAAGAGGGGAGAGCGCTTTTGCACTCAGGTCATGTTTGTGGGCTTCTCATGGGCATGTGGATGGCCCTTGTGAGAACAGGATGCTGGGCTAAATGGGGCATTGGCTTGATCCAGCAGGCTTTTGTTATATTCTTATGTCCAGGGCGAAGAGCAACAATATGCAGAGCCAGCGTTATTGTGAGATTTGAGAGCAGAGGTCTTTTCAAGAGTCAGGAGTCTCTGCCTGGTCCCCTTGGTCTTCAATCTGTGGGGCATCAGGTTCTTCCTCTGAGGACTCCAGAGCTAGGCATGACACAATATCTACTCTAAAGAGCAGCCAAGGATCTTTTAACTCCAGTATCAGCAGTAACTGCCACAGTCTTCAGATCAGAGATAAAGCCCTCTTGCCTGGTATTTCAGAGCAAAAGGCATAATTCCCCCCCTCCACCTCTGTGCTGGAATGAGGGTCTGTGGAAAAACTGCCTTTTTACTTTACACAGAACCTTCTGTGTGGAATAAAGCACATTGCTTCCAGCCCTCCCTACTACCGTGCAGGTCTCTTTCTTTTCTTTCTTTCATACAAAACTACTTGGAAGAGCTACTGTATCAGACCTTCATCTGATCTCTAAGAAGCAGGGAAGTCTGGAATTGTACATTAACCCATAGGGCTCAATCACATGGAGGGTTAATGTGGATCTGGTGCTTGTTGCAGATCCTTTTAATCTGGACCGTTTGCATGACATTGGAGTGCATTCAGCTGCTATTGCCTTTAAATCCGAATTAAATCAATGTGATAAAAATCCAAAATTAGTTTGAAAATCCACACCCGCTTCGGTGCCCACCTGCTGTGTGGTCACTTTCTCTGCTGTTTTTGGCTGCATGGGTTGTTTGCCATTTTAGAACCTCCCTTTCTCCACCCTCTAACTGTCTATGGACATCATTTTGTTTCCTGCCCCTGACGAACAAGCTTCCGGTCGCTCTAGCCTTCCTTCCCCCACTTCCCCCCCAAACAAGCTCCCTCCGTCAGTCCTTTAAACCAGCGATGCGCTGTTTACTTGCTATTTTTACTTCTCTCGATGTATATTTCTGTATGTTATGCTTAGATGTATGCTGCCATCCTCATCATGCTCCTCAGTGGCCCTGGGAGGGTGGCGGTGGCGGCGCTAGTAGAGGAGGAGCCCCAGCTTGGCCCTTGTATCTCCTATGCTCTAGCCTTCCTTTCCCCCACATCCCCCCCCCAGCAAGTTCCCTCCCTTGGTCCTTTAAACCAGGTATGTGCTCGATTTACTCACTATGTTACTTTACAAGCTGGGTGGGGGCAGTGAGGGGCAGCAAAGGAAGAGAAGGGGTGCTGTGCTGCCACTCTCCCCTGCACCTCTCTCTTCCGGGGGGAGGAGGAGCCGCTTCGCTCTACACCAGTTTGTGAGAAAGAGACCAGGTGGGTATTTAGGGTCAGTGGTCGGGGCACAGGCGGGCGAGCAAGCAGCCCCCTCCTCTCCTCCCCTCCCCTTTGAGGCGGCAGCGGTGGGCGGGGAGCAGTCTTGCAGGCCAGTGAAGGCTGCCTTCACCACAGCCAGCGTGAAAGCTGCCCGCAACCGAGTAGGGAAGAGATGCAGCCCAGAGAGCAGGACTTGCCATGGGATGCGCCAGGGTGGCCCTGGTTAACCAACCAAATTCTGGAGGCGAAGGAGAGCAGGGTCAACTTGGCCCCCCCATCTAACACTTTCTGGCTGGGACGCAGCCTGAGGAAAGCTCCTGCAAAAGCCCTGTTGCAACTAAGGTCTCGTTCACAAAGAGGCTGTGTGCACGCAGACACAGAGAAATATACACACTGTGCACTATAAACATTTCATTCCTTCTTCACAAAAAAGGGCCTTGTCTAGAGGAAATGAAACTGACAACAGAAAAAAAGTAATTTGGCCCAGTCTCCAGGCTTAGTGTGAAATTGACAGAAAACCCCTCCCCTTCTAGATTAGCCATGGGGATGTTCTGGAGGGAGTTAACATGTAAACTTGGGGGCGGGGCCACAAGTAAACAGCGATACTAATAAACGCGAACGTGTGTGAATGCAAAACAGCAAATTGGAAGGTAGGGATGACACGTGGAACTCTATCATGAAGGGAAAAGCTTCATATTCAATATGGAGTTTAGCTCCCATGTGAACCTGGCCTATGTCTGCCTGCACACACTAACTTTCTCTGGAATGTACATCACTCATTTACACAGTTGTTGTGAAGAATCCAAGTGATATCTTTGTCATACTTTTGCATTCCACTGTGTTCCATTTCACCCGTTCATCTTTTTCAAGATAATTTGTGGCGATTTTTCCTACTTTACATGCAATTGCATTACCAGCCTGACTAGTGTGTACTTGCAAAGCACTGTTGCTGCACTGGGCAAGAGGAGCGATCAGTAAGGTAGTTGGCGACATCCTGCCTGTCTGGTCCTACTTTTCCCAGCTTCATTGCTACTGCATGTCCTGCAGCATGGTCCCTTCCCCCAGTTGTTTCCATAGCAACTATTGTCTTTCTTTTTTTTTAATTCTCCAGTTTTGTGCTAAAGTGCAAGTGTACTAATAAAAGTTTTTTAAAAATTAAATGAGCAAGCCAATAGTGGGATTGTTATGATTCTAAAGAGCAAATGAGTTAATAGCTTCAATAATGCCAGTATCCATGAGAAGGGGGAACCACTTTAAACCATGTCAGACGAGGAGACCTTAGGTGATTGCATTCTGAAGCATGCATTCCAAGGAGTAAGTTTCAAGGAACTAAATGAGGCTTAATTCTGAGTGCAGAATTGCCTTGCAGCAAAATCCTATGTCAATAATGCACCAATCACTTTTGTCTCTGCAGTGGAGACAAGTACAGAGGGATTGTTACAGAGAATGTAGTACTGAGAGACAAAAGTGGTTAGTGCATTACTGACATAGGATTTCGCTGTCTGTCATTTTATTAACTAAACAGAAATATACCAGAACATAAAATTCTAAATTTACAGAGCTATAAAATTATGCAGATCAGCATTGATCATTCCATCCCTCCTACGCAAAGATATAGAGCCTCCTAACATATGGTAACAACTATTTAAATAAAATCTAAATCATCAAGTCAAGGAATGCTATTTCTTATGATTCAAATCGTCTTAGTGCTGGGGAACAGGAACAATAAATGGCTTACTCACTTCCTATTTCTGTCCCCTGGAGCCTGAAAGGCATCCAGGCACAGAGAGTGCTTTGTCAATTTGGTTGTCTCAGCATGATGGATTTCTTGGGGCCCAAGGAAAAGAAGGGAACAGCTGGACTTTCCAACAAATTTGGAAATGGAAGTGAAAGTTGCTTTAAGAAACAAACTTTATAGGAAAAAGTTTAAATGATACTGAGTTATATTGTCTGATATAACTAATGCATGATGTCTCACTATAGACAAAATGCCTAAGGATTTGGTCCTAACATACATTTACATGGAGATAACCTACTCCTGAATAACTTTCAAACAATTACAGCCCCCAAGTATTCCCTTAATGTTTATGAAGCCGTTTGATCACTTTACAATGTTATATAAATACAAGATATGTATTAATTATTATTTACCCCAATTAATTCTGCAAAGAACCCTGCCTTTTTTTTGACTAGCATAGCTCTTGTGCTTTTTAGCAGGCACAGTTTCCCCTATCACTTATCTCCACCCTAGGAGAAGTTTACCTGCTATGATTCGGGGTCTTCAAGTATCTTTAACCCTAATTTCTGATACAAGCATGCTGTATATTTTTAAATACTGTGGAAGCAGTCAAAACGATAATGATATATGTGGTTCTCTCCATTGACATTGCCGCTGCCATCCTGCCTGAAGTGGCTAGGATGGTGGGCAGCTTTTACAGCTCTCCACAGATGGGAGGAGGAGCCTTCAGAGAGTGTAGCGTCACACAGCCGACTTCAGCAAGGGGTAGATGTGGGGCTATTTAAACTCATTCCACTCGTCCACCATCCTCTTCTGTTTTCAGTATTCAAAGTGTATCAACCCTGGTACCTAACGCAAGTCCATGTTTGGCCTGGCTTCAATGCAGCATTTGGTCTGCTGTGTTTAGCCTTTGGGGGGTTTTCACTGCTTGGGCTCCTGTTTGGAGGTCATTTTTTCCAGCCCTGTTTGGAGCCTTGTTGTTGATAGTTGAGGCCATGTACAGCTTTGCCTAGGTGGCATTCGGCCTATTGGCACCCATTTATTCATCTTGTGGTGGCATTTGTTGTGGTATCCCTGCCTTAGGTTGTGTTCAGCCTTGTTTTAAGCTGAGTGCTACTACTGGGATCCCACCATCGCCCTCTCATGGTTTGGGGGTGTTTGCATAGGGTGAATTCCAGCTGCGGTTTGGCTTGATGCCATTAGATGCACAGAGGCATTTCTTCCTACTCTTCCTTTCTTGAGTCCTGCTCATATTGATTAATGACTGTTAGGACTCTGGCAATGGATTTGCAAACCACCCAGATCTTGGAGAGTTTGGAGGCTGCTCCACCTGCTCATATTGAGGTGGGATCTGCCATTTCTGGGTACTACAACCTTATCCTGAGTACTGTGGGGCATACTGTGGTATTTTGAGATTTGGCTACTGTTTTATTTTTGGCCATGGGTATGAACAAGGGTATTGGGGGTAAGAAGAGTAAAGGCACGGCTGCTAGGCCTCCTGCCAAGCGCCCTCCTGCCTAACTAACAATGTCTTAATCTTTGACAACAAGGGGTCAGATATCACAATAGTTCTGGCTTGCTTTCATGAATTAGAAAAATGTATGGCCCTACAGTTGCCTATAAAGAAAGGGAAATGTAAGGCTGTGGTTGGTAAGGGCATGGGGTAAGAAGTAGGCACTGAGAAAGGGAAGCCTTGCTATTTCAGTTTGGCTTGTTGCGTTGGAAGCATCTTCCAGTAAAGGGGTTCATCAGATACCAGCTCTGGCTTTGCCTACCATTCCTTCATTAGCTCCTGCAGCACCAGTCCCTGATACCATGCTGGAAGCCCAGAATGCTCTGATGAAATCAGTCACAGATTCTAACCTCTAGTAATAAAGTAATTGGCACTCCCATGTAAATATGGGGTTAGCCTGGATGGGATGCATTCAACCCATGAATGGAAAAGGTTCAGTCACTGGTACAACATGATGTACTGTGTGCACAGGCTTGGAGAGTACCCGAGGAACAGCCTGTTCCCCCTAAGGAGACAGAGGATTCCCAGCCTGTTGCCCCTCAAGTTTCTCCCAGTTCTCAAGACTAATGAATCAAAAGCTGTGGTTAAGGATCTTTATGTTAGTTAGTAAAGAGGCTATGCCCTTTGGAGAGACTTCTACTCTGTGAGATTGTCATCTTCTGCCCCAACTAAGGAAAAAAATTGGAAAGGCAAGAATATTCATGTTTTTCCCTTGCTGTTTCATGAACCAGAACAGCAGGGGGGAAAACCAAGGGGAGGATAAGGATCACAAAAATATCAATAAAAAGAAAGTGGAATGTACTTGGGCAAAATGGCTTGCTAATTTCCTTACCTATACTTGAGTGGCGTTGATATAAAAGGGTGCAGTACTGGTTAAATATCTTAATAGGGCATATACCGTATATGGACCCTGCATGGCTGGGTTATTATGACACAGCCTACTGCATGAGGGCAGCCGTTAGTAATTCCACATAGGATCAAAAGGAGCCTGAATTATAGCTTCAATTTACGACCCTGGTCCTGCCTATTTTGGGTGAGCATACTGGTAGTGATCACCTGATTGCCCACCCAGTTGTCAGCACTTCTTGTACAGCTACAGGACAGAGGATTCAACTCTGATTGCTTTGCTGGGGCTTTGACTCTAGGCAATTTGTACCAGGAACTTGATGCCTGTCAGTTAACACTTAAGAGATTCTAGGTCTGCATTGGACATTTGAGTAATTAACCTGGGTAGAGCCTTTCATCATTGATTGTGTGATGTAATTTAGGGTTAGAAACAGCCCTACCATAGAATTAGGGTTACCATGGAAATGAGACATAACCTCCAGGTGTGGTCTACTTTCCTGGACCAGTACAATAGGGTTTCCTTTTGCTGATAATGTCTGATGCTTGAGGCTGAGATCTAGGTGCATTCCAATGCTGCAGGATCTTATGGGCTTTGGAATCGTCTTCTGGAATAGATGGTGTTTGTGCTATGTGGCCTAGGAGTGGCATTGGGCAAGTATAACTAGGGATTTGACCTTGTTATTTTTTCCCATTGTTGGGGATGTCTGATTATGGGCAAGTCTTTTTACCAACTCTGTGGTGCACTTTTGGTGTGATAACCAAGCCACAGGTAGAGTTATTAACTCCTTGTCATCTAAAATCCCCAGGGTCATATGATTGGTTAGGGTATTTGTGGGATGCTGTCTACACGTTTGGCCTGCCATGTTCCAGCACTTGATAACGGTGTTGCCAAGAAATTTTGAATCAGGCGGTATGACCAATTCCAGTGTATCACCTCCTGGAGTACTGCATATTGCTTAGGCACAGAGGTTTGTTAATAAGGTTAATACTAGGTGGGTTTGAGACTTTTGACCAAGGTTTGGTGGGGTCTTCAATAGTACTGGTGGTTTTAGGATAGACAGAATGCTTGGAGTTGGGCCCAGGAGTAGCCAACATAACCTATTGTCTCTTATCAGCTGCTGGGATTGAAAAGCTAATGGCATCCACAAGGAATGTGTCATGTAGGACTCTAGATTTTAGCACTGTTAGATTGGCAGATGATTGTGTGCATACTTGGCTGTGCTGATCTAAAATTTAACAAAAAGGGAAGAGATTTCTGATAGTTCTTGCTTTGTCTGCTGTAGAGGAGACCTGCCACATGCAGGCACTGCAGGCATTTTTTGGGCCAAGATGGGGAGGATTTTTGTCACCAAGGCGCCTTAAGAGGTGACGAGTGGCTAGAAGAGCACTGAGTGCCGTGGGGGCTGAGCCTTCATTGTTTGGTATAGATTATTTTAGAAAAGGAGCCATCTCTGCTGCTGCTTATGTTGGACTCAACTCCCCTAGGATTCCATCTTTGGGGTGGTGAAGTCCAGTTCCTTCCATTCTTACATTTCCCCACTAGTGAACCTGTTCATTCTTTTGATATTTACGGTTGTTTGATACAATTTTTCACAGGCAGCTGGAGGGTGCAGGAACACCTGAGGTGGTTAATTTGCGGCCACAGCATAGTGTTCTATGCTAGCCACAAGGTGTCAAGATCAAGTCATGGAACCCCATTGGGGCTTGCACAGTATGATTCTGTCCACCGGTTGGACATAAGGGGTATGTTGTGGAAGCATTTGTTGCCCACACTGTTTCATTCTGGGTAGGTGCAGCATCCTCCCCACATTCTAGTAATAGGTGGCAACAATCTGAATTTACTTAAAGACAAAGCCCTTATTTTGCAACCTTGCATGGATTTTGAAATTATACAGCAATTTTGGCTGGGCACCATTATTTGTTGATCTGATATCCTTCAAAGACAGGTTGGGGGTGGGTGGGTGATGGGGACCCTCGGTGTCTTAACAGGGCTGACCAAAAGTAAGTGGGGACATCTGTATCATGATGACTGGTGGTCTGGGTTTGGTCATTCACCGTCCACAAATTTTGCATTCAAAGGGAGAACTTTCCAGAGCTAATGGAATCCATCTTTCTTCGGGGCTATGGGACTTGGTGGCAGGATAAGGAGCACCTCTGAGACCAACCAGTAACCCCCACCTGGAGCTGTGAAGCCACAAGAGAGGGTGAATCAGGAAGGCCTCTCTACTCACCTGAAAAAGTGAGTCTTAAGGGAGGGGTAGAGTTAAAGCTACCCCTCTCCCTTGGCAGTGTTTTGCTCACCCATAGTTTTGTTATAGTCACTCCTGTACTGTCACCACTGCTGATCAATGGGGCTCTAGTTCATTAGCTTCTGTGTCTCTTATCTCATTTCCTGGCACAGCTGCATTTTTATCTATCAGTTTATATACCATTCACTAGATACTAGAAAAGAGGAGGATTCACAACGTTTGGTAAATAGCACAGCTTTCCTTGCTGTTAACTCTTGACTCATGTATACATAAATCTGTTATGCAATCTGAAATGAGTCATTATCTTGCTTTTCCCCCACTCAGTCTTTGAAACTTTCATGACTAAGGTCTATAAAAGCCTCTTGTTTATATGTCTATTGAGCAAACAATTTTTTTAAAGGTTTCATAGTACATAGAGAAGAACTTCAGAAGTCATAGAGGTGAGGATCTTGGAAGGCAGAGAGGGGAAAATGCTAGGGATGTACTAGAATTCAATGCAATTTGGATTTGGTACCAAATCTTTCATTAATTCACTTTTTCTCAATCACTGGGGACTGGATTTTAATGTAGCGAATTTCCATGGCCATTTTTGAAAACGGACCTTAGAAAAAGTCCACCTCTAAAACATCGATTGTAAGAATAATTTATTTATATTTCCTTCTTTAAAAATCGGTATTAATATATATTTTTTCTAAGCAAAAAAACAAGAACGATCGGCAAAAGCAGCAACTAGCAGACACAGAATGAACTCAGATCGATGCCAGCCTGTTAGATTGATGGAATGCTTTTAAAGCGGCATCAGCCAACGGATCCCATTCCTAGAAAATGCTAGGCTATGCCAGTTAATATTTTCCTTGAAGGTAACTGGACAGAAGCTAACTTGAAGCTAACTGTTGTTTCAGTCACTGGCACCAGACTATAAATGAACTTATTTTCATCACAAAGGTTCCAAGCAAGCTTAATATTTTCCTAAACAAGATTAGAAGATTGGAAGCATGCTGCAGGGTCATGCATTCTTTCCCCACTATTTGATTCCCCCCTTCATCTCATGGTTTACTTTAACTGCAGGACAGGATTATGTATCTACACTAATCATCAGCACTAGCCTGATTTCAAACCACTGTTTGAAACAAGCACATTTAAAGCACATAACTTCCCCCAAAGAATCATGGGTACTGTGGTTTGCTAAGGGAGCTGGGAGGTTGTGGTTCTGTGGGGGGGAAAACCACAGTCCCCAGAATTCTTTGGGGGAGTTGTTTCAGGGCACGGATATATGTTTTTGTTATGTATTGTATGTAAGATACATTGTTATGAGAATTTAATGCACACATACTTAAAGATGCCATATTCTAGTCCCTCAAACCTGGGTGGCCTAATTTGCATATTATTTTCTAATTATACAAATCATTCCAAATCCCCTCTTTCAAAGTTGCTTTTATAGTAGGAGTGGAGAATCAAATGGGTCTTCCAGATATTGCTAGACTCAAACTCCATCAACCCAAGCCAGCATAGCCAATGGTAAGGGAGTTGGAGTTGATGGGAGTTGGAGACCAGCAATATCTGGAGGGCCATAGGTTTCTCATCCTGTTCTATAGGAATTAAACAGATGGCTGGATTTTGTTAGATACTTTTGCATATAACACATATCTGAACCCTCACAGGCTAAATAATAATTAAGACAATTGTATATATTGTAAGAAGTCTAAGGTTGCAATCCTTTCCTGAGAGTAAACCCCACTGAACACTACAGGCCTTACTTCTGTGTAGGAATGTGCTGTTAGTCTAGTAAAATAACAAGCAGCTCCCTTGCAAAGGCTGCAGTATCTTTCATAATGTCTTTTTATATTACTCTGTCTATGCAGTTTGGTGCTTTCTTTTTTGTCAGTCTTCATACTTTTAGTGGGCATTTTAATTTCTGACTCCAATACTAACACTACTAAACGTAACAATTACTGCAGTCCTGCGTATGTCTATTCAGAAGTAAGTTTCATTTTGCTCAATGGAGTTTATTCCCAGGTAAGTGGGTACAAGCCTTAGTCCAGAATTCTACATGCTCCCAGGTTAGCAAGTCCACTTCAACTCAGGGGTCCTTATTTCTAAGTAGGTATGTACTGTACAAGTTTTTTAATACTATTTGCTTCAGGATATTGACCAGGGATGAAACAAAGGTTCGCCATTTAATAAGCACCACGAACTTTTATTTTCATCTGTTTTTATTATTATCCTGCTCTTCAGCAAAAAAAGGTTCCCAGAGAAGCTTACACATGTCAGTGATAAGACAGTTCCTGCTCTCAGACTTACAATCTAAAAGACACAACACAAAAGGAAAGGGGTTTGGGAGGGAAGAAGAAAAAAGCAAAGAGGCACTATTTCTTAGTTATAGAGTTCTTGCGATAACCAACTGGAATGGAAAGATTTCAAGGAGCCAAAAGTTGCTGATGTTTCAGCAGAGCAGATGAGGAGGCTGTGAGTTCCATCTCTCTCCCTTTCCTGTAGCCTGACAGAATGACTGATGGCAGTTAAGTTCTGCAAGGCTCTCCTGCCCCTGCCTGGAATCCCCTCATGTGGATCTCCCGGAAATCTTTTCCATTCCATCTGACTATTATAGCACTTGGTAACTAAGAAATAGTGCCTCTTTGCTTTTTTCAATTTGTTGATTTAGGGTTATGGTTTAGGGTTATGATCTCAGGGACCGTCTCTCTGGGATGGGATTGCAAGGTACTGTTTTGCAGTGGCTCTGCTCCTTCCTGGAGGGTAGGACTCAGATGGTTGCACTCGGTGATTTCTGCTTGGACCCCTGGCCCCTAACATGTGGGGTCCCTCAGGGTTCGGTGTTGTCCCCGATGTTATTTAATATCTATATGAAGCCGCTGGGCGAGGTCATCCGGAGGTTTGGAATTCGTTACCATCAATATGCTGATGATACCCAGCTTTACTTTTCCTTCCCTCCGGATGCTAGGGAAGCCGTCCAGCCCCTAAACCAATGCCTGACTGCAGTGATGGGCTGGATGAAGGTGAATAAGCTGAAATTAAATCCAGACAAAACAGAAGTGCTCCTCGTTAGTCGCAGGACTGATCCGGACATAGGGAATTTACCAATGTTGGATGGGGTTGCACTCCCCCTGAAGACTCAGGTTCGCAGTTTGGGGGTGCTTCTGGATTCGGCCTTGAACCTGGAGGTCCACCAACTGCGCCCGTTTCTGGAGACATCCGACTTGACAAAGGTAACACATGCCTTAGTTACATCCCGGTTAGACTACTGCAATGCGCTCTACGTGGGGCTGCCTTTGAAAACAGCTCGGAAGCTTAAATTGGTTCAGAGAGCGGCAGCCAGAATGTTAACAGGAGCTGGCCTACGAGCCCATACAACTCCTCTTCTACAACAACTACACTGGCTGCCGATCTGCTTCCGAGCCCAATTCAAAGTGCTGGTCTTAACCTTTAAAGCCTTACACGGCTTGGGCCCTCTCTATTTGTCTGGTCGTATGTCCTTTTATGAACCCTCCCGACACTTGAGGTCCTCTGTTGATCCTCCTCTTAAGATCCCCCCCAACTTCCCAAGCTCATCTGATGGGAACTAAATCTAGGGCCTTTTCTGTTATTGCCCCCAGGCTGTGGAACTCTTTACCGTTAGAAGTGCGGCTATTTCCTTCTCTTGTTGTATTCCGTCGCCAGGTCAAGACGTTCCTATTTCGTCAAGCATTTAACTTAAATGATGTTCAGGATGTCTTTTAATTCTTGACAGGTCCCGCTATGATTATGTTTATTTTAATATTGTTTTTTATTGCTCATTTTAACCTTTGTATATGATTGTTCTTTGTTCGCCGCTCTGAGTTTTCGGAAATAGAGCGGGTTATAAATACTTTAAATAAATAAAAATAAATAATGATTCTGGAGTTGACAGTTAATCTGCTTTGTTTTGTTTGAGGTCTCTGAAAGGGTGGTAAAAGCATTCTGTTCCTTCAAGGCATATGCAGTGATATGAAAAAGGTGCTTGGTTTGCAATCTTATGGTTTGATACCGGGGCAGGGGGATTAACATGTGCAAAACAAGTCACATCCAGCAAGGCTATTTCCATGAAATGATATTTTATTTATTAGAAAAACCTTTGGGGCTGTGCTTCCAAATAATGCTTTGGGCATATCTCAACAGTTATATGTCTTCAAAGGCACGTGCGGCCAGGTAATCAGTGTTGCATATTTGAAAAGGGGAGCTGCTTTCTGCTGTAGGCTTGGTATGGATGTAAGTACTGGTCTTAATTTGTTATACTGTTTTTTATGTGTGTTTTATTGTTTTAGTAGTATGTATAAACCGCCTTGAAGTTATTTATGATGGAGGGCAATTTTGAAATATACTGAAAAAAATCTTATTTTTTAGGTTGGCGGAAGACAAAGCTGCAACTGCTTTATTGTAAGGCCTTGGTGGAGGCCCTGGGAGAAGGGGCAGTGAGGTAGATGGGTTGGAGCAGAGGGGAAATAACCAAACAGGCCAGTATGGAGCCACTGCCTCACCTGGGTGGGTAGTGGGACTGACGGAAGATGCAAGTAGGCCAGCTAGTCAGGTGGGGAGCACTGGAAGGTCCCCATGGACCCACTTCGCTTGTTGGGAGGGGGTCAACTAGAGCAACGCCAATACACCAGAATCCTGTAGGCCAGAGCTGGGCAGGAAAAGGCTCCATGGGGCTGCTGCTGCTGCCTCACTGGGCAGGGAGGGTGGGGGAAAGCCAGATTTCAAATTCTCAAAATGGAATCTAAGAGAACGTCATATTGCATTTACATGATACACATATGTGATATCCCAAAGGAAATTTACTGTGCTTCCAACTGTATTGAAACACATTCAGTAGCTATTTTCTTCCCTAGCATTTTCATAAGGCACCTCACTTAACAGGGCCTCTCTCCCACACCAAGCGTCATGTGGCACATTGAAGACTATCAGAGTCACTGCAGCAGAGGCTTTGATGCTCAGTGCCTGCAGATATAGCAAGGGTTGGTGCAGAAAAGCAGTCTCTGATATCACACAAAAAAGGGAATGAGTTGAACATTTTATTATTTCTTTTTAAAAAAAACCTAAATTAAGATGCAGTTTACTTGGGTGTGCCCCCCCCCCCCGAATTGATTTTTCTCTCTGGATCAGTGGCTCCAGATAGAAGGAAGCTCCCTGCCTTGGAGTTAAGCAGTGTTGTACGGTGGATAAGGTATCGCTTTTAAGATAACGGGCAGCCAGATTCAAATAAAATAGTGTGTGCAACAATAGTTTTAATAGCAACTTTGTAAACTGCCTTGGAATACTCTCAGTGAAGGTTGTTTAAAAAATGTAAATGTTCTGCCTTCAAGGCGATCCGGAATTATGGGTGACCCTACGAATAGGGTGTTCATGGTAAGCAGTATTCAGAGGGGGTTTACTATTGCCTCTCTCTGAGGCTGAGAGGCAGTGACTGGCCCAAGGTCACCCAGGGAGCTTCATGGCTGTGTGGGGATTCCAACCCTGGTCTCCCAGGTCCTAGTCCAGCACCTTAACCACTAGGCCACACTGCCTCTCTGTGTCTTTATTACTACTATTAAAAAACCACTTCAAATTTAGGGCTGCTCTAATACATTAAAATGCCCTCTCCATTTCTGCCAAAACTCTTTCTATTGAATGTACCTCTTGACGGGAAACAGTTTCAGGAAGTATAACAGACCCAGCATGCCTTGCCTTGTTGCCAGTAAAAGGGAATTGCTTCAATGGCGCATTTAATAAATGTCATTGAAGCCATTTTCTTTCCCTGGCAGCAAATGTGTGTATAACGGAGACTGTACACTCGTTGAACATTACATGTGAATAACTGTATGAGTGTACAGCCCAGCTACTTGTGTACATAGACTGTGCACTCGTTGAATGTTACATGTGAATAACTACGAGTGTACAGCCCAACTACTTGTGTAGCCAGGTACACGGACTCTACACTTGTTGACCAACGTGTGAACAGGGCCATAGTAAGCGGTATTCAGAGGTGGTTTTACCATTGCCTTCCTCTGAGGCTGAGAGGCAGTGACTGGCCCAAGGTCACCCAGTGAGCTTCATGGCTGTGTGGGGATTTGAACCCTGGTCTCCCAGGTCGTAGTCCAACACTTTAACCACTACACCACACTGGCTGTTTAAGAAATATTATAAATATTATAAATAAAGAAATGCTGCTCAGCCATGAAGTTCACTGGGTAGGTAGCCTTGGGCCTGTCACTATCTTTCAGCCTGAATTACCTCACAGGAGTGTTGTGAGGATAGAGTGGGGAGAGAGGTGCAGTGACACGTACACTATCCTCAGGTCTTTCAAGGGTGGGATAAAAGTGTAAGAAACAAATCTGTATTACTGCTTCTGTCTTTCCCAATCTCTGAAATAAAATTACCAGCAAGACATTTCCCCATCTTCAGCCATAACATTTCTTTTCACATGTCAGATAAAAGATGGAAGAGTTTCTTCTGCTCCCTATAACAGTAAACTATAGAGGTTTACAATAGCATGATTTTTCTTTGTCAGTACAAACTAGAGATGGAAAGATCTGTCAATTTTGGTTCTCTCAGTTGCTCATTTTTCTAGCCTTCAATTCAGTTCTCCAGGTTTCTGCAGCAGTTTGCAATTTAATTTTAAAAAAATCCTCATGAAAACTCTCCAGCATTTTAGTGTGAATTTCTCCTAATAAACAAATTTTTGTCTATAGTTTTGACTTATACACATTTTTGCAAGCCATTTCTCATCATATAATAAATTCTTGCATGCTATTGTCACTCATATATTCATTTTAATGCACACACTCCCCTAATATACACATTTTTGTAAACATTTGGTTGATGAATGACATCACAAAATTTGATTAAGTGGAAATTTTGAAGGGTGGCTGTGATTTGGTTCTCTTATTTGGAAAGTACAAATTTGATAGATTCAGCTTGAAATGTGAACTGAATTGGAATTCTCACTCATCCCTACTACAAACTATGTTTCCCCCCATCTTCACATGGCAATTGTCACACATATACACCCATGAAAGAATGAACGTATTTCAGCAATTTGGGGGTTTGCGTTTGGGTTGTAAAATGGTAACTTTCTGTTTTAGAGGCTCTTCCAACCAGGAAGTTCAAATGGACACAGGAAGTTTAAAAACATGTGGATAATCCAGAGCCTGTGTGACCTGCCATGCCTCAAGGAGCCCCATCCTGTTTCCTCTCCTGCTCAGCCATCAGGCTGCAATGACTAGACGGGGAGAGGTTAAAGCTTCTACTCATCAGTGGTCCTGATGCACCCCAAATCACTGCCCTGTGCTGCTAATAGTAGTGGAGGGACAATGATCTTCTGAACATTGGAATCACTGGGGAGTAGAAGCTTCAACACACATACCCACACACACAGTGATACGAATGCAGCCTGAATTTGTCAGTGTGTTGAATGGGTGTTTTTTATTGCCTCTGCCCACCACCAGCACTGCCCATAACTACCACTAGACACGCCCACTGGCATGCAGCCCCTGAACGGCAATATGTGGCCTTCAGGGGCACGCTGGTTAGCCACATGTTTAAAAATTCACCCCAGGAAAAAGAAATCTAGAAACGTAAGGGGCAGGGAAAGAAACCTAAGACATTATGGGAAATATACACTTAAATGGAACTCTAGTCTACTGACCTTTTCACTGGCCAAGAGGACTGGGAGGGAGAAGGGAAACAATGTATATAAGTAAAGCTGGCAAATAGTTAGTATTAAGAGTACTGTTGGGGAAATAAGCCAGAACTGAGAGGCTTGCAAGGGACCCAAACTCCAGAAACTAAATTAAGAATATGGGAACCTCCTTTATAGTCAAGTATTTGCTTGAGTAGGGAAGACATTTAAATTAAGTGTGGATAGATGCATTTTTCTATGTTATTTTCATTTGCTCTTATATTTAATTGTTCAAATCATTTTAAAATGATTTAAAATGAACTAATTAAAATGATTTAAAAAGACGCACAGTCTGTGTCTGTTGGAATTGCTTTTTAATGTTTTTTAAACTTTTTAAAAAACAATGTTTTTAACCTTTTTTAAAAAAGATGTCTTGAAAGCTTTTAAAAATGTTTTTAAAGATGTTTTAATGTATTTTAAAGTCTGTTTTTATGATGTTTTAAAGTGTTTTTAGTGCTTTTGTTTGCCACCCTGGGCTCCTGCTGGGAGGAAGGGCAGGATATAAATCAAATAATAAATAAAAAAATAAAAATAAAAATTTCCTGCAAAAATACCTTCACAAAACCCAGTTAAATTGTGCCTTACAACAACCTTTAGTAAAAGCTAAATTGGTTTTGCTCTAACTTTGTTTGAAGCCTTGTTATTCACCCCATGCCTAACTGCCTTATCACATTGTCCAGTAAGTTCCAGAGAAAGCAATATTCTTCAGCCTTGGGCCCTCAGATGTTGCTGGATGATAGCTCCCATTGTCCATCCCCATTGCCTAAGCTGGCTGGGGATGATGGGAGTCGTAGTCCAACAACAAAGACTGAAGAAGGCAGCCCTGGAATAAACATATTTGCTTGGTCAGAGGGAAGGACCAAAGACAGAGGAGCTGATCAAGCTGGTTTGTCTCCCTTTCCTCCCTCTCAGCACAGGCCGCAGCCCATGCACAGTGTATATGCTGAATTAGCTGGCAGTTTTGCCCCTCCCATCACCTTTCAGGCAGGCTTTCTGGGGGTTTTCCAAGTGAGCACTACTTTCATGTTTGCTCATTTTAAGTATTTAATAGTTAAATTAATGATCCAAAGGACTCTCAAAAGGACTCTCGCTTCCTATTTGCTTCCGGGCGAGATTCAAGGTGCTGGTTTTGACCTATAAAGCCTTACCTCAATACCTTGTGGAACGCCTCTCTCGCTATGAACCTACCCATTCACTTCGTTCAGAATCTAAGGCCCTCCTCCGGGTACCAACCCATCGGGAAGCCCGGAGGGTGGTTACTAGATCTAGGGCCTTTTCTGTGGTGGCCCCTGAGTTGTGGAACAGCCTCCCCGAAGAGGTACGCCTGGCGCCTACACTTCTATCTTTTCGGCGCCAGGTAAAGACCTTTTTATGCTCCCAGGCATTTTAATCTTCTTAACTTTTTTAATCTTTTAATCTGTATTTTAATTTTTGTAGTATTTATTTTGTTTTTGCTGTGCTTTTCGTTGTTTGTATATGTTTTTGTATTTTTATTATGATATATTGTATTTTATTTTGTTTGTTCACCGCCCTGAGAGCTATTTCGCTAAGGGCGGTATATAAATTGAATAATAAATAAATAATAAATAATAAAAGTGGCTTGTCAGTTTTGTTAAACCTCTTCTAAATCAACATAACAATGAAAACCACTAGAAAATTAAAACAGACCCATCACAGCAATTGGGTGAGTGGGGGACAGATCTTGTCAGGACTCAGAGGAACAATGGGTCTTGGTGAAATGTATTATTTTATTTATTTATGTATTTATTATTTGATTTACAGCCCACCCTTCCTCCCAGCAGGAGCCCAGGGTGGCAAACAAAAGCACCAAAAATACTTTAAACATCATAAAAACAGCGTTTAAAATACAAGTAGACAGATATCACCCCTCACCACCTCTTTATTAGGAATTTTAGCCCAGAAGACTATGTGTAGCTATTTATTTAAAACAGGGATGGGGAGCTGTGGCCTCTTGATGCCCTTTAGCTATAACTCACATGCTGGCTGGGGGTGATGGAAGGGGGAGCCCAACATTTGGAGGGCCACAGGTATCCCTCTGATTTAAAATAGATCTATCTCTTGATTTTCCACCAATACAGAGCTCCAAGATTGCTACATTATCACTATAGATGCCTCCTGTCACATGATCATAACAAAATAGCCTAATTCTTCTTAAGAGTGTTTCCATGACCAAGTGGTAGTGTTCAACTGGATTGATGTTATTTGTTCATGGCACTTTAGGATTGCTAGAAATAACTGTTGCAGGATTATGCCCTTAAAAGCTGCATGATTAGTAGAAATGTAAAAGGCACAGCTTTTCCCATCCCTGGATCTGTGAGGCTGAAGAAAAGCAGCAGTTGTTACAGTTACATTCTTGCTTATTGTACAGCTTTAAAGTTATAGAAGCCTTGCCATAAGTAAAAAAATGGCAACCAAATGGGACTTGAGTCAGAATCTCCTCCTACCACCTTAAGTAGGATGGCGAGACATCCTTGATTCTGATCCTGAATATATTGCTCCAGAAAACAATGTTCCTTGTTTCAGTCAGAGCAGCTTCTAGAAGTGTAATCTAATTCTAGAGCCTTATTTATTGTGGAAATTTGAGTGTAGCAGTTCCATATGTGAAAAAGGGATCCAGTTTGCTGAATGCCAAACCCAATTATACAACCAATATACCAGAAAAAGGAAAGCTTATTCCCTGTCACGTTAGCCTGTACAGCTGTGGATACTTAGATCCAACATACTGTGGAAGTGATTTGAATTCTTGCCAAATAATCTTGTGCTACTCACTGCTTAGTACTTCCTGCATACCGATAATCACACCCTCCTAGGAAACAAGTGTTTAAATTCATGGTAACACAAAGACCTATTTTAAAGCCAACTGACTCTCACGATTATTATTGTTGCAAGTGCCTGCAGATCAGCGTATATCCTACGCTGAAGTTCAAATAACGTCGATCTAAAACATAACAACAATGAGCAATGAGTTTTTGCTTCACAAAGAAAATCCAAGCTACTGGATAACGGTAAGCTAATAACCATTAAGATGTATACACATCAAAGCAGGGGGTAAGGTTTTACCACCAAATGGTTTGTAGAAATGAAAACTACAAGCTTCATATAAATTTTTCACCAACCTGACTTCCCCATAGTCACACTCTTAATCGTTCGCTGAAGAATCTGCTTCTCTAAATGCTGGTTTTGTTTTCCTACTAGCGATTTGCAATTTCCTGGTAGTACTCTGCACCCGCTGCTGCGTGCGAGAAGCAACGGACTGTGAACAATATAAGAGCAATCGCCCATTCACAGTGCTCAAGTTGCCTGGTGATGCCTTATAAGGAATAAAGCTATTCCCCCCCCCTTTCTTAACTACAGTAGATGCTTCTTTGTGTTTAGGGATTATTTATCTTCCAGAATACTCAGCAACGCAAGACAACACTATATGGTTTCACATACCAATTTAGTTAAGCAATAGAGAATGTGTGTGCGCTAGATTTGGGGGGGAAATTGTAACATGCTAGATACTTTTTTTAAAAAAAACCAGCTGTTGCAAATTTCAGCAAGATGCACAAGCAGCGGTGCAGCTCTATAATTTTAGACCCGGGACGTAATGGTTTTATGGGGGGGCCCTTTAGACAGTCTTGAGAAGCTCTCCATTTATCTTTTCCCCACCAGTATTCGATGTTTGATGACTGTTTCTACATTCCTGATACATGAGAACAAAAGTAAACAAAAGACAGTGTGACAATCTGGATTTAAAAAAGATACAGAGCATATGCAGTTTTGCATTTTAAGTTCACTTAAATCATAGCACCATCATGACTATGGGAATAAAACTGATTTTAAATAAAACTACTGCCCTGATGCTAAACACATTTAATTAGGAATAAGCACCATTGTGTTTTAGAAAAGGACACATTTAAAAAGTAAAAATAATAAAATGAGCATCTTTAACCATGTACTTGCTCATCCAGAAACCCCCTGGCTATAAAATGTTTAAATGAAGCAAAGAAAGGATTCTGCAGTAACCAGCATTCATTCTTGGTGGACGCTGGCATACCCATGTCAGCCCCTTGTTTTTTGTTTCCGACACAAGTTCTGATGCAACTAGAGTATGTCCATAAGAGGAAAACCAAGACGGGGAGTGGCCTGGAAACCACTGAAAGAACCTGAGTATGTACAACCTGGAGAATATTAAGGAAAGGCGTGATAGCAGTCTTAAAATATCTGAAGGGTAGTAATGCAGAAGATGCAGCAGCCTTGAGCTGGTTCTAGATGGGTATTCACTGTCGCATCAGTACCCCTCAAGCATGCAAGGTTAAGCATGCAAGGTTTTTGCAGCAGACACACAATGCCATTGACATCAACATGCCAATCCATGTTAATCCACCAGTTCCGGGAAAATCTAAGTTAAAAATAATGTCAGTGACCCATTCAAAATGTCTCAAGAACCCATTGGCAATATTAAGCCCCCATCTGGAAGTCCCCCTAATCTCTTTTGCTTCAGATGGTATGACTGGAACCAGTGGGTGGAAATTGCAGGGAAACAGATTTAGCTATTAGGAGAAACCTGCTAATGGTAAGAGGTATTCAAGAGACAGAGGTACCTTCACTGGAGGTATTTAAGCAGAGGCCATCTCTCAGAGATAGTATAGTTGCATACTGAATTGCAGATTCTGTATTGACCTGGGTTGGACTTTAAGGCCTCTCATTCAACTTTGTAATTCTATGAATCTGCAAAGCATTACCTAGAGCAATTCTCCGTCAGTTCTATCTAGCACAGGAGAAATTCCCAGTGGACCACTCCACACCCTTACTTGTATTGGGTTCCACTAGCAAAAGAGCCTTTGTAAAGTGGAACCAGTAATGCATGAGTGGGTATTGGGTTCAGAATATGAGAGTAAGGGTTGGACTTCATGGCCTTATAGGCCCCTTCCAACTTTGCTATTCTGTGATTCTATGAATTATTTAATTTGTTAGCTTGTTACCACCATTACAGTGGGAGGCCATTTGGATTTTCTTCCTCAGGTACCAAAATATATTTGGGCTGTAAGAAGTACTGTAGATTTGAGGTCTAATTCAAATGATATCACACTGATGTAATTATTACTGCCAGGTGCCACGTAAGAAGGGTACTTAACACAGTAAGGGTACTTACTCAGGCCCAGAGGGGAGAAGATCTTGCCGGATTCAGTCATTAATACATAATGTATTAATCTGTGCTAAACATGTGTACTAGAGAGGACAATATAACAATATGGGTCAGATGATGTGAGACTGGCTTTTGGAAGCACTACCTCTTACAGTGGAAATGTTTTTGGAATGTTCTTGTGAATGTTTGTTTTACACTTTGTCAGACAGTTTAGTATTTCATTTGTCAGTCTCTAGCATGGGTAAGACTTTTAAACCGAGCACTAATAGTTGATTCTGGGCTCATTGTTGGACGCTGTCTTTTCCCTTGAATTGAGAAAAGAAGCCTCTCACCTTTAGTGTCTGTCTTGTCTGTACTAGCAGTTCCTAATCTTTCTCCCGCATGGGCCACTTGAAAGTTGCTGTGGGTATCGACAGACCACGTTTTTCTTCCTGTTGTAGTAACTGTAATGTGCTCCTGTGCTACATGCTGTATGATTTGTATTGCTTGTATTTCTTATGTACTGTATTTTATTGAATCACAATTTTATCACAGTAAAATACAATAAAAGAAATAAAAAGCCATAAAATACATTTAAAATCTCTATAAATATTTAATGTGATGGATGTGCTACCTCTTGTCATAGAAACGCAGGAAGGCGCCTTATCCTGAGTCAGACCATTGGTCCATCTAGCTCAGTATTGCCTGCAGTGGCTGGCAGCAGCTCTGCAGGGTTTCAGGCAGGAGCCTCTCCCAGCCTTGCCCGGAGATGCTGGGAACTGAGCTTGGGGCCTTCTGTGGGCAAGGCAGATGCTCTCCCTCTAAACTTTGGCCCTTCCCCCACCTTCAACCACAAATCCACAGACATGCCAAGGACCACATGAGTGAAGCCTGCTGTCCAAAGTTTGGGAACCCTGGTCTATTCCTCCTCTGAGGGGCTATGAAAGCTGGGCTTTTGCAAAGAGGTGCTAGGAGGAGTGCTTATGAACTGTTTCAAGAATTGTTTGCTTTTTTACTGTCTTAGATTCTCCTTTTAACACAATTTTAAGTATTTTATACATTTTATAGCAGAATCAAATTTTCTTTGTTTTACTAGTTTTGGGGAAGCTGTTTCACTGATAAAATTTCTTTGGTTTTCTATTTTTAGATATTGTCATGGTTCATAAACACTCTTGTGCCAGGAATTTGTCCTCTTTCTAAACAAAGCAAAAATGTTAAACTCTGTAACAGCTTACGGCAATTTTTCAATTCCTATTTCAGTTTCTATCTCTAATGCATACAATTGTTTGGGAAAAGATGTACCAGTTTCTTCTGATAATTCTGTTGAAAATATTTTTTCTAGATTGCCTTCTTTTAATAATGGTGCAAATTTTGGAAGCAATCCTTTTTGCATTCTGTTTCCATCGAGAGCGGATATGATTGAAAAATACGGAAATGGACGATCCCGACTTATGGTGACCCTATTAATAGGGTGTTCATGGTAAGCGGTATTCAGAGGGGGTTTACAATTGCCTTCCTCTGAGGCTAGTCCTCCCCCCTGGCTAGGGCCTGCTCAGCTTGCCACAGCTGCACAAGCCAGCCCCGTCCTTGTCCGCAACTGCCAGCTGGGAGGCAACTGGACTCATTGGGACTATGCAGCTTGCCCACGGCTGCACAGGTGGCAGGGCACGTAACCCCTGAGCCACTCACAGTGGGGGTGATCTTTAGCTGGCCCTTGACACCCAGGAGACAAGAGCAGGGATTTGAACTCACAGACCCTGGACTCCCAGCCAGGCTTTCCTCCCCACTGTGCTATACCATTAGTAGCTACCAAATCACTAAAAAAGCAATTTTATGCTTCTAAGTAAGTAGTCCAGTAGTCTTTATTAGGATGTTGCTATTCTCTTTTCTATTCTAGCTTGGTTTACAGTACCTGTTTGCCACAAAAGAGGTGACAGGCTTCTGTCAGTAGTAGGTGTGGTTATTTATTTTATTTTAAAATCCAATTTACGTTGTGTATTTAAGCTTCCAAAAAGCTTTCTAAAAGGTACCTTACCAGAGACTTCTGAGTAAGCTTAGCAGTCATGGAATAAGAGGAGAGGTCCTCTTGTGGATCGGGAACTGGTTGAGTAACAGAAAGCAGAGAGTGGGGATAAATGGACAGTTCTCCCAATGGAGGTGTATAGGAAGTGTAGTCCTGCAAGGATTGGTATCAGGACCTGTGCTTTTTAAATGGTTCATAAATGATCTAGAATTAGGGACAAGCAGTGAGATAGCCAAGTTTGCTGATGATACCAAATTGTTTAAGGTGGTTAAAAGAAAAAGGGATTACAAAGAGCTCCAAAAGGATTTCTCCAAACTGGGTGAATGGGCGGTAAAATGGCAAATGCAATTCAATGTAAGCAAGTATAAAGCGATGAACATTGGGTCAAATAATCTTAATGTCACATATACGCTCATAGGGTTTGAATTGGATGGCCAGGAACAAGACCTTGGGGTTGCAGTAGATATTTCAGTGAAGATGTTGACTCAGTGGGTGGCAGCTGTGAAAAAGGTTAATGCCATGAGTGATGGCCACCTCCCAATTACCCTGGGTTCTGTGCTGCCTGGTGAAAGGAGATCCAACCACAACAGAGTGTATTCCTCTAGTTGCCCACCTCTTCCCCACTTAAGAGCTTGGTGCCACCAGATTTGGGGGGGGCTTGACTGTAGGCTGTCCTTCATCAGTCAGCCTAAATAACCTTCCTTGGGTCTAGCACAATTTTATGGCTTCTAGACATGGGGATGTTAAAATAAGAAGAGACCACGTTTATAAAACAAGATCAAAAATTGAGTAAAACAGGAAAATATGGAATTTTGAGGAAAAGATTATATGCAAAGTTACAGAACATCAACAAATTCCCCAATGGAACAAAAGAACTAACAAACATAAGGTTAAACGTAATCCTTTCCCCCTCAATTACATACCCTAGGGTGACAAATCTTACTGTCCTTTGTCGACCTCTGTACAAACACAATAAGATGATTTTTGCCACCTCTTTCTGCCAGGCATACAAAAACCTTTTGATATCTCTTGAGTTCCACTGTGAACTTCCACTGCAAGGCTGGCCCCCTGCTCATATAAGCTTTGGCTACCAGCCCCCTGGCAATCACCAGTTCCACCCAGCAGGCTACAGGAAGTCATAGTGCCCCTTAGATCAGAGACATTCTGTCTCATACACTACTGCCTTCTTATTTGAGCAACCAAGTCAGGTCAGATATAGCAAGTTAATCTTTTATTCTCTAAACAAACAGGCAAGAAAGATATGCAACAGACAAGATATACACAACAGTCCATATGAAAGAATCCATACAAACATTCTAAACAAAGACCATTTTCTTCACACCATGCTAGGAATCATTAGGAAAAGGATTGAAAATAAAATTGCCAATATTATATTACCATTATACAAATCTATGGTGAGACTACACTTGGGATACTGGGTACAGTTTTCATTGCTTCAGCTCAAAAAGGTTATTGTATTGCTGGAAAGCACCTTGAAAGCAATGCAGTGATTACTAGGAGCCAACATGGATTTATGAAGAACAAATCCTGCCAAACTAATCTCATCTCATTTTTTGATCAGGTAACCTCCCTTGTAGACTGTGGGAATGCTGTGGACATAATATATCTAGACTTCAGAAAAGCTTTTGACAAAGTGCCCCATGATATTCTGATGTGCAAGCTGGATAAATGTGGGCTGGATGGAACAACTATTAGATGGATCCACAGTTGTCTCCAGAATCGTACTCAAAGAGTGCTTATCAATGGTTCCTTCTCAAACTGGGCGGAAGTAATAAGTGGGATACCACAGGGCTTGGTCCTGGGCCCAGTGCTCTTTAACATTTTTATTAACGACTTGGATGAGGAGGTACAGAGCATGCTTATCAAATTTGCAGATGATACAAAATTGGGGGGCATAGCTAATACCATGGAAGACAGAAACAAAATTCAAAGAGAATTTTGATAGGCTGGAGCATTGGGCTGAAAACAACAGAATGAAATTCAACAGGGATAAATGCAAAGTTCTACACTTAGGAAAAAGAAACCAAATGCACAGTTATAAGATGGGGGATACTTGGTTCAGCAGTACGACATGTGAGAAGGATCTTGGAATTGTCGTTGATCACAAGCTGAATATGAGCCAACAGTGTGATGTGGCTGCAAAAAAGGCCAATGCTATATTAGGCTGCATTAACAGAAGTATAGTTTCCAAATCGTGTAAAGTACTAGTTCCCCTCTATTCAGCTCTGGTTAGGCCTCATCTTGAATACTGCATCCAGCTCTGGTCTTCGCACTTCAAGAAGGATGCAGACAAACTGGAACGGGTTCAGAGGAGGGCAACAAAGATGATCAGGGGACTGGAACCAAAGCCCTATGAGGAGAGACGGAAAGAACTGGGCATGTTTAGCCTGGAGAAGAGAAGACTGAGGGGAGATATGATAGCCCTCTTCAAGTAAGAAAGGTTGTCACATAGAGGAGAGTCGGGATCTCTTCTTGATCGTCCCAGAGTGCAGGACACGGAATAATGGGCTCAAGTTGCAGGAAGCCAGATTTCAGCTGGACATCAGGAAAAACTTCCTAACTGTTAGAGCCATATGACAATGGGACCAATTACCTAGAGAGGTAGTGGGCTCTCCGACACTGGAGGCATTCAAGAGGCAGCTGGACAGCCATTTGTCGGAAATGCTTTGATTTCGATTCCTGCATTGAGGGGGTTGGACTTGATGGCCTTGTAGGTCCCTTCCAACTCTACCATTCTATGATTCTATGAAAAGGTTCAGAAATGGGCAATCAGAATGTTCATGGGGTTGGAGCAGCTCCCTTATCAGGAAAGGTTACATCTTTTGGGGCAAGTAAAGGGAGGCATGATAGAAGTGTATAAGAGTATGCATGGTGTTGATAAAGTGGACAGGGAGAAGTTTTTGTCCCTCATAATACTAGCACCCAGGGACATCCAATGAAGCTGAATGTTGGAGGATTCTGGGCAAACAAAAGAAAGTTCTTCTTCACAAAGGTCATAATTAAACCATGGAATTTGCTCCTACAAGATATGGTGATGGTTACCAACTTGGATGGCTTTAAAAGTGATGTGAGAATTCTCCTGCTTTCTGTTGGTACTGAGTTATTAAGCTCAGAGTACCTTCAGAGCCCCCAAACCCTCTGGTATCAACTGGGAGTTTTAGTGAGTCCCTCATTCCCAAAGAGGAATTCTGGAGCTCTGTTCATCACAGGGTCCTAATCAAAACGCAAGAGGTTCACTTTCTCTCCCTGTGGGCTATATCCCCCTGCCATCTCCTTATCTTTAGCACAGATTGAGCTTCGTTCTTGTTATCAGGCAAGTAAGGTTGTCCCTTCCTTTGTTTTTCCTTCCAATCAGTTTGAGTTTGAGGTCCCTGTAAGCTGTGCCCTGCTCTGACATTTGCTGTGGTGAAGCAAGCTTTATATCCAAAGGTAAGTGTGCACTCTGTTCTGCTTTCCTCAGCTCTCTACACCTCTGCAAGTCAGCAGTGGGAGAACAGAGCACACATATTACGTGGCCAATGAAAACCAAGGCTGACCCAGGCCTGGCCGTGTTTACTTGCAGTTGGACTGATGGCTGCAGCATGTGGATGGTAGCCACCTCTGCTTCTGAACTCTCAAGAGAGAATTAGACACATTAATGGGAGATAAGGGTATCAGTGGCTACTAGCCATGATGGTTATGCTCTCACTTTACTGTCAGAGGTAGTATGTCTCTAAATTCCAGTTGCTGGGAATCACAAGTGGGAAGAGTGCTATTGTACTCGGTTCCTGCTTGCAGGCTTCCATTAGGCATCTGGTTGACCACTGTGAGAACAAGATGCTGGAGCCACTGTTAGTCATGTAGCCACTAGCATATGTCCTGGTGCCGATCTGCACTATATATTTAAAACAGTGACATACTGCTTTAAACAGTCATGGCTTCGCCACAAGAATAATGAGAATTATAGTTTGTTAAGGGTGCTGAGAGTTGCTAGGAGACCCCTGTTCCTCTCACAGAGCTGTAATTCCCAGAGTTCTCTGGGAAGAGGGCTTGACTGTTAAGCAATTCTGGAAAAGGGGGTAGTCCAAGAAGGGAGGAAGAGCCCCTGGGCACATAGTTGTATGGGCAAATGTTAGGAGTCTGATGCCTAACTTCAATGTGTTATTTTTGAGAGGAGGAGGGGTGGAAGGGGTGACATTCTTGGTGTTGGGAGGAAGGGGGTGCCTATAGTTATGAAAGGAGCCCTGAGCTGATGTGGACCAGAGTAATGTCACAATCATGGCCCTGGCCTTATTTACATCTGGACCAGTTGCACTTGTCCTAATTGACAGACCTTCTTAAGTGGGTTGCGGTGAGAGGCGTTTGCCATCCTGGCACCCTCCCCTTTGTCAGACATGCTTGGAGCAACCAATTCTAGCCACAGTTTGTCATCAATGAGATCCCTTCACATTCTACAGTTCTTGAAATGTTGTGGTGAACAATCTCATCATAAGCGATGGTAGCTTTATCGCTAGCCAGCTCCTGTAACCAAAGAAGCATCCCCATATGGTTGGAAAAGTGCCACCCTATTTTGGGGTATGCTGATTGCATCACAACCATAACTACTATATAGCCATGAAGCCAGTTGTCCTGTCCATGTGCTGCCTCCTCCCACTCCTGCTACCTGACCTTGCTTTGATCTTGCACTGGCCATCTTTGAGTTCCAGACTAAGCAAAGTAAAGACATCTACAAAGTAGCCATCCAGGATCTGATTACGGGTTCTACGAGACAGGTAGAGGCTGAGGGGGTGGTTATCACCATCAGCAATGGGATGGCCATAGGTGCAGAGCTTGGAAAAGTTACTTTTTTGAACTACAACCCCCATCAGCCCAATCCAGTGGCCATGCTGGCTGGGGCTGATGGGAGTTGTAGTTCAAAAAAGTAACTTTTCCAAGCTCTGCATAGGTGCCTAAATTCAAACTGCCACCCCATACTTCCCCCAGATATACAGCAATCTGTTCCTGTATCAATCTGCAAAGCTATCATAGAACCATAGAATGGTAGAGTTGGAAGGGGCCTATAAGGCCATCAAGTCCTCCTGCTACAAGTGCTCTCCTTCCGGCGCCAGGTCAAAACCTTCCTATTCTCTGAAGCATTTTAAGTTACACTGATTTACTTTTTAAAATGTTTATTGTATTGGATTGATGATTGTATTTTAGTATTATTTTGTTATTCATTGTATTTTTATGCTATTTTATGTTCACCGCCCAGAGAGCTATTGCTAGTCGGGCGGTATATAAATTTAATAAATAAAAAAATAAATAAGTCCAACCCCCTGCTCAATGCAGGAATCCAAATCAAAGCATTCCCAGCAGATGGCTGTCCAGCTGCCTCTTGAATGCCTCCAGTGTCGGAGAGCCCACCACCTCTCTAGGTAATTGGTTCCATTGTCATATGGCTCTAACAGTTAGGAAGTTTTTCCTGATGTCCAGTTGAAATCTGGCTTCCTGCAACTTGAGCCCATTATTCCGTGTCCTGCACTCTGGGACAATCGAGAAGAGATCCCGGCCCTCCTCTACGTGACAACCTTTCATGTACTTGAAGAGGGCTATCATATCGCCCCTCAGTCTTCTCTTCTCCAGGCTAAACACACCCAGTTCTTTCAGTCTCTCCTCATAGGGCTTGGTTTCCAGTCCCCTGATCATCCTTGTTGCCCTCCTCTGAACCTGTTCCAGTTTGTCTGCATCCTTTTTGAAGTGCAGAGACCAGAACTGGACGCAGTAGTCAAGATGAGGCCTAACCAGAGCTGAATAGAGGGGAACTAATACTTCACGCGATTTGGAAACTATACTTCTGTTAATGCAGCCTAATATAGCATTGGCCTTTTTTGCAGCCACTTGCACTGTTGTCTGAGTTTCACTATTTACTGAAAATTTTCCTCAAAGAAAATTTCCTCTTCCCGTCTTAGCATAAGTCCTGTAAAAATATTAAGAGCCCTGCTGGATGAAGACCTACCATCCAGCATTCTGTTTCCCACAGTGGCCAACCAGCTCTTTTTATGAACATTGGACAAGCCATTTTCTGAGCTAGCAATTTCTTTCCAGCAGTGACCTATAGATGACTCTAGAGCTGGGGTGGGGAATGTTTTCAGTCTAGAGGGCTGAATCCTGAGTCCATCCCCACCCTTAGTGGGTCACTTTGACAGGTGGGTGGGATTGCCCACTTGTTCATCATCTGGTGTCACCATGATGTTAGGTGAACCATTTTTCCTTTGCAGTGTAGCTTGACCTCAAACTACGCTGCAAACCAATTTTTCCTCGTCAGCCCAAGTAGTGCTTGAAGTCAGCTGACTGATGCTGTCTTCAAGCCCTGTTTTTGAAAGGGATCAGCTACACTCTGGCATTCCTGATTGGAACTCCTGCTCAGAGTGTAGCTGATCCCAGCAAGGCTTGCTTTGGGTGTGAAATTTAAAGGGCACCAAATACAAGCCTTCCAATGCATGTATGTCAGGTGTGAGGTAGATAGGCATGGCTTGGGAAAAAGAGATGCAGTAGAGCAAGGCTGGGGAACTTGAGATAGCCAGTGGGCCAGATCCCTATCTCCCCTACCCCTTATAGGCCAAATTTGACCCATGGGCTCACCCACCACCAGTAGACATGACAACAGCCTTTCCACTGTGCTCTGTCCTTTGTGTGTGACCCTGGAGGCTTTGTTCAGTTATCATATTCAATACCTGATTGTAATGCAATTCGGTAGGTAAGAAGGAAGACCATACCTATTCCCCTTAAACCCAGGCTATCCCAGGTGTTCAACTGCCTTTTCCCAACTGCCATTCTGTCCTACATAGAATGTTAAGCTCATGTGTCATGAGTCATTGTAAATATATTACATGTCTGAATCCCTCTCAGAACTGGGGCTCTCATTCCATGGTTTTCCTTACTTCCTTCACCTTGCCTGACCTGCTTGCTTTGTGTGTGTGCGCGCGCATGCCAAATCTGTGGAAGGGAGGGGCACGAAGGCCATGGCAGCAGTAACAGCCCCTCTGCAGCATCCGCTCTGCCTGCTGAAGCTCACTTCCCTGTTCTCATTGTTATTCCTCCTCCTCCTCTTCTCAGGGGCTGCCCGTAAGTCAGAGAAGGCAGGAGAAAGGCTTGAAACTTTTTGTCACGGAAAGGGGGGGGCTCCTATGCTTTTCTCCTCAGTCAAGCTCCTCCAATTCATCATGTTCTTGTCTTATGGGCCAAGTGCTTCACTGTTACCATCCTGAGAGGGGCATAAACTGTGAGGGGGGTAGAAAAGCCAGAGTTTATCCCACAAAACCTTTTTGTAGCTGCTTCTGCAAAATGGTCCTGGTTGGAGTGGTGTGGGAATAGAGGCAAAATGCTTGAAACAGCAGTTTGGAAATGAAAAACTGCCTAACTGCCTACTGCCATTGCCAGAATTTTAATGGGTATATTTGTGCCACTTTTTTTAAAAAAGAAAAGAATCAATGCAGAAGTTCCTGTGGTTTCCCACAGCTGCCTAAGAGGCAGACGTTTAGAAGGTAAAGCCTCTTTCTTTGGGTAGATGAGGATAGGCAAGATGGGGAAGAAAAATAGCATCTATTAGCTGTTGCTTGTCACAAGCAGCAGTGAAAGGCTACAGAGCCCCAGACAGGTGGCAGTCCTACTGGGAAAAATAAGTGAGGGGACCAGAGCTCCTCTAACTTTAATAGTTGTCTATAAGATGGTATTTTGGCAGGTGCAGTTTCTCTACCAAGTAAGAAAAAGCAGATCTTAGTAAAATCTCTTCTTATCTGAGAGCTCTACCAATTTTAGAATAACTTATTTTGTTATCAGTATGTTCAAGCAGCTGGTGTTGATGTAGATGACTTAGATCCTGGGTAACTCAAGGGGTGTTTTGCCCCATTATGAACCCCATGAAATTTGAGATCAAAATAGGGACTTTTTGCACATCCCAATTTTTCCTGGATGCTAGGCTGGCTTCTGCACATAACAGACTTTTTTGTAATTGACCCAGAATTGTAACATTCACTTCTTCAGGAGGTTGTTTTACCTCTTCCTGTTCTTTCATACACAGACAGGCTAAGACAATTCTGTTTGTTGGGCATTTGGGAGATGCTTTTCTTTGCTGTGTTGTTTTATGTTAATGTTTTAGTTGCTTTAATCTGTATGCTTTATTCTTGTACACTGTTTTGAGAATTATTGTTGAAAAGCAGTTTACATATCTCATAAATTGGGGGTTGCCAATGCAGTACTTAGAGGTGCCATCGCGCCTATGAAGGCCATCACTGGTACCCCCAGAAAGGGGCCCCAGACTCTAAACTTAAAATAAGGCAGTGTTCGTGTGTGGAGCAAAAGTGATTCTACAGCCTTAATGAAATTGACAATGATGTTAACACCTGTGCTGGCCCATGAAAAAAAATAAGTACTTATAGCAAATTACACACTTGCAAAACTCCATGTAGCAGGACAAGCATAAAAGAAAACAGATACAAATAATTAATTATTTTAATAGACATTGTTAAATAGTTTCTCGGATTTTGTTTTGAATTTTTTTTCTTTTCAAACTAATTATTTTTTCTGTGTTGCTATAGCTGGAAATCCATGTTTTTTGAATAAAATATGCCAGTTAAGAAAAAGGACAATACACCTGAAGAGAAAAACCAGAGACCTTTCACCAGATTCAGAAACTCAGTATGATAACATTACATCTATCCCAGAAGGTCAACAAACCTTTAATCAAATAGTTGGAACAGAAGAAAGAACTGGTAATTTAAAGTGCTTCTTAAAGCTGTTGATTCAGACTGTAGTTGAAGGACTTTATCTCTGCTGCACTGTTGTTCTTTGTGGGGGTTGGGTGTAGTGGTTAGAGTGTTGGACTAGGACTTGGGATAAATGTGAATGTCCTGCCTTCAAGTCAATTCCGACTTATGGCGACCCTATGAATAGGGTTTTCATGAGGCTGAGAGGCAGTGACTGGCCCAAGGTCACCCTGTCAGCTTCATGGCTATGTGGGGATTCGAACCCTGGTCACCCAGGTCGTAGTCCAACACCTTAACCACTACACCACATACCAAGACTCAAATCCCCACTCAGCCATGAGTCTCATTGCGTGCCCTTGAGCCAGTCACTGTTTCAGAAGATATCAATGGGGATGTAACTATAGATAAATAAATAATTGCTTCCAATTCTAGAGCTGCAATAGTAAGGATCACTGTTTACAAATCCTCAAGTTAGGAACTTTTCTTTACACCCCAGTGTTCTATTGGTAATTCATTTTACAGTGTTACTGTTAACTGCATTTTATGCTGTTTTTATTTTGGTTGTTGGCATCATATGTCTTTTATTCTCTTATACACCGCTTCAATATTGTTGGATATTAAGCAGTCTACAAATATTTTAAATAAATAAATAATCTGTGTCCTGATAATAAGCAGAAGTAAGCAAGTCTAAGATAACTGAATTTAATGGGCTTAGCTGCACCTATTTTCTGCATAGGATTACAGCCTTAGAGTGTCTCTAGACTGTCAGTGTTTTGCAGGTGGGATTCAAGCACATACTGTATTTGAACTTCAAATTTACACAATTAAAGCTCTCTGTCACCCTTGCATCACAATTCCACTTTAAAAAAGCAACAGACTTGCAGTTTGCAAAGTGATGGGGAGATGCATTGGAAAGTACAGAACGAAGAAATGATTAACAGGAAAATTTGTAAAAACACCCCCCAAGCTAATCAGGATGAATATAGGGCAAATGCTCATTGTCATAACTGCCCTTTAAACAAATCAGAACAAATGATAAACACTGGACATAGTCTAACCACCACAGCTTTGTGTTAGCACATCAGGATGAATGCTGAATGAACAGGTTGTCTGAAGGAGCCTTAAGTATCATTGGACCTGATCTGGAGAGCTCTGTTGCATACATGCTAAGCAAGACTTTTACTTATTGATTTTTAAACTGCAGCCCCAGTCATTGACACATCAAATGATTGTAGTTTTTTTAACAATTATTTTGCAAGCCTCTTGCAAACAGACTCAAGGGCTAAGATTTGAGAAGCTCAGGAAAAAGTCTATTAACATGTAAAAACTACATAAAAGCAGACCTTTTAAAACTAAGGAACTGATTCAAGAGGGGGTGATTGAGATTGCAGATGAGGAGGGAGACAACTCTTTCCCTAACCGCTGTTTCCTGTTCCACATCTCTCCCTGTCCCAGCAATCAATCAATCAATCTTTATTGATACGGTCATAGACCAAAAGACATTTATAAATAAAACTACATACGTTTATAATAAAAGGTTACAAAGTTGCAGTCATGTTAAAACAGTAAAACAATAAAACAACAAGGAAAACAGTTACAGTTGGGTGGCGGAAGCTTCTGAAAGGATAGATGCCTTCCGAATTGATTGAGCCGCAAAAATAAATTTAGCAACTGACAGGATAGTATCCTTATTAGCTGCTGACAAAAGATGTAAAAGTAAACAGTTAAGCGGTTTGTAGGCGTATTTATTTATGATGGGGGTTATGAATTTGGAGCGAATATCGTCATATAGGGTGCACTCAAAGATGACATGAGAGAGAGTTTCTATGGCGCTGACACCACAAAGGCATAATCGGTTTGCATACGGGATACGTTTAAATCTCCCTTCAAGTAAGGCAGAGATAAGACAGTTAAATCTAGCCTTTGTAAAGGCTAGACGATATTTGGGGATCGTAAGAGTTTCCAGATAAGGGGCACTGAGCATAGGCACAAAGCTCAGACCAAAGTGAATAGGAGAGCAGGTCGAGGTGGCTGCAGTTATGGAGCGTTGGAAGTCCATATCGTTGATACGAGTCCGGATAGAATGTTTAACTGTCTCTGGAGCGAGGGACATCAGATGTTCAATTGAGAGGCCAATACTTGCAAGGTAATTTGTAAACGTACGGGCCCATTTCGAGGTAAAAGAGTCTTCCCAGAGTAAAGGGAGATAGCCAGTAGATTTTTCATAAGACATTTTAAACCAGAAATTTAGGGCGGCCAACCACGCTTGAGACTCAAGTGAGACTAGGCCAGATTCTAGCCTAAGGACCGCCGCAGGAACGCACCTGGGAACGCCAAAAATTTGTCTGAGAAACAAGGAGAGAACTGCCTCCGCAGAAGAGTTGAAGGCGCCAATCCATAAAGGTACCCCGTAGAGAAGTTGAGAAATAGTTTTGGATCTAAAAACCTTTAGGGCTGCCGGAATGTATTGTCCTCCTTTAGTGAAGAAGAACCTTCGAATACCACTGGCTGAGTTGCGAGCAGTAGAAATAGCCCCTCGGATATGGGGATTCCAGGACAGAGAGGAATGAAAAAGTATACCAAGGTATTTGAAATGAGAAACCTGTTCTATTTTATGGGTATTAATTGTCCATGCGTGAGCAGGAGAGTGCTTGGCAAAAGCTAAGATCTTAGTTTTGGAAAAGTTTATAGATAGTTTGTTATCATGACAGAAACTCATAAAAGCTTTAGTTAGGCGTTTGAGTCCTACTTTAGAAACAGAAAGGAGAACAGCGTCATCTGCATACAATAACAAGGGACAATGCAGGTTTGCTAACTTAGGGGGGTAGAAGTCCGGGGATTGACAATAGAGGGACAGATCATTCATGAAAAAATTAAATAAAAGTGGGGCTAGTATGCAGCCTTGTCTAACTCCTTTTGTTGTAGTAATGGGGTTTGTGAGATGACCTTCACGACTACATCTAACACGAAAGGATGTGTGGTGGTGCAGACGGCTAATTAAGAAGAGGAGTCTCTTGTCGATCGTAGATTTTGCGAGTTTCGCCCATAGTATCTCCCTAGGGATGGAATCAAAAGCCGATTTCAAGTCGACAAAGGCAACAAACAGGCCGTTACCCCAGCGGTTCTTGTATTTTTCAGCTAAGTGATTTAAAATCACACAGTGTTCTATCCCAGACCTACCTTTCCGGAAAGCTGCCTGCTCCCTCCCAAGGATATTATCCTCCTCCAACCAAGATGAGAGTCTCTCTTTTAAGTAGCAGGCATATAGTTTGCCAATAATGGAAAGGAGGCTAATTGGGCGGTAATTTGCTGGGTCCTCTTTGTTCCCTTTTTTAAATATAGGGATAACTATGGATTCAAGCCAAGACTCAGGGAAGCATCCGGAGTTATTGATCAGAGTAAAGAAATTTGCTAGAAGAGGGGCCCACCAAGCTTGGTGCGCCTTCAACATTTCAGAAAGTATGTTATCAGGTCCAGGAGCTTTGCCGGATTTCAAGCTAGCAATCAAATCAATAATTTCTTTTTGGGTTACAGGTGGCCAAGTGGGAAGATTTGTTAAATTATCAATAAAGGAAACAGCATTTACAGTCTCGTTGTTTGCAGAAAAATATTTCTCCCAGAGGTATGGGGAAATGTGGCAAGGGGCCGGATTTAGTGGGCTCATAGAACCAGAAATCAGCTCCCAAAAACACTTCGAATTATTTGATCTCGAGGCTTGAATTAAGGCTTCCCAATCTTCGTGCATCACCTGCCTTTTTTTGATGACTATCATATGCTTGTAGTATTTTTTGATAATAAAATACTCAGGGGGGAGGGTGGTTAAATTTTGGTGTCGATATTGAAGGTATAGCCGTCTCAGCTGTTTCTTAGCATCAAGACAGTCCTTATCAAACCATCTGGGAAAACCAGTGGTAGGAGGAGCCCTGAAGGAAGAAGATGGTGGGATAATAGAGGCTTTAAGTTTGGTAATTAAGGAGTTATACGCTATTGACGCTAAATATGAATCAGAAGCATGCATGATCTCCCTCTGTAAGGACAGGGCAGAGGGGGAAGTGAGAAATAAGGCCACATTAGAGGCTACTGTGGGAGTCCAAAATGTCCTTTTATGGGTAGGGTGGATTAGATTTGCCATTGGTTTATGGGTAAGGAGCAAGTGACCGCGTTCAGGTAGATAAAAGGAAAAGGTAAGGGGAAGGTGATCACTATCCTGTCTGGAGCCGACAGAAAAGTCCAAAATAAACCTGAACAGGGAATGCGAGATCAAGGCGTAATCGATGACACTGCACCTGAGGCCAGAGATGTAGGTAAATTCCGCACATGAATCTATCTGCTTATGACCGTTCAACATTATTAGGCTGTGTCTAGCAAGGAATCGGTATAAACATATTCCACCATAATTTATCTTGGGGTCCTTGGAAGTCCTAGCATAGCCTGGGAGGTATGGGGCGGTGTCCTCGCCCCCCCAGAGGTTTGAAGCAAATAGCGCATCATTGTGGGGGCCAGACCTGGCGTTGAAATCACCCATAACAATGAGAGGCGCTTTGGGGAATTTAGCCTCGAGTGATGTTAGATAATTGGTAAGAACGTCCCAGTCACAGTCAATTTGTGCCCGAGAGGCATGAGGGGGAATATAAACATTTACTAACAGAAGAGAAAATGTGCTAAAAGATAATAAAACAGCCTGTGCAATGTTTTTACAAGGGGTTAAACTTATAGAGCGAGCTGTTACAGAAGTAGAGATGAGTATGGCTAGGCCTCCTTTGGGTCTGCCTTTGGAACTGGGTTGGGAATAGGTCGCTGGTAAACATGAACAAGAGAAACCATCCACTATTAATTTAAGGGTACACCACGTCTCCTGTAAGAAAATTAAGTCAAATTTGTTCAGAAAAGTAATAAAGCCAGGAATTTTTTGCTTGGCATTCCACCCTGCAATGTTCCAGGAGAGAAGGTGGAATGTAAAATTAGGTGAGAGAACAGAAACCTGGCATGCATTAATAATTGGATTCGTAGGATGAGAAATTTCCTTTGCTGTATAAGATTTGCATAGTGAGTGCTGTGGTGTCCTGAAATGAGGGTTTACCATTTTTTCAGGAGATTCACAGGATAGAATCGGGTTTTTAGAATTTAATAAGGGTTGTCAAGTCAGTTCAGGAACCTCATGTACTATCACATCACATATTGTGCTAGGTCTACAAACATTTGAGTAACAATGTGGCAGTACCTTTAAGGGAACTTTCAGAGGAGAAACTTGAATGCTGGATGGTGAGTTCAGTTCATAGTCCTCCAAGTATCTGGAGCATGTCCTTTTTGCCCTTAGATTGTTTAACAGATTCTGCATTTTGTTTATGACCTCACTTTGTTCATTCTCAGTGAATGTATGGAAACTATTTAATAGTTCCTCCTCTCCCTCACAAGCAAAGTCAAATGCAAGATCGTGATTTTCCTTACTGTTTACCAGAGAAGGAGGTGACTGTAACGGAACGAAAATGGGAGCTGGTGGTGGGGAGGAGCTTACTTCATCCAAAATAATAAGATCAGAGTTTATGGAGTTAAGTGTTTCAAGGTTTAATGTTTCTTGTGCTGGGGGAGTCAAAGGGGATAAATTCTTTTCCAGCATAGTTGGTCCTAATGATAGAGAAGAGCAGTTCATGTTTAATGTGCTTTTAAGAGGAAGCTGTTCCAGGAATGGATCCAAGTTTCCAGAGTTTGATATATTTTTGCTGCTGTTCGAGGAAAACTTCCTCCTCTCATGTGAAGAGATAAGGTTTGTTGTTGGAGTTCTCTTTGTGAACAAGGAAATTGGACTGGCCAGGTTTGTGAAATGTCTCTGAACGGATATTCCATGGTAGCTGAGAAGGGATTTATTTGCAATTATCCGTGCTGTTGTCTCAGCCGATTTAAAGGTAAGTAAAGCAGACGTTTTTGTTGAGGGGTTGTAAAGGAATTCCACATACGAGATATCGTCAGGCCGTAAATCCATTACACCTAACGACTGGAGGGCGTAACACACTCTTTGCTTCCTGATGTTTACTTTTTCTTTGATGTTAAGAAGAGGAAGATTCAGCAGTGCAAGTTTGTTTGAATTATATTTGAGAAGCCAATTCCCATTTGTATTATCTCGTCGTGAAATCTTGTTATTGGTAGAGCATATTCCGCTATAGGACCTCGGGTTGGGGTGAGTAAGTAGCTCTGGGAGATTTGGACTTTTTTTGCTTTCTGGTAAGGCTTTGCAATAAGATCTAGGGGGTGTTCTCGCTGTAGATGAAGCAGATAAATTCTTTGTTTGCGAAGCTGTTTGCTGTTGAGCTTTAAGTACTTTAAAAAGTTTCTGAAAGTTCATCTTCTTACTCCTTGGCGGTTTGTAATTTTTTATGTTTTTGGATTTTTTCTCCTTAGGTGCAATACGAGGTTTCTTTATGTTTGCACACTTCAGTGTTGTTGTTGTTTTGTGGGGGGGAAGAGTGTAGTTTAGGCTCAAATATAGTTTGGATAGTTCTTCCATAAATGATTTTAGAAGGTTGTTTGTTTCTTCCAAAAAAGCTTTGATGTTTTCAGTCTCTTTTGCCACAATGGCTAATTGTAACTGCAGACATTTTTGGCCAGTTAGAAGTAGTTTTTGGCCAATTTGTGCCAGTTCCGTGGTTTCAGTAACTTCTGTAGAGCAGGCAGAAGAAGGCTGTGATTGAGTAAAAACGGGAGTCTGGCTGTCGATGTCTGTACCATGCACAGTAGACAGAATGTCTAAGGGGGAATGTAAGTCAGTGTCCTTGTACAGAGAGGAAGATGGCGTCTCCTTGCTTTCAGGTACCTGCGGCAGAGAGTTGATCAGACTAGGTGTATGCGTCTGCCCAAAAAGGGGATCTGTGGATGTTCCATACTCCAGGCTTTGTATAATTTCTGGGTCATCCCTTGCCTGGAATTCCTCACTCAAGCAGGTACAGAATTGTTCTGTTTCGATTTGGGAAGGGGTTTTCTCAATAGATCGTGACGCATTTCTCTTTGTCTTATCCGCTTTGGTTGGTAAAAAGAAGTTTGTAATTTTAAGCTGTTGATCCCCATTCCCAGATTCTTCCAAAACCTGGTCTGATTTATGGTCATGTTCATAACATCTTTTCCTTGTTTGAACCATTTTAAAAACTATAAGGTTTGCCTTTTAAACTCTAAGATGAACGGAGGTATAATTATAAATTGTCGACTCCAAGGCTAAGTAGTTTTATCTTAGGAATCCTTAGATTTTGTTATGGTAAATTATATTCCTTGAGTTAGTAATGCGAAGCGGAGTTGTGACTCACCGGCTGATAAAGAGTCTGTTTTCTTGCTGATAAAATGGTTCCATAGCCTTCAAAAAATAGGTGTTGTTGATGCTGTTAGGTTCCAGAATAAAAATTTCCAAAGAATATCTCTAAAGATAGCAAAAAAAGAGGCGAGGTGGGTATGAGCTCCAGAGCTCGCTAGTGGACCAGCCTGCCAGCAGCCCCCCTGTCCCAGCATATTTTCCCCAACTGGGTTTCAGACACAGGCTTGAAAATTCATGGGCAAAAAAGTTGCTGGGGATTATCTACAGCGGTGAAATGGCAAACAGGGCAAGTGTTGTGTCCCTTCCTCTTCTTCTCCATTCACAGTTGCTCCTTCTAAAGTGAGCTGCTGTCACATACATTTGCATGTAACCTATAATTTGTTAATTCACCAATCCTTCAGTATTTAAATAAATGACTGTATTCCCATTGACCTCTTAGGCAAGCCCTTTCATTGGATTAGGCCAACTGGATATAATTCACCAAGAATTGATATCTGTAATTTAATTGCATTTCACTGGGCTTGGTACAGGGAGCAAGAATTTGTGGTATACAGTTGTTGTTGTTATGTTCTATGTATTACTATATTTCATTATATTATTTTTTCTATTTCAGTTCCAGTATACATTCTTATTTATTCAAACAATTTAATTCTAAATTGTTTGACTGAGAGGCTATTAATGCAGAGAATAATTGATCCAAAATACCAATGGACAGGTCCTCTAGGACGAATAAATAAAGGTAACTATTCTATCAATTATAAGTAAATTAAGACTGCCTTCCTTAGCACAATTATTGTAGAATAAGCCCTATTACACCAAGACTTATTTCTGAGTAAACATGTTTATTTATTTATTTATTTATTTATTAAATTTATATACCGCCCGACTAGCAATAGCTCTCTGGGCGGTGAAAAGTATTGTACTGCACTTTTTTAATATATTGAACTCTGATATGTGTCTTCTCTAAACTTCTGTGTGTGTCTGCTATGTGCCTTCAAGTTGATTATGACTTATGGTGACCCTATGAATCAGGGACCTCCAAGAGCATCTGCCATGAACCACCCTGTTCAGATCTTGTAAGTTCAGGTCTGTGGCTTCCTTGATGGAGTCAACCCATCTCTTGTTTGGCCTTCCTCTTTTTCTACCCCCTTCTGTTTTTCCCAGCATCATGGTCTTTTCTAATGAATCATGTCTTCTCATTAGGTGTCCAAAATATGATAACCTCAGTTTCATCATTTTAGCTTCTAGTGATAATTCTGCTTTAATTTGTTTTAGCACCCAATTATTTGTCTTTTTCGTGGTCCATGGTATACTCAAACCTCTCCTCCATTTCAAGTGAGTTGATTTTTCTCTTATCCGCTTTTTTCTCTGTCCAACTTTCACATCCATACATAGAGTTCGGAAATACCATGGTCTGAATGATCCTGACTTTAGTGTTCAGTGATACATCTTTGCACTTGAGGAACTTTTCTAGTTCTGTCATAGCTGCCCTCCTCAGTCCTAGCCTTCTTCTGATTTCTTGACTATTGTCTCCATTTTGGTTAATAACTGTGTCAAGGTATTCATAATCCTTGTCAAGTTCAATATCCTCATTGTCGACTTTAAAGTTACATAAATCTTCTGTTGTCATTACTTTAGACTACTTGACATTCAGCTGTAGTCCTGCTTTCGTGCTTTCCTCTTTAACTTTCATCAGCATTCGTTTCAAATCATTACTGGTTTCTGCTAGTAGTATGGTATCGTCTGCATATCTTAAATTATTGATATTTCTCCCTCCAATTTTCACGCCTCCTTTATCTTGGTCCAATCCCACTTTCCTTATGATATGTTCTGCATATAGATTAAACAAATAGGGTAATAAAATACACCCCTGCTTCACACCCTTTCCGATGGGGAACCAATTGGTTTCTTCATATTCTGTCCTTACAGTAGCCTCTTGTCCAGAGTATAGGTTGCGCATCAGGACAATCAGATGCTGTGGCACCCCCATTTCTTTTAAAGCATTCCATAGTTTTTCATGATCTACACAGTCAAAGGCTTTGCTGTAGTCTATAAAGCACAGGGTGATTTTCTTCTGAAATTCCTTGGTCTGTTCCATTATCCAAAGTATGTTTGCGATATGATCTCTGGTACCTCTTCCTTTTCTAAATCCAGCTTGGATGTCTGGCATTTCTTGCTCCATATATGGTAGGAGCCTTTGTTATAGATTCTTGAACATTACTTGACTTGCACGGGATATTAAGGTAATAGTTCGATAATTACTGCATTCCCTGCGATCCCTTTTCTTTGGAATTGGGATGTATATTGAACACGTCCAGTCTGTGGGCCATTGTTTAGTTTTCCATATTTTTTTACAAATGTTTGTCAAAATTTGGACAGGTTCAGTCTCAGTAGCTTGTATCAACTGGTATGCCATCTGTTCCTGGTGATGTGTTTCTTCCAAGTAGTTTAAGAGCAGCTTCTGCTCGTAGTATGGTATCATCTGCATAACTTAAATTATTGATATTTCTCACTCCAATTTTCACACCTTCATCTTGGTCCAATCCTGCTTTCCATGGGGTTCTTTGGTCCTGGTCCCTTGCATTCCCAGTTGATGGCGTCTTGGACCCACCTGTCCCAGGAAGGTTCGGAATATGGTCCTTGCACCTTTTTGCAGTGAGATGCACATGTCCAGGTTGTGGTGGCTGGGGAAATGCTTTCTGAGGAAGTGTAGTGTTTGCATAGTATATTTGTTAGCCTCTGTAATAATACATTTCTTAGTGTGCAATTTGAGTGTGCCAATACCACTTTGGGATCTCAACTTTAGGGCTACATGATAGTGCTTGCTAAAAAGAGAATGCATGAAGAGAGGGAAGTGAAAACCTTTGCAGCTTCTCCGTACCACAGGTCTCAGCTTTTACCCCTCTTCCTTCTTTCAGACTGTTTTTTATCCTCCCCTTCCCCACATAGTTAGGCACAAATAAATGTACAGTGCTATCCTGCAGTGTTGGTTGATTTTAATAGGACTTGCATTTATGAAATTTTGCATATGATTGTTGCTTAAAATTTTAAAAAAGATCTGCCATCTGTTGTTTTAACATCCACAAATTTTGTGCTGCAGCAAGCAAAACTCACCAGGAACTGACCTTAACCATCTTGGGTTTTTGTTCTCTTGGAATTTTATAATACTATGTTTTAACAATTTTATCCTACCTCATTTTACCCCATTCTATTGCATTTTATTCTTCTGTATAACCTTCTCTTTTGAGAGTTTTATGTCACTATTTTATGCTGGTCATTGACCTTAACAATAAAGAATTGATTTGAACATCCACAAATTAGGATTTTGCCCCAATAGGAAACATGGAATTTCTTCCTCCCCCATTTCTGTTTTACTATTAATATAATAATAATAGTATGAAGAACATATTAATATATTATAATTATAATATGAACCATGAAAGCAATGGAAGCTGGTGAAATGCAGAGAAGTTGAGAAGGTCCTTTGGCCCCACACCAGGGGTTCTTAAACTCACTTGACCGCAGGGCTCACTTGAAGTGAGACTGTTGAAAATTACTGAGGCCACCAGTTGAAAAATGGTAGTACAGGGGCAGAGCCCGTCACAAAATGGTGGTAGACGGAGACAGAGTTTGGCATAGCCAGCTGGCAGTTACTGACGTAGCTTCCTATTGATATGTAATCTATCTTTGGAAATTGCCAAATTATTTACCACAATTATTTTCCATGTGGCAAAGAGTTCCATAGCTCAACTTTTCTCAAGCTAACTACAGACATTTACTCTCCCCTTCTACTTTCACACTCAGCTTGTACATAAGAACATAAGAACATAAGAAGAGCCTGCTGGATCACGCCAGTGGCCTTTCTAGTCCAGCATCCTGTTCTCTCAGTGGCCAACCAGAAGCCCATAGGAAGCCCTTAAGCAGGACCCAAGCACAAGAGCACGGTCCCCTCCTGGGATGCCAGCAACTGGCATTCAGAAGCATGCTGCCTCCGACCATGGAGGCAGAGCAGAGCCATCAGGGCTAGTAGTCACTGATAGCCTTAACTTCCATGGATTTGCCTGATCCTCTTTTAAAGCCATCCACGTTGGTGGCCATCACTGCCTCTTGTGGAAGCAAATTCCTTTCTTTAACTACACACTGTGTGAAGTACTTTCTTTTCTCTGTCCTGAATCTTCCAACATTCACCTTTATTGGATGTCCCTGAATTCTAGTGTTATGAGAGAGGGAGAAAAACCTTTCCCTATCCACTTTTTCCAGCCCATGCATATTTTATACACCTCTGTCATATCACTTCTTACTTGCCTTTTCTCTAAAATAAAAAGCCCCAAGTGCTGCAACCTTTCCTCATAGGGGAATTGCTCCATTCTGTTGATCATTCTGGTTGTATGTTTCTGAACCTTTTCTAACTCTGCAATAACTTTTTGAGGTGAGGTGACCAGAACTGTACACAGTATTCCAAATGCAGCTGCTCCATAGATTTGTACAACAGCATTACGATATTAGCAGTTTTATTTTCAATTCCTTTCCTAATGATCCCTAGCATGGAATTTGCCTTTTTCACAGTTGCTGCACACTGGGTTGACATCTTCATCGAGCTATCCACTATGACCCCAAGGTTTCCTTCATGGTCAGTCACCGCCAGTTCAGACCCTATGAGCTTATTTGTGAAATTATGAGGTTCCAATATGCATCACTTTATACTTGTTTACAATCAATTGCATTTGCCATTTTACTGCCTGTTTACTAAGTTTGAAGAGACCGTTTTGGAGGTCTTTGCAATCCCTTTTTGTTTTAATTAACCCTGAGCAATTTAGTATCGTCAGCAAACTTGGCCACCTCACTGCTCACCCCTAACTCTAGATCAATCATGAACAAGTTAAAAAGCACAGGTCCTAGTACGAATCCTTGGAGGACTCGAATTTGTATAGCTCTCTGCTTTCTGTTTCCTAGCCAGTTCCTGATCTATTTTATTCCCTGCCCCAAACTGCCAGTTTCATTCCTCCTCTCTGGTCCTTTTACATTCATTTTTAATCCTATAACAGTTTTTCTCTCTTACAGTAGCAGCTGGTGGGCTGGTGTTTCTGACCTTGCTCCTCAGAGTGGAGGTCACTACTGGTTACGGAGAGGGGGAGGGGCAAGGTGGTGGGAAGGTCAGCACGATGCGGGCACAGCATTGAGAGTATTGGATTGGCTCGGCCACTGTGCCTGCCCCATGCCACCGTCCCCGCTGCTTTGCCCCTCTCTGTTACTGGCAGCGAATTCCACACTGGAAACGGAAGTAAACAATGCTGCTCTGCCCCACCAGCTGCTACAGCTATCTTAACTCTTTCCGTTCTATTCTCAGTTTGTTTTTTTATTATTAATACTAATATTTTTTCTCACTGGCATTGGTCCAACCAAAACTCTATGGCATGGATTGGGGAGGCAAGAAAGGAGGCATTGGGCAGATTGAGGCATGGAGGCTCACTTGAAGTGGTCCAAGGCTCACTGGTGGGTCCTGGCCCACAGTTTAAGAAACACTGCCCTAAACATTTAGAGCAATGATAGGTACTCTTGAGGAACCCAAGCCAGAGAATCTAGTTGGCCAGGTGCCCCTCAGATTAATAACTTGAGTGCATCTACCTATACTATTTTCCAGTTGTCTTTTGGTAGCGAGTTGAGTTCATGCTGGATCCTGTACACTGCTCAGCCCAGCAAAGCCTTGTAAAAAGAAGCATTGCTATGGAATTATCTGCAGAGATCCCCAAATTCTTCCACAACTTTACAGGCAGGGAATGAAATAGAACCATTGGCAGTTCCAAGGAGCTTCTTTAGGGACAATATCTCAGGGGCATAGGAGATAATTATGAACTCAGTACTCAAGAGTAAAATAACCACATTACAGTATCAGTTACTTCTGAATGGATGCTATAGGCATGTATCTTGTACTTGGGACTAGGAACCGACATAAAAATATCTCATAATGTTCTTTGCATTCATTAAAGTTGTAGTTTTATCAATGGACACAGAGCTAGTAAATACACTTGTTAACAGCTGCATGTTTAACCATCTGTTCTAACTGGAAGAAATCCTTTATTCCCAAAATGGGTGAGTAGATAATAAAAACATGGGACTGCCCCACATGGTAAAGTTGACCAACATTGTAATAGTAACAGCAGATAAACAAATAACTTATTTATCAAAACAAAATAGGTGTAATGAGACTCAGGAAAGTATTCACCTGTGTATACTACAGCAAACAATTTAGTAATTTATAGAATAATTTAATCTGCTTTACTCATGCCCCTAATTTTCTTTTACCATGCCTTTTTTAAAATATCTTATGGAATGGAAGTTATATTTGAGTATTCTTTTTATCTACATGCTTAGACTATTATTGTACTTGTATCTTATAGCAATAACAAATTGGGAAGGGGGGAGGAACCATTCACCCACCCCCAAGTATTTCATATGTGGTGGTCCTTGGAGGCAACAAGACCTTGGAAGATAAAAGATGGTAACTGTAGTTGACCCTGCAAAATGTATGACCTGAGACATCTTTATAGATTACATAGCGGCAACAGGATTGTCAACTTTTTTAAAAAAAATCTGGCTCTCCTGCTGTGAGTTTAGTAACAACCTGATATTAAAAAATGAATGCTGCAATCCTGTGCTCTAAGAAGTAAAACCCCTTGACTGCAATAGGACTTAAACTTGTAAGTGCACATGCAGATACTCGGGCTGAATTTTTTTTCCCCACCATTGGTACAGCCATGCCATGAATAGCTTCACTGTTTAATTTCTGTATGTCAGGCTGCTGTTAAAGATACAGGAGCAGGACCAAGAGAAAAAAAGGGGAGGAGGGGCTTGGCTGTGCCTATTGTTAACTCCACCCGTGAGTGTCCATAGGGATTGGGGGGGGCAAAATAAATACAGGCAGGCCCCGCTTTATGGCGTTTCGTCTTTCGGTGTATTTCCTACAACCCTGCTTTGATCCATATTAAGAAAAAGAATGACCTAGCTATGTTTTGAGCCAGTAATGTGTACATAGCCGACTTTCTTCTCAGTGCTGAAACCCTCACTTCTTTCCCTGGTTTTCTTCACCTCCTTCAGCTTTAATAAATTGCAGTGATGCTACAATCAACTACACAGTCCCCTTTCCATTGCATTTCCCTAACCGCCCCCAACAAACGTCAAGTTAATCAGACTGCACTGGAGTTATCAGTGGGGCCATGCACCAGATTCAGATGAGGTCCAAGGCCTAAGCCAAATTGGGCCCATTTGGACTTTTTTAGGACTCTGTCAAATAGGGTTCTGATAGCCAAAGATGTCTACTGGTCAGATTGGATGCCCCAGAGTGACCCGGGGCTGTCCAGAGGTGGGGCACTGCTGCTGCCTCCCCACAGGATCACACTGGGGGCTGGTTTTCAAGGTGCTTTCCTTCAGGAAAATATCTTCCAAACCTGCATCAATCAGATTCGCTTTGCTCCCTCGGCTCATTGGCTGTTGAACCCAGAGAGCAATCCTGGAGGTGGTGGATTGCAAGGCACTTTCCTGCAGGAAAGCCTGCTGCAAACCTGAATCTCACAGGTTTGCCCCCTGGGCTCAAAAGCAGGAAAGCACCTTGCAGACAACCACCCCCAGAGGGCTTAACCACATGGGAACATTTCTTAATAGCAAATACACTGCTTTTACCATTATAGTAAATTTGTCCACACTTCATGCACAATGGTAGCTTCAAATCCATTGTTTTCCATTCACATGTGGGGATTAGAATCATAGAATAGTAGAGTTGGAAGGGGCCTATAGGGCCATCAAGTCCAACCCTCTGCTCAATGCAGGAATCCAAATCAAAGCATTCCCGACACATGGCTGTCCAGCTGCCTCTTGAATGCCTCCAGTGTCGGAGAGCCCACTACCTCTCTAGGTAATTGGTTCCATTGTCGTATGGCTCTAACAGTTAGGAAGTTTTTCCTGATGTCCAGTTGAAATCTGGCTTCCTGCAACTTGAGCCCATTATTCCGTGTCCTGCACTCTGGGACGATTGAGAAGAGATCCCAGCCCTCCTCTGTGTGACAACCTTTCATATACTTGAAGAGGGCTATCATATCTCCCATCAGTCTTCTCTTCTCCAGGCTAAACATGCCCAGTTCTTTCAGTCTCTCCTCATAGGGCTTTGTTTCCAGTCCCCTGATCATCCTTGTTTGATTTTTATTTGATTTGATTTTAATATTTCTACCCCGCCTTCTGGCCAAAAGGCACTCAAGGCAGCTTACAAAAGAGCACCTTGTTGCCCTCCTCTGAACCTGTTCTTGAAGTGCGGAGACCAGAACGGGACTCAGTATTCAACATGAGGCCTAACCAGTGCTGAATAGAGGGGAACTAATACTTCATGCGCTTTGGAAACTATACTTCTGTTAATACAGCCTAATATAGCATTTGCCTTTTTTGCAGCCACATCACACTGTTGGCTCATACTCAGCTTGTGATTAATGACAATTCCAAGATCCTTCTCGCATGTCGTATTGCTGAGCCAACTATCTCCCATCTTATAACTGTGCATTTGGTTTCTTTTTCCAAAGTGTAGAACTTTGCATTCATCCCTGTTGAATTTCATTCTGTTGTTTTCAGCCCAATGCTGCAGCCTATCAGCGTCCCTTTGAATTTTGTTTCTGTCTTCCACGGTATTAGCTATGCCCCCCAATTTTGTATCATCTGCAAATTTGATAAGCATGCTTTGTACCTCCTCATCCAAGTCATTAATAAAAATGTTAAAGAGCACTGGGCCCAGGACCGAGCCCTGTGGTACCCCACTCGTTACTTCCACCCAGTTTGAGAAGGAACCATTGATAAGCACTCTTTGAGTACGATTCTGGAGCCAGTTGTGGATCCACCTGATAGTTGTTCCATCCAGCTCACATTTAGCTAATTTGCTAATCAGAATATCATGGGGCACTTTGTCAAAAGCTTTTCTGAAGTCTAGATATATTATGTCCACAGCATTCCCACAGTCTACAAGGGAGGTTACCTGAGATAAGATTAGTTTGGCAGGATTTCTTGTTCACAAATCCATGTTGGCTTCTAGTAATCAGTGCATTGTTTTCAAGGTAGTTACAGATTGGCTGCTTTATAATCTGCTCCAGAGTTTTTCCAGGGATTGTTGTTAGGCTGACTGGTCTGTAATTTCCCAGTTCCTCCTTTTTGCCCTTTTTGAAGATAGGGACAACATTAGCTCTCCTCCAGTCATCTGGCACTTCACCAGTCCTCCATGATTTCGCAAAGATAATAGACAGCGATTCTGAGAGTTCTTCAGCCAGTTCCTTCAATACTGTAGGATGCAGTTTATCGGGCTATGCCGATCTGAACTCGTTCAAAGTGATTAGGTATTCCTTGACCGTTTGTCTATCAATCTCAAGCTCTAATCCTGCCCCTTCTACTTCATGTTTCCCGGGAGGGTCATAGACCCTTTTTTGGGAGAAGACTGAGCCAAAGTTAGGAATTAAGCACTTCTGCCTTTTCTTTGTCATCTGTTATCATTTTGCCATCCTCATTGAGTTGCTGTGCCACCGTTTCTTTTCTCTGTCTTTTACTATGGATGTACCTGAAGAAAGCTTTTTTTGTTGCTTTCAGCATCTCTCGCTAACCTCAGCTCATTCTCAGCTTTAGCCTTCCTGACACCATTCCTGCAATTCTGTGATACCTGCCTGTACTCTTCCTTTGTGGCCTGGCCTTCTTTCCACGTCCTGTATGTGTCCTTTTTTGTTTTCAGGTCATCACTAAGCTTTTTGTGAAGCCACATTGGCTTCTTCTGCTGTTTCCCCCCTTTTTTCCTTGTTGGAATTGCTTGCCATTGCGCTTTTAGAATTTCCTTTTTTAGAAACTCCTACCCACGTTGGACTCCTTTTCTCACTAGGGTGGCTTGCCATGGAGCAGTACTTACAATTGTTCTGAGTTTATTAAAATCAGCTTTCCTGAAGTCCAGGGTGCGTGTATGGCTACTCTCAGCTTTTGCTTCTGTTAAAATCAAGAATTCAAGTATGGTGTGGTCACTTTCCCCCAGAGTTCCCGTAACTGCCACTTCATCCACCAAACCATCTCTATTGGTTAGAATCAAGCCCAGGATAGCTGATCCTCTGGTTGCTTCCTCCACTTTCTGTAGGAGAAAGTTATCTTCAACAAAAGTCAGAAATTTCTTGGAGGGGCCGTGTTTGGCAGAATTTGTCTCCCAACATGGGCAATTTGCTTTTCAAAAGTTATATTCTTGTCTTCTCCTTGATTAGGTGGTCGGTAGTAGACTCTAAGCACCACATTCCTTTTATTATTTGCCCCATTAATTTTAATCCAGATACTCTCAGTGGAGCTCATCCTCCTGTATTTCTGTGCAGGGATATATATATTTAACATATAGCATGATTCCACCTCCCATTTTATTCCTTCTGTTCTTTTTGAACAAGTTATATCCTTCAATTGCTGTATTCCAGTCGTAGGAGTCATCCCACCAAGTTTCAGTTATACAGCAATACCTCGCATTAACGTACTCAATGAGACCAGAGCGAGTACGTAAACCGAAAATGTCCTTAATGTGAAGCACTACCTTTGAAACCTTTTTTTCCCTCTCCTTCACGCGGAGCGTCAAAGCCCCATGCTAAAGCCTCTGCTGCTGCGCTGCCGCGCCTCCCAGCTGATCGCAATTGCGCCTCCCAGCTGATTTGCGGTGGCGCAATCGTGTCTATTTCCACCCCCACGTGCTAAAGTCTCTGCTGCTGCGCTGCCGCGCCTCCCAGCTGATCGTGATCATGCCTCCCAGCTGATTTGTGGTGGCCCGATCGTATTTATTTCCACCCCCACATGCTAAAGCCTCTGCTGCTGCGCTGCCGCGCCTCTCCCTAACCCTAACCCTGTAAGTGGTTTGCTAGCTGTGTTTCTGGAGAAATACAGACATATGGAGCATGTACATTATAGCGAGGCAACGTTTAGTGAAGCGACGTTAAGCGGGGTATGCCTGTATTTATCAAGTTGTAATTACCCTCCTGTATTAAGAGTTCAAGTTCGTCCTGCTTGTTTCCCATGCACATACAGACATCGAAGACGATGTGATTTATGGCTTGGCTTCCGTACTACATTTTTCTGAAGACTGTTCCTGGGCCCTATTAGAGCTGATCTCTCTGTTCCCGTTACTGTGCACAAGCCTTCATCAGTCGTTACCACCAAGTTTACGTCTCCCTCCCCCTTAGGATTCAGCTTAAGCCGTCCTGATGAACTTCTTCATGCTGTGGCCAAACACATGCTTCCCAGTCCTTGTGAGATACAACCCATCACTTGCCAGCAGTCCATCTTCCAGGAAGCATAGTCCGTGGTCCCAGAATCCAAATCTCTCATGTCGTCACCATCTTCATAGCCATTCATTCACATGGAGTATTTTTCTTTCCCTTTCTACTCCTCTTCTAAGTACTGGAAGGATGGATGAAAAAACTATCTGGGCCCCAAAGTCCTTGAGTTTCTTTCCTAGAGCTTCAAAGTCTTATGTGATTTTTTCATAATTCCATTTGGCAGTATCATTTGTTCCCACATGGATGAAGAGAAAGGGATACCTGTTGGTGGGCTTGATGAGTGATTGCAACCCTTCTGTCGCATCACTAATCCTTCCTCCTGGTAAACTGCATACCTGCCGAGTCCACGGATTTTCTCTGCATACTTGGGTTTCGATCCCACACAGTAGGGAGTCTTCCACTACTAGCACTCTTCTTGTTGTGGGGTGAGGTTTCATTGCTCCTGCTTGATTGTGCTTCAGCCTCTTGCTCTTTGTCGCACGGGGTCTCCTGTAATTCTTCCACCACAGGCTGTCCTCATCCTCGAGTGGTTGAAAGCGGTTCCATAGCTCCACTGGTGAAGGGTGTCTTCTAACTCTTCTGTTCCTGTTACCATTTCCCACGGAGTTTCCTCCACTTTGTTGTTCCTCTCCAAAGCAGTCTCCTCTTCTGCTACCACATGCTGTTGCTCCTCCTCCTCCACTTCTCTTTGCTGCTGTTGTTCCAGCGTTCTGTCTAAGAACTCTTCATCTTTCCATCCCCAAAAGTGGAGTTTTTTGAAGCAAAAGATTTAAGATATTACACTTTAAAAAAATGAAAGGTGGAAATCTGGGAATTATGGCTCATCCAAGGGGGAGCAACTGACCCCTTATGCCCCTGCTGCTGATGCTCATGGCTCCACCTAGTGTAACCTTTGGTTTCACCTACAATTCACTGCCCTGCCCTCTACCCCATCACCACAGGCCAGTGGGGAACAGCCGCCGCTGCTTGTGCACAGTCTACTGCTATGTTGATACAGTAGCTCATGGAACTGAGGTTTTACTAATAGCTTCAGATGGAAGGATCTGTCAGTTTAGGTTCTCTCAGTATTTCAGTTTTCCAGTCTTAAATTCAGTTCTCCACATTTCTTCAGGAGTTTAAAAAATCCTCATGAAAATTCTTCAGCATTTTAGTGTACATTTCTCCTAATAAACACATTTTTGCAAGGAAGTTCTTATAATATAATGCATTTTGCATGTTATTTTTACTATTATATTCATTTTCTTGCACATTTTTTCTTATACATTTAAAAATATTAGTTGGTTGGAGAACTGCATTGCACAATTCAGATAAGCATGAATTTCAAAGGATGTCTATATTTTGATTCTCATATTGTTTCAGAAAGTTCAAATTTGATAGATTTGGCTTTAAATGTGAACCGAATCAAATTTCTTTCCCATCCCAACTAATAGCTGATTAGTAATTGGATCAATAATACTTCTATTTCCGATTAAGACTGACCAGAGTAATAAGACCTGGACAGGCAGGTATGGAGAGAACAGTGTTATGTAGTCAAATGTGCAATGGAAGCTTTGTAGCACATCCCTATACAAATGTACTTGGCAGTCAGCCCCAGTGAACATAATATAACCTTTTAAAGTATGTATGCATAGGATTGAGTTATAAATCAGTTACTTTTCTGTGTGCTGAGAAATATAGTGAGGATAATATTAATACACTGGGAAAGATCAAAACATTTAGAAGTCTCCAACATATGAATGTTGTCAGGAAAATATGCCCCACGAATTTATTCCCATGTGACTAATGCTCAGTTTATATTACTGAATTATTACTAATTGCTTATTTTTGGTTCTGTCAGTTTTGCTAAACTGTATTGTTTCACCTGGTATCATTTTATTTATTTATTTATTTGCTTACCACTTGCTGCTAGTAGTGCATTTTGATTGCAATTACATTATACTGGAATTATCCTGGCATTAGTGGTACAGAAGGATTATAGGAATAAATTGTCTCTATATTTTTGTCCCTTACATACCTTTTTGATTCTCTTTTTCTTTGCTCAACCCGCTATTGTGTGCTTTATCAAAGGCTGTATATTTCTACTATTTGAAAATACAGGCTGGGAGTGCTTGGCTCTGGAGAATTTCCCTATACCACTACAGACCTTCATGACCATAAAGCCCCATGACTCTATGGTTAACTTTATGGCTAGTTACTTTTTTACTATTTAATGGCACAATATTTTTTGTTATATGTTTTTATCTGTAGAATCACAAAGATTTGTTTTAACTGATGATGGTAACTTGGAGATTTATAATATTAAAGGCAGTGACTCTGGAGGTTACACTTGCAAAGTGAAATATATATATAAAACTGAACAACGGGCTACAGAAATCCATTTTATGGTCTATGGTAAGTAAGGTTTTAGTTATTTAAATTTTAATTTTAATTTTAATTTCATTGTTTGACATGAATTTGTAAAATATTCAGTGATGTACATGAAAAGCATAATAAAGTAATCAAATAAGGCATTTCAGTAGTACAAAATTATTTGTCTGGAATAATTGTCATGTTATGAAAGGTAGTAATAGATCATACAGTGTACTTAAGTAATGACATCTGTTACATCTCAAAAAATAATTTATAAGTGGCTGACAAGAAATGGTCAGGGTAGGATCAATTATTGGAAAATCCATAGTGTGAGACTGACTCTTTGCTGAGTTTTGGGCTAGGTGAGCAGGAAGCTGTTCATCTACCCATCAGTACTGGGTGAGAGAATGGGCTATTTTTATTTTTCCCTATCTGCAGTGTATGGGAGAGTTTGCAGTTGGAAATCCAATTATATGTCTAGTCCTAATTTCATCCTTTCTTCCAGGATACTATAAAATCTTGTGGCCTCTGTCTCCTTCACAGCTGAAAAAGACCTTGGAAGGATGATTAAGATCAAAGGAATCAGTTTTCCAGTTATTGTAAATTCATCTCCCAGAACCCTTGAAAGCTTATAGTATTCTGGATTGGTGGTTTGGGGAATTACAGCTTGGGTGATGCATGCTTCATGGTGCAGATCCCCTGGCATCCCCACTCCCTCAAGTGTGCGAAAAATTGTTAAGGAATTCATCAGGTCAATTTCATCCTTGCTGTTTTTTCTCTTTCAGCTGAGGCTCAGCTGTCTTCATTCCATGGCTCCTCCAGCCTTTTTTCCTCTTTTTTCTTTTAATCTTCCAGCTAATATTTTTCTGTATAAATAGGGAGCTTTCCAAGTATGCACAAACATCTGCTGCCTGCTTTTGCTGCCCAGCTCAGAAGCATGAGGCCTCCAAGTTTTATATGATTGCAAAAACTGGAATACAATACTGCATCACCTTAGTTGTTATTTTTGTAAGAAGAAAACCCATTGCAGTGCCAACTATTTTGCAAACATTTTGACACTTTGTTACTGTAAGCCTGAGTTGAATGTAGTTAGCTTTATTCCTGTGTGTTAAATACCAAAATCTAAAATCATAAATAATCTTAACTTGAAAACCACACAAAAAATGAATCAGGCTATACTCATTTCAAACAGGATTTTCCTTTTACCAGTTTTATTAAGTGCCACCTAGCACAACCAACTTGAGAAATAATCACGAAATACTTGAATTCTCCATTTTACAGCCAATCTACCAACCTGTTGTGTGAACAGGATGTTGGACTAGATGGGCCACTGGCCTGGTCTAACAGGTTTTTCTTATGTTCCTATGTACAATGGCCCTACCCCATTCAGATGTTTCGATCTAATAAACTGAGAACAAGCATTGTACCCACACATAAAAGCAAGATGGCCACGAGATGAGACGCACAATAACGAAGCTCCATAATTATATTTATATACTTACCTTCGAAGATTTACAGCTTTCAGACTTTATCACTCTAAACTCCCTCTAAGCTTTAGCTTTCATGCTAGTTTTAAACTTTGACTTATGAGGCACTGGAAACAGACGGAAGCAATTAAAAGCTGGTTGTAATATATAGAGACTCCTTTTAGTTTTATCAAATGAGGACTGCTAGATACACAATTCAAAGCTTTCCAACTTCTGATATATTTGCTATTTACCGCGAACGTTGAGATCGTTAATAGTGAAAGAAAGAGCGAAGACTCTGAGATTTAAAATAAAACGTCATACCTAATTAAAACAAAATGGTATTAACAAGGCAATCTTACAAAGATCAAGGTATTACTCCGCCAACAATTATAGACTTATCGAGAAAGACAAAACATTCTAAAAAGGAAAAACAACAGAAAATAACGCAATTCTACAAACAAGCAGATTATGATAAAACAACTCACCTGTCTATGAACGAATTAATTGGTAGCGATTTAAAGGAGAACGGAACATTGGAGAGAGCACTCCCATCTTTAACAAGAGGTGATATTATACCGAGAGATAGTATAGCTTTTGAGCTCCTAAAGGAGGGCGAATTTAAAAACTTCCTATTTTGCCCAGAAGATGATTCCGACCGAGAGTCGAATGTAATTTTGGATCCGAATCAGAACATTAGTACATGTAGCTCTATGCCATCATTGGAATCATCACTTGAAAAAGATATAACCCCTTTAAAGGACATGACTCAACAATCCTGGAATATAATTCAAGGACCTGAGTACAGCAGAAACTCGACACCAACTACCTCAACTATCATAGAGCAGGAAATTATGGAACATATGATTGCACAGTAGAACACGAAGAGTATACTAACTCCACCATTGATCGAAATGAAAACCACGGAGCTACCATCCACTCAGGACAGACAGATAATGGAAGGGACATGGGCATCGGCTGTTACAGCCTCTCTAGCACAAATTTCTAAATATGTAGAGGAATCTGTCCCTCTACTAAATTTACTAACAGAAGTTATAACAAAGTCAATGAATACCATAACTGAAACGGAAAAGAAATTTAATAGCAAAACAGAAGCTACCCAAACAATATTGACAGACCCATCCTTAACGGGAAAAGTTAATAAAAAGAGGACTCGAAAGCTAAGGAATAAAAAAAGAAATAGAAATACCAGGGCCTCCAAAGATATTTACTATTCTTCATTAAATTTTAAGAGATTATTTGCTCTCCTAGACACCCCACAACAACAACAGATTAAAAAGAAGAAGAAAAGGAAAAGGAAACACAGAAAAAGTAAAAATAAAATTAGCAAAGAACAAATTCTACCTACATTGAGCGCTACTTCTCCTCTTCCAAATGAGGATGGTGTAGCTGGCGGAGTGGATGACGATTGGAGCAATCTGACGAGAGTACCGGGGTTCACAGAAGAGGAGGCCCACCCTGATCCTGATGTTTTACAAGATGAAAATTCAAACCTAGCAGATTATAGATGGAAACTAATATTAAATGACTATAAATTGGTGTTCATAAACTATCCGAAACCGAGAGGTATGTTGTCCACCTATCAACGGAGACGCCACTGTTGGAACATAATAGATGCTAGTGAACCGGGTTTAATAAACATAGATCAAATAGTATCAATCCAATATTTATATTTCAACTATAAAAAGGCAAGAGCAATAGTAACTTTTAAAGATCACGATGATGTGATGCTGATATATAATAAAAGATCAATTTTCAACTATCAAAATATCCAAGTATCAAGACTATTCGAAAATACTGCTCCTCCGATGAATCTCTATATCCCCCAAATTACTAAACAAATGGATAGACCATCGATTAACATGAATGAGTTAATGGCTCCTACAGTAACAAAGCGAAATGATCCCTCGGAAAAGACTATAAATGGTCTGCAAGAAATTTCTGAAAAGACTGCAACAATAGATAACTCTATAATTTCACCAATTTTACCAGAGGAACGGATGCTTATAAATTTATGTAATAGACAAAGTGCATCGGAACGACTAAGCATTGTTAATAGATTGAAAATGTTATTAATTTCTGTTGAAGGAGAGAAGGTAGTAACATCAACTAATATTCGAGGTGAAAATCCAATAATAGCAGTGCCAAACCAGAGTATTTCTGTTGACTCTCCAGTTAACAACCCTGTATTAAAACCACTTGCACAGTTAACGACGAATCCTTTTGGAACATTATCTATAAATAATGCATATGAAGGGGGCCAAAATGAAAAGAATAGTGAGGCCCAGTGTTTATCCCCATGACAGAGGAAGCGTAACCCTTTGGATAATCTTAAAATTATATCATGGAATATTGCTGGATGGCAAAACAAGGTGAACAATGAAGATTTAAAACAGTTTTTGCTATCCCATGATATAATTTTATTGCAGGAAACTTGGTTAAAAGAAAAATTATATCTAGCTGGATATACTTCATTCGATCTTCAAGCTACTCCTAGTTCTATGGGAGGACGATCCAAAGGAGGCATAGCTATATTAATTTCAACATCGTTAGCAGTTAAAGTAAAACAATTAAAATTCCTTAAAGGTTTGGCAGTTGCTTTAATAATGGAATTTTCTAATTTTTCAATAATCTTGATTAATGTTTGTCTGCCTCCTGGCCGCTCTAAGGAGATTATTGTCAACCATTTCAATTCATTAGAAAAATATCTTGTAGAGTTGACAGAACATTACCCAACTCTCCCGATTTTATTAATGGGAGATTTTAATGCAAGGCTAGGATCTTCCGATGCTGCATTATATTCCAAATATCTTCAACAACATTTAATTCCTGACGAAATATTGAATATCCCAACGAGAACCTCAAAAGACATTGGAATAAATTATGCGGGTCTACTTTTAATGAAACTAACAAATAAGTTAAATCTGATTCTGTTGAATGGTCGATCTCCCGGCGATACTGAGGGAGAATTTACCTATGTTTCATATATGGGAACGTCACTCATAGATTTAAGTTTTATTTCTTGTGAACTATTTGGTTCTGTATTAAAATTTATGGTTGTCAGACGTTTAGAAAGTGATCACTTCCCAGTTGTTCTAGAAGTAAATTCCAGACAGAATTCTATCCATTTAATTAAAAGCTCTTTCCCAGATGAAAATATTGAAATATATTCGAACAGAGTGAGATGGATTCCTAGAATTGCAGACCAGATTACTAAAATACTTAATTCAGAGGAGATATTAAAGATTAGACAAGATTTAATAACTAGTTCAGAGACATTGGACCCTTTGAATCAACTCAATAAAATAATGACGATGTTAACGATGAATTTGACTAAACACTCTGGAAACAATTCAAATTGTAAATCTAACTGAGCGAAATTTTGGTTTGATAAAGATTGTGTCCAATTTAAAAAACAACTTCGAGCAATTTACAAAGCATATACCTTGTCAGGCCGTTCTGAAGATTTGCAAAGATACGCAATAGTTAAGAGAAAATATAAACAACTAATTAAGCAGAAAAAACAAACAGAAAGGTCTGAAAGATGGATTTGTTTACAAAATGCCGCTAAATTAAAAAATTCAAATATTTTTTGGAAATTGATTACATCTTATTGGCCGAAATCACACTCCCACTTTAATTGTAATATTCCATCAAAAGTCTGGGAGAAGCACTTTACAAAATTATACCATAGCCCAGAGGAAGAGGGGATATATGAATATACGATACTGAATGAACTTCCAAAATGGATGCCAGTATCCCAGGAGGAAATACTTGAATTGATTAAGAATTTAAAACTTAATAAAGCGCCTGGCCCAGACAATGTTCCCTCTGAAGTATATAAAAATAATGCTGAATGGTGGGCCCCTGTATTAGCATCATTATTTTCATATATTGATTCAACAATGATAGTACCAGACGATTGGGGAATGGCGACAGTAGTGCCCATCTTTAAGAAAGGTTCGCCGACAGACCCAGAAAATTACCGACCAATTAGCCTTTTAAATGTTATTAGTAAGCTATATGCTGCCCACCTATTTAACAAATTGATCACTTGGGCAGAACAAACAGATATATTGATCCAAGAACAAGCAGGTTTCAGACCAAAAAGATCAGTAATGGATCATATATTAGTGCTGCAGCATATCATTGATAAATACGCGCATAGAAAAGGGGGATTTTTTTGTGTGGCATACATCGATCTGAAAGCAGCATTTGATTTGATACCAAGATCAAGATTATGGGCGAAATTATACCATTTAGGAGTGGATAGACGTTTACTAACGTTGATGCAAGGATTATATAAAAATACTAAGCTGAAAGTTAGATGCAACATGCAGGGCCATTTAACTAATTCGATCGTAACGTCAAAAGGCGTAAGACAAGGATGTATTCTATCACCCCTTCTCTTTAACTTGTATATTAACGATGTAATAAAAAAATTAGACACTTATGCTATTCATTCCCCAATGCTAGCTAATGCCCCAAGAAATGCCCTTTTATATGCTGATGATCTGACCTTACTATCAAAGACTCCAATAGGCCTAAAGAGATTATTAAGAGGAATAGCCCAGTATTGCCAGACAGACATAAACTATCAAAAAACTAAGGTAATGCTGTTCAGCAAAAAAAGAACAAAATATCAATGGATACTAAATGGAAGATTAATTGATCAAGTGACTTCATTTAAATATCTGGGATTCACTTTCCAATCATCAGGTAGTCACAGCTATCACATAAAATCAGTTATAATAAATGCAAAGAAGACATCTAAAGCATTGTCAAAGTTCTATTACACTAACGGAGGACAACCGATTATCCCTGCCATTAAAGTATTTCAAGCTAAGATAATCCCTCAGCTTATTTATGGCATGCAAGCGACAACAAGAGATAAATTCCCAGAGCTAGAAGTTGTTCAGACTTCTTTCATACGATCTATTCTGGCAATACCCCCATGTGTCCCGAACAGTGTAATAAGATTAGAAACGGGGGTACAGTCCATAGAATCACTAATCTGGTCCTTGAAGATCAATTATTGGATAAAACTAACCCTAGAACCTCATGGACTAGCTCCTCATATATTAATAGACAATTTTAAATATATTTGGAACTCTACTATCCTTAACAAACTCCAATATCTTGGCTTTTCAAAGCAGACTATAATACAGATGGGAAGTGAGACCGCTAAGATAAATATCAAACAGCGTATAAGAGATATCGATTATCAAATTCATTTAGAACAATCAAGGAAATATAGACACAATGCAAAGTTTCCTATCCCCATGCCCTATTTAAACAACTTAAATATACCAAAATATAGAAAAGCATTTACCTGGCTAAGAATGAATGTTCTCCCATCAAGGGTATTAGAGGGACGTTATAATAAGATCCCATATGAAGAACGCCTATGCCCCTGTGGAAAAGGGGAAGTCGAATCGAATATCCATGTCCTGCTTCATTGCCCCATATATGAACATCTGCGATCGCTTTTAATAGTACCCCTTTTAGATTATCGAAAATCAAACTCAGAACACTTACAAATAAACTTTTTATTATCAGACTATAAGAAAGAAATTACCTTTGAAGTAGCAAAATTTGCGGTAGCAGCAATTTCAATAAGAAGTACATTTGTTCAGAGCTTACAATAGCTTTTTAATATTGGAGTGAACTCTTTTTAAACAAATATTCCTGAAATTGTAAATTATTATGGTTAATGTATGATATGGTGTATGGATCAATGGATCGTTAATAAATTTTACTTACTTACTTAGGATGTTGGACTAGATGGGCCACTGGCCTGGTCTAACAGGTTTTTCTTATGTTCCTATGTACAATGGCCCTACCCCATTCAGATGTAATGATTTCGATCTAATAAACTGAGAACAAGCATTGTACCCACACACTCTTTCTTTCTTTCTTTCTTTCCTTCTTTCCTTCTTTCCTTCTTTCCTTCTTTCCTTCTTTCCTTCTTTCCTTCTTTCCTTCTTTCCTTCTTTCCTTCTTTCTTTCTTTCCTTCTTTCTTTCTTTCTTTCTTTCTTTCTTTCTTTCTTTCCTTCCCCCCCTCTCTCCATAATATAATATTTCCAAGATTTGTTAGGCCACAGTTTTCCTTTACAAACCAGAACTTGAAACCTGGAACTTCCCTGCTCTCTAGTTTTTCTCAACAGTTAGCATGCAGAACTTAACACAGAAGCTGTTTGGGATTTTATTTTTCTTAGATTTTCTTTTGTACTTTTGCGTACATTGGGGTTATGCTGACCTGTTGATGCCTCTTGTATGATATGTGTGCCTGTGCATGTGTGTTTTTAGACTAAATTAAGGATTGGTACTCACTCATGAAGATCACTAATAGTCTTAATAGAGGGAAGTATACAATTTAAATAACATCCCAGAAGAATATAAAGATCAAATAAGGAACAGATTTGAGGCTTTAAACTTAGTTGACAGAGAACCAGAAGAACTATAGAGTGAAGTCAGAGACATGATCAGGGAAGAATGCAAAATGACAATACCTCTAGTTCAATGGATGACTGAAGAAACTCTTACAATGTTTAAAGACAGAAGGACAGCAAAAGCAAAAGGAGATAGAAACATGGTTAGAACCCTAAATGCAACAATACGGAGACTAGTATGTAAGGACAAAGAGAACTATTACAATGGTTATTGTATAGAAATAGAAGAGGACAACAAAAAGGGTAGAGCCCTATTCCAAAAGATTAGAGAAATGAAAGGGAAATTTAAACCAAGAGTAGGGATGTTGAATAATCAACAGGGGAACACACTGACTGACTGAGATGAAATAAAAGGAAGATAGAAGCAATACACTGAAGAACTCTATAAAAGATGCCAGGATGACAGATTCATTCACGGAGGAACCGTATGATGAAGAACCAGAAATTTTAGAATGTGAGGTAAAAGCTGCTCTTAAAATACTTGGAAGAAACAAATCATCAGGAACAGATGGCATACCAATAGAGTTGCTACAAGCTACTGAGACGGAAGCTGTCCAAATTTTGACAGAAAATTGTCAAAAAATATGGAAAACTAAACAACGGTCCACAGACTGGAAGCATTCAATATATATCCCAATTCCAAAGAAAGGAGATCCCAAGGAATGCAGTAATTATCGAACTATTGCCTTAATATCCCATGCAAGTCAAGTAATGCTCAAGATCATATGACAAAGGCTCTTACCATATATCGAGTGAGAAATGCCAGATGTTCAAGCTGGATTTAAAAGGGAAGAGGTACCAGAGATCATATCACAAACATACGTTGGATAATAGAACAGACCAAGGAATTTCAGAAGGAAATCACTCTGTGCTTTATAGATTACAGCAAAGCCTTTGATTGTGTAGATCATGAAAAACTACGGAATGCTTTAAAAGAAATGGAGGTGCCACAGCATCTGATTGTCCTGATGTGCACCCTATACTCTGGACAAGAGGCTACTGTAAGGACAGAATATGGAGAAACTGATTGGTTCCCCATTGGACAGGGTATGAGATGGATGAATTCAATGGTGTGCTGGAGCCGGCTTGTACTGGCTCATGAGAGCCAATTGTTAAATTTTCAGGAATTTTGCGAGCTGGTTGTTGAGCTCCCCGCTCTCCAGCTGATCTTCTCCTCTTCCGGCACGATCAGACTCCCGCGCTCCACCCGATCGCGCCAGGGGAGGGGAAGATCAGCTGTAGAGCTCTACAGCTGATCTTCTCCTCGGGGACAATCAGATCCCCGCGCTCCACCCTCAGTGCCATTCAAAAATAACTTCTGCCAGGTTGCCAGGCCCAGCCTCCAAGAGGTCTTCTGTATCTTTAAAAGTTGTGCAGAGGGAAGGGAGAATTCCACCTTGTGGTTTTTCCCATTACAGAGTTGCAAGAACACCTGCACTTGGCTGACTTTCTCTTCTCCTAAAGATACAGGATCAGTCTCAGGCCATGAACCTGGCAACCCTAGGACCACTTAAGATTAAGTCCAGGGTTGCCACCCCTCTGGTTGGTTTCATAACCAACCTTCTAAGGCACAGCCATTTAAGATGTCTTTGCCTAAGTTATGCCGAGAAAAAGGTTGATCTAAGAAATAAATTACAATAGGAGTATGGAGTATGTTCACTCCTTGGTATTTGTGAGAGCTGGCTTTTATGTTCCAGTCCTGTGCACAGCTCCTGGCTGAGCCCGTGTTCAGCCAGCCTGGAGGCTTCTGAATGGCAATTAGATGCCATGGTCCTTCCCGCCAGGTCCTCCTCCGCTGGCATCTGTTCCGCCAGCTTCCCATGACTTGGATTGCTCTTTAAGCCCCATTGAACATACTATATGGGATTGTGGTGTTATAGCCCAATCACAAGTTCAATAGGACTTCTTAGTTGCAGCCTAACCCTGTGAAGATTTAGGCATGCCTCAACTAATTCAAACCAATTGCATTAATTGAACTCAGTCTTGCTCTAGAACACCAGAAACAGCTTTACTAATTAATGGTTCCTCTGTCTCCTTACTTTTCCTTTAACAATAGCCAAATCCAGATACTTTAAGAGAAATTATATACAGTACCAGCATACAATACTAAATGGAATTCCAGTTGCTATTGATAATTTCCTGCTCTGGAAGTTTCCATTTAAATGTTATACTCAGAGTGCTTCCAGACTGTCCCTGTTGTGTGAATTCAAGAATATACCAGCAAATTTAGGCTGCACAATTACAGTTGATTTCTCCACAGAAATCTGAGTTTTTGCAATAAGGAAATTGACAAGAATTTGGAATATATGGCTTCTTGCAGTGTCATATAACTGTTGCACCAATAAATAAAAATGATAGGTCAATAAATCCCCACAAACTTTCTGTAAACAAATCAGAGTAGATGCTCAATGAATAGGTCTTCTGGAAGTGATCTCAGTATAACAATGCATGAAATTCAAGTACTGGGGCGGGGGGGGGGAGAAGTGAATATGGTAACTAAAATTATGCTGGAGTGCCACCTGGTGGGAAAGTATTGTCCTACTCTGTGAGGGAATAATGTCTTCTATTTAGACTGGAATGATGATCCAAAACCACATACAAAAAACAACGGCAAATGAGTACATTTGCACTGCTATGCCTACTTGGAAAACAGTGTACAGCTTCTTGAGGAGCAGATGAACTGCATCTCAGAGCCTCCATCTTTAATTTTTCAGAACTCTTTCAGAATGGCTGACGTTCTGGGACACTGGAGGTGGGCAAATGTTATCCCCCATCTTCATATTATTGATATTTGTAAGTTGCTCTGAAAGCCCCCACTTTTTTTTTGCTAAAGAGTTGAGTACATTCAAAAAATAAAGAAAAGAAAATCCAGGCAACTACTGACTGGTAGTTTGATGTTGATGTCAACCTGCAAAGGGCTTAGAAAGATCATTAAACAGTCAGTCTGTGAACATTGAGAAAAGAATGAGGTGATTATAGAGCCAGCATGGGTTTCTCAAGAATAAGGCTGCAATCCAATACATGTCTACTCAGAAGTAAGCTTCATTGGGTTCAGTTGGACTTACTCCGAGGTAAGTATGTATTGGATTGCAGCCTTACTCATGCCAGACTCACCTTATCTCCTTTTTTGATAGAATTACTAGCATAGTAGAACAGATGTTACTAAGGAGCTCAGTCTTTCTGTCATTCTAAATATTGTTCTAGCCTCTCAACTCCAGAAATATCCATGCTGCCTGGAAAAGTGTGCAAAGCAGAATGTTAGATACACAGTGTTAAATAACATAGGGGAAAAAAGCTATACTGGGTATTTGCTGACCTCATTTTAAGTTGGTCAAGTATTCCCACCAGGTCTGAACATCAGCATGGGAACTTTGGAACATTCAAATGTCTTATCTACTGCCTAACCTCTAATTTAGTTAAGACACCCTAGACACTTCCTCATTTGGTCATCTAGAGCCCTGAAGAAGGAGGCTACATGCCTAAAAGCATCACCATCACTAGTACATACATTAGCATCCATTATTATATCATAAAGTCCAGTATCCTCCACTAGAAATATGCACACAGAACTCTCTGGGCACACCACATTCCTTAGCACTCGTCATCCATGGCGGGAAAATTATATCCAGTTGGTGTCCAGAAGCTTAGGGTCCCTCTGTACTCTCAATTTTTCTACCCAGTTCTTCTAGGTGAACTTATTCATCTAGGTAACAGAACCTATAATAGTTTTCTACCTAGGAACCTCAAAGTTCACTTTTTGTAAGCTTGTCTGGGATTTCACCTGGATTGTTTCATCCCTAGTGATCTTCACTTCCTGCCTACTCTTCTCCCTAGATACACAAATATTAGGATGGCTTGACATTGGTACATATGAAAAGGTTCTAGATTTTTTAGTAGATCACAAACTAAACATGAGTCAACAGCACAGTGTGATGTGGCATTTAAAACACTAATGCAGTTCTAGGTTGCATAGTGTATACAGAAGTATAGTGTCCAGATTGTGAGAAGTAAGTGTGGCACTTTATTCTGCTTTGGTCAGGGCTCACCTGAAGTACAATGCCTAGTTCTGGGCATTGCAATGTAAGAAGGATATCAACAAGCTGAAGTGTATCCAGAGGAGGGCAGGAAAGATAGTGAAGGACCTAGAGACCAAGTCCTATGTGGAAAGGTTAAAGGAGATGAGTAAATCTTTAGCCCAGAGAAGACATGATTAAGAAGCAATGTAATAGCTACCTTCAAATACTTGAAGAGCTGTCAAAAAGATGATTGAGCAAATCTGTTTTCTCTTGTTCTATAGGGGGACTGAACTAGTGGGTGCAAATAGTGAACTAGTGGGTACAAATGATAAGAAAGGGGATTTTGTCTAAGCATTAGGAAGACCTTCCTGATGAGTCAAACTCTTCAATGATGGAACAGACTGTGTTGGAAGGTGATGGAGTCTCCTCCATTAGACGTTTGCATGCTGTGGCTGGATGGCCACCTGTCAGGGATGCTCTCAGCAGTGGTCGTTGGCCTGAGCTAGATGGACTAGGTGACTTTTGAAGTCCCTTCAGACTCTGCTTCTGATTTAGGGTACTGGATACGGTTGGGAAAACCTTATAGTGAGATGCCGTTTTCCTAAGAGAACAGAAAGTCTCAATTAAAGCTATGAGAGGAGGGAGAAAAATGACCTAGAATTAGGAGTGAGCAGTGAAGTGGCCAAGTTTGCTGATGATACTAAATTGTTCAGGGTTGTTAAAACAAAAAGGGATTGCGAAGAGCTCCAAAAAGACCTCTCCAAACTGAGTGAATGGGCGGAAAAATGGCAAATGCAATTCAATATAAACAAGTGTAAAGTTATGCATATTGGAGCAAAACATCTGAATTTCACATATACGCTCATGGGGTCTGAACTGGCAGTGACCGACCAGGAGAGAGACCTTGGAGTTGTAGTGGACAGCACGATGAAAATGTCGACCCAGTGTGTGGTGGCTGTGAAAAAGGCAAATTCCATGCTAGCAATAATTAGGAAAGGTATTGAAAATAAAACAGCCGATATCATAATGCCGTTGTATAAATCTATGGTGCAGCTGCATTTGGAATACTGCGTACAGTTCTGGTCGCCTCATCTCAAAAAGGATATTATAGAGTTGGAAAAGGTTCAGAAGAGGGCAACCAGAATGATCAAGGGGATGGAGCGACTCCCTTACGAGGAAAGGTTGCAGCATTTGGGGCTTTTTAGTTTAGAGAAAAGGCGGGTCAGAGGAGACATGATAGAAGTGTATAAAATTATGTGTGGCATTGAGAAAGTGGATAGAGAAAAGTTCTTCTCCCTCTCTCATAATACTAGAACTCGTGGACATTCAAAGAAGCTGAATGTTGGAAGATTCAGGACAGACAAAAGGAAGTACTTCTTTACTCAGCGCATAGTTAAACTATGGAATTTGCTCCCACAAGATGCAGTAATGGCCACCAGCTTGGATGGCTTTAAAAGAAGATTAGACAAATTCATGGAGGACAGGGCTATCAATGGCTACTAGCCGTGATGGCTGTGCTCTGCCACCCTAGTCAGAGGCAGCATGCTCTGAAAACCAGTTGCCGGAAGCCTCAGGAGGGGAGAGTGTTCTTGCACTCGGGTCCTGCTTGCGGGCTTCCCCCAGGCACCTGGTTGGCCACTGTGAGAACAGGATGCTGGACTAGATGGGCCACTGGCCTGATCCAGCAGGCTCTTCTTATGTTCTTATGTTCTTAATAATTCAGAAAAGCATAACAGCTTTCACATTTAGTTAATATCTTCTACTTTTTATAAATGTATTTTATGTTGCTGTTGTATCTCAGCAAATTAAAGTTTGTCTAATAAACTTAGGAAGAACTAGAATTATTGGTGCATGATGGGATCTCTATCCTTAGTATTATAGGGATAACAGAAGCCTGGTGGAATAATAACCATGGCTTCAATACCTATATTGATAGGTAAATATAATCTAGAATTAAATGGAATTATTGGTAAAGGAAGAATTTGAGCAGGATAGCTGTGTTCTTCTCCCCTGTTATCTAGGAGTAGGTTACTCCTCCCACTTGCTTTAGAGACAGGGCTATGCAAATGACATCTTGCTTGATCCCTTTCTATACAAGGTTTCAATGTCTTTGAAGCAACAAGGCTTTCACAGAGCTCTGGTTGTGTGGCTTTTTGTTGTTGTCAGAATTATGTGCAGAATTTTGAGCCTTCACTTACAGCCATATTGAGGGATGTTTCTAACATCAGCACCTTTTTTCATAAAAGCCAAGTAGTTAGCTTCTTTTGTCCCAAGCCTAAGCACTCCAAAGAAGCATGGTGCATTCTCAGTATGTGCAAAGCCTAGAGACTGTATGTTAAGCAGACTTGGGAGTTTCATAAATCTAAGTGTTTTTTGTTTTCTTCCATGCCTCCATGATGGGGGAAGTTTTAAAGGCTAGAGGACACTTTGTCAGATGCATGTCAGATCTGTTGGCAGAAGATGACTTGCTTTTTATTTCCACAAGTGCTCCAATCAAGAATTGAGTTAATCAATGAAACAGAGCTCATATAGGCAAATATAGTATTAGGAAAAGGTTGTAGAAAGGATCTGTTATTCATTGTGGGTTCCATATATGAGGGGAGAGACACTTGGCTATTTCCACCTGCCTTGCCCCACCCTCCAGCCCTGGGAGCCTTCAAAGGCAGCTTCTTTCAGGAGACTTTCTGGCCCTTTGGGTGGAGCCATGGGGGTTCGGGGGATGGAAGAGATTTTTGTATCAGCTTGGGGGCTAGTTTTTAAATATTTTTGCTTTGGCTTTCTTGTTGAACTTTATGCTCATTTATGCTTTGATGTATATATTTTTTTCTTAATGTACAGTAGGGCCCCGCTTTACGTCGTTCCGCTTTAAGGTGTTCCGCTGATGTGGCGGCTTTTGTTTTTAATTTAAAAGCTTTTTTTTCTCTTTTGCAACGTTTTGCACTGTTTTCTCGTCATTTTCACGGGACGCAGCCCTTTAAAGTCAATGGAGTTCCGCTTTACGGCGTTTTCTGCTTTACAGCGGGGGTCCGGAACGGAACCCGCCATATAAGCAGGGCCCTACTGTAGTGATTATACTTTTTATTATGTGTTGTGCTATTGCATTTGGACTATTTGTGTAAACTGCTTTGAGCACATGTGTATTTGTGGAAAACGTGGTATAACAACAACAACAATAATAATAATATAGCCCTCCAAGATGGAATTTTGATGGGGGTAGGTCATAGGGTTCTTTTTCATGTCATTGTAGAAAAATACATCCGTAGGCAGGGTTTAATAAGGGACTTTAATTTCCCCAGAATAAACTGGAAAATAAATATTTCAAGCAGGGTCTTCACCAAATTGTCAATAAGCTAGATATGGACAACGTATACACATTCTGGAATGACTTCCCCTCTGAGATATGTCTTGCACTATCATTGTATGCTTTCCAGTGATTCAGGTCTTCATCTTCTCTCCTTCATTACTATACATTGCCATTCTGTGCTGTTGTTTTGTTAACTTGGGTAAGTTTCTGGTTTTAATTTATGATTTTAATGTGAATTGTACCTGTTTTAATTGTGATATTTTGTAATGTGCCCTAAGAACGGCAGACTATGAGTATGTAAAAATTAATTAATTAATAATACAATTTGCTTAACAGGAATAAGCTTTAGGTAATTCATATACAATGTTAAGAGATAATATTTTCCTTTAATTAGTGTACCATATGCCAGGGAAGAGTATACATCTGTCATCTGAATTCACAATTCGAACCTGTGAAAGCAATGCAGTTGCTGCATTTGAAAAGCATATTTTAGAAAAATTGGAGAGCTTAGTCTACAACCTGGGGTGTGAGATCAAGCAGTGGAGTACACAGTGCCATGCTTCTACAGACACACTGGAAAAGATAACACATAAACTTACCTTTCAGTTTGTAGGTAAGGTGAAGTCTCACTGTTTCTGTGTTATTTTATTTTTAATCTTGTACATGAGAAAATATTGCAGACATGACAAAGAGAAAAACAAACAAATAAAATGCCTGAATGACTTGAGGCTTGAGTATATGGAGGAACACCTCTCTCTCCTCTCTTAAACTGTCCTACTTGAGCATTACGATTTTCCAGGGAGACTCCCTTCATGTCCCACCTTTAAGAGCTGTATCTTATGTGGAGATGTAGGAGATTACCTTCTCTGTGGTGGCACTCTAGCTATGGAACACTCTAGCTTCTGGAGCCTGTTTGCCACTAATTCTGAATTCATTTTGGCAGCAGGTTAAGACTGTTCTTCATTCAGGCATTTGTGTGCTGTTGTTACCTAATACTGTAATCTGCTTATTGTTTTAGGTGGGTTACATAATGCATTGTTGTTTAAAATTAATTATGTACCCTGTCCTGAGACCAAGTGGTATTGGATGGGTTATAAATTTTTGAATAAAAGACTAGAAGATCTGAGTACAATGAAACTTCTTGGTAGCTATGTCACTTAAAACAATAATATGCAGCAAAAATCATATAAAGTGTAATCATATCAGAAACGGCTCTAAATCAGCATAGCATAGAACACGTGGAAAGACAAAAAGTAAAATGAGTGATTTATTTATTTTTTATACTGACTATGAAGTCACCATTTTAAAAAATGGTTGCCATATGTTTGTCTAACATTGATCCACCACCACCACTCGCCTGTCTCAGCCTTGTGCTTAGCTAATTTGAGCTATGTAACTATATCGTAGGAATCCCACAGGCTTTAGTGGAGCATGCTCAGGTCTTTGTGGTTTATACCTGAGATGTGCTGCTATTGCAAGATCACAATAGGGTGCCATGGGGAACAGTCTTCTCTTATGCTGCTCAGCCTTGTGCTTTAGCCAAGGCACACTAAGAGAAAGTGAGTAGCAGAGGAGTGCCTAAGGAGAGATCATTGAAAGAGCCATTCTTGCTATTCAGAGGGGGAAGAAAGGGTTAAACTGCCATTTCCTTGTGCCCCAACCCATGTAGGAGAGAGTCAGTGGATGGAGCCAAAACTTCTGGCCCTCCAGCCTTTGAAACAGGCTGGACGACGGCTAGAGCACAAGTGGCAAAAGACGTGCTGTGAGGCTGATCGGGCATGAGTAAAACATCATAACCGTGCCTACTGTGTGGCAGTGAGGGTGGCGAAGAAGGCCCACTTCTCTGCCTCCATCGCATCCTGAAGTAGCCGCCCAGTGGAGCTTTTTCATATTGTCAGGGGCAGAGCTTGGAAAAGTTACTTTTTTGAACTACAACTCCCATCAGCCCCAGCCAGCATGGCGCTGGCTGGGGCTGATGGGAGTTGTAGTTCAAAAAAGTAACTTTTCCAAGCTCTGGGGGGTCTGTTGACATCAACTCCAGGAAATGGAGTTTTAGACCTTTTCGGAGCCTACTGTGAATTGTTTGCAAGGCACTTTGAGAGTAAAGTTGCTCACCTCCGTAGCAGTCTTGATGCCCCATCCACATCTACCATAGTCCCCAATGAGGTGCCCAGTGCAACGACTGCAGCAACTTCTTGGGAACGGTTTCAGTTGATGTGGCCTGATGATGTGGACAAGGTCCTTGAGATGATGCGGCCAGCAACGTGTCCTCTCGACCCTTGCCCTTTTTGGTTTATTAAAGCTTGCCAAGGGGGTCTGACCGAGTGGATCCAGGGTGTGGGAGGGAGTGGTTCCAGCCACCTTGAGAGAGACGGTGATCTGACCACTCCTGAAAAAGCCTACCCCCCTTTTTAGGGAAGGTGGTTGAGAGGGTTGTGGCGCAGCAACTGCAAGTACTCTTGGATGAAACACATTATGTTGACCCATCCCAGTCTGGTTATGGGACTGAATCGGCCTTGGTTGCCCTGATGGATGACCTTTATTGGGACAAGGACAGCAGAACTGCGACCCTGTTATTCTTACTTGATCTCTCAGCAGCTTTTGATACCATTAACCATGGTATCCATCTGGGCCGACTTGGTGAGATGGGTATTGGAGGAACTGTTTTACAGTGGTTTCGATCCTATCTCCAAGGTCGCTCTCAGAGAATAGCATTGGGTGACTGTCATTCAGCCCCCTGGCAGTTGTGCTGTGGGGTGCCGCAGGGTACCATCTTGTCCCCCGTGCTGCTTAACATCTATATGATGCCCTTGGGAGCAGTCATCAGGAACTTTGGGGTCAGGTGTCAGCAGTATGCTGATGATACCCAGCTCTATTTCTCCATAACATCTGAATCGAGAGAGGCCATGCAAGCCCTGGACAGCTGCCTGGACTCGGTGGTGGGCTGCATGAGGGCCAAAAAACTGAGTCTGAATCCTACCAAGACGGAGGCACTGTGGGTTGGTGGTTCCCGAGCTCGTATAATTGGTCAGTTACCTGCTTTGGATGGGGTTCTACTCCCTCTGAAAGAGCAGGTCCATAGTCTGGGGTGCTCCTGGATCCATCTTTGTCACTAGAGGACCAGGTGACCTCCGTGGCTAGGAGTGCCTTTTACCAGCTTTGGCTGTTTCTGGACCGGGATAGCCTGACCACTGTTGTCCATGCGCTGGTAACCTCCAGGCTGGATTACTGTAATGCGCTCTATGTGAGGCTGCCCTTGAGGTTGATCCGGAAGCTGCAGCTGGTGCAAAATGCAGCAGTGAGACTGCTCACTGGGACAGGGTATTGCCAACCTGTCACCTGCAGCTGAAATAATTGCACTGGCTGCCCATTTGCTACCCAGCCAAGTTCAAGGTTCTAGTTTTGGTGTACAAAGCCCTATACAGCTCGGGACCAGGATACATGAAAGACTGTCTTACCCTTTATATATTTATTTATTTATTTATTTATTTATTGTACTTTTAGACCGCCCTTTAGCGACAAGCTCTCAGGGCAGTGTACAACAGGATAAAACCACATCAAAATACAGGAGTGTGGGTACAATACAACTATAAAAACATTTTAAAAGCAAGATTGAAACAAAGATTAAACTAAAATTACAATTACAATGAGATTTAAAATTAAAATTAAAATTAAAATGCCTGGGCAAAGAGGTAGGTCTTTACCTGGCGCCGAAAAGATAACAAAGAAGGCGCCAGGCGTATCACATCAGGGAGGGCGTTCCATAATTCGGGGGCCACCACTGAGAAGGCCCTAGATCTAGTTATTGCTCTCCGGGCCTCCCTATGAGTTGGGACCTGGAGAAGGGCCTTCGACGTCGATCGTAGCGAACGGGTAGGTACATAGCGGGAGAGGCATTCCACCAGGTATTGCGGTCCGATGTCGTTAAGGGCTTTATAGGTAAGAACCAACACTTTGAATCTGGCCCGGAAACATATTGGTAGCCAGTGCAGCTGGGCCAGGACAGGTGTTATATGGTCAGATTTTTTAGTCCAAGTAAGAACTCTGGCCGCAGCATTCTGCACCAGCTGAAGTTTCCGAACCGTCTTCAAAGGTAACCCTACGTAGAGTGCATTACAGTAGTCCAATCTAGAGGTTACCAGAGCATGGATAACTGTGGCGAGGTTCTCCCTGTCCAGGTAGGGTCGTAGTTGGGCTACCAGCCGAAGCTGGTAGAACGCATTCCATGCCACCGAGGCTACCTGGGCCTCCAGTGACAGGAGCGGATCTAATAAGACCCCCAAACTACGGACCTGCTCCTTTAGGGGGAGTGTAACCCCATCTAGGGTGGGTCGGACATCAACCATCTGGGCAGAGAGCCCCCCCACCAACAGCATCTCAGTCTTGTCGGGATTGAGTCTCAGTTTATTAGCTCTCATCCAGTCCATTATCGCGGCCAGGCAGCGGTTTAGTACATTGACAGCCTCACCTGAAGAAGATGAAAAGGAGAAGTAGAGCTGCGTATCATCAGCATATTGCTGGAAACACACTCCAAATCTCCTAATGACCTCACCCAACGGCTTCATATAGATATTAAAGAGCATGGGGGACAGAACTGAACCCTGCGGGACCCCATATTGGAGTACCCAGGGACTCGAGTGATGCTCCCCAAGCACCACCTTCTGGAGACGATTCTCAAGGTAGGAGCACAGCCACTGCCAAGCAGTGCCTCCAACTCCTAAGTCCGCAAGTTGCCCCAGAAGGATACCATGGTCGATGGTATCAAGAACCGCTGAGAGATCAAGGAGAACCAACAGAGTTACACTCCCTCTGTCTTTCTCCCGACAGAGGTCATCATACAGGGCGACCAAGGCTGTTTCTGTACCAAACCCCGGCCGAAAGCCCGATTGAAATGGATCCAGATAATCAGTTTCATCCAAGAGAGCCTGGAGCTGGCGAGCGACCACACGCTCTAGGACCTTGCCCAGGAATGGAACATTTGCTACTGGTCTATAGTTGTCAAGGTTGTCAGGGTCCAAGGAGGGTTTTTTTAGGAGCGGTTTCACCACCGCCTGTTTCAGGCAGAGTGGTACCACTCCCTCTCGTAAAGAGGCATTAATCACCTCCTTGGCCCAGCCGGCTGTTCCATTCCTGCTAGCTTTTATTAGCCACGAGGGGCAAGGATCCAGAGCAGAACTGGTCGCCCACACCTGTCCAAGCACCTTGTCCACATCCTCGAGCTGTACCAACTGAAATTCATCCAATAAAACAGGATAGGACTGTGCTCCGGACACCTCATTAGGTTCAACTGCTACAATGTTGGAGTCAAGGTCCCGGCGGATGTTCGTGATCTTATTTTGGAAGTGTCTCGCAAACTCATTACAGCGGGCTGTTGATGGTATTATTGCGTTCTGAGGACCAGAGTGTAAAAGTCCCCGAACAACTTTATAAAGTTCCGCTGGGCGGTTAGAGGATGACTGAATGAAGGCAGCAAAGTACTGCTTCTTTGCTGCCCTCACCGCCTTCACATAGAGCTTGGTAGAGATCTTCACAAGTGCATGGTTACAGCCGGCGGGAGTTCGTCTCCATTTGCACTCAAGCCGTCTCCTTTCTTGCTTCATCAATCTTAGCTCCAGGGTAAACCAAGGAGCCAATTGAGCTCTGCAAAGGAGAGGGCGCACCGGGGCAATCGCGTCAGCTGCCCGGGTCATTTCCGTATTCCACAGAGTGACCAGGGTTTCAACAGAAGCGTCAGTTTTATCAGCCGGAAAACTCCCTAGAGCCTTCTGAAAACCCTCAGGATTCATTAGTCTCTGGGGACGGACCATCTTAATTGGTCCTCCACCCTTGCAGAGGGGAGAAAACATTGTGAGTCTAAACCTCAATAGGCGGTGATCTGTCCATGACAAAGGAATAGATGTAAAATCCCTCACTCCCAGATCACCATCCCCTAATCCAGTGGCAAAAATCAAGTCTAGAGTGTGCCCCGAGATATGCGTAGGGCCAGTAACAAATTGAGACAGCCCCATGGCTGTCATGGAGGTCATGAAGTCCTGAGCCGCCCCAGACAAAGCGGTCTCGGCATGAATGTTGAGATCCCCCAATACCAAAAGTTTGGGGGATTGCAACAATAAATCTGCGACCACCTCTGTCAGCTCAGTTAGGGAAGCTGTTGGGCAGCAGGGTGGACGGTACACCAACAGTATTCCCAGTCTGTCTCGCTGACCCAACGCAATGTGAAGACACTCCAGACCATTAGCCACCTGGATAGGGTGCCTAACAAGAGGGATGGAACTTCTGTAGACCACAGCGATTCCCCCTCCCCGACCCTCGGATCTACCCAGATGCTGAACCGAGTACCCAGGTGGGCACAGCTGGGAGAGATTAATGCCTCCCAGATCGCTCACCCAGGTCTCGGTAATAAACGCCAGATCGGCCGCCTCATCCACAATTAAATCATGGATGAGAGAGGTTTTATTGTTTACCGATCTGGCATTAAGAAGCAGCAACTGGAGATCCGAGAGTTGGCTGATAGAACTACCAGCAATCCTGTGGATGTGGGGAGGACCGGAACACGGCACAGCCACCAATTGTCTGGGTCGAGTTCCCCTCAACCGGCATGTCCTCCTCACAACGCCATACCTCCCATTACCCGTCACTACACTAATAGGGGCCCCCTCTGGTCCTCCCTCCCGATGCACTATCCTCCCGCCCAGGCACATAATAAAAATAAAAATAAAATAAGTAACAAAACTCACAGTCTGTACACAATCACACCCTCACTCATACAGACCACTCATACATCCGGACAATAGCAGCAACAGCGGCGCCTCAACAGTTGGCAGACAGCAGTAGCGGTAGCCGTAGCGGCAGGGGCCCAAAAGCAATAGAATGGCAGCACCCCTCAGCTAAGCAAACAGCAGCGGTGGCAACGACCACGAAAGCCACAAAGTCCGGGCAGCAGTGACAGCAGTCAATGGCGGTGGCAATGATCCCTAGAGCAATTCGAGGCCGTCGAGATGAAGCAATGGTAGAGCGGCACCCGGGCCCGTGGCAGCTGCAACGACGACGACGATGGCTCGGGCACAAGACCACAGCATCGGCGGCGGCAGGGCGGCGCCCGAGCCCGCGGCAGCCGCAACAATGACGACGGCAACCCGGAGCGCAGGGCCGCAACAGCAGCGACGGCAGGCGCGGCGCCCGGACCCTCAGCAGCCGCAACGATGATGACGACGGCCCAGGTTGCAGGACCGCAGCAGCAGTGGCGACAGGGCGGCGCCCGGGCCCACAGCAGTGATGACGGCGGCCCGGGTCGCAGGGCCGCAACAGCAGCAACAGCGGGGTGGTGCCGGAACCCGCGGCAGCCATAACAACAGCGGCAGCCCGGGTCGCAGAACAAGCAACAAAGCGACACCCGGACCCGCAGCAGCCGCAGCGGCAACGACGACAGCCCAGGGACAACCCAGGGACAACTCCGGCCAGAGCACCACAACGGCCAGAGGTCGCAGAGATGGAGCCGACCCGGAAGGCAACGCCAGGTCCAAAAACAACTCAAGGCCGCGGCGCCAGAGGCCGGAGATGGAGCACGACTCCCGCACCCGACCAGAACGAAGCAACAATGACGGATCACATGCGTCCACACTCATAAACGACAACGACAGAGACGGCACCGGCAACAGCAGTCCAAGGAGACGGTAGGTGGTAGATTAGGTGATAAATTAAGAATCTAAATGCGGAGCTCCAAGTCGAGCATCCGTTTCAGTCGCCATCTTGCTCAGCTATTCCATATTCATCTCCTCCAGAGGACTGGTAGAAGGAGTACATCTTTACCTATCTTCTAGATGAAAGCAGTCGATCACTGCGCTCTGCAGGTGAGGGCCTCCTGCAGATACCTTCTTATCAGGAGATCTGTTCCGCACAACATAGGAAATGGGCCTTTAGCGTGGCAGCACCTACCCTGTGGAATTCCATACCCTTGAATATTAGGCAGGTGCCATCTCTGCTATCATTTTGGCGCCTTTTGAAGTCTTTTCTCTTTCAACAAGCCTTTTAAGTTGAGACCTATCCCAGTCTGCGTCTGTGTTAGAATTGTTAATATGTTTTTTTAATAATGTTTTAAACCCTTTTAGAAATGTTTTTAATGTTGTTTTGTTTTAATGTATTTAAAGGTCTGTTTTTATGATGTTTTAAACTGTTTTTAGTACTTCTGTTTGCTGCCCTGGGCTCCTGCTGGGAGAAAGGGTGGGATATAAATCAAATGACAGACAGACAGACAGATAATATGGCCCCCTGCTAAAAATGGTTTCTGACCAGGGATCTAAATAAAAGGCAGGTGAATAGTTGGTGATTAAATATATCTATTCATACATACACTTAAAGTTCAGTGAAAGTTTTTAAATTACAGCATGCAAGAATTTTGCTACCCTACAAAACCTTGCATTGCAAGCTGATTCTTACATGTTGTAAAGTCACCATATTGTAAGGCATGGATTTTATAACATGGGGATTCTATCAAGACCAACCTTGTGTGATTAAAATATAAAAATCTCTGCTCATTTTTTCTTAATTTGTAGTATTTCCTTTAGTGCTAACCATGGAAGATCTCTGTAGAAGTTCTCAATGTGGAAATTCCACCAGCAACATCAAACAGGTGACGTAAAATTATATTTAAGGGTTCAGTGTAACACACACACACACACACACACACACACACCAATCTGCCCTGTGGCTCCAGTCTGGGAGTGGGATCAGGCAACCTACCCTAGGTGACCTCTGAACCAATCCCGAGTAAGTTTGGCAGCAGGGCTGTTTAATTAGGGGGGGAAATCCTGTAATTAAACATACAGACAGGACAGGGGACAGGGTAAGGAGACATTGCGTCTCCCAACCCAACAGAGCAGGGGTCAGTTCGGCAGGGTGTTGCTTCACAAGCAGCTTTCTTGTAGGACAGCCACTTGTAAAACATCATCCTCACCCCACAGGATTGCTGTCTCCACTCACTCACTATTAAGTGGAGGCAGTGATCCTGTGCAATGCTGCTTTGCAAAATGCAGTAGGTAGGTGTCAGCCTTTTTGCAGGTTTTTCCACATGATACCTACCTCTCATTCCTGCCTCATGCCCCATCCCCACCGGCCCCGGATTGCTCTGTGCCATCCAATCCAACCCACAGCAATCCACAGCTGTCTCACCCCAACTCAGCTGAGGCCCAAATCCCTCCAAACAAGACCAGTTTGGCTTGGGCCTTGGCTGAGTCCTGTGCACAGCCCTACTAATAATGACCACAGTATTTTGCAGAACTACATACTGTATGACTTAAAGTTTGGGGGGGGAAACCCTTATAAGTATGCAAAATCATTACCAATTTACAGTATGAATTTGTTTCGCCAATATTTATGTACTACAAGAGATTAAAAGGTGTCTGTGGACCACTTTGAGTCAGTTTTGAAACGTGTGTAGGATGTTAGCTAGTGGGGCAAAGGATTTGTGTTAGGTAGGTTAGAAGTGATGCAAAGATCTCACACATAGTTTTGGGGAGAACTTGCTTGAAGGAGTGATGCCATCCAAGCCAAAAGCAATATGCAACAATCTAGCATGCTGCTTCCAACCTAATTAGGCTTGTAGATAAGTATCTTTGTGCTGCTATCAAACCTCTATTCATGTCTTGCCTCATGTACAAATATGGATCAAATTGTGTTTCCATCATTGTGATGATGCTACTAGGCATAACATTTGCATAAGGAAAGACCTTGCATGGTATTGTATCCATAAACCACCATTCCAGCTAATTCACAGTTTGGTCCATGCTAATGGGCTTCTGTTGGCTGACTGTTACCCTTCTAGGCATATGCCAAGATGAAGCATTTCTTTGAAGACCAAGACACTGACTCCTCTCACAGTGATCATTCAAGTTACGTTCCTGGCACTCTGGCTGGCGTTAAAGTAGACCACTGCAAGCCAGGATTTGGGAAGAATATAAATGCCGTAAACAGTAATACAATGTGTCCGGGATGTTGTGGTGAGTTTCCAAAGTCTGTGCATTAGAAAATAACTACTTTTCATGAAATGTAGCTTGTTGCTGTTTTTACTTTCACTTATATTTTTCTTTTAAACTTTTTAATTGAAAACAAATTTCTCAGGGTACAGAAGAGACAAAGATCACCATGCCAAAAACAACACATTCTTGTGACAAGGAGAAAAGAATATAAGACTGAACATTATTGTTCCATTTTGCATTCCAGTCTTGGTAATAATGCAGGTGCTCCACAAATGTATGATCTAACTAGTGTCAGTCTGGTCCTTTCAACTGTTGAGCAGATCCATTCAAAATGTCTTTCTCTGAGGAATATAGTCTAATCTAATACGTTGCAAAATTAATTCTAGCTCCGTACAAAAGATTTATAATAAATTCAAAGTTTCATATTGTGACTTTTCCCTTTCAGTCATAAAGAAGTAGTTAATGGGTTAAATGGCAACTCAAAACCAGTAATAGTTTGAGTAAGTTGGTTTATTCATTATTATTATTGTTACTGTTGTTATTATTATGACCATTGCTACCAGATCGGAATAAAAACTCTCACACCTCTAACAGTGGAGCCTGGTTTTATAAGACATTGGCCCAGTTTGGATGTCACAGTAAACCAGGGGTCACCAACCTGGTGCCCATGGTCCTCATGAAGGCCCTTAGTGGCGTCCCCAGCAGGTAGTCCAGAATGTAAGCTTTCTTTTCTTTTCTTTTCTTTAAGTAAGTCTCTAACCCTCCTAGGAAGAAAGTTATGGAGCAAAATGTGCACATGCCCTTCTAAGCGATTTCTGTGAAATGAGCCAGCCTGGCTGCTCCTGCCTGTCAGTGTTATTAGCTACTGAGTGAGGTCAGAGCTGTGATTGAGTTGTTTGGACACCAGGCAATGGGAATCCCTAGAGTTCAAAAGGGATTCTGTTTTCCCCACCCTTTGGTGCATTTTTCCTGCTTCTGTCTATTTTCCTAGTCCTTGGAATCTTCGGAGCTTTGCCCTTCTTTTTTCCCTAGCAACTAGGATGCATCTTTCCTGTGCTGGGTTCACTTGAGATCAGGAAGTGCCTAGAATTTTTTTCCTGCAAATAATACTACACAATAAGTGTTGGTGAATATAAAAAATCCTCCTCCTCACAAAAGGCAAACGTGAAACTTTGCAAAGAAGCTTAGGCATGTTTTCTGCTTTCAAGAGCTAAAGACTAGAGATTTATTAAGAATTTACTGAATAGTTAACTTACAGTACGGTGCAATGCATGTCTACTCAGATTGTGTTGAATGTGGCTTACTTCCAGGTAAGCGGGTACAGGATGGCAGCCTGGGCTTTGATTTAGGCTTGGCATTGGGGAAAAGCAGGGCTCTTGTGCCTTTAACAGCTGTATGGCAGGCAGAAATTCAATAGGTCATGCCTTTGGTAGTATGGGAATACAATTTTGGGAAAAGCTTCACCACGACTCCTCTCTATTTTTTGTTATGCCATGTCCCCATGGCAGCCATTTTGTGATTGGCGTTCCCAGCACTCTTTTTAAATTTGAAATGTCCCCTCTGGTCCAAAAAGGTTGGGGACCACTGTGCTAAACCATGAGCTGCAGCAAGTCACAGTCTCGTGGGCTCCTCCTTCCCTCTTCCGGGGCTAGGAGGGAGACTTCATAAGCTTTTGCTTGCATGTAAACTGGGGCTCATAATTTACATTACCTGTCATTAATTTCGACAACCTCAGCTTCAGAGACTGACGTTGAGGAAGAGAATGAAGACTGCCAGCCTGAGATTTACTCGGGCTCTCTAGAGCTTGTGAACTTTACACTAAATCATGTTTTAGCATTTCTAAACCACAATGGGTGAACAAGACCACTCTGTCAGTGAGACCAAAATATAGTCTATGCAGCCTTTCCCAACCTTTGGGTCCCCAGATGTTGTTGACTACAATTCCCATCATTCCTGATCACTGGCCATGCTGGCCAGGGATGATGGGAGTTGTAGTCCAACAACATCCGGGCACCCATAGGTTGGGAAAGGCTGGCTACATCATTAAACAGAGTTAAAAGTGAACATCTGGTATACTTCCATTCAAAATCATTTTATTATGGTGGTTAGCTAAAAGGGCCAAACATGTACCAGCAAAATCAATTGTGGAATCCTCTGAGTGTCTTATATAAGGAGATTGCCATACCAATCAGGTCATTTTCTCATAAGTATCTTGATTTAGCTAGAGTGGAGTCATCGGGGCCTTGTCTGGTATTAAAATATCTGGCATAAGAACCTGTACAAACTGGAACATTGTCTTGGAATAGATTAAACATTGTTCCAACTCTTCACACTTAGTTTCCTTTCCAAACCTAAGTTCAGATGGAGGGAGTTATCAAACAAAAGAAGCTGGAAATGGCTGTTCCTAATCATAAAAGCCACAGCAATAGTTCTGCCCACCTTCAGGGCTGCAGAAACCAAAGTAGTTTTGCTCTAGGCTCGCTTGTTGCTGGGAAATTACTGCCATAGAATTGGCAATACAGTAAGGCCCAGCTTTCGGCATCCTGCTTTTTGGCATCCCGCTAATACGGCGGTGGCCCAGCAGGGAGCAAGAGTGCCCTGCCTGGAGTGGGAGGCGGGGAAACTTCTTGGTGCCAGCTGTGGTAGTGCTTTCTGCCTTTGCCCTGGACCAGAACACCTCAAGCCGGCCGGAGGAGGAGGAGGAGAAAGAAGCAGCCAGATGGAGACTCCCAGCGCCAGCCTCCCTCCCTCCCTCTCTCCGGCCCACAGCGAGGGCGAAGTGGGCCGGGCTAGAGAGGCGAGGTGGTGCGAGGAGGCACCCGAACCCTTGGCCTCCAGTGGCCCCTGCAGAGCAGCTGCGGCGCGCTGGCCAGGACCGAGATGCCCCTTCATGGAGCTGGAGACGAATGAGGCTGCCCGGCTGCCCCACAACCTGCCCACCAAACTGTGCGCAGCGGTGGCAGGCATCTTGGGGAAGCCCCAGGAGGTGAGGAAGGAGGAGGAGCCCAACAGCCTCCCCCACGATAATGCAGTCCCTGCACGGCCCGAAGAAGAGCAGGGAGGCCACGGTTGGCATGCCCCAGATCGCCCTCATCACTGCTTCCAACAGCCTGGCTCCAGCCCCCTTAAAACAAAACCCTCTGTGGGACCACCATGATCCACTTTGTGGCGATTTTCACTTTTCAGCGGGGGTCTGGAACCTAATCCACTGTATGAGTGGGGCCCTACTGTATAACCCTTGAGCATCAAGTGTTCACAAGCCCTCACATTTGATAAAAGACCATAGAGATAATTTTGTATACATTTTTTCTTTCAAATGTGTACAAATTAATCTCAAGGGTACATCTCTCCCTAATACCCCCCAAACCATGATTTAAAGTATTTATAAAATGCTGCATCTGCAAATACTGAAAAAGGAGGCTACATATCAGACGTTATGTAACTATGTCTTGATATGTTAAATATCTTAATATGTTACCTCCTAATAACACCAGTTTAACAATATTTCAATGAGGCTAATTGTGAGATATTTGGACTTAATTTGTTTATGAATCTTCCATGTTTGTCTTTACCAGCTGTAAGAAGGTTGTCTATTTTTTTAACAGTATAATCCAGTTTATGATACCATTACAAATTATTCAAGGAAGTTTAACATTACAGTAGGGCCCCACTCATAAGGCAGGTTATATTCTAGACCCCTGCCTAAAAGCGAAACCCGCCGAAAAGCAGAACTCTGAATAGCGGGCCACCGAAAAGCAGGGCTCTACTGTATATTGTATCAATTCTAAGTTCTTATCATTGCTGAACCAGTCACTTGCTGCTGCTGAATGTGTAGCATAGTGTTAAATTTGCACCACTGATCTGCCATGTCTCACAGAATTTTGTAATCACGTCTGCTTCATACATAGCTTTTCTATTCATGTCTGCTTCATATAAGTCCGGTAAATATGTAAATTTTGTAATGATTTGGTTTACAAACTTGGTTTACAACTTTGTAATTGTTGTAAACAACTTTGGTTTACAACTTTGTAATGATTTGCTTTACAAATCAGGTTATTTCTCACCTCCCTCTGTTGATAGATCTTTTACAGCTCAGATTGTAATTCAATCTGGAGATGAATTCCTTCCTCTTTGCTTCTCAGTTGCTCACTTACCTAGTTGCAATTTTTTTTGTAAAAATATGAAAATTTAAGTCAGGTAGCAAACATAGCAAGAACAATGCAACATATCCCAACAGAATATAATGTATCTTCAGGTCATAGTAATTCCCAAAGTTCCATGCATCCATCAAGGCACCAGTACATGAGTTGCTTGCAGAAACGTCCAAGATAGGTAGATCAGGGGTTCCCACAAACAAAAACCTTAAAGCCCTAAATAAAATTCAAGATAGATACAAATACATAAAGCGACTAAAAGGAATTTACTTTTCCATTCTCTCATACACACATAAATTAAAATCCCATTACCTAATTCAGGGTGATAAAGACCTAATTCTTACTCCATGGCATTAACAGCTCCTTTCCTCTCCATCTCTCTCTCTCTCTCTCTCTCTCTCTCTCTCTCTCTTTCTGAACTATAACTCAGAAATATAGCCCCTTCCTTCAGGTTCCCCATCCACTGGGCCAAACCAATAATCCATAGGGATTATACCAGCACTGCCCTGCTCAGTCAAGTGATCCCCATGGTCAGGCATTTTAGGAGACGGTCAAGGATCCCAAGACAAGCAGGCACTTCGGTCAGAAGTGTGGAAAATGACTAGTAGGCCAAGGGATGGCTGAATAGTGTGGATGGAGCCATTATGCCAGTACAGTGTGTGCATATTGGCTCCCATGTGCGATCTGTGGGTGAAGGACAGGGTTTGCAGGGAGAACACTAGGAAGAAATGGCAGGACCTTCTGGTGGAGGGGAGGATAGGCCAAGAGGCAGGGGCTGATGAAGGGGGAGGGAGAGGGGCCACAGAATTCTCAGAAGCAGCACTCCCAGCAGCAGTATGGGGGGGCTGGGCATCTGGGCTGAGGCTTTGGAGACAATGGTAGAGTTTGGAGACACAACCCCTCCACCAAGGTAACACTGCAATGGCAGTGGCACTTTATATATATATATATTTATTTATTAATTAATTACATTTATACCCCACCTTTCTTTTCATGAAACTTAAGGCAGCTTACATATGGTTCCCAGGCGGTCTCCCATCCAGGCACTGACCAGACCTGACCTGCCTTCAGACCATAGCCTGGAACATTACCTGGTGGAGCCCACAGAAGACATCGCCACTGAACCCCTGACCTAGGCTGCAGACACACTAGTTGCTTCAAAAGCAGCCAGACCATTTTATCTGGCTGCATTTTGAAACAATTCTGCCCACAACTGGACCCATCTCCATTCCCCACTGCTGATTAAGACTGCCCACAGCAAAGTGTTGGGCCAATCACTGTGTCTGCCTGAGCCTACAGCAAACAAAGCATTTTCATTGGACACACCTGGAGTGGAAATGCAGTTTATAGCCAATTGGTTTTGAAGTCTGTGTGAAGGTGACTTCAAGGTAAAGCACACTGGAGCTTCTGAGGTTTTGGAGTAAATGGGGGCAGAGGTTGCTGGCATCATGTGACCCCATGTTCAGAAAACAGAGATGGGCGGAATTCTGTTCAATGAATCCTAACTGAGCAGAGCAGAGCAGAGCAGAGCAGAAGAAGCTGTCTCCGTTGGTTCAGAAATATACGATGAGCCAGCGAACAGAGCAAGCGAGCTGGGAGAGCTAACAGGAGTTTGGCATTGGAGGTGTAGGGAGGAAGAGGCAAAGACAAAGAGATGGGTAACCTGGACTAACCCCAGGAGGGTTTGTGTTCTGAGTCATTCTGTCCGTGTGCTTAGCTGGGTAGGCAGAAAGGCTGAAGCGCTTAATAGCAGCTTGACTGGAAGGATACTTGGCTCTTAGAGAGTGAGTGAACAGTGACACCTAACAGGAGTTTGGCAGTGGAGTTTGGCATGGGAGGTCCCTGACAAAAAAAATATATTGTAGCACACACCACATACCAGTAGGACTCTCCTGTTAACCTTCAAGGAGGACAGGACAAAGCACAGGCCATTCCAAACAAGGGGGGGGGACAAAAAGTAATAGAGACTATGGATGGAAAGGATACTCCAATGGTGGTGACCTGCAAGGTGTGTGCAATGTTTGTTCGCTTGCCTGAGAACGTCATGGCATACACATGCAACACGTGCAACATGTGCAAGTTGGTGGCACTGTTGGAAGAAAAAGTGAGAGGCCTGGAGCAGCAAGTGGCCACACTCAAGAGCATAAGAAAAGACAAACACTTCTTAGACGGAACACTGCAACAACAACAGCAAAGAGAAGTACAGGAGATGGAAGAACAACAGCATGTTGAAGCAGAAGAGGAGAGTGTTGAGGAGAGGGACAAGGCAGTGGAGGAAACTCCGTGGGAAAGGGTGACAGTTAGGAGCAGAAGACCTAGAAGACACCCTGCACCAGTGGAACTATGGAACTGCTTTAAGGCACTTGAGGATGCGACTGGAGGACAGTCTGCAGGGGAAGAATTACAGGGGACCCTGTGTGATAGTGAGCAAGAAGCTGACGCTCAGTCAAGCAGAGGAAATGAAACCACACCCCACAACAAAACGAAGAGTACTAATAGTGGGAGACTCTCTACTGTGTGTATGCTGAGAAGTATGCTGAGAAGACCCATGGACCTGCCAGGTATGCTGTCTCCCTGGAGGATGGATTGGAGATATGACTGAAGGGTTGTCACCACTCATAAACCCTCTGACACAGTGCTTTCTTCTCATCCATGTGGGAACAAATGATGTTGCCAAGCAGAGCTACGATGAAATCACGTCAGACTTTGAAGCTCTAGGAAGGAAACTCAAGGACTTGGGGCCTATGTGGTTTTCTCATCTATCCTTCCAGTACTTAGAAGAAGAGTAGAAAGAGAAAGAAAAATATTCCAGGTTAATGACGGGCTACAAAGGTAGTGCCAATGTGAGAGATTTGGATTCTAGGACTATGGGCTACACTTCCTGGAAGATGGACTGCTGGCAAGTGATGGGTTGCACCTCACAAGGATTGGGAAGAATGTGTTTGGCCACAGCATGGAGAACTTCATCATGAGGGCTTTAAAATGAATCCTAAGGGGGAGGGAGATGTAAACTTGGAGGTAATGATTGACAAAGGCTTATGTACACCTAAAGGAACGGAGAGAACAGCTTTAATGGGGCCCAATCATAGTCTTCATAAAAATGTAGGAAGGAAGCCAGACCATAAATCACATGGTCTTTGATGTCTGTATACTAATGCCCAGAGTTTGGGAAACAGACAGGATGAAGCTGAACACTTGTATTGCCAAATGCCTAGCCCTGGCTAAGCACAAGACAAATTAGTTCAAAATTTCAATAGAGCAATGAACACTTCTGGTGGTGAAGAAATTAAATGGTTTATTAGAGCAAGCTGTTTACATCGTTTGCAAGCAGCTGCAGCAAGGATCTCTTGTCTGGGAGGGGTTACATCTCCTTTACTCAAGCTAGTTTCTCTTCATGCTGGTGTTGAGGCTGATGGGGGCTTTCAGGATCCCTGGAGGCTTAATTGGTTGTCATTTTGAGGCTTGATTTCATGTTCCCTTGAGGCTTCTTCAGTCCCCGTGAGGCTTAATTGGATGTCATTTTGAGGCTTAATCTCCCTGATCTAGGGGTTCTCTATTTATACCCAAAAGACCCTCTGGGAGGGAGCACCTTATACCTATTACAGCCTTTCCCAACTAGTGGGCCACCAGGTGTTGCTGGACCACGACTCCCATCAGCCTCAGCCAGCATTGCCAATGGTCAGGAAAGATGAGAATTGTGGACCAACAACATCTGGTGGCCCACTAGTTGGGAAAGGCTGACCTATTGATCATGATGGCTGTGCTCTGCCACCCTAGTCAGAGGCAGTATGTTTCTGAAAACCAGTTGCCGGAAGCCTTTCACTCAGGTCCTGCTTGCGGGCTTCCCCCAGGCACCTGGTTGGCCACTGTGAGAACAGGATGCTGGACTAGATAGGCCACTGGCCTGATTCAGCAGGCTCTTCTTATGTTCTTATTATCTTCCCATCATCCAGGTTGCTGGGTTCCCCTTCAGGTGATTTTTATTGATCTCTCCTGACCCTGTATTCATGACACCTTGGCCTGGGAATGTAGCTGCACTCCCAACTTCCCCTTCATAGGCATAATTGCCTGTTTTGACTATCAAGAGGCTTGTTTACATAAGCAGAGTGAGAACATTCGTAAACCAATTAAGTTCACTGTCCCTCTCCAGCTAGAGAAAGCCATAAACAAGTCCACCTGGCAGAGCAGGAGTGTGGGACAAGCTGGATTGTTTTGGTTACTTGAACAACTTTTCTCAAGCTCTGTGTTTGAACACAGGGAGAGTGAAAAACTTCCCAAATAATGTCAGAAAGTCTGTGCTTTAAGCTCTTCAGATTCTAATGCTAAGCAGTAACAGTGTGCAGAAGCAATCAGCACCCCATTAACTCAGGGGTATGAGACATGAATTATGGGACAGACGCCATGCACATACCATTCCTAAGCTTCCTCAATTTACATCTAAATTTCCTCTGGAGATTAGCAGTACAACACTTAATACAGGAGGGTAAATACAACTTGATAGGTATAACCAGTGGTGTGCTGGAGCCGGCTCGTACCGGCTCACAAGAACCGATAGTTAAATTTTCAGGGATTTTGCGAGCAGGTTGTTAAACAGGCTCGCAGTCTCTCTTCCTCAGGCGTTTTCCCCGTTTTGGTTTGCAGCGGGAGGCAGCAGCGGTGGCAGGGAGGTGTAGGCAAGAGCTTTGCCCAAGCACCACCTCCTCACCCGGCCCCCCTCACAGGCAGCCTCGGTTGCAGGAATGGAGGGAGTGGCCCTGCCAGCCCCCTCGCAGAAGCCGCCACCACCCCTGGGGGTGAGGAACGCCTTTTGCCAAAGGGGGGCTCTGGAGTGCGCCATTCCCCATTGCTCAGCTGCGGTAGTCTGGGTGGGGCTTCCATTCAACTCCTCCCACCCAGGGCCCACCTGCGAGGGGGGGCTTAGGCAATTTCCTGGGGGGGCACCTCCTTTTTCTCCCCTCCCTGGGCAAAATCTGACCGGTGGAGGGTAACAGATCTGCCCCACATCACCTCAAGATCATTGAAGGGCAGTGGGGGCGCCTTTCACCAGGGCCCGCTTTCTTTAAACCCGGGAGAAATGACTAGTGGGTAGAGTGCCTAGGGTTAGGAAGGAAGTGTCATGGATTTCCAAGTTTACTTGCTTTCTTTAACGTACAACTGACAGTGCATCTCAGTGCACGTCTACTCAGAAGTAAGCCCCATTGAGTTTGATGGGACTTACTCCCAGGTAAATGTGTGCAGGACTGCAGCCAGGTAAGAGAGCTAATCCTACCCCAAATATGGGGCCTGTTGGAACTACAATTGTGTGTGTGTGTGTGTTGCAGAGCAGAACTGTTGAGTTCTGAAAAAAGGCATTCTTAAAGATCTTGCTCTGGCGCATGCATTAAATCTTGTCTATTTAAAAAGACTTCTCAGTGTCCTTAGGAATATGAGAATGTCTGTAGCTCTTTTCCTCTCCTCTCTCTAATCCTTCATTTCCCATTGCTGACGTTTTTAGGGTACCTAAGCATTGAAAATCTTTCCTAAAGCTGCTTGCATACTTTTGCATTATAATTTTTTTAAAGGCAATAGGTCTCTTTCCCGCCTTTTGCTGCACTTAAAACAACAACACATTTTGACCTCTTCCCTCCTCCCCAATTTTCCCCCACAGAAGGTAGTCACTTCCCCCCCCCCGCAGAACTTCAGGTTGCTTTATAAAGTATTACACACCCCTTTTAATTGAAATCCACAGCACATGACCAGCAACTCCATTAGTAGAATTAATTTGAATAGATGGCACTAAACATGCAAGATGGGGGGGGGTTGAGAGAGCGAGAGAGTAGGTGGGTAAGGCCTGACTAGAACGCACACACACACCCCAGCATAAGGAATTGGACCACAAAATATTTGGGGGGGTTGAATGAAACGTTGACATCCATAAAAATATAATATAAATTTGACATGCATAAAAATGTAAAGTGTATCTGCAGTTACGGTGTGGAGGGAGGGGGGAAATAATGTTCCACCCAAAGAAAATGTAAAGAGCCACAGAAGTAAAGTGTTACCAGAATAGCTTTGAGAAGACAACTGTTGCCAAGGCAGGAAAGGGAGAGACAGAAAGAAGAGTGAGGGGTGGTGACATTCAGGGTATTTTAAAACGCCCTCGGATTAACTGGAATGACATTCTAATCCCAGCTGGACTTCAGTAAAGCTGCAATTTTGGTGGGTTATGAAAGGATATTTTTGTCCGTATGGTCTCTGTTGCAGCCTCCTGGATTGACAAAGTGCCCCTCTCCACCCCACCCCTTTGTTGTTGTTGTGTCTCCAAGTCGACTATGACTTATGGCGACCCTATGAATCAGGGACCTCCAAGAGCATCTGTCATGAACCACCCTGCTCAGATCTTGCAAGTTCAGGTCTGCGGCTGCCTTTATGGAATCAATCCATCTCTTGTTTGGCCTTCCTCTTTTTCTACTCCCTTCTGTTTTCCCCAGCATTATTGTCTTCTCTAGTGAATCACGTCTTCGCATTATATGTCCAAAGTATGATAACCTCAGTTTCATCATTTTAGCTTCTAGTGATAGTTCTGGTTTAATTTGTTCTAACACCCAATTATTTCTCTTTTTCACAGTCCATGGTATCCGCAAAGCTCTCCTCCAACACCACATTTCAAAGGAGTTGATTTTTCCCTTATCCATTTTTTTTCACTGTCCAACTTTCACATCCATACATAGAGATTGGCAATACCATGGTCTGAATGATCCTGACTTTAGTGTTCAGTGATACATCTTTGCATTTGAGAACCTTTTCTAGTTCTCTCACAGCTGCCCTCCCCAGGCCTAGCCTTCTTCTGATTTCTTGACTATTGTCTCCATTTTGGTTAATGACCGTGCCAAGGTATTGATAATCCTTAACAAGTTCAATGTTCTCATTGTCAACTGTAAAGTTACATAAAACTTCGGTTGTCATTACTTTAGTCTTTTTGACGTTCAGCTGTAGTCCTGCTTTTGTGCTTTCCTCTTTAACTTTCATCAGCATTCGTTTCAAATCATTACTGGTTTCTGCTAGTAGTATGGTATTGTCTGCGTATCTTAAATTATTGCTATTTCTCCCTCCAGTTTTCACACCTCCTTCATCTTGGTCCAATCCTGCTTTCCGTATGATATGTTCTGCATATAGATTAAACAAATAGGGTGATAAAATACACCCCTGTCTCACACTCTTTCCGATGAGGAACCAATCGGTTTCTTCATATTCTGTCCTTACAGTAGCCTCTTGTGCAGAGTATAGGTTGCATATCAGGACAATCAGATGCTGTGGCACCCCCATTTCTTTTAAAGCATTCCTTTAATTCCTTGGTCCGTTCCATTATCCAACTTATGTTTGCGATATGATCTCTGGTGCCTCTTCCCTTTCTAAATCCAGCTTGGACGTCTGGCATTTCTCTCTCCATATATGGTAAGAGCCTTTGTTGTAGAATCTTGAGCATTACTTTACTTGCATGGGATATTAAGGCAATAGTTTGATAATTACTGCATTGACTGGGATCTCCTTTCTTTGGAATTGGCATGTATATTGAACACTTCCAGTCTGTGGGCCATTGTTTAGTTTTCCATATTTGTTGACAGATTTTTGTCAAAATTTGGACAGATTCAGTCTCAGGAGCTTGTAGCAACTCTATTGGTATGCCATCTGTTCCTGGTGATTTGTTTCTTCCAAGTATTTTAAGAGCAGCTTTCACCTCGCATTCTAAAATTTCTGGTTCTTCATCATACGATTCCTCCATGAATGAATCTGTCATCCTTGCATCTCTTTTATAGAGTTCCTCAGTGTATTGCTTCCATCTTCCTTTTATTTCATCTCAGTCAGTCAGTGTGTTCCCCTGTTGATTATTCAACATCCCTACTCTTGGTTTAAATTTCCCTTTCATTTCTCTAATCTTTTGGACTAGGGCTCTTGTTCTACCCTTTTTGTTGTCCTCTTCTATTTCTATACAGTAACTATTGTAATAGTTCTCTTTGCCCCTACGTACTAGTCACAGTATTGTTGCATTTAGGGTTCTGACCGTGTTTCTATCTCCTTTTGCTTTTGCTTTCCTTCTCTCTTTAACCATTTTAAGAGTTTCTTCAGTCATCCATTGAGGTCTTTCTCTCTTTTGTACTAGAGATATTGTCTTTTTGCATTCTTCCCTGATCATGTCTCTGACTTCACTCCGTCGTTCTTCTGGTTCTCTGTCAACTAAGTTTAAGGCCTCAAACCTGTTCCTTATTTGATCAATTGGCTATATGGAATTTACAATAAAGAGTATTGTATATTTTATTATTATTTGTTAATTTTGTGCTATACATCCTTTATATCAGTAAAATTTATAATAAACTTATGTACGTAAATATATTGCATACATTTGTTTCCAGAGAGCCGGTTGTTAAACATTTACCAGCACACCACTGGTCTGTTTCATCCAAGAGTACTTGCAATTGCTGCACCACAACCCTCTCAATAACCTTCCCTAAGAAGGGGGTATTTGCGACCAGGCACTTGTTGTCATTAACCAATGGGTCCAGGGTGGGCTTCTTCAGGAGTAGTCGAATCACCACCTCTTTCAGGGTGGCTGGAACACTCCCTCCTGCAATGATGCATTGACCATGCCCTAGATCCACTGCACTGCAAACTTTATTGATGCATACAGAGATCTGAAAAGAGCATCACAGTTTTTTGCTGGTCAAGTTAGTGGACTGGAACAATGATTCACCACCTTCTCCCAACTTTCCAACAGCTCTCCTGGGCGAACAGACTCACAGGGGAGGAAGGCAGCCCCCCCCCAAAAAACCCTCTATGGACAAAATTGCAGAAGAGTAAGGTGACAGAACACAGGAAAGCAGAGATTTATAACCACAATATCCTCCCGTTCCCAACTTTTTAAAAGCCTCTGTGAGCTAAGAAAGTTGCAAAAGAGGAGTCCTGGTGTGACTTGAGAATATGTACTTACTGCAACCTCCTTCTAACTTTCCAAAAGCTTTTCTGAGCAAACAAGCTACAGAAGAGTCTTTAATTCAGTGTTACCACCTGACAGTGAAACCCTAACCACTTAGAACGAAGTCCTATTGAATTCAGTGGGGCTTACCTCCATGTAAATAGGGTTCAGATTGCAACTTTGGCAAGGGAGCACAACTAGATTGGAGCAATGATCCACCTCGTCTTACCAGTGTTCTGACAGTAATCTCATGGGCTAGAGAATACAAAGGTGGGTGGGACGTTAGGAGAGTGGAGAATTCCTGCAACCTCCTGCTCCCAACTTTCCAAAAGCCTTTGGGAGTAAACACACTTGCAGAAGAGGTGGACAACTGCCAAGCACATGTAGGGTGAGCATGCAGGGAAATTGGAAAATAACTCACCTTCATCAGCTACCCCTCTCCCAACAGTCTATCAAGTGCAGAGACACAGACCACAATCTACCATTTCTTCCAATCTTCCTACATTATCCCCCAGCCCATTCACAAAAAATAAATACAAACAGCTTAAGAAGCAAAAAAAAAAAAACCTTTAGTATATAAAGAGACTCACACTATCCACTGTTACTTTCTCTCCGTTTACAAATACCAATTTAAAAAACCCTCACTCACTTTCCACCCCAGTCCTGCAAGCAAAACAAGCTGTTGCAGCAAAGCACACACACAAATAGAGGCTGGCTGACATTTCTCTAAATTGTTTCTCTATCCATTCTCAAAAATAAATGCAAATAAAAAAAATGCCTCATATTGATTGTAGAAAGACAAGACTATGTCTAACTCTCACCGCCTTGAGCATGCTCAGAACCTATGTATGATTTTGATATAGGCTAAGGCTACCCTAGATTCCTCCCTAGTTTGCTATAGTGTCTGTGTTAGACAGGCCTCATAACAACAGATGGGGTACGAGCCTTCCTAGGAGGCCTAATAAGCAGGCAGACCAAAAAGAGGGACCTCTTTGCCATAACTGTAATTTTGGATTAGGCTTGGCTGAATTGTGCACAGAGCTGATTGGCTAGAGAGCAGTTGATTGATAGAAATGTTTGCAGACCTTCTCTGAATTCAAATAGAAGTACAAAATGTGTGTGAAGAAAGTGTGTGTGGCTTTCAGGATTTTGGTTTTATTTTTACAAAACTACTTGACATTCTCATTGGGAGGGCTGTGCCCCAGTAGACCCAGTGGACCAGCCTTCACTGCCTCCAGTGCTGTTTCCAGAAAGTAGTCATGGTGGGAGGAGAGCTTTTCTGTGGTGTCCTGCAGGTTTCCATCTTGCCCTCCCATGCTATTTAACATGTATGTGAAGCCACTGGAAGCTGTCGTCAGGAGTTTTGGAATGAAATGTCACCAGTATGCAGATGACACCCCTAACTCTAGATCATTTATGAACAAGCACAGGTCCCAATACCAATCCTTGGGGTATTCCACTTTCTACAGCCTTCCATTGGGAGAACTGTCCATTTATTTCAACTCTCTGTTTCCAAGCCAGCTCCTGATCCACAAGAAGACATCTCCTCTTATTCCATGACTGCTAAGCTTACTCAGGAGTCTTTAGTGAGGTATCTTATCAAAAGCTTTTGAAAGTCCAAGTACACTATGTCAACTGGATCACCTCTATCTATATGCTTGTTGACACTCTCGAAAAACTAATAAATTAGTGAGACAGGACTTACTCTTGCAAAAGCCACACTGGTTCTACTCCATCAATGTTATTTTATCTTTAACCACTTTCTATCAATTTTCTTGGAACAGACATCAAGCTAACTGGCCTGTAATTTTTGGGATCCCCCCTGAATCCCTTTTTAAAATTGGTGGTACATTGGCCACTTCCAGTTCTCAGGTATGGAGGCAGATCTGAGGGACAAGTTACATATCTTTGTTAGGAAATCAGCAATCTCACATTTGAGTTCTTTGAGAACTCTTAGATGGATTGAATTACCAAGATCCTCTAGGTTAAGATTAGCAGAGGGCTCGAAGAAGCTTGGGGGTGGCCTGGGAGAGGGCCTTCTCTGTGGCTACTCCTAGGTTATGGAATTCCCTCTCCAAAGAAGTACATCTGGCACCTTCATTGTATAGTTTCTGTTGTACACTGAAATCACACCTCTTTGCCCTGTCCTTTAACATCTGAGATATGTGCTTTCAGGGCCCACCCTATTCTTGTGTTTGTAATTTGCTTACTGTTTTTAATATTGATTTTTAAATTGTTATAATCTGCCTTGTGACCTTGTGGTGAAGGGCAGGTAAGAAATCAAGTTGTTTATTATTATTATTATTATTATTATTATTTTAGCTTATAGACTGGAAGATTATTCATTAATACAAGAATTCTTCTCTCTCTAGAATAAGGAAGAACAAAGATTCCTAGCTTTTAAAATGGCTTGAATTAAGAGGGTAAATGCTGATATAATGGCTATCAGAAGGTTCCCACCACCATCCCCAGATCCACTGGCAGGGGCAGAATGCCTCTGAATACCAGTTGCTGGCAATCACAGGTGGGGAGAATGCTCTTGCATTCATGTCCTGCTTGCAGACTTCCCGGAGGCATCTGGTTGGCAACTATGAGAACAGGATGCTGGATTAGATGGGCCTTTGGTCGGATCCTGCAAGGTTGTTCTTATGTTCTGATGTAATTGTTGGTATGGCAAAATCCCTTTGCTTGGACTGATTACATAAATTGCTTGGATCAATACTATTAGGCAAGTTTCCCCTTTCACAATAGCATTTCTCTTAATATATAATATGAGAAAGCCATATTAGTTTTCCATAATAAAAAAAAGAAATGCGTCTGATTACTTGAAATGAACTTTTAGAAGCTTTTTAAAACATAAAATGGTATTTCTTGGGGGGTTTAAATGTTTAAGCTTTTAATTTTTAATTTCTATTTTTTAGGATTCTGATTATGTTCATATGGAATGTACTTGTATTTGGTTGTAAGTCGCCCAGAGTGGCAGATTAACCTCTGCCAGATGGGCATCTAACAAATCTCATAAATAAATAAATAAATACAATTTTGTAGGTGGCAGCTTACTTCATCAGATGCTGAGTTGGAACTGGGGAACAAAAGATGGAAAAGTCAGTTAAAAGCTGTCTAAGAGGAAACATTCTAAAGTTCTTAAAAGGGCAGCATATTGGAAGCACTTGAGCAACATTCTCTGTGTGCCTGAGAGTGACGGTTGGAACAATGCAGTTAGACAGTGCATGGAGATAAATCTGAGGCTTGCTGTGGAGACTACAGAGCCAGGCTAAGTGTGGATGTTATCTTAATAAGTGGTTGAAGTGGTCATCAGTTCTAGCAAGTAGGACTCACCTGGTTCAATTTGGGTGGATCATGACATTTCAGAATTCAAAGTCAGATGGATTACTTATGAGGTGGTCCAAGGGTTGTGCACTGCCTCAATTCTGCTCAAATAAAAATGATAATATTGATGATGATGATGACAACAACTTTGAAACTTTTGAAAATAGGGCACCCAGCTGCCGGGAGCCTGAAGCAGCTGCTCCCAGTGTTTACATCCTTTTTTGTTTTGATTTTGTAAAACTGTGTCTCCCTGTAGGTTTTAAAAGATTTTCCATTAAAAATTGATCCAAAAACAGGACAGACTTTGTCCTGTCCCCTTTGAGAATTAGGACAGACTGGGCTTGAATGAGTCCATCCATCCCTAATAGGGGTGCTCTGTTAGCAATCTTGAGATGAAGTGACACAGAACAGCAGCAGTGACCACTCTTCAGAACTGGCAAGCAACAAAAACGAACAGAGAGAAGAGCTGCTTCAGTTGCACAGAACAATGAAACAGTTTGGACTTAGGAGGGATGGTTTAGGAGGGATCAACCATTTAGTTGATTTTTGATGCTGGAATGTGGGAATGGTGCAGGAATTCACACAGAAATCTGACTGTAGTAAGCAGTGTACATTTTTCAAATGAATAAATCATAAACCCTTTTAAGAGAAATACATATGTATAGTGACACCCTGAGATTAACATCTTATAAAATTTTCATTATAAAATGGTGGAAGTATTTCTAGGGAACAGCTACTTTATTGGATGAGGAGTTAGAACTGAGGAAAGCAATGTAGAAAAGTTAGTTAAGAACTCACCAAGAGAAAACATTCCAAACTTCTTAAGGGACAGTAGTAGTTTAAGTTATGAGAAATCTTTAGCATTTCAAAGAAACCATAATTTCTGTTCTGTTAAAATAATAAAAGTCTTGTAAACTAGGGATGGGGAACCTGATCTGTCCAGCAAGCCAGATCCTTATCTCCTCTACTTCTGTCATGGGGCTTCCGACCTGTCAATCACCTAACATCAAAATGATGTCAGGTGGTGATTGCCAGGACATCAAAGTTCTTTCTTTGAAGTGCTGCTGATTAGCAGGCTTGAAGTCTGGATCCATCTTTGTTGCTAAAGGCTCAGGTGACCTCAGTGGCTAGGAGTACCTTTACCAGTTTCAGCTGGCAAGTCAGCTGCATCTGTTTCTGGACTGGGATAGCCTGACCACTGTTGTCCATGTGCTGGTAACCTCCAGGCTGGATTACTATAATGGATTACTATAATTACCAACATGTTACACAGCGAAAGAATTGCACTGGCTACCCATTAGCTACCAGGCCAAGTTCAAGGTTCTAGTTGTGGTGTACAAAGTCCTATACAGCTTGGGACCAAGATACCTGAAAGATCATCTTACCCCTTATATACTCAGTCGATCACTGCGCTCTGCAGGTGAAGACCTCCTGCAGATACCATTTCATCAGGAGGTCCATTCCCCACAACATGGGAAGCGTACCTTTAGTGTTGTGGCTCCGACGCTCTGGAATTCCCTCCCCTGAAATATTAGACAGGCACCATCTCTGTTATCTTTTCAGTGCCTACTGAAGACCTTCCTCTTTCAACAACACTTTTAAGTAGAGGCCTTATCCCAGTCTGTGTCTGTGCTGCAATGGCTTTTAAAGATGTTTTTAAAGTTTTTTTTTAAAGATGTTTTGTTTTAATATGTTTTAAAGTCGTTTGTTTTTAAGGTGTTTTAAAGTGACGCAGAGTGGTAAGCGGCGGTAACACAGCCGAAGCTCTGCTCATGGCTGGAGTTCGATTCCAACGAAAGGAGGAAGTCGAATCTCTGGTAAAAGGGGTCGAGGTCCACTCAGCCTTCCATCCAGCCGTGGTCGGTAAAATGAGTACCCGGCATATGCTGGGGGGGTAAAGAAAGGCTGGAGATGGAGCTGGCAATCCCAACCCATATATATGGTCTGCTTAGTAAACGTCACAAGATGTCACCCTAAGAGTCGGAAATGACTTGCACTACAAGTGCGGGGACACCTTCACCTTCTTTAAAAGTGTTTTTAGAGTTTTTTGTTTGCCGCCCTGGGCTGCTTCTGGGAGGAAGGGCGGGATATAAATTTAATAAATAAATAATAAGTAAGTTGTCACCTGTCAACTGGGCAGTGACTCCAAGCCTGCTTTCTGCAGGAATTGGCTGTGCAACCAAGTTCCCAGTAGCTGTTGGGAACTCAATTGCACAGCCAATCCAGCCATGCCTCTGTGTGTCCCACAACTGACATCAAGTGTGGGGTAGGTGGGTGTAGTTTAGGAGAAACTACTGTAAGCAGTTTATTTAGTTGTTAGTTATGACTTGTTACAAATAAGCACTGTTTTTTATGTACTGTATGTAGAACTGGTCTACGCTGTCTTTGTGGAATTGTCGCTGTGGGCAGTTAAGCCTGGTTAAAGCTCCCTAATGAGCTTGCAAATCTCCCAATGTAAGGGGAGATACAAAGGATGTTTTTTAGAAATTATTATGATATGGACATTAGTCTGCCATGAATAGAGGTCAAAAGCAGGCTAATAATAATAATAATAATTGTTCATAACTTTAATGAATGGAAGCTGTATTACATGTATTTGTGTTGCCCCCATTTCTTTTTTTGGACAGTAACATGCCCACCAGGTAAATTCAGTGCAAAATATGATACCATCTGCACTCTGTGTCCTGCTGGATCCTATAATGAAAAGTATGGCCAAGCAGCATGTGAAAATTGTCCAAAAGCACAGAGCAGTGATGGAAAGGGTGCAAAGACAGAAAGAAACTGTCATAGTAAGTAGTTTGTATCTTCACATATATTATAGGGATATTCTTTCAATTTTTCTCATCTGATGGGTTGTTTTCACACATGAGGCTAAAAGCAGTTGTTGCTTCAATCCGTTTGTAATACAATATAACACCTACACTTAAAAGGCAGTTGTGTGGTACTTGATGATTTTGGCTGACTTTAATTTCCCACTTTCACTGTGTTCAGGACACTCTGCTAAGTTAAAATTGAGTTGTTCTCCAAGTATGAAATAGATTTTCATAGACCATTTTTGCATTCAAATATGTGGATGAATCATATCCTGATGAGATCTGCATTGGCTGCAGCACACCTATTAGAATGGCCTGCTACCAAAGGCTTATGGAATCTGAAGTATTCTTGAATGCTCTACAATATTTTCCAGGGGACCTTGGGGACCTAGTCTGACCATGGAATGGTCACTCCTGGGCATGCTCTATGGCCATGGGGAGCTCAGAAAGCTCCTTCATTTCTCAAGAAGCTCTCAACAATGAAGTGGACCAGTAGACAGCTAGAGTGAAGTGGCAGAAGTCTTGTGGTGAATATGACTGAACACAGGCTAGAGCGCATAGTCATGCTTACTGTGCAACAGTGGCAATGGTAAAGAAGGCATACTTCCCTACCACCATTGTGCCCTCTGTGAAGTGCTGGGTACTTAAGGTTGATCCAATGGGTGGCTTGACTGACCAACTGGAAGCAATTGGACCAATTGTGATAAGTTTGCGATCCACTTTCAGGACCAAAACGCTTTTAGCAGCTCCAAACCTGACGTTACAGTTATGGCAGTCTACAGACACATTTGGAACGCCATCACAGAAACTATTGGAACGTCTGACTTGCTGGGATCAGTTTTACTTACTGTGACCTGCAGAAGTGTATAGGACACTTATAGAGATTTGGTCAGATGTGTCTTGATCTTTGCCCATCATAGCTAATATGATCTAACAGAGAGGGATCGACTGGGTGGTCTAGGTAGTGGTTAATGACTTGTTACAGGAGGGAATGATGCCTGATGAATTAGGCAACTATCACCCAATTGTTAATACTTCTTTTTTGGGCGATGCAATAGAGTGGATGTCAGCCAGCCAACTATAGACAGGCTGGAGCAAGCAGATTATCTAGACCCATTTCAGCCAGATTTCAGGCCTAAATACAGCTCTGAACTAGCCTTGGTTATTACTTCCATTGGGAGAGTGACAGGAGGAATACATCCTTGTTGATTCTCCTTGATCTCTCTGTGGCTTTTGATATTATTAAGCATGGTGTCCTTCTTAGGCGACTAGGTGGGCTGAGGGTTAAAGGCAATGGGTGGTATTCAGTGTTAGTCCTACTCAGAGTAGAACTATTAAAGTTAAGAGACTTGACTAACTTCAGTTAATGGGTCTACTCTGAGTAGGGCTTAGTTGTACAATTTATTTATTTATTTATTTTATTTAATTTATATACCGCCCTAAGCCCAAGGGCTCTCTGGGCGGTGTACATAACAATAAAACAATCAGAAAATATATAAATACAATAATACAATGGAATCAAACCAAACAGACATAAACAAAAATCAAAACAGCAGCAAAATACATCAATAAATATTAATAGTACACATTAAAATGCCTGGGAATATAAAAAGGTGATGCAGTGGCTCTGCTCCTCCCTGTAGGGTTGCTGCCAAAGAGTGGTATTGGGTGATTCCTGCACACCTCCATGGCTTTTGGGTGTGGGGTCCGGTATGATTTGATTCTATGACCCATACTATTCAACCTCTATATGAAACCATTGGGAGCTGATGACACGCAGGACTGAGTTTTCCTTTCCATCTGAATTGGGAGAGTCTGGACTGATGCTTGGAGGCAGTGGAGGAGAGGGCAGAGATTCTGTCTTCTGTCAGGGGATGGATGTCTCCACTTACCTTGTCCACCTGCCTCCATAACAGAGCTGCTTCCAGAAGAACTCTGAGGGGCCTTTCTGGCCTTTTGGATTGAGCTATAAAAGATTGGGAAAGTGGTTCCTAGGTACTATGTACAGTAATCAGCTTTGGGTCTACTTTTGAATGAAGCTACTGGATATTGTACTTGACCTATTTGTGAGTTTTATGCTCATTTAAATTTTTATGTGTGTTAAATGAACTGTTAATGTTAGTGTTATGTTGTAGTGATACAATAATTATTAATGTATATTTTATTGCGCTACTGTATTTAGATTGTTTGATTTTTATGTGAACTGCCAGAAGCATAGAGGTGTGTGTGTGTTGTGAAAAATGTTGTAGATAGATTGATTGACTATGACTGTTATGAGCTGGATGAGGGCCAATACATGGGAAGCTGAATCCTGATGAGATGGAAATGCTGCTGTGGGTGTTAATGATCAAGTTTATTTATTTATTTATTGTACTTGTATACCGCCCCATAGCCAAAGCTCTCTGGGCGGTTTACAGTAACTAAAAACATTAAGACAAATATACAAATTTAAAACACATCTTTTAAAAACAATTTAAAACACAATTTAAAACAATGTAAAACACATTATTTATAAATAAATAAATAAATAAATAAATAAATAAACAAACAAACAAACAAGTCCAGGAATTAGGGAGAAACAGTGTCCTATAAGGGGGTTGCACTCCCCCTGAAGGAACAGGCATGTAGCTTGGCGGCTTGATTTAAAGTTGTCACAGTGGTCTCAGTGGTGACAAGTGCCTATGCCCAGCTCTGCCTGGTTTGCCAGCTACAGTCATCCCTTGATTGGGATAGCCTTGCTTCAGTTACCCACTCTCTAATGCACTGTTCTTCAGCCTTGGGTCCCCAGATGTTCTTGGACTACAATTCCCATCATCCCTAGCCATTTTAGCCACTGGTTAAAGGATCATGGGAGTTGTAGTCCAACCCAAGGTTGAAAAACAATAAGCTTGTGTTTAGATTACTGCAGTGCACTCTACATGGGACTTCCTTTAAAGATGGTCTGGAAGCTGCATCTGGTGCAGATACAGCTGTGTCACTGTTGAGCAGACAGTGAAATGGGATCACATAACGCTGATTCTGAAGGTACTGTACTGGCTGCCAAGGAGCTCCCAGGCCCAAGTCAAGGTGCTGATACTAGTGTAGAAAGATGAAAGCCCCTTAGGACCCAAATGCTTGCCATTTTCCTCAGTACTGACCAACTGTGCTCGAAGAAGTTGTGGGGACGCCCCGCTCATGATCCCCCTGCTAGGCATGGCCTAGATCATGGTGACTAGAGACAGGGCCTTCTTGATGGCAGCACCTCTTCTGTGGAATTCTCTGCTAGGGAAACACGGCTAACACCCACACTGCTAAGCTCTTGGAAACAACTAAAGAATGCCTGTTCATACAGAGTTTTTTATTTATTATTAAATTTATATCCCACTCTTTCTTCTAGAAGGAACCCAGGGTGGCAGTTTTGGTACGCAATGTAGACTGCTAATATTGTGTTATTATTTGATTTACAGTGTGTGTCCTGATGTTTTTGGTGGTACTGTTATTGTTTTATATAGAGATTTATTATTATAAGTGATAAATTTTAATAATTATTGCTTTATTGCATTTTATCATGTTGTGCACCTCTCTGTGCAAGGAATGGTGGTACATAAAATTCCTCCCTATTGGCAGGAAGGGTGGGATAGACATCTAATAAATAAATAGATATTATTCCCACTACAGTGGATACTGTCCCTCAGTACATACCGTATTATGATTTTCTGTTTAATTCTATGTTATTGGTTTATTGTATATTTTTACTATTTTGTACAATGCTTTGAAATTTCTTCTAATATAAAGCAGTATATAAGTTTTTTAAAATAAGGCTGACATAAGAAAACAAGAAATTATACAGCCACGAGAGTGGCTGTATACTATAGTCAGCGGGGATTTTTCACATTCCGCAATGTTAAATGGAAAATACCCCCCATGCCATTCTGATGCTTCCCATAAGCTCATTTCAAAACAAAACCTTACATAACTTATAGTCCTGAACTCAGAAACGCTTGCTTAACAACCCTGTCAATTTTCATGGCGATACACAAAACAGTCAGAGAGAATAGACAGTTCAAAGTCTAAAAAGAGAGAGAAAAACCCCAGAGCCCTTTTGGACTTTTTTCTCTGAGAGTTCTCATAATCTGTTGAAATTCATTAAAAATCAGCCATGTTCACAGAGTACCTGTAATCCTAATACTGACCATGCCCCATACTCTGACCTTCATCTGCTGCAGTTTAAAAGTTTAAAAAATGCCTGGCTGATTTTTAATTAATTTAATAAATTTTGGCTGGGACCTAATCATAGCGCGGAGCATGCTCAGTAAGGACCAACTGTCAGAGTTCTAAAAGCCTCATAGCTGCTGGGCTTGGCTAATCAGAGAGCCACACCCACACCAGACTTGATTTCACTTGAGACAGTCATGGCTTCCCCCAAAGAATCCTGGGAAGTGTAGTTTGTGAAGGGTGCTGAGCGGCGACTCCTATTCCCCTGAGAGAATGGTTTAACAGTCAGCCACTCTAATTGAAGACCTGTGAGGGGAACAGGGCATCTCCTAGCAACTCTCACCACCCTTCACTAACTACACTTCCCAGGATTCTTTGAGAGAAGCCATGATTGGCTTTGAGCCATGGCTTTGAGAGAAGCCATGATAAATTGTTTTAAATTGTTTTTAAAAGATGTGTTTTTTAATTTGTATATTTGTTTTTAATGTTTTTAGTTATTGTAAACCGCCCAGAGAACTTTGGCTATGGGGCGGTACATAAATACACTAAATAAATAGATAAATAAATAATGATTGTCCAAAGTGTAATAGAGGCCTGGTGTGGATGTGGCCAGGGACAGCTTTGTTTTAAATTTGGGTGGGAGGTAGGGTTGCCAGGTTCAGGACCTGAGACTGATCCTGTATCTTTAGGAGAAGAGAAAGTCAGCCAAGTGCCGGTGTCCTTGCAACATTGTAATGGGAAAAACCACAAGGTAGAATTGTCCCTTCCCCCTGCCCAACTTTGAAAGATACAGAAGACGTCTTGGTTGGCAGGCCCAGCCTGGTCAGTTTTACCTATCCTAATCATGATTGCATAGGAGTATATCCGATTCAACTCAATAATCATACAAATGATCAGACCTTCCTTTTCCCTCCTTCCCCTTTCCTCTCCCTTTCTCCTCCCCTCTTCCTTCTTCCGCTTCCCTGCCCACTCCAGCCCTCCGTCCCTCCCCCCGTCAGTTTTACCTATCCTAAGCATGATTGCACGGGAGTAAATCCCACTGAACTCAATAATCAATAAACATGCAAACTACCACATCTGTCCTTCTTCTCCCCTCCCCCTCCTGCCTGCTCCCCTCCCAGTCCTCCACTCTGCCTTTCCACCCCTCCCGCCTCCCTCTCCTCCCTTCCCCATCCCCTGTGGTCAGTTTCACCTATCCTAAGCATGATTGCCTGGTGTGTGTGTGTAAATCCCACTTAACTCAATAAGCATGCAAATGATCAACCCATTCTCAGCAAACTTGCACAGGATCCCATTTGTTACCTCCTGGATTAAAAAGCAGGGAAATTCACTAATAGGCAAAAAACCTTGCGGTTTAAGAATGTACCTATAGCCCACAGATATTTCTACCAAACTTTAAAAAGCAGGGAAATTGGGCAGCTATAGTGAATGCACCAGGGGAGCAGGAGACCTGACCTCCTCTCTGAGATATTGGACTGCCCTACAAAGTTGTCAAAATGCAAACACAATTTGGGTTGGTCTTTCACAGTCCAATCCACTTGCTGTGTAGCTTGGAAGAATTTGGTAACATGTGCCTCTGAGCATATGGTGAGTGGTGGCAACACCTGTAATCAGCCCAAATAATAGAAGATATGTCCTGTGCTGATCTTGTTTTAGCCGGGAGGAAGTAACATTATTAAGACAGTTGATATAGTTGAGATGGTCACTTTAAATATGTCTGATTTACTTTGCAATTTTAATGAAGTTTCCTATAGGAAATCATTTTCTTTTGCTTTTGTTTCTATGAATATGTGAAGTACAGCAACACTTTGCAAAATTTATACTAAAAAAACTCCAAACGTAATTGTGGAATAATGGCTCTGACGTCTGCAAAATAATCTCCAGTGGACCTCAGAAGTGTCTCAATTTGCACAAGATAAAACAGTGGGAGGTGAAATATATTCTAGCAAAATTCTAGGTGTGCCCTATGTTTTTAATTGATTGTGAACACCTTGCCTTAAATAAAGTGGTTTAAACATAGCAGGCTGAAAACATGCATCCTCTTTTTTCCAACAACTAGAGCCATTGCTAAAGTAGCAGCATATTGGAATCAGTCTGATTTTACATCAAACTGCAGTTTCAGGTCCAAATGTTAATGCACCCAAAATAGAAATAGACCATAACCTCCAGTTTGAAACAAAAAAGGCTATCTTCACCATCATATGACACTGACCAATAAAAAGGCTTTGAAATTAATAAAATAAATTTGACACAGATTTCTAGGATGAATAAGGAGGGAAATAAAATGTTCTAGTTTAGATTCTCTGTAGAAACATTAGTAACACAGGAAAGGAGCAAAGTAAGAACACCAACAAACATACAAAAATATAATTCTCCATCTTTGGAGATGGCAGGTGTTGCCACCACTCACCATATGCTCAGAGGCACATGTTACCAAATTCTTCCAAGCTACACAGCAAGTGGATTGGACTGTGAAAGACCAATCCAAATTGTGTTTGCATTTTGACAACTTTGTAGGGCAGTCCAATATCTCAGAGAGGAGGTCAGGTCTCCTGCTCCCCTGGTGCATTCACTATAGCTGCCCAATTTCCCTGCTTTTTAAAGTTTGGTAGAAATATCTGTGGGCTATAGGTACATTCTTAAACCGCAAGGTTTTTTGCCTATTAGTGAATTTAAATTTTAAGCAGCTCATAATCCTAAAATACAGTTATTCCCTATATTGTTCCTGAATATCATATATGTTAATAGTGAAGTTATTCTTCCAAGTGCCTTTGCTCATGTAGCCAAAACGGCACCATCCACACACAAGGGAAGTTTAGCAGGCTTGGGGAAAACCTAAGGTTTTGCAGAAGTACCAAAAGAAGGGGGGGAACCCTAAGGGGGAGAGCTCTCAAGAGCAGCCCAGTGAGGACTGAGCATGCTCAATGGGCATGGAATATTGACTGACTGATGGGGGGCAGCAGTGAGATCGAAAAATAAGGAGTGGGATGGAATGGAGTGGATTCTTCCTTCACAAACACGGCAAAAAGGATCCAACATATTTCATTCAGTGATGATGCAGTTAGACATTTATCTTTTATGTGAGAGATGTGTATTTGTCCATAACGGGCAATGGTTTTAAATAATATGATGCTACAGTTATATTGAATGCCATCAGGGATGCAGCCAGGTAACTTTAGACCTTGGAAGTAATGGTCTTATGCCCCCCTCTCCTTAAACATTGTGTATATTTCTTCAATTGTAAAGTGCACAATGAATATTTTCTCTCTCTACCATTTCACTACTACATTCTTAGAACATAAGAACATAAGAAGAGCCTGCTGGATCAGGCCAGTGGCCCATCTAGTCCAGCATCCTGTTCTCACAGTGGCCAACCAGGTGCCTGGGGGAAGCCCGCAAGCAGGACCCGAGTGCAAGAACACTCTCCCCTCCTGAGGCTTCCGGCAACTGGTTTTCAGAAGCATGCTGCCTCTGACTAGGGTGGCACAGCACAGCCATCATGGCTAGTAGCCATTGATAGCCCTGTCCTCCATGAATTTGTCTAATCTTCTTTTAAAGCCATCCAAGCTGGTGGCCATTACTGCATCTTGTGGGAGCAAATTCCATAGTTTAACCATGCGCTGAGTATAGAAGTACTTCCTTTTGTCTGTCCTGAATCTTCCAACATTCAGCTTCTTTGAATGTCCACGAGTTCTAGTATTATGAGAGAGGGAGAAGAACCTTTCTCTATCCACCCTCTCAATGCCATGCATAATTTTATACACTTCTATCATGTCTCCTCTGACCCGCCTTTTCTTTAAACTAAAAAGCCCCAAATGCTGCAACCTTTCCTCGTAAGGGAGTCGCTCCATCCCCTTGATCATTCTGGTTGCCCTCTTCTGAACCTTTTCCAACTCTATAATATCCTTTTTGAGATGAGGCAACCAGAACTGCACACAGTATTCCAAATGCGGCCGCACCATAGATTTATACAACGGCATTATGATATTGGCTGTTTTATTTTCAATACCTTTCCTAATTATTGCTAGCATGGAATTTGCCTTTTTCACAGCTGCCGCACACTGGGTCGACATTTTCATCGTGCTGTCCACTACAACCCCGAGGTCTCTCTCCTGGTCGGTCACTGCCAGTTCAGACCCCATGAGCGTATATGTGAAATTCAGATTTTTTGCTCCAATATGCATAATTTTACACTTGTTTATATTGAATTGCATTTGCCATTTTTCCGCCCATTCACTCAGTTTGGAGAGGTCTTTTTGGAGCTCTTCGCAATCCCTTTTTGTTTTAACAACCCTGAACAATTTAGTGTCGTCAGCAAACTTGGCCACTTCACTGCTCACTCCTAATTCTAGGTCATTAATGAACAAGTTGAAAAGTACAGGTCCCAATACCGATCCCTGAGGGACTCCACTTTCTACAGCCCTCCATTGGGAGAACTGTCCATTTATTCCTACTCTCTGCTTTCTGCTTCTTAACCAATTCCTTATCCACAAGAGGACCTCTCCTCTTATTCCGTGACTGCTAAGCTTCCTCAGAAGCCTTTGGTGAGGTACCTTGTCAAACGCTTTTTGAAAGTCTAAGTACACTATGTCCACTGGATCACCTCTATCTATATGCTTGTTGACACTCTCAAAGAATTCTAATAGGTTACTGAGACAGGACTTTCCCTTGCAGAAGCCATGCTGGCTCTGCTTCAGCAAGGCTTGTTCTTCTATGTGCTTAGTTAATCTAGCTTTAATAATACTTTCTACCAGTTTTCCAGGGACAGAAGTTAAGCTAACTGGCCTGTAATTTCCGGGATCCCCTCTGGATCCCTTTTTGAAGATTGGTGTTACATTTGCCACTTTCCAGTCCTCAGGCACGGAGGAGGACCCGAGGGACAAGTTACATATTTTAGTTGGAGATCAGCAATTTCACCTTTGAGTTCTTTGAGAACTCTCGGGTGGATGCCATCTGGGCCCGGTGATTTGTCAGTTTTTATATTGTCCATTAAGCTTAGAACTTCCTCTCTCGTTACCACTATTTGTCTCAGTTCCTCAGAATCCCTTCCTGCAAATGTTAGTTCAGGTTCAGGGATCTGCCCTATATCTTCCACTGTGAAGACAGATGCAAAGAATTCATTTAGCTTCTCTGCAATCTCCTTATCGTTCTTTAGTACACCTTTGACTCCCTTATCATCCAAGGGTCCAATCGCCTCCCTAGATGGTCTCCTGCTTTGAATGTATTTATAGCATTTTTTGTTGTTGGTTTTTATGTTCTTAGCAATGTGCTCCTCAAATTCTTTTTTAGCATCCCTTATTGTCTTCTTGCATTTCTTTTGCCAGAGTTTGTGTTCTTTTTTATTTTCTTCATTCGGACAAGACTTCCATTTTCTGAAGGAAGACTTTTTGCCTCTAAGAGCTTCCTTGACTTTGCTCGTTAACCATGCTGGCATCTTCTTGGCCCTGGCGGTACCTTTTCTGATCTGCGGTATGCACTCCAGTTGAGCTTCTAATATAGTGTTTTTAAACAACTTCCAAGCACTTTCGAGTGATGTGACCCTCTGGACTTTGTTTTTCAGCTTTCTTTTTACCAATCCCCTCATTTTTGTGAAGTTTCCTCTTTTGAAGTCAAATGTGACCGTGTTGGATTTTCTTGGCAATTGGCCAGTTACATGTATGTTTAATTTAATAGCACTGTGGTCACTGCTCCCAATCGGTTCAACAAAACTTACATCTCGCACCAGGTCCCGGTCCCCACTGAGGATTAAGTCTCTTGATGTTTAGAGTAAGAACAATACCAGTATCTCATCACTAATTTCCTTTTTGCAGCCCCACTTGAGGAAGCACATTTTGACATGATGAAAGCACCTGTAGAATAAACAAAACATAGCAAGCAAGGTCTCAGAGGATGAGTGGTGCAAACTTTACCTACCTCAGTGGGCATGCTTCAAGCCTCCCTTAGCTACCACCACTGCCCATTGTCTCCCAAGTACAACAGCCCAGAACTCCACATTTGTCCCACTTCATTCAACAGACCAAAGTGTGCATAAGATTATAGGCTACACTCCACTGCTGGTATTTTACAGTAAAATATAAAGAGGCAGTTTGCCCACCTTGATAAATATCAATAGAATACTTCTGGGCACATGTGGTTTCACATTTTAAACTCATTTAACTTATCACAGATGTTGATTGCTAAATCTTAGACCTTGGTTTAAAACAACAATAACAGAGAAGAAAGAGTGCCAGAGGAAAAGGTTTTAAAGTACCCCCACCTCCATCCTCATACTCCTCAGAACTCTCCCAGCAGGTTTCTTGGCAACAGCAGCAGTGCTTACATTGAAGCGCCGACAACAGCAAAAACAAGTGAGTGGTGAGGAGGCACACATTTGTGTGATGGTCTGGTGCTAGCAACTATTCTTGTTTCACTTCCTCCTGGTTGCTGCTGCTGTGTGCCCCCTCAGTACTATCTGAGCAAACATCAATATTAAAAGAGTTAACATAGATGCACAAAAGCCCTGCTGGTCAGACCAAAGGCCCATCTAGTCTAGCATTCCACTCTCGCAGTGGCCAAGCAGATGTCTCGAGAAAGCCTCCTAGGACACAGCCAGTGGGGCCAACAGCCACTAGGGATGAGAGGATCTACCAATGAAGTTCTCTTTCTTTCTCATTTTTCCAATCTTAAATTCAGTTTTCCACATTTCTGCAGCAGTTTGCAATATATATCTATATCTAGATATCTAGATATAGATATCTAGATATAGATATTAAAAATCCCCATGAAAACTTTTCAACATTTTACTGTGGATTTCTTCTAATAAACACATTTTGGTTTGCAGTTTTGACTAATGTACACATTTTGCAAGCAATTTCTAATAATGCATTTTGTATGCTATTTTCACTAATATATTCATTTTTATGCACACTGTCCCTAATGCATGCAGACAATGGTTGACTAGAGAACTGCATTGCAAAATTCAGGTAAGGGCAAATGTTGAAGGAGGGCTATGTTTCAGTTCTCATATTATTTTGGAAAGTGCAAATTTGAAAGATTTGGCTTCAAAGGTGAACAACAGAATTTCTCCTCCATCCCTGGTAGCCATTGATAACCTTCTCCTCCATCAATTTGTCTAATTGTCTTTTAAAGTCATAAAAAATGGTGGCCATCACTACTTCTTATGGGAGGGAATTCCATCATTTACCTATGCACTGTGTGAAGGTTCTTTTATCTGTCCTGAATCTTCCAGCATTCAGCTTCATTGGATGTTCACAAGTTCTAGTGGTATGAGAAAGGGAGATTTTTTTCCTCCCTATCTACTTTCTTCACACCATTTATAATCTTGTATACTTCTATTATGTCTCTCCTTACTCACTTCCCCTCTAAAATCTAAAAAGCTCTAAAAGTTATACCTTTCCCCATAGGGATCATTTTGGTTGCCCTTGTCTGAACCTTTTCCAGCCCATAGCTTTGTATAACAGTTTTATTTTCAATCCATTTCCTAATGATCCCTAGCATGGAATTCACTATTTTCACAGCTGTTGCACAGCTGTTGACATTTTCATCAAATTACCCACAATGACCTCAAGGTTTTGTTCCTCATCAGTAGGATTCTGTTTCTATCTGTTCTTATTTTTTCAGGCCTAAATTTTATTTATTTATTTATGTAATTAACAAAAGTTTGATTGATTGATTGTAGTGAAACCTTAAAGTGGTTTACAAAAAAGAAAAACATTAAAATTATCAATAAAAGACACTAGAAACGGGTATTTAAAAACATTCAAAAACTTTAAAATATAGAATAGGTTAAATCACATGTTAACTTCTGCAAGTCTGGATAGGCTTGCCTGAACAAAAACTGTTTTAAGCAGGCACCAGAAAGAGTACAGCAAAGGTGCCTGCCTGATGTCAGTAGGCAGGGAGTTCCAAAGTGTAGGTGCTTCTACACTAAAAGACCAATTTCTTACAAGTGCAGGACAAATATTATGTGGCATCTGTAACAGTGCCAGTTCTGCAGACTGAAGTGGTCAAGTAGGCATATATTATGGGGCAAGGTGATCCCACAAGTAAACTGGTCCCAAGCTGTTAAGGGTTTTATATACTAATAGTAACACCTTGAACTTAGCCTGGTAGCGAATCAGCAAATCTCTGAGCAAAGGTGTAATACACTGAGAGGGTTTCAGTTCTGTCGGCAGCCACGGCGCAGCATTCTGCACTACCTGCAGTTTCCGGATCAAGCACAAGGGAAGCCTCACACAGAGTACACTTCTCCACATTTCAGTTCTCCACATCAGTTCATGATTGTTAAAAGAAGTCCTCATGAAAATTCATCAGCATTTTAGTGTGAATGTCTCCTAATATACATGCATGCAATTGCCTAATATGCACGTTTTTGCAAATTATTGTTATTATTTTCATTTGTTAGTCACCTAGCACCACGTGGTCTCTAGGTGACTTATAATATGCATGTTTGTGTGTTGTCATTAGCATGAATTTTTAGGCACACTTTACCCTAGTATATGTGTTTTTCTACAAATTGGCTGAAGAGAGATGTTGCAAAATTCAAAGGATTGAACATTTTGAAGGATGGCTGTGTCCATCTCACCCATCGTGCCTCAAAGACTTCCAGCACTAGCATATCAGCACCTATATGTGGTGTCTTTCTCCAAATGCTGTTGGCATATGTCTTTAACCCTTAACAGTGTTTTAGTCCCTCTGAATTGTTATGTTATTGTTATCATGTGCTCCTGCACTCTCAATGCCTAGTTCTACCCATCCCACATTTGAAACACCACTACCTCCTTCTTGGGGATGATTTCTTCCAAACCACAGCTCCTGTTAGATTTTCCCCTGTAATTGGTTGATTGAATATGATTTTAAGTGCCAGCAGTATGGTTCCATGCTGGTTCAAGTGGGGCCCATCTCTTTTCTACAGATCTGGCTTGTCCTAAAACTTTCCCCAGTGCCTACCAAATCCAACCACCTTCCTGTAGCCACCATCTCATCCACACATCGAGACTACACAATTGTGCCTGTCTAGCTGACCATGTGTGTGGAACCAGTAGCATTTTAGAAAAAGCAACTTTAAAGGTTCTGACTTTTGGCTTTCCACCAAGCAGCCTACATTTTATCTTCCAGGATCTCACAACTACATTTCCCCACGTCATTGGTACCAACATGCACCAATGCTCCAGCACCAGTCTGTCTAGCTGACATGTGACAACTGTAACCTTCATGCCAGGCAGAGTAGTCACCATGCAGACTGCACGCTCATCACACACCCAGATATCTAGGTACCAAGTGCGCAAATTACCCAGTACTGGGATCCCCCTGCCAGGAATCCTTGGCATTAGAGAATAAATGCTCATGCTCTAAGGAATGGGACCCTTCTTTTCTCTCTTCCTCAGAGTGAAACCCTGCTTCCTTGAGACCTTCCTTCTCCTTGGCAGCTGGAAAGCTGTCATCCTGAGAGTGGGATGCAGCTATCATGTTCCCAAAGGCCCCATCCACCAACCTCTTTGCCTCTCTCAGCTTCCCCAGGTCAGTCATTCATACCTCAAATGACTAATTTTCATAAGAACAAGGCAGCCATTTCACTAAGCACACACGGAAGATTTCTGTCGTGAAGACAGATAGCTCTATATGTGACATTCTGGACAATACACTGGAAAGCCCTCACACCTGTACTGTCTTCCCACCTGTTCCCCCCTCCCCCCCAACTTATTGAGTTAGTTTACCTGGGCACTTTGTATTTGTTAAGGCAAAGAGTGGGAGGTGCAGAGTAGTCTGCCCTACTGCTGAATTGGCTCAGCCACCTAATTCTGTCAGCTAAGTCTCCCCTTTTGCACAGAGTTGCTCAAAGAGTTTAGTGTCCTTGCTGACATCAACAATATTGAGACTGATAAGCCGATCCTCCTCTTCTAGGGTAAGAATGCCATTTTCCATCTTGTTCTGAAAACTTTGTAAAAGGGACCCATTGGCTGTCATAACAGTGTGTGAAGCAACCCACATTTCCTATTGACTGTTACAGAAATGAGAGATGAGTTTCTTGCCCAAATACTTAGTTCAGCTTCAGTTTTCAGAAAGTCTTTCTCTGTATCTCATATTAAAATACACTGACCTCATCTTTGCACTTCTTTTTGCTTGGATTGCTAGTTTATCATACATGTTGAAATGCTACAGAAAAGTGTTGTGCACTGACTAGTTGTTATTTATATGTTAGTTGCTTTTCCTCACAAAAGTGACCCAAAACGACTTACATTAAAACCAGTTAAAACAAACACAACCATTAAAAGCTAAAAACAAGTCCATATAAATCTTGCAGTTCCTACCCCACTAAAAGCAGTCACAAATACCTGAAACCCATCCCGTTAAAGATCAAAAACATGGGTTTAGAGGAAAGTCTTTGCCTAGCAACTAAAAATAAAGATGGCACAGGTGTGCCTCCCTGGGGAAAGCATTCCACAAGCAGGTGGCCACCACTGAAAAGGCCTGTTCTTGTGTTACCATCCTGCAGACCTCCAGTAGAGGAGACACACGAAGAAAGGTCTCAGATGATTATCACAGGGTCTGGGTCAGTTCATAGGGGGAGAGGCAGTCTTTGCTGTACAGGGGTCCTGAGCCACATAATGCTTTAGAGGTCAACACCAGCACTTTGTTCTGGCGCCTTCATACTCATTATGGAATGACCTATTTCCTTGAAGAATGCTGTGTTGCTCTTTGCTGGATGCATCTACGGATCTTTCAAAAGCAAAGAAGTGATTGATACCAACAAAGTAGGGTTTTTTTGTTGGAGTTGGTGACTATGCTTCTGGCTGTTTCTGGGAAATGTTCAAAACTGGCAAAAGAGATGTCCAAGCCTTCTTGTTTTTAGGAGGCATTTATTTATTTATTACATTTATATAGGCCCCACTCATACGGCAGGTTAGGTTCCAGACCTCTGCGGAAAAGTGAAAACCTCTGCAAAGCGGATCAGCTGTAGCACAGGGGTCCAGAACCTAACCCGCTGATCACTCCGGAGATCAGCTGTAGCACGCTACAGCTGATCTTTCCCTACTCCGGTGCAATCAGCTCGAGTGCGGGAGTCTGATCGCACCAGAAGAGATCAGTTGTAGCGTGCGAGTTCCAGCCCCCCTCCAGCTGATTGCCCCGCTGGTGCCGTATTAGTGGAATGCCGAAAGCAGGGCACCGAGAAGCTGGGCCCTACTGTATCACCCCATAGCTGGAAACTCTCTGGGTGGTTTACAGAAGCTATCTGGGCAGTTTACAGCATTGGAAAACTCCTGTAGAAAAACAAATCTTAAAAACTTTGGAGGATTGATGTGGTGAAGGTTCTTGTACTTGGTTTGTTCAATTGTTTTATTGTGTGATTGTTTCCTGTTTTTTACATTTGTAAGTCATTTGGAGTTGTTGACTCTGTAGCACTTTTATAGTGTAAATGAAGAAATGGTTATTTATTGCTAAGCAGATTTGCATAATTTTTCACCTGCTAGTCATAGGAAGAGGGAGATGGTACTGAACAACTGGACCCCCTCCTCAACTCTCCCTCTAGCTCAGTCTTTTCCAACCTGGTGCCCTCTAGGTGTTTTGGACTACAGTGCCTATCATCTCTGATTATGGGGCCACTGGGAGTTGTAGTCCCAAACACCTGGAGGGCACCAGGTTGGGGGAGGTTGCTGTAGCTCCTCACCAGGAATTGCCACACACTCTTTCCAGTCTATTTTCACAACTGTACTACAAACTGTGGTGTTACCATGTGACTTGCTGTTCTAGTCCAGTAAACCTGGAAGTCTTGCAGGGAGCTGCATTGCTAGCTGAAGAGGAACAGCCTGAGGCATGAGGAAAAAAGGACACTGGGTGCTGTTACACTCACCCCCTTGTGATCTGAGGATTTCAGCCATCTTGAAATAAGGGTTGAAAGGAAGAGTATCATTTTGAGGTCCACTAGCAGATGTGGTCTGGTAAGCCACCTTTTGTTTCAGCCTCAAGATTCCTCAATATGTGTGTGTGTGTATATATATATATATATATATAGTAGGCATGCTAAATAGCTCTCTCTTCTTCATCATCTTTTTCAGGAATTCTACCAATGTGGATGGTTTTTTTAATATCTTCCACAGCAACCAGCCTTGTTCTTGTGACAATTTGGGCGTAAGAACCTTACCCATTTACCTTGAACTTTTATAGCATGTTACATCTGTTTATCAAATATAATCCCTTGACCTGCCTTTATTTCAGCAGCTGGTTATTTAAGGAAGAGATGGCTTCCTTAGCAAGTGTAATCCTTGAAGTTGTGTATGTGTATGAAGGCAGCTGGTAGTTTTCTGCCTAGAATTTCTTACAAAAGATCTGAACTAGCTCTTCTGCTTTCCTTTTCCATTAAAATCCCATCTACATTCTACAGAGATTTCCAAACTCATAGTACAAGCCACATAACATACGCTAAATAAATGAAAGTCAGTGTGATGCACGGTAAATGCAAGTTCACAGTTTTGCTGAGTCAAATTGCATCTTTCAATCTGAGGGCCACATTCCCTTCTGGGTATTCCAGAGGCAAAAGTGAGCAGAACAGTGAATGTGGTATGAGAAAAAGGGTGACAACCTACCCGCATCTAGCATCACTACTCCAAGGATCTGTAAACTAGAGTACTAAAAATAAATGACAAAAAATCACAATTGCCCTGTATTTTATTTTCCTTGGTGCAGAGGTATGTTCTGGTATCTGGCATCACTCCCATCAGGGTATTATATCACTATCATGCCGATTCAGAATTCATAGTCATTCATGAAAAGACTATGCTGGAAAGATGGAATCTGGATGTTGCCATTAACCTTCTATAGTGTTGGTGTGTCTACTTATTTGTTTCTACAAATCAACACTTTATGATTATTAAAATGCATTTGAGAATTTTGTGATCTTTTGATGCAGTGGGGTAAGCTTATTTTACAGCAGAGATAGGGAATCTGTGGTCCTCCAGATGTTATCCACCCCAGCCAGCATGGTCAGAGATGTGGTTCAGGAACATTTGGAGGACAACAGGTTCTCCATCCCTGCCATACAGCCTGATCCCAAACTACTTATGTCACCTTTATTACAGTGTGGCCTAGCCCCAAACCAGTTGCTTAGCAGTGGATGTGAAGGTTTGTTCATCTGTAATACTAGCTATGACTAATTGTTTTCCACATCTCTCACACAGCATCATAACTAAGTGCTTCAAAAAAACAATAGCAGCTCAATACATCAGAGAAGCAGAATCTGAACTTAAGAGGCGGCTGCAGACATTTGCAAATATTGCAAGTGATGCAGAAATACAAGAGCAAAGAAGTAAATTAAGTCCCATCAAAATGCAAAGAAACAAAGTTGAATTCTTAGAAGAATCCATGGGATTATTAAGCAATGATGAAGTGACAGAACCATCCACACCTGCTGGCACAAGTCTATCTCCTGACCAAACAGGACCAAGTGAATTAGAAACTAGCTTTGAAGACCAGACATCACCCTCTTTGGACAATGAAACTAATTTAATTCCAAAGGACCTGCCAACCAATCAGCAAAGATTAGTTGACATAATGAAACACAAACTATCCTAGCTGCTGGGTGACCTTCACAGTTTTGCATAAACCTGTAATAAGGGGTCAGATGAAGGATGAATTATCTCCTAAAGAATGCTTGCTGGAAAGCTGAAAAATGAGTTCATGCTTGCCTATGTCTCCTAGACCCACCAACAACACTTTTTTTCTGGAGGATACTTCAGCAGAAGGTTGACGTTGCTTAGAGAGGGTTGTATACTGAAGTACACTCGTTTGTTTGCAAACTGGCAAATTGTCCAATTTTGTGGACAAATCAGATTGTCGAGGAAGGTTACTTTACACAAAACGTCTACATAGCCAAAGTGGAATCTAGACCAAAGTGATGCTAAGTTTAGAACTATTGTCTTCTCAAGCCAAATGGCAAATATGTGGTATACAATTTAAGATATAGTAATCTGTGTATATTCTATGTGACATGTATTGTGTAAGAAGTAAAGTTAGGAAGAAAATTTTCAAAAATGTTAATCTGGAGCAATGTCACTTGAGCACAGACCATAATACTGAAAAGTCTAAGAGAACGTTAAAGCGCCACAAAGCTTGAACAGGTTGTTTTAATTTTGCTCACTACTTTGCTGCTGCTAATGCATAGCTGCTCTAAACCAAATTATACCAGCAGCCACTAGCACAGTGGGACCATAGGATTCCTCTGCTACCGATGGAGCCATCCTATCTCACTATACAGCCTTGAAACCTGGTCTGCTTTTGATCTTCTGTCCTGCTAAAAGAAAGGCAAAAAGCACAGCAGAACCCAGTCTTAAATGTCTTGGAGGAAAAACAGGAGCTGCTGCTGAAAGTTGTTTTTGAATCTTTTGTCAAATCTAGCGTTCATATATTTCAAAAATGACCTTAAATTTCTTCCTAACTTACTGAATTCCACAGTACCTTTTTCATATGCAACCTAAGCACTTGAGCTTATGCATGAAAACTTTCCAAGTTTCCACTGCTTACTGCAACTCCTCATGCTCTGAGGTTGTTTCTGAGAGCCCTCCCCCCTGCCCCAAATTTTACAAACAGCGTTTGGTACGGGGCTGAGATGCTGCATATCATGGGTGATAAAAGGAGTAGCACAAACACTAAAGTCCATTCAGAGAATGTGGGAGCTATTGAGAATCGATCGGCATGGCCTGAGGTTTTCAGCTTTTGCTTCCAGGACCACCTTTGTCTATGGAATAATGCACTAACATTTTCTTAACTATATCCATATGAATTCTGCATATTAGACAGTGTGACGGTACAGAGAAGGACAGAGCTCTTCATTGTTAATAATTGTGTAAACAAAATTGAATTTGGACAAGGGCAACATCATGTAAGCCTGAGAAACTGCATCAGTTGAAATTTCCCTTTGTACAACTATTGGTTTCCCTTGATTGTACATTCACCTCTACTGCAGCAAGGCTCAGGTAGTAGTTCTATTCTTCTGGAAGAGGACTCATCTCTTGCCATTCCCACACCTACCTTACTTAACAGTTTCTGAAGATAGTGTTTTTCTCTTATTTTCCTTCATATAAATCAGGTAAAAAGTAAAAAGAAAAAATGCAGCAGGAATGCAGTTTACTGCAAAAGGTCTAAGGGCACATGTGCACACCCTGGATTTTTCCTTGAGTACTCTGTTCACTTGCCCATCTCACAAAGTGGATTGGGGTGATGTTGCTTTGATACAGAACACATGACAGTCTTTTTCCCCTCTAGATTTGCTCCAGCAGTAGAGGAGTAGATATTGATAAACCCAAGAACTATTACTTTATACCAGTGAAAACCCTAATGTTAAAGTATGCCATTTTATACATCAGATTTTATAAAGTTGCCATATTTTTCAAAGGACACATGAGAAAATAAAAATTATTTTATTAAAATAGAAGTTTTCATATTGCATTGCAGGACTTTTTCTTTTATAAGAAAACAAAAACACTTCCCACAACATATGACAACACAGAAATGTTGAAATTAATTTTCAGTTACTCCTTTTAAAGGTCAACAATTTGGCAAAAACAATGCTACCTGTATACACTTCCAAAGCTGGCTATCATAATACTGATACAAAATACTTCAAGTAGAGAATGTTCAGGTCCAGAAGAATAGGGCAGAAACCAGCAGGCATGTCCCATTGAAGTGAATGAGAACTGTGCACGGTCACAACTGTGCTCTCACACAGCTCAGATTTACTTTAATTAGGCTTCTAGAGGAGACCTTCCCACTAGATTGAATCCTAAGAATTAAAATATACGTTTTGTATAAAACATTGATACACCAGAACTGTAAATTTAGATAGTATGCAAATACTGTAATATTTAGAATGTCATATTGAAATTCTTCATAACTTTTCTTCAGAGTAAACATTTGCATCACTGTTTATTACATACATTTTTACATAAAATGATAGCTTAAAGCATGATTGCCAACTGGCAGGGGAGGGACACTGCAAAAACTTTTGCTACTCTTTGCAGAGTTAGGCTCATGGCTATATTCTTCCTAATTAAATATAGAATGTAGTTACAGGAATAGTTTAGTTATTCAGTCGTTTTTTGGTAAGTTAAGTAGCAGCAATTTGTTCTGTTTAGAAATTTTTGTTTACAAATATTCTGAATGATATACCTCTAAGTCCAGAGTTACTAATCTTTTTTGGCTTGAGGGCCACATTCACCTTTAGCCAACCCTCCAGGGGCTGCATGCCAGTGGCAGGTGTAGCCACCCCACTCTCTCAAACATGTAGGCAGGCACACATACACACACAGGACACACACAGACTCACAGCCTCCCTTGTTACCTGCTCTGTGTACATCAGCTGAGAGGCAGAGGTTATCACCCCCTCCTCACTCATCAAATGATTCATCTGATGACTGGGGACGGATGATGTGCATCCCCATCAGGGTGCTGGGTGGGGACGTTTAAACCCCTCTGCCCACCCTAGCTCCATATCTACTTAATTTCTTTCCCTCTTTTTGCTGCCATCATAACTGGGGTGGGGGGGAGAAAAATTTTGTTTGGGATATGCATTTGGCCCTGGATAGCCTCTCTGTCTCTAAATAATAGGCAAATATTGTGCAAGATTATTACAAAGTATTTTTATGTTTCTGGAAAAAAATCTTGCACATTTTCCTCTTTTAGAAAATAAAAATGGCCACCTTGGTGCAACAATTATTTGGTACGTAGCTTTATTTGCTGCGTATGGCCTCTTTGTATTGCTCTCTGCCCGGTGAGTGTAGGAGGCCAACTTTTGTGGGAAGTTCCTGCCTCTGGGGCTTGGAGGCAATCTCCATGACAACTTGCTGAAGAGGAGACTGGGGCTACTCCCTCAAACTCCAGTTCTGTTTCCTGTCTTATGGAGTGAGAGAGACTCTTGTTCAACTCTCAGGCATCAGAGCCCTGACCAGGAAAAAACCTTTTAAAATTAAGATTCGGCCAGTACTACGCTACATATAGCAGAGGCATTGGGACTTTAGCTGATGACCTTCCTGGCTGGCACACTGGGGGACAGTGGCTCGCCTCATCGATTCCCTGCTTATCCCCTCCCCCTCATTCACTGGGTGAGAAATCAAAGCAGCTAGTCAGCAGAAGCCCCATGAAAGCAGTGTTTTCTGTTCAGTGTGAGGTACTGGGCAAGCCACCTGTACTTGCTGGAGCATCTGCCTGTTTGTTAAGTTAACTCTTGTCCACCTGAACTCCAAGTCTGGGAAACCAAAACAGATGGACCAATTAAGCAGTAGTTTCCAGACTGATTTAGTATTGCAGCCCTCTAAATTGGTTCTGGCCATTCTTCCTTATAAAGAGAACATCCCTTATTTAGGGCTCAAGGAGGTTGGCAATTATAGGTCAGCAAAATCTGGAGGGCCACAGGCTCCCTATCCCTGTTTTAAAGTATGCAAGGATAAGGCAAAGCTACCAAAACTGTAATCGGACCATTGGTCTCACCTGAAGGGTGGTTTTCCCAAGTATCATACCATCACATGGGTAATAGTGCCATCTAGCGTCCAAAGGCAAGAATGTATTGAAGTCAAGACCGGGGGCATCAAGCCCCTCCCACTCCAGTTCATTTGCAATGAGGCCAAAGTGAGATATCTGAGAAAGTACAAAAGGCCAACAGGCCTACCAGCAAGGAAAATAGAGACACTGTCCCAAATAACAACACAGAAATACATTCATTTTTAACAGATCTAGAAAGGTCTTGACTGTACTACACAGTGCAAAAACAGCACAACTCTGAACAGTAATAATTTGAAAGGTGGTACAAAATACACAGACATCTTCCAACAGGGAGGGTCGTGATGGCATGATACCTGGGAGAACCATCCTTCAGGTGAGACCAATGGTCCGTTTTCCCCAGGTAGCATGCCATCAGGTAGCAGCCCCCAACAAGGAGGGACCACCCACTGATTACTTGTCAGAAAGAACCTGTTGCAGAACACACCTCCCAAAAGAGGCATCGGCAGAGGCGTAACGGTCTAATAATGTTTTATAAAAGAATCTGGAGAAGACCACACAGCCGCTCTGCAAATATCTGCAAGAGGTATGTTGGTTGAGAAAGGAGCCATAGTGGCTGCTGACCTAATCGAGTGCACCGTTATCTTACTAGGCACTGGAAGCTTAAGCGACTCATAGGCCAATGCAATGCAGGTGTGCAGCCAATAAGAAAAAGTTGAGCTAGCAACCTTTTTTCCCAGAATTCATGGGTGAAAGGATACAAACAATGAATCCGTTAATCTCATGTCCTGGGTTTGAGACAGGTAGGTCTTGAGGGTCCTCCGGTCATCTAGCGAGTGCCAGGCCTTCTCCAGTGGATGGACAGGGTTTGGACAGTACGAAGGGAGAACAATGTCCTGGTTGCAGTGAAAAGCTGAATTGACTTTGGGGCGAAAGGACGGGTCTGGATGCAATACCACTGAGTCCTTATGGAAGATAAAGAGATGGTGGGCCGAAGACAATGCACCCAACTCTGAAACTCTTCTTGCCAAGGTGACTGCCACCAGGAACAGGACCTTGAAGGACAACAATCATAATGGCACTGACCTAAGGGGCTCAAATGGAGGACACTGCAGGGTTTCAGGACCTTTGATAAACTCCATGAAGGAAAACTGTGACATACTGCCGGCGACAGTAGAGCAGCTCACTTCAAAAAGCATTTGATAAGCTGGTGGGAGCCCATAGAAATGCCAGGAGAAGAAACAGAGAGAATAGAGGAAATGGAGGAGGCATGGCAACGCAAGGTGTTTGCTTTAAGTCCCATCTTCAGACCTCTATGTAGAAACTGCAACACCTGTTGCACAGTAGCTTGAGAGGGTTGGACGTCATGGGCCGCACACCATTTGGAAAAGGTAAACCAAGTACTCTGGTAGATGCAAGTCGTAGATGGCCTTCTAGATGCCAGGATTGTATCAACAACCTCCTGAGAGAGTCCTGCATGAATCAACTGTTCTTGTTCAAATGCCAAGCTGTCAGACTGAGCCATTCAGGGTCCGGGTGCCATATCGGACCCTGTGACAAAAGATCTGGCCTGACTGGCAGCCTCCAAGGATCTGTTACTGACAGAGAGAGCAGGTCCGAGAACCACAGCCGGCGAGGCCAGTACGGGGCTATGAGGACCAGTCTGGCCCTTTCGCATTGCAGCTTTCTCAGCATCCTGCCCAGTAGTGGTATCGGGGAAAAGGCGTACAGCAGGCTGTCCGGCCACAGTGTCAACAGTGCATCAACAGATTCCGCTGTGGTTTCCAGATACCTTGAGAAGTACTGGGGCAGCTGGCAATTGTGACTGGAAGTGAATAGATCCACCAAGAGGATGCTGAACCGATGTTGGAGAAGGCCAAACACCACCAGGTGCAGTTTCCATTCTCTCGGAATCACCTGTTGTCTGCTGAGCCAGTCGGCCGTCACATTCAAAACTCCACTGAGATGTTCTGCCCTCAGTGGCTTCAGATGCATTTCGGCCCAGTTGAAGAGTTGGGACATTTCCATCTGGAGGGAATGTGACCTGGTTCCCCCTTGCCTGTTCAAGTGTGATTTCACGCAGGTGTTGTCTGTCCAAATCAATACATGGTCCAAAAGGAATACAGGCTGAAAATGTCGAAGGGCCAGGTAGACAGCTCTCAGTTCCAGCTAGTTGATGCACCGACCCTCCTCCGAGCCGACACCCTGAACAAAGTGGAAATTGCAGTGGGCCCCACAGGCTGGCATCTGAAGTTATTACAGTCGTACCTGGTTTTCGGAACAGAGTTCCCTTGCTGAGGTTTCGAGACGTCGCCCACCATCGGAAGGAAAGACACAGTGCGGGTAATCCAGGTGGATTACATAGTGGTTGGAAATGGCAATGTCCCGCTGGAAAGGCAATAAGGCCCACTGGAGGGGTTGAGTATGATACCGAGCCCATGGTACAATGTGAATGGTGGAAACAAACATCCCCAGAGCCTTTGACAGAAGCATTACATCCGCCCTCGAGCAACGTGACAGGAGCAGTGCCGTATTTCTGATGGCTACAATGTGGTCTGGTGACAGGAAGACCATGGCCTGTGTGGTGTCTAATATCGCTCCCAGATGCTGCAGTCACTGAGTTGGCTGTAGTTCACTTTTGTCGATGTTGACTAGCCAGCCATGGGTGCGCAAAACCTTGAGGGTATGGTAAACGTGATAGCGGGCCTGGTCCCTGGATCCCGCACGAATCAGCAAATTGTCCAAATAGGGATAGATATGCACACCCTGGAGACAGAGGTAAGCCACCAAGGTCAGCGACACTTTGGTGAGTACTCTCGGGGCCAACAAGAGTCCGAATGGCATTGCCCAGTATTGAAAGTGATGGGGGCCAAAGGCAAAGCATAGGAACATTCTGTGAGCAGGGGAGATAGCTCAGTAGATCGAGAATCGTGGCCCATCCCCCAGGCCGTGCACCTCGAAAGGGCTGAAACAAGCAATATGGAGCGAAGCAAATGAACAGCCTGCGACCACCCTTTTTGGATGTGGCCAATACTGGCTTTCGATTATCTTTGCGGTCTACCAAGACCGCTTTGAGGGCTTCCTCTCCAAAAAGTAACAACCCAGAGAAAGGGATCCTCAACAAGTTGACCCTGGCCATAGAATCTGCATCCCAGTGTCTGAGCCAAAGTGTACACCGAGCCACCACCTGTGCAGCTAGGGCCCGTACTCCCAGCTGAGTTGCATCTAAGGTGGCATCAGCCACAAACGCTGCAGCCTTCTGTAACTTCACCAGGCCCTTTCTGAGTCTGACCGGATCGGGGTTAGGGTCATCTAAGAGTACGTCCAGCCACATCATAGAAGCTCTTGAAAAGATGGAAGCTGCAACAGAGGCCCGAATAGCAAAGGCGGTAGCCTCATGATTTTTACACAAAACGTAGTCTAGCTGTCACTCAGAAGGATCCTTAAGTTGTGAGTCCCCTTCTTTCGGCAGGAGGGACCTCGAGACCAAACTAGAAATCGGCTCATCTACCCCTGGGACGTTCAGGTGATTCATGAACTCTGGAGCTTGCAGTGGGTGAGCCCGTGCTTCCTTGGCCAGTTTGTCGATGGGGTCTGGCACAGGAAGGTAGTGATCTGCCGATCTGGGAGATTTGAAAACCTTGGCCCCCTTCACAGGAGAAGTGGTAGATTCAGTTTGTAAAGGTTGGAGGCCTAAGGTGTCCAGAACTCTATGAGCAAGGGGAAGATAGTCGGCCAAATCAAAAAGGCGATAGGACAAATTCTCCTCCAGTTCTGAATCACCACTCCAGTCATCTCCCCCGGCTTGAAGAGAATACGAAGGATCCTCCAAACTGGTAATCTAATTGCCAATCCTGCCTCTAGCAACATCTAATGGGTTTGGTGAGAGTGGTGGAGCTACATCATTGTAGCTGCAATGACCCATAGAGCCAGATTGTCGCTGCGCACTCTGCTGAAGCAATGGATTTGCCTGTGACCATGACAATGCTTGTGAGAAGAAGCCCAGTATGTCCTGCAACTGTGAAAGAAATTCCGGAGACAACTGCAACCCCAGTAGAGGTGCAACAGCGGCCATCTGAGGATCTGAGGGAACTGGCTGCACATGGCGGAGGAGAGGTGGTTGCCCTTGTTGAGGCAGAATTGCAGGGGTCTCATCAGACTGGTGAGACGTATGAGCTCTAGTCATTGACATGGGTTGAGACAAACCATCCAACATTGGTTGGCTAGGAACCCCCCCCCCAAAGTCGTCCTCAGAGGACCCAGCTGGCAAATGAAAGAGGGCTGTCAATCTCTGTTGGCCAGCATCCTCTGAATCTGGGACAGACACATATCGTGCTCGCTTGGCAGCGCTGTGGCTAGATAAGTGTTTGGTTTTAGCGACAGCCTTGGAGTGGAGTCTGGGTTGCTTGTGTTTAGTAGACTTGTGATGTGATGGAGCCTTGCACGGCTGTTTTGCCCATTGCATGAGCTGCCTCTGGCTGTTGATCTGCCATCATATACACGCACAAAGGTGGGGGTGTGGTATCTGACACCAACACACGCACAAAGGTGGGGGGTGCGGTGTGGAGAGGGGCACAGATGGGGGGAGTGGTATAACCCCAAGTGCACACACACACAGCAAGAAAAGTGCACTTATATATGCAGAACCTCTCAATATGCTGTGCCTCCCGTTACTTTCTACGCAACAAAAAGGGCAGGAGAAAGATAAACAAAATGGAGCCTGCCTAGAATGCCGCTGAAAAAAGGTGGGAAATTCCAAAAGAAAATGGCGCCCGCCTAGAGAGTCAGTGCTCTGCCCCACAAGGAGCACTGGGGCTGTCACAGGTAAAAGGAAACTGCCTGGGAGGGGGAGCAGCAACCTCCAACTACCCAGCCAAAAAGAAAGGGAGCCACTGCCACGAGCTCCTAAGAGAGCCACCTCTGCAAGCTCTGTCTCAGCAGCTGGCGAGCTCCTGACGGCCGCCACTGCGGAAAAAAAAGCAGAAAAAGAACCGCACCCGCGAGCTGTACTCCGGAGCCGGCAAGCTCTGAGTGGCCACAGTAGCGAGCCGCGAAGAAAGTAGCTGCTGCGGAGAGAGCTGCCTCCAAAAACAGAGCCGCCTCCGTGAGCTCTACTGCCAAGCCTGCAAGCCCCAAGCGGCTGGAAGCTGCAGAGAGAGAGCCACCTCCACGAGCTCTACTCCCGAGCCAGGAGGCTCCAAGCAGCCGCAGTAGTGAACCACAGTGCTGGGGGGGTTGAAACTGCCGCCACGAGTATCTGACTCGCCCCAGGACAGAAGGGGAGCTCCACTGCTGAAAAACAAAGGGAACAAAGTGAGCAAAAATAGGGAAAAACAATTGACAGCCTCGCTGCTGCAAAAGCAGAGATGGCAGTAGCAGTCTCCTCTGTCCCTGAGAGAACAGAGTGAGGAAAAATGGGGGGGGGAACAATTGACAAAAACAAGCACCCCCAGAGTAAAAAAAGGGAGGGGAAACAAAAACTCAAAACCCCAGTCCCAACAAGTCTCACACACACACTTTCACACACACTTAGAATAAAAACACTACTCTACACTAGTTTAGAAGATAACAGCCTCAGACGAAGGAGTGGGAGGGGCTTGATGTCCCAGGTCTTGACTTCAATACATTCTTGCCTTTGGACGCTAGATGGCGCTATTACCCACGTGATGGCATGTGTGGAAGAAATTCTGATTTTTATACTCTCAAAAAAGTCATCTCTTGAGTTTATATGGTTTGCAGGGGTTGTTAAAATATATTGTTTGAAGTGTTGCTTATAAAAGGGGAAGAATATGCATTTAGATACTCTCCTAACAGTTTGTGAGAAGAGGCTGTGGTTTGTGGTTAGCATGTTTCCTGAGTCCATTGGCAGGGTAACACGGTAGTAAAAAGAGGAACTGATACACAAGAATGTTTTCTTAGGAGAAGCTATATACGTTAATTATATATTGAGTCAAGGTTTGAAGTTTATCCTGAGCTGTTTTTGTTTGCCTTGTCCTGTATCTTATGAGATGTCGAAACATGGGTCAGAACGGCGTAGAAGACCTTCCTCTTTTCTTGGTATAGATGAAAATAGTTTAAGATGCGTAGGCCAAAGCCTGCCCTTAGGGGAGGATACCAGGGTGTGGATTGGCACAAGGGGGTCATAAGGTGCAATGTATGTATGACATATCAATTATTATAAAAGCTATGCATTTCATTTGATCGGCAGAGTGAAGTTCGAGAGAACTTCCTCTCCCACTGGCACCACTGGCATATCTGTATTATTGACCAATAAACCTCTGTCCTTTAGAGCACAGTCTTTGGTCTGGAAAGTTTTTCCTTCAACACATGCTACCTGGGGAAAACCGATGGGCACTAAATTGTAAGCACCACTGACCTTAGTGTAACCTATTTCCCAATAACCATGCACAGCAAAGCTGCTTAAATCCTACTGACTCATGTTGGGCTGCAGTTTAAGGCTCCAGAAAGAGGACACTTTTTCCTTTGGGGAGTCAAAAGTTGTATACTAGTCCTATAATTGTCTATATGTTAATTTCTTTTCTCTTGCTACCATGTTCAGTCAGCAAGTTTTGCTAATTTCTGAAGCAGTTCCAAAAACCTCCCAACCTGTTTGACCAAAGATGACAGAAGATGGGAAAAAAATGAGTGTGCAACAGGCATATCGATGGCTTTAATATACTGCCTTCAACTTTGGGAGTGGGGTGGGGATGGACCAGTCTCCAGAGTAAATTGTACACTGTTGCTAGCATTGGGTGGAGTAATCACTTTGGTGATATAGTTTGCTCTCAGGTATAAACATATGTTACATTATTTAATACATTATAAGTTCTGAATGTCTTTCGCAAATCAAATACAAGATCTCACTTGAACAATTATGCTTTTCATTGCCACTATGTATTACATATTGTGGCTGAGAAAGTAAGCACAAGGCTCCAGAACAGTATTTGCTGTGATGGCATAACCTGACTACAAGAAGATGACATCTTGGTTGAAACTTCCACCTGGGCTGCTATAAGTGCTGAAAGTGGCACATGGGATGCTAGAGCAGGACTGTCCGAGTTAATCAGTGATTCTATCTTTTCTGCTTCTTTATTGCAGGCTTCAATCTAGGAAAAAGTCAGAGTGAGATTCCAAAATACCTTTTTACCACGCAAATATAGAGCAGCTTTATTTTACCTATCCCACCCTCCCCCCATTTCCAAATGGCATCCTTAAATGCTCTGGAGCAGGTGTAGCCAACATGGTGCCCTCCAGATATTGCTGGACTACAACTCCCATCGTCCCTGACCAGGGGCCATACTGGCTGGGGCTGATGGGAGCTGGGGTTCAGCAATCCTTGGAGGGTATCACATTAACTACCCCTGCTCTGGAGAGCGCCTCTTCTTTCAATGGGAGGCAGGAACAAAATTCTTGTATAAATTTCAGTGGGATAGACTTCCCCACCCTTACAAAATCAGCCTTGTCCAGTGGCAGGAAAGCAAGACTTCTGTTGAATTTCTTGAGAGCCTGACTGACAATTATTTTCCCTTCTTAGTGACTCCTCTATATGTTTCTTCACCTCTGACACATCCTAGATCATTGAGAATTGTTATGTTCTAGCAGCCCAGGCAGGAAAACTATGCTTCATTTGCATACTCCTTCTCCCTTAATTTCCATTCATGGCCAAGCCCTAGAAAACCACCTAGAACCTGTGGAGCAATTACCATACACACCAAAAGCGGGGTACAGCCCCAAAGAGAAGGAAGAAAGACAGGACATGTGCCATATGAGAAGAGAAACCCCTAGTAAGTGTGACGGTAAGCAGCATGTATGTGGGGTGAGGTGGCAGCACTTCATCGCCAGAAAGACCCCTCTACAATGGCTTCCCTAACTGAGCTGGTGGAAGTGGTCTCGGAGATATTGTTGAAATCTCCCAGGCTATTCATGCCGAGACTACTTTGTCTGGCGTGGCTCAGGACTTCATGGCTTCCATGACAGCCATGGGGCTGTCTCAATATGTTAGTGGTCCAACGCATGTATCGGGGCACACTCTAGACCTTGTTTTTGCTACTGAACATGGGGATAGTGATCTGGATGTGGGGAGTCTTACAACACTCCCTTTGTCATGGTCAGATCACTGCTTGCTGAAGTTTAGACTTTCAGTGGCCTTTCCCCTCTGCAAGGGTGGGGGACCTATTAAATTGGTCCGCCCCCGGAGACTAATGGATCCTGAGGGTTTTCAAAGGGCTCTGGGGGATTTTCCGGCTGATAGGACTGGCGCTCCTGTTGAAGCCCTGGTCGCTCTGTGGAATACGGAGATGACCCGGGCTGTAAACACGATCGCTCCTGCACGCCCTCTCCTGTGTAGAGCTCATACAGCTCCATGGTATACTCCGGAGCTGAGAGCGATGAAGCAAGATAGGAGGCGGCTTGAGCGGAAATGGAGGCAAACTCCCGACGGATACAATTATGCGCTGGTTAGTGTTTCGACTAAGCTGTATGTAGGAGCAGTGAAGGCAGCTAAAAACATCATTTTGCTGCCACTATTAAATCATCTCTCTGCCGCCCAGCAGAGCTCTTTCGAGTTGTCCGGGGGCTTCTTCATTCAAACCCTCCGGACACGGTGGAATCATCGGAGGCCCGCTGCAATCAGTTTGCTGATCACTTCCAGAATAAGATCTCATGCATCCGCCGGGACTTAGACTCTCAAGTTATAGCAGTTGATCCTAGTGAGGTGTCCGGAGCACAGTCTTGTCATGTTTTGTTGGATGAGTTCCAGTTGGTTCAGCTCAAGGACGTGGACAAGGTGCTTGGACAGGTACGTGCAACCACTTCGGTACTGGATCCTTGCCCCTCTTGGCTAATAAAAACTAGCAGGGATGGAACAGGTAGCTGGGCCAAGGAAGTGATAAATGCCTCCTTACGAGAGGGAGTGGTCCCTGGCTGTCTGAAAGAGGCAGTGGTGAAACCACTTCTGAAAAAGCCTTCCTTGGACCCAGACAATTTTAACAGCTACAGACCAGTGGCGAATGTTCCATTCCTGGGCAAGGTCTTGGAACGAGTGGTTGCTGACCAGCTCCAGGCGCTATTGGATGAAACCGATTATCTAGATCCATTTCAATCGGGTTTTAGGCCCGGTTTTGGCACCGAGACGGCCTTGGTGATGACCTATGTCGGGAGAGAGACAGAGGGAGTGTAACTCTGTTGATTCTCCTTGATCTCTCAGCGGCTTTTGATACCATCGACCATGGTATCCTTCTGGAGAGGCTTGCGGAGTTGGGAGTTGGAGGTACTGCTTGGCAGTGGTTCCGCTCCTACTTGGCGGGTCGTCTCCAGAAGGTAGTGCTCAGGGAACATTGCTCGACCCCGTGGGTTCTCCAATATGGAGTCCCGCAGGGGTCAGTTTTGTCCCCCCTGCTTTTTAATATCTACATGAAGCCGTTGGGAGAGGTCATCAGGAGTTTTGGAGTGCGTTGTCATCAGTATGCTGATGACACGCAGCTCTACTTCTCCTTCTCATCTTCCTCAGGTGAGGCTGTCGATGTGCTGAACCGTTGCCTGGCCACGACAATGGACTGGATGAGAGTTAACAAACTGAAGCTCAATCCAGACAAGACTGAGATGTTGTTGGTGGACGGGTTCTCTGATCGGATAGTGGATATATACCCTGTCCTGGACAGGGTTACACTCCCCCTAAAGGAGCGGGTTCGTAGTCTGGGAGTCTTTTTAGACTCTTCCCTGTCACTTGAGGCTCAAGTAGCCTCGGTGGCAGGGAATGCGTTTTACCAACTTCGGTTGGTAGCCCAGCTACGTCCCTATTTGAGTAAAGAGGACCTTACATCAGTGGTACATGCTCTGGTAACCTTGCATTTGATTACTGCAATGCGCTCTACGTAGGGCTACCTCTGAAGACAGTTCGGAGGCTACAGCTAGTGCAAAACGTGGCAGCCAGACTGCTAACAAGGACCAAGCGGTCTGAGCATATAACACCTGTTCTGGCCCGCTTGCACTGGCTGCCAATATGTTTCCGGGCCAGATTCAAAGTGTTGGTATTAACCTATAAAGCCTTATACGGTGCGGGACCACGATACCTTGCGGAATGCCTCTTCCAATATGAACCGGCCCGTACACTACGTTCTACTATGAAGGCCCTCCTCCGGGTTCCAACTCATAGGGAGGCCCGGAGGGTGGTGACAAGATCTAGGGCCTTCTCAGTGGTAGCCCCCAAACTATGGAACAGTCTCCCCGAGGAAGTGCGCCTGGCGCCGACTCTGCTTTCTTTTCGGCGCCAAGTTAAAACCTTCCTATTCTCTGAAGCATTTTAATTTAAATTGATTTAATTTTAAAAATGTTATTGTATTGATTTTAGACTGTACTATTTTGTATTATATTGTGTCATTTATTGTATTTCCTATGTTATTGTATTTTTATGTTCACCGCCCAGAGAGCTATTGCTAGTCAGGCGGTATATAAATTTAATTAATAATAATAATAATAATAATACAGTAAGTGGCCAATGTTCCATTTCCCTGGCAGACTCCATAATACAGACACTATGGGATAGAACAGAGCCTGAAGTCCAAATGGGTGGGGTATGCCTAGATACCACTCACTGGAGGACATGCCTCCTGAAGGCCACCTCTGCCCAAGTATGGAAGTACATTTTGTAATGGTGTGTGAATGCAGAGGGGCGACCGAGGTGGCTGCTCAGGTAGAGAGATGGGCACATGTGTCTGGGCACATGGAGTTGCTGTTTTGCATGCCCTGATCCACTCTGAGATTATGGAGGGCTGGGCTTCCTTTGCCATGGAGGCTTGGTCAAAGGACACAAATAGGCTAGAAGATGGTCTGGATGTTTTGGGTCTAATATAAATTTTAAGTGCCAGGCCCATTCTGAAGGGTGTGACGGGTCTGGGCAGAAAAAGAATATTAACCCATGTGCACGATGAAAATGTGAACTAAACTTTGGGATGCTTGTGGGATCCAATCTAGGGACCACTCAGTCCTTGTGAAATACACAAAGGCCATCTCTGACTGACAGTGCATTTATTTATTTATTAGATTTGTTAGTCGCCCATCTGGCTGGTTGTCCAGTCACTCTGAGCGACATACAGAAGAGCATACAAATACAATAAAAACCATAAAAACTCAACCAAAAATAATAAAAACTTAACCCTCCCCAAAAGCCTGCCTGAAAAGCCAGGTCTTCAAGGCCCGGCGGGAGTTCATCATAGCGGGAGCATGGTGAAGATCGTTTGGGAGGGAATTCCACAAGGTGGGGGCCACAATTGAAAATGCTCTCTCCCTGGTCCTCACCAGTCTAGCTGTTTTAACTGGTGGGATAGAGAGAAGGCCTTTTGAGGCTGATTTTGTTGAGTGGCATCCCTGATGGGGCTGGAGGCATTCCTTCAGGTAAGCTGGGCCGAAACCGTGTAGGGTTTTAAAAGTCAGAACCAATACCTTGAATTGGGCCCGGGAAACAACAGGTAGCCAGTGCAACTCCTTCAGCACTGGAGTGATGTGATCTCGCCGGCGGCTGCCTTTAATCAGACGAGCCGCTGCATTCTGTACCAGTTGCAGCTTCCGGACCATTTTCAAGAGAAACCCCACGTAGAGCGCATTACAGTAGTCTAGGTGAGACAAGGGCATGTACTACTGATGGGAGCAGATGGTTGGGAAGGTATGGGCGCAGATGGAGTTGATACTGCGCCACCCGGCCCACTGCTGAGACCTGAGCCTCCATGGGCAGCTGGGAGTCAAGAATGATCCCTAGGCTGTGGACCTGGTCTTTCAGGGGCAATCGTACCCCATTGAGCACCAGGTCAACATCCCCCAACCTTCCTTTGTCACCCACAAGCAGTACCTCGGTTTTGTCATGGTTCAGCTTCAGCCTGTTCCTTCCCATCCAGTCACTCATTGATTCCAGGCAATTGGACAGGGTTTCTACAGCCAATCTCGGTGAAGATTTAAATGAAAGATAGAGCTGTGTGTCATCCGCATATTGGTGATACTGCAGCCCAAATCTTCTGATGATAGCCCCCAGCAGCTTTAGATAGATGTTGAACAGCATCGGGGCAAGAATAGAACCCTGTGGCACCCCACACATGAGGGCCAAGGGTCCGACATCTCATCCTCCAATGCCACTCTCTGGTACCTACCAGAGAGGAAAGAATGGAACCACTGCAGTACAGTGCCCCCTATGCCTATCCTCTTTCAGGTGGTCATCCACCAAAGCGACCAAGGCCGTTTCAGTCCCATGTCCAGGTCTAAAACCTGATTGGAATGGGTCCAAGTAAGCCGCTTCCTCCAAAAAAGTAGCTCAGCTACTTTTCTGTCATAATTGACTGCTACTAAAAAGGCAACTTTGAAGAAAAGAGATATACAGGCTCAAAGGGTGTCTGGATCAAAGCTCTGGGAATGTGGTTGAAGCTCCAAACCTGCATTCACGCAGCAGTTTATTCTGTTCTCCTGCTGTTTTCATGGGGAAATCAGGAGTGGGGAGTGCACACGCGGAAAGTGTAGGGAAGTAGCAACATGTCATGGTCAGATCACTGCTTGCTGAAGTTTAGACTTTCAGTGGCCTTTCCCCTCTGCAAGGGTGGGGGACCTATTAAAATGGTCCACCCCCGGAGACTAATGAATCCTGATGGTTTTCAAAGGGCTCTGGGGGATTTTCCAGCTGATGGGACTGGCGCTCCTGTCGAAGCCCTGGCTAATCTGTGGAATGTAGAGATGACCCGGGCAGTGGACACGATCGCTCCTGCGCGCCCTCTCCTTTGTAGAGCTCATACAGCTCCTTGGTATACTTTGGAGCTAAGAGCGATGAAGCAAGATAGGAGACGGCTTGAGCGGAGTTGGAGACGAACTCCCGACGAATGCAATTATGCGCTGGTTTGTGCTTCTACCAAACAGTATGTAGGAGCGGTGAGGGCGGCGAAGAAACAACATTTTGCCGCCACTATTAAGGCATCTCTCTCCCGCCCAGCGGAGCTTTTTAGAGTTGTCCGAGGGCTACTCCATTCTGGCCCACAGGACATGGCAGATACATCGGTAGCCCGCTGTAATGAGTTTGCTGAGCACTTCCAGCATAAGATCTTATGCATTCGTCGGGACCTAGATTCCCATTTTATGACAGTTAGTCCTAATGAGGTGTCTGGAGCACAGTCTAGTCATGTTTTGTTGGATGAGTTTCAGTCGGTTCAGTTCGAGGACGTGGACAAGGTGCTTGGACAGGTATGTGCAACCACTTCAGTACTTGATCCTTGCCCCTCTTGGCTTATAAAAACTAGCAAGGATGGAACAGCCAGCTGGGCCAAGGAAGTGATAAATGCCTCTTTACGAGAGGGAGTGGTCCCTGGCTGTCTGAAAAAAGTGGCGGTGAGACCACTTCTGAAAAAGCCTTCCTTGGACCCGGAGGATTTCAGCAGCTACAGACCAGTGGCAAATGTTCCATTCTTGGGCAAAGTCCTGGAACGAGTGGTTGCTGACCAGCTCCAGGCGCTATTGGATGAAACTGATTATCTAGATCCATTTCAGTCAGTTTCAGACCCGGTTTCGGCACTGAGACGGCCTTGGTCGCCCTGTGTGATGACCTATGTCGGGAGAGAGACAGAGGGAGTGTAACTCTGTTGATTCTCCTTGATCTCTCAGCGGCTTTTGATACCATTGACCATGGTATCCTTCTGGAGAGTCTTGCGGAGTTGGGTGTTGGAGGCACTGCTTGGCAGTGGTTCCGCTCCTACTTGGCGGGTCGTCTCCAGAAGATAATACTTGGGGAACATTGCTCGACCCCGTGGGTTCTCCAATATGGGGTCCCGCAGGGTTCGGTCTTGTCTCCCATGCTTTTTAATATCTACATGAAGCCGTTGGGAGAGGTCATCAGGAGTTTTGGAGTGCGTTGTCATCAGTATGCTGATGACACGCAGCTCTACTTCTCCTTTTCATCTTCTTCAGGTGAGGCGGTCAATGTGCTGAACTGTTGTCTGGACACGACAATGGACTGGATGAGAACTAACAAACTGAAACTCAATCCTGATAAGACTGAGATGCTGCTGGTGGATGGTTTCTCTGGTCAGATGGTGGATTCATACCCTATCCTGGACGGGGTTACACTCCCCCTAAAGGATCAGGTTCGTAGTTTGGGAGTCGTTTTAGACTCTTCCATGTCACTTGAGGCCCATGTAGCCTCGATGGCACGGAATGCGTTCTACCAACTTCGGTTGGTAGCCCAGCTACGTCCCTATCTGAGTAAGGAGGACCTTACATCAGTGGTTCATGCTCTGGTAACCTCATGTTTGGACTACTGCAATGCGCTCTACGTAGGGCTACCTTTGAAGACAGTTCGGAAGCTACAGCTAGTGCAAAATACGGCGGCCAGACCACTAACAAGAACTAAGCGGTCTGAGCATATAACACCTGTTCTAGCTTGCTTGCACTGGCTTCCAATATGCTACCGGGCCAGATTCAAAGTGTTGGTTTTAACCTATAAAGCCTTATACGGCGCGGGACCACAATACCTGCAGGAATGCCTCTCCCGTTACGAACCGGCTCGTACACTACGGTCTAATACGAAGGCCCTCCTCCGGGTCCCGACCCATAAGGAGGCCCGGAGGGTAGTAACAAGATCTAGGGCCTTCTCAGTGGTGGCCCCCGAATTGTGGAATAGTCTCCCCGAGGAGGTATGCCTGGCGCCGACACTATTATCCTTTCAGCGCCAGGTTAAAACCTTTCTCTGAGGCATTTTAATTTGTTATTTATGTAAATGCTGTAATTTCTATTTTAGATGGTGTATTTTTATATTTGTTATACTGACTTTGTAATTTTATTATTGTATATGTTGCTATGTTTGCCGCCCAGAGAGCTGTTTGCTAGTCGGGCGGGATATAAGCTGAATAAATAAATAAATAAATAAATGTCCAATGACATTCATTGTTGTGTCATGCCACGCCAACTGGTGTGGATTTCATTTAGTACAACATTGCAGCATGTCAAAAAGCCACAGGCCCATAAGAAAACAGGAACTGCAGTGTGAAAAGAATGTTAGAAACCAGGACAGAAGAGCTACTATTATAATCAGTAAAACTAATGTAAAAAAACCCATGTCTAAATGCAGCCCAAGTGAGGAACCTATGTGCTATTGGAGGAGAACGGACCATTGGTCTCACCTGAAGGGTGGTTTTCCCAAGTATCATGACATCACATGGGTTACAACACCATCGAGCATCCGAATGTACTAGAATCATAGAATCATAGAGTTGGAAGGGGCCTACAAGGCCATCAAGTCCAACCCCCTGATCAATGCAGAAATCCAAATCAAAGCATTCCCAACAGATGGCTCTCCAGCTGCCTCTTGAATGCCTCCAGTATCGGAAAGCCCACTACCTCTCTAGGTCATTGGCTCCATTGTCGTGTGGCTCTAAGAGTTAGGAAGTTTTCCTGATGTACAGTCGAAATCTGGCTTCCTGCAACTTGAGCCCATTATTCCGTGTCCTGCACTCTGGGACGATCGAGAAGAGATCCCGGCCCTCCTCTATGTGACAACCTTTCATGTACTTGAAGAGGGCTATCATATCTCCCCCCAGTCTTCTCTTCTCCAGGCTAAACATGCCCAGTTCTTTCCGTCTCTCCTCATAGGGCTTTATTTCCAGTCCCCTGATCATCCTTGTTGCCCTCCTCTGAACCTGTTTCAGTTAGTCTGCATCCTTCTTGAAGTGCGGGGACCAGAACTGGACGCAGTATTCAAGATGAGGCCTAACCAGTGCTGAATAGAGGGGAACTAGTACTTCACACGATTTGGAAACTATACTTCTGTTAATGCAGCCTAATATAGCATTGGCCTTTTTTGCAGCCACATCACACTGTTGGCTCATATTCAGCTTGTGATCAATGACAATTCCAAGATCCTTCACACATGTCGTATTGCTGAGCCAAGTATCCCCCATCTTATAACTGTGCATTTGGTTTCTTTTTCCTAAGTGTAGAACTTTGCATCTATCCCTATTGAATTTCATTCTGTTGTTTTCAGCCCAATGCTCCAGCCTATCAAGGTCCCTTTGAATTTTCTTTCTGTCTTCCACGGTATTAGCTATGCCCCCCAATTTTGTATCATCTGCAAATTTGATAAGCATGCTTTGTACCTCCTTATCCAAATCATTAATAAAAATGTTAAAGAGCACTGGGCCCAGGACCGAGCCCTGTGGTACCCCACTCGTTACTTCCACCCAGTTTGAGAAGGAACCATTGATAAGCACTCTTTGAGTATGATTCTGGAGCCAACTGTGTATCCACCTAATAGTTGTTCCATCCAGCCCACATTTAGCTAGCTTGCTAATCAGAATATCATGGGTCACTTTGTCAAAAGCTACTTAAGCCAAGACTTGTGGCAACCGTGCCTCTCCCACTCCAGTTAATTCATGACTAGTCCAAAGTGAGATATCTGAGAAAATGCAACGGCCAACAGGCCTTCCAGCAAGGAAGATACAAATACTGGCCCAGTAAGGCAAAACCACATTCATTCCTAACAGATGTAGAGGTCCTGACTTAATTCTATAAACTAAAACAATACAACTTTGAACAGTACCCATTTAGAAGGTGGTACCAACACCCAGGTATCCTCCAACTGGGAGGGCCGTGATGGCACAATACCTGGGAAAACCACCCTTCAGGTGAGACCAATGGTCCGTTTTCCCCAGGTAGCATGCCATCACGTGGGATGTACCGAAGCAGCCCCAACAGAGATGGACCACCCACTGTTTACTCATGAGATAAGACCTGTTGCACAACATGCCTCCCAAAAGAGGCATCGGCAGAGGAGTAGCGGTCTATCTTATAATGCTTGATAAAGGACTCTGGAATAGACCGTACAGCCGTTCTGCCGATATCTGCAAGAGGTGCGTTGGTTGCCAAAGCGGCCGTAGTGGCAGCTCACCTGGTAGAATGTGTAGTTATCTTACTAGGCACTGGGAGCTTAAGTGACTCATACGCCAGTGCAATGCAGGCACGCAACCAAAGAGATAAAGTGGATTTGGAGACCTTTTCCCCCAGAGTCCTTGGGTGAAAGGATACAAATAATGACTCCATTAATCTTATATCTTGGGTTCAAGACAGGTAGAACTTGAGGGCCCTCCGGACATCTAGCGAGTGCCAGGCCTTCTCCAGTGGATGGACAGGCTTCGGACACAAGGAAGGAAAAACAATGTCCTGGTTACAGTGGAAAGCTGAGCTGACCTTGGGACAAAAGGATGGATCTGGGCGCAACACCACTGAGTCCTTATGGAAGATGCAGAGATGGCGGGCCGATGACAATGATCCCAGCTCTGAAACTCTTCTCGCCAAGGTGATCGCCACCAGAAACAGGACCTTGAAGGATAACAGTCGCAAAGGCAAAACCAAGAGGTTCAAAGGGAGGATGCTGCAGGGCTTGCAGGACCTTTGGTAGACTCCAGGAAGGGAAATGGTGGCACACCGCCGGAGAAAAGAGGGTAGCTCCCTTCAAAAACTGTCTGATGAGCGGGTGTGAACCCATGGGAATGGCAGAAGAAGAGACTGACAGGATTGACGAGACAGTGGAGGTGTGACAACGCAAGCTTTTAGTCCCATTTTCAGGCCTCTATATAGGAACTGCAAAACTTGTACAGTGGCTTGAGAAAGTTGGCAACCTTGTAACGTACACCATTTGGAAAAGGCGAGCCAAGTACTCTGGTAGATGCGATTCGTTGACGGCCTTCTAGATGCCAGAACTGTATCAACAACCCCCTGAGATAGACCTGTGCTAATCAACTGCCTCCGTTCAAACGTCAAGCCTTTAGACTTAGCCAGTTGGGATCCAGGTGCCAGATCGGTCTCTGTGAAAGAAGATCTGGCCTGATTGGCAACCTCCAAGTATCTGTTACTGATAGTGAGAGCAGGTCCGAGAACCATGGTCGGCGAGGCCAGTATGCAGCTAGCAGGAGCAGTTGAGCCTTTTCACATCACAATTTTGACCAGTAGAGGTATTGGAGGAAAGGCGTACAGAAGACCGCCTGGCCACGGTGTTAACAGTGCATCTCTGTGGTAGTTTCCAGATACAATGAGAAGTAACAGGGCAGCTGGCAATTGTGACTCAAAGCGAAGAGGTCCACTGAGAAGTTGCCGAACCGGCGCTGGAGAAGATCAAACACTGCTGGATGAAGTTTCCACTCTCCTCTAATCACCAGCTGTCTGCTGAGCCAGTCAGCCATCACATTCAGAACCCCGCTGAGATGTTCTGCCCTCAGCGACATCAGATGACTTTCAGCCCAGTTGAAGATCCGGGTTGCTTCCGCCTGGAGAATTTGTGACCTGGTTCCCCCTTGCCTGTTCAAATGTGATTTTACGCAGGTGTTGTCAGTCGGGATCAGTACATGTTCCAACTCGAAGATTGGTTGAAAGTGTCAGAGAGCCAAATGGACTGCTCGTAGTTCCAGCCAGTTGATGCTCTGATGCTGCTCCGATCTGGACCACACACCTGGACAAAGTGGGAGTTGCAGTGGGGGCCCCAGCCAGTTAGGCTGGCATCCATAGTAATTACAGTTCTGTCCGGTTCTCAGAATGGAGTTCCCCTGTTGAGGTTTCAAATTGTTGCCCACCATTGGAAGGAAGCCCACAGCAAGGGATCCAGGTGAATTTCGCAATGGTTGGAGTTGGCAATGTCCGCCTGAAAGGGTAATAAGGCCCATTGGAGTGGTCGAGTATGATGCCTAGTCCACGGAATGATGTGAATGGTGGACATGAATGTCCCTAGAGCTTTTGCCAGAAACATCACATCTGCCTTCGAACAATGCGACAGAAGCAGTGCCATATCTCTGATGGTTGCAATGCGCTCTGGTGACAGGAAGACCATGGCCTGCATTGTGCTCAGTATTGCTCCCAGATGCTGTAGTCGCTGAGTTGGCTCTAGTTGACTCTTGTCGATGTTGAGAAGCCAACCACGGGTCCTCAGAACCTTGAGGGTACGGTGACCTGGTTGCAGGCCCGGCCCCAGGAGTCCGCCTGAAGCAGTAGGCCATCCAAGCAGGGGTAAATATGGACCCCCTGGAGGCAGAGGTGAGCCACCAGGGTGACCATCACTTTGGTGAATATCTTTGGGACTGACACAAGTCCAGACGGCATGGCCCGGTATTGAAAATGATGCTGGCCAAAAGCGAACCTCGAACTGTCTGTGGGTAGGGCAGATTGGGATGTGGAGATATGTCTCCTTTAGGTCGATGGAGACCAAAAAGTCCCCCTGCTGCAGGACTTCTATAATCGATGCGAGGGACTCCATTTTGAACCGTTGATACTTCACAAAGCGGTTGACGAACTTGAGGTCTAATACCACCCTCCACAACAGATCTCGGCTGGGGACCGCAAACAGGATGGAGTAAACACCCCCTGGTCTCTCTGCTGCCAGTACTGGTTCTATTGCCTCTATGTTGAGCAGATGTCCTATTGCTTCGTGCATGACCCTCTGCCATTCCTGAGTTTTGGGAACGGGAGAGGGAAGGAATCTGTCCGGGAGGGATCAACCAAAACTCTATGTTGTAACAGTGAGAGAAGATATCTCTGACCCAAGAGACCTGTGTTAGACCAAGCCAGAGTCCTGCATACTGGAGCAGCCTGCCTCCAATAGGGATGGCGTCAGAATTGCCTACGCTGACGTGCTCCCCTTCCATATGATGAAGACAAAGTACCCTGTCGTCCCTGGTACTGAGCTTTGCCCTGGAATCGCTGTTTGTGCCAGGTTCCCCTGGAGGTGTGGAAGTTGGTAAATTGAGAATCGCAGCCCCGCCCCTCAGGCCACGCTCCTCAAAAGAGCTGGAAAGAGTGGTAAGGAGCAAACCTCCTAAACGGCCTGTGGTCATCCTTCTTGGCCATGGCCAAAGCAGGCTTTCAGCTGTCTTTACGATCTACCAAGACTGCTTTAAGGGCTTCTTTGCCAAACAGCAACAACCCCGAGTATGGGGCTGTAGACAAGCGGACCCTGGCTGTGGTATCCGCATCGCAGTCTCAGAGCCAGAGAGTTTGCCAAGCCACTACTTCCGCAGCCAGTGCCCGTGCTCCTTGATGAGTTGCATCCAAAGTGGCATCAGCTACAAATGCAGCTGTTTTGTGTAACTTGACCAGGCCCCTTCTGAGTTTGACCGGATCCAGAGTAGGATCGTCCAAGAACTCATCCAGCCATATCATAGTGGCTCTTGAGAAAATGGAGGCTGCAGCAGAGGCCCAAATGGAGCAGGCGGTAGCCTCGTGGTTCTTACGCAGGGCGAAGTCTAGCCGCTATTCTGATGGATCCTTAACCTGGGAATCTCCTTCTTTCGGGAGGAGAGAACTGGACACCAAGTTAGAGATTGGATGATCTACCCCTGGGACATTCAGGTGATTCATGAACTCAGGAGCCAAAGCGTAATATCTTTTGGGCATTGCTGAGAAGCGATGTGGGCGCAGCGGCCGAGCCCATTCCTCCTTGGCCAACTTGTCAATGGGGTCTGCCACAGGAAGGAAGTGATCCGCTAATCTGGGAGATTTGAGGACCCTGCCCCCGGGGGGCATTAGATTGGGGTGGCAAAGATTGGAGACCCAGGGTGTCCAGAACTCTATGGCAGAGTGGGAGGTAGTTAGCTGAATCAAAAAGGCAATAGGACGAGTCCTCCTCCAGTTCTGAGTCCCCACTCCACTCATCGTCTTCAGCCTGGAGAAAATGCAAAGGGTCCTCCAATCTGGATGCCTCACCTCCAATTCTGCCTCTGGCGACATCAAAGGGGTTTGGAGAAGGAGGTGGAAAATCATCATTGCAGACGTGATGCCCCAGCGCGATGGAGTGCCGCTGTGCACCTTGCTGAGCCAATGGATTAGCCTTCAACTGGGAAAGAAATTCAGGAGTCAGCTGTAACCCCAGAAAAGGATCAAGCATGGCCACCTGAGGATCCGATGGCAGAGTCTGCCCTTGTTGAGGTAGATGTGGCTGTACTGGTTGAAGAAGAGGTGTCAGAGGTGTATCAGACTGGTGAGATGTCATTGTCATCGAATGAGATGGACAGTCCAGAGTTGGTTGGCTAGGAAACCCTTTGAACTTGTCCCCACTCAGTAGGTGAGTGAAAAAGTGCTGTCAATGCCTCCTGGATCTGAAGCTGAAGCTTCACTGAAGCTGGGACTGACATGTATCGTGCTCACTTGGCAGCACTATGGGTAGAGAGGTGTTTGGTTTTAGCGACAGCCTTGGAGCTTGGAGTGCTTGTGCTTTGTGGCGTGATGGAGGCTTGCACCGCTGGTTTGCCCCTGTTGCTAGGTCTGCCTCAGGTCGCTGATCTGCCATTATACACATGCACAAAGGCAAGAGGTGCAGTAACTATCACCAACACAAGCACTAGGGTGAGGAATGCGGTGTGGGTAGGAGCAACAGTGAACATCCTGGGGCTAGAGGAGCGCCAAGTCCAGTAGTTGTGATGCAATATGACAAAGAAAGAGCTGAGATACACGCACACAGAGGGGGAGGTGCGGTACTCCTCCTGTGCACTATACAAAAAGATAAATCTCAGTACACGCCCACAGAGGGAGGGGGTACGGTACTGTTCCTGTGCACTGTAGTTCCAGTCGCCTCTGTGCACCTTTAGTGTTGATTATTTATTTATTTTTAATTATTATTATTGTTATTATTAATATTATTCTAATAGACTTAGGAAAGCTAAACTACCTACTCCTACAGATGAGGAAGCATGAGAAGGCAAAAAAAAGGGGGGAGAGTCCAAAAAAAGCAGAAAAATGAGATAAACCAAAATGGAGGGCGATAAAAAAAGCGGGAAAATTCAAAAAACAAAATTGCGGTCGCCTAGCTCACGGCCGCCCAGGAGCAAGCAAGCCGTCTGGGGGGGGGCAGCCAAGACAAGCACTCCCACAACACAACCACCAGGGGTGAAGGGAAAGGGGCCGCAACCGCAAGCTCCAGAGAAAAGATAGCCATCTGGGAGAGACTGCTAAAGCGAGCCTCCCCGACAAACTGCAGCCGGGAGCGAAGGAAAAGGAGCCGCCGATCGTACAAGGCATCTCAGCACCTCATGGCAAGGTCAGAGGCAGCGGTGCATAAAGCGGACCGTTCTAGGCATGCCTAAGGAGCGGGCCCAGGAAGCTGGCACCATGAGCTCCAAGCGGCTGCAGTAGCAAGCCGTGGCAGCAACCAGGGGGGCAGAGGGAGCCGCAGCCGAGCACAGGGGGTGGGAGCTGGAGTGGCGCCGCATGAAGCGGACCGCAAGTTGGTAGCTGCCGAGTCAAGGCACCCTCGACTCAATGCTCCAACCACCTGAAGGAGGTGTGGTGGTGCCCCTGCAGCTGCGAAGCTGTCCCCAAGTCAAGAAGGGCCAGGGAAGGGGGGAAGAAAAATCACTGCAACCCCCCCCACAAAAACTATTAAGAGAGAGGGAGGGAGGGGAAAGCCAAAAGGCTGGAAAAAAGAAAAAGGAAAACCCCAGCAAAGACTGGGGCCCAGCAAAATCCCCAGTCCTGACACACTCTCTCTCTCACACACACACTTCACACAAACACACACACTGAATACTAACTCCTACACTAAAGCCTTACACTACGGAGATATGAACAGCCTCAGACAAAGGCAAGAATGAACTGGAGTGGGAGGGGCATGGTCGCCACAGGTTTTGACTTCAGTACATTCTTGCCTTCGGACGCTAGATGGCGCTATAAACCACGTGATGGCATGCTACCTGGGGGAAAATTAGACATACCCTCTCAGGAAATATTTGATATGAGGATGGGTACTGAGAAGCAGTTACCCAATCTGAGATAGGATTAAGGACAGGGTGGAGACTTGGTGTTTTAATGTGTTCAGTTTTAGTCCTCGGTCTAGGCCATCTTGTGGAAATTGTAAAAGTACTGCCACTCCTGTGGAGTGATTGTCTATATGCTTACATCTGCACCATCGGGAGATCATCTTCCAGGTGGTCTCTTAGATCCTAATGGTAGATTTCTTCTAGGATGCCAACTTTGTATCAATGACTAAAGGTGAGTAGCTTGCTCGAGAGGTTTTGCTGCTCAACCTCCAGGCAGCTAAGTTGAGCCACACTGAGTTGAGGTGTCTGATGGGCCCTTGTGTGAGAAGTTCTAGAGCTGGGGGGGGGAGCTATGGATAGTTGGAGAATGTCTGAGCACTAGGATCTCCTGGACCACTGGAGGGACCACAAGAATGATGGAGGCCTGTTCCAGTCTGAACATTTGAAGGACCTGGGCAATGGGTAGGGATAGTTGTTGAGAGCATTTGTGCCCTCCACTCTGAGGTGCTGGAACTGGACAGAAAATGAAGGGTCTTGTTTTTGAGATGAGATGCAAACTTACTGAGGACTGGGTGGCTGGGGTGGGACTGTTTTACCAGAATGCTGTTTTACTCACAGAGGTGGATCTGGGTGCGACTCAGGAAATCTGCTGTCACATTTGCCACTCCTCTTATATGCTGAACCATTAAGGAGGCTACTTCTTGTTGTTATTTATTAGTCACTTGTTACCCGAAGGTATAAGTCATGCGTGTGAGAGAGGAAGATATGCAATTGGGAGAGATATGCATGTGTATATGAGACAGCATATTATAGCACATGCTGCTCTGGGCTCTTACTGGGAGGAAGGGTGGGATATAAATAAAATAAATAATAAATAAACATATTAAAAACAAATATATACCATAAAAGCAGAAGAAACAACTCTCATAACAGCCACATGAAGCTTGATATCATTTCAGTCTACCAAATAATAATAATAATAAATTTAATTTCTTTGTCGCCTATCTGGCCGATGGCCACTCTAGGCGACGAACAAAATCATTAAGATACAATTGAAAAATACAGCGATACAATATAAAAACAATACATCTGCAAAAACAATATTAAAACTGGGCAGGAGGCATTACAATTATAAAAATTAACCCTCCCCGGATACCCCGAAGGCCTGTTGAAAGAGCCAGGTCTTTAAGGCTTTCCGAAATACATTTAGGGAAGAGGCGTGCCGGAGATCTTGTGGGAGGGAGTTCCAAAGAGTGGGGGCCGCCACTGAGAATGCCCACTCTCTTGTACCCGCCAATCTGGCTGTTTTTGTTGGCAGGATTGGGAGAAGGCCCTGTGTGGCCGATCTTGTTGGGCGGCATAATTGGTGGCGTTGAAGGCGCTCCGTGAGATAAGCTGGGCCGAAACCGTGTAGGGATTTAAAGGTCAATACCAACACCTTGAATTGGGCTCGGAAAACAACTGGAAGCCAGTGTAGATCGAACAACACTGGTGTGATGTGATCTCGGCGGCGACTATTCGTAAGTAGTCGAGCTGCCGCATTTTGTATAAGTTGTAATTTCCGGACCGTTTTCAAGGGTAACCCCACGTAGAGCGCATTACAGTAGTCCAAACGAGAGGTGACCAGGGCGTGTACCACTAGTGGGAGCTGATGAACAGGAAGGTAGGGTTGCAGCCTTCGTATGAGGTGTAGTTGGTACCAGGCTGCCCGGCTCACTGCCGAAATCTGAGCCTCCATGGACAGCCTGGAATCAAGCACAACCCCAAGGCTGCAGACCTGGTCCTTTAGGGGTAGACTCACCCCATTGAACTTCAGGTCAATATCACCCAACCTTCTCTTGTCCCCCACAAGTAGTACCTCGGTCTTATCAGGGTTCAACTTCAGCTTGTTCCTTCCCATCCATCCACTCACGGATTCCAGGCACTTGGACAAGGTCTCCACAGCCAACTCTGGTGAAGATTTAAACGAGAGATAGAGCTGAGTGTCATCCGCATATTGATGACACTGCAGCCCAAATCTCCTGATGATTGCCCCCAGCGGCTTCATATAGATGTTAAATAGCATGGGAGAGAGGATAGAGCCCTGTGGCACACCACAATTGAGAGGCCAAGGGTCTGATACCTCCTCCCCCAATGCCTGTTGGTACCTGTCGGAGAGAAAGGAACGGAACCACTGTAATACAGTGCCTCCAATTCCCAATCCCTCCAGGCGAAGTAGAAGGATACTGTGGTCGACAGTATCAAAAGCCGCTGAGAGATCGAGGAGGACAAGAAAGGTGGATTCTCCCCTATCTAATGCCCTCCTCAAATCATCTACCAGAGCGACCAAGGCTGTTTCAGTTCCGTGACCAGTCCTGAAACCCGATTGGTATGGATCCAAATAATCCGTTTCATCCAAGTGTGCTGACAACTGGTTGGCCACCACTCGCTCAATGACCTTGCCCAGAAATGGTAGATTCGAAATTGGGCGGAAGTTATTGAACACTTGGGGATCCAAGGAGGGCTTCTTTAAGATGGGCTTTACAATTGCCTCCTTGAAGGCTGATGGCATCACACCCTCTTTCAAGGATGCGTTTACCACCGCTTTGATCCCCTCGCCCAATTTCTTTCTGCAGCTCACAAGGAGCCACGAAGGGCAAGGATCAGTAAGACAAGTGGTTGGCTTCACAGATGAAAGCACCTTGTCCGCTTCCTCAGAAGAGAGAAGCCGAAACCGATCCCAATTTACTGGCGTGCAACTGGCCAACTCTGGTTCATCCACTGTGTCCACGGCGCACGGGATCGAGCTCCGTAAGTGTTCGATTTTATCAGCGAAGTGTTTTGCTAATAAGTCACAGGAGGCCTTTGACTGTTCCAAGGGTTCCTGAGCAACTGGACCGACCAGGCTTCGGACCACCTGGAACAGCCTCCTGGGACAGCACTCCGCGGACGCAATAGAGGCAGCAAAGAAAGCCTTCTTTCCTACCTTTATTGCCACTTGGTAGGCAGCTACTGCTGCTCTAACCTGTGTCCGGACATCTTCGGAGCGGGATTTCCGCCACCGGCGCTCTAGTCGTCTCACCTCCTGTCTCAGACTACGCAACCGCGGTGTATACCATGGTGCTAGCTGAGTTCTATTCAGGGGGAGAGGACGTTTCAGAGCCACCCGGTCTAATGCCCTGGTGATCCCCACGTTCCACTCCTTCACCAGGGTTTCGACCGGGCGACCTTCAGCAGGTTCCAATTCCCCAAGCGCAGTCAGGAATCCATCCGGATCCATCAGGCGCCTGGGGCGGACCATTCTAATAGGTCCTTCACCCCTGCGGAGGGGGTGCGGCATTGAGAAGTCTATGTTTACCAGGGAGTGATCTGACCATGACACAGGGGTGGAATAAACCACTCCCAGCTTCAGAACACTTCTCTCCTATTCCAGGACAAACACAAGGTCGAGAGCATGACCGGCTACATGGGTGGGCCCAGTATTACTTAGGTACAGTTCCCAGGAAGCCATGGTTTCCAGGAAATCCCGAGGGGCTCCTATGAGAGCGGCCTCGGCATGCACGTTAAAGTCACCCAGCACTAACAGCTCTGGGGACAATGCCCGTACAGCCGAGACCACCTCCAGCACCTCGGCCAGGGAATCTGCCGTGCAGCGGGGTGGGCGGTACACCAGCAAGATTCCTAAACTGCCCTTCGGGCCCAACCTCCAGTACATACAATCAACAAATTGAGTCCTATGGAGAGGAGGTCTGGCAAAAACCAAGGACTCTCGATAGATGACTGCCACACCCCCTCCCCGCCTTCCCACCCTCGGCTGCTGTGCATAACGGAAACCTGGCGAACACATGGCCTCAAGAATTGGAGCAGAGGCTTCGTCCAGGCAAGTCTCCGTAATACATGTCAGGTCTGCGCGCCCATCCAAGATCATATCATGGATGAGCGAGGTTTTCTGAGCCACAGACCTGGCATTACATAACAGCAGTCGAAGGTCGGTAGGAACCTTGCGTCCCCCAGTTTTCGTCTGGTTCTGAGCAGACCCGGAACATGGGATGGATATAATGCATCTGTCCCGTGTTCCCCTATTCCGGCATGGTCTGCTAGCAGCACCCTTCCAGCGCCTGCCGCCCAAACTTTCTATAACTTGGCCCCCCACCTCCCTCTCCGGCTTGCACATGCCTCTATCCCTATCTGCTTATCAACAGGCCACCCACCCTAATAAAATTAGTCAGGAGACCCGCCTCCGTAACCTATAGCAGCAGTATTTAGTAATTTAAATTAAATTAATTAAACCAATTAATTAATTAATTAAACGAATTAAATTACATTAAATTAAATTAATTAACTAAATCAATACAATTCAATCCAATTCACATTCATACACATTCACACATTCATACACCTATACATCCATACATACACCAATTTAAAACAGGAACCGGATTGTGATAGTCGGCCAGAATGGTAGTCGCATCCGGCCACAATGATAGATCAAAGCAAAAGCACTGAAGCTGTAATAACAGGTCTGTGGAATACTTGGTCCGGGTCACGGCGACAAGGTCCTAGCCGACATGGGTGGCAAGTAACGGCAACGACGACAGCACGACGGTGATGTAAACAGCTTCCCACCAGCAGCGCACCCCGTGACCAGGACGGCCTACAGCAGCAACGATGGCGCCAGGTAATAGGCAAGCGGCACGATGATAGCAATACAGGGGCGCAACGCCCCGATGTTCTAGTAGCGGCCAACCCGCAACGGCAGCCACAGCGCGCGAGCAGGAAGTCCAGGCAAGCAAGCAGGCAGGGTACAGCCGTGGCGAAAGAAAAAACAACAGGCCCCAGGGGCAGTACAACCCCCAACAATAAGCAAGCAAGCAGGGGCCGCGGCGACATAAGATGATGCAAGTCACATGCGACGGCGTCCCAACCACAGCAGCAAGCGACAGAGGGGCGGCGAGCCACAACAAAGAACGCAGCGGTAGCCGCAGGCCACAGCAAAACCCTGGGCCACAGCAACCGCAACGCCGGAGGAGCCAGCCCACGCCGAGATGGAAGCACGACCGCAGCGGCAACGAGAAGGCACCGGCCGCGACGAGGAACACCAGCCGCAGCAACTGGTATGGTATCAAAGGGAGGGAGACAAAATACTAGCTCACCTCCTGCATCAATCCAGAGATGTTTAGGATGTTTTAAAGTCATTTTAAGATGTTAATTGATAAATGTCTGGGACAAAAGTTCTTTACTAGACATTGAAAGATGTCAACGAAGGTGCCATGTGGATCTCATTCGGGAGACCATGACACAGATGGGGAGCCACAACTGAAAAGGCCCTTTCCCTTGTCTCCACCCTCTGAGTCAGAGAAGAAGGTCTTCAAAAGATCTAAGGTCCGGGTAGGTTCCCATCAGGAGAAGGGTTCCAGACAATATTGGGGTGTTGAGCCATAAAGAGCTTTATAGGACAAAAATAGAACTTTAAATTGAGCTCAAAAGCATACAGGCAGCCAGTGTAGTTGTAAAAGAGTCATCATTATATGATCTCTTTGCCTTGAACCTGTCAACAATCAGGTAGTTGCATTCTGCATTAATTGAAGCTTCTGAACCGATTTCAAAGGCAGCCCCATGTAAAGCACATTGCAATAATTCAACTTTGAGGTTACCAGAACACAGATTACTGTAGCCAGATTATCCCTCTCCAGATATAGTCGCAATTGGGCCACCAGCCTAAGGTGATGAAAGGCACTCGGCACACCGAGACCACCTGTGCCTCAAGCAACAGCAGTGGATCCAGGAGAACCCCCTAAACTACTATCCCAGTCCTTCAGAAGGAGTGTGACCCCATCGAGTGCAGGCCTCACATGACTCAGCTGGTCAGAGGAACCATCTACCGACATCATCCCAATCTTGTCTGGATTAATCTTCCATCCAGTCCATTATCGCAACCAAGCACTGATTCAGCACATCCACTGCCTCACTTGCAGATGAAAAGGAGGTTGTGTGCTATCAGACCTGGTCCAAGTCCTGCAGCCTATCTCCTAATTTCTGAGGCATCATAACTTCTCAGTCTGTCTCGGCTGCCCTTCACTTTTGGGTTACTGAAGGATGCCAGCCTGGAGAACCTGGATCTAGTCTATCCCTGAAAGTCTCTGTAATGAAACTTTGAGAGTGAAAGCAATAAGGATGTTTTTAGTATGTTTGTCATCTTTTCGGGGGAACTGATGGCATGGCATTGTATTTGTCTTTTGTTCCTAAATCCATTTTGTTAAGGTTCTCCAAAGGTTCTCTCTCCAAAGAGGTTTGTCCCTCTAAAGGGTGCTGAGATTACTGCATGATGCATTGTCCACAGTCCAGTAAGTGAACCATAAGGCCCTTCTGGCCACCACACTGGAAGCCATACTTCTGGGAAGTAAATATTAAGGCATCCAGGGAGAAGTCAGAAATAATTTCCTGGGCCCTCATCAACTTGCAAAGTGGTTTAAACAATTTGGCAGCATCTATGTCTGGATCCTGAATGGCTTCAGAAATACATGTAACGCTAGCTACTATGGAGAGTGATGCAACTGTATGGCAGACTCATTGTTCCTTTTAAGGGTTATTTCTGTGTTTTTCTCTCACGGTTGTTTAAGGATGGCAACTGCAGGCCAAGAACAATACCCTTATAGTTAGCCAGAGAAATCACAGGTAGTCCACAGATGGGAGTTTGATTAAATATGCATAGGCAGGCTCAAGTCTGTGGTGAGTTGCTGCTCAGGCATTAGGCTTTTTACTAGTTAAGGATGCTTCCCATTCAGTGTTTGAATGACTGGGGCAGAGGGATTTTTTTTGAGTTATTTCAGTTACCGCTCCTTTCAGGGGAGGCTGCACTGGTGCTTGCTCAGAGGGTCTTAACCCTCAGGCTGAAACAGCTTTAGTAATCAAGGGGAAATGGTGATGTTCTTTCAAAAGTTTGACTTCCTGGGTCTCCTCCTGTTCCAACATTGAACTCCATTGCCCGTCTTCCTTCTAAAGTTCCATAGTAGGGTTAGATTCTTCTTGGAGACTTTCATGAGGGATTATGGACAGAGTTTCATCTGGTATAGACAGAGTAGGTATAACCAATGGTTGTCTATGGTAGTGTCCACCTGTTGCAGTGTCCACTGGATTTGGGGATGATTGGTCTGATTTTTCAGATGAATGCTCACTGGTTTTGCTCTTTGCCTGCTTACTTTTCTTTTTTGTGGGCTTTTTTAGATTTTTTTCTTCTGGTGAGGGTGAGGAGAAGCAGTGAAGCATTTGAGAGAGAGAGAGAGAGAGAGAGGGGTGAGAAGAAAAACGGTTTTAAACTGCAAAAATAAGGGGAAAAGTTAGAGGGAAAAAAGACTAGCTCAATATAGACAAAGAGGGGAAAACAAAATGTGCTTAGGCTGGCCAGAAACTGAAACTGAAACTGAGGAAGCACAGAGGAAAGGAAGAAGGAGTATACAAATTAACCATAGAGTTTTCCTGCCTGGGCTACTAGAACATAATAATTCACAGTGGTTGTATCACAGCATCTGACATAAAACAAGACTTCATAATAAGAAATTTCCTTTTTACCCACCAGCATCTCTTAAAATGTATCAAACAATATTAACTATACTTATTTATTTTCACCCTCCCCAATATAATGTCAGCAATTGAGCCTGCTCGCAGACTCAAGAATGTAACCTAATTCTATATTGAATTGCAGTGTTTCATCACTGATACTTATGCCTAGTAAGATAATTAAAAGCACATGCAACCCCCCCCTTGCATAATAACTATACCTGAAGAGGCTTGGGATTTTGATCAACAGGTATGATAAGGATCACAATTTCAGATTCTATGCTGAAGTACCCAAACACATCACACTGTGGGACAGAAACATGGAGGCGGATTTTTTGAAGTATTTCAAGTACAGTGATTGGCCTTTTGTTGGTTATCTGCAAAAAGATTGAAATTTCTGTAACATTTATAACATTTTACAAAACACTGTTTATTATAGAGATGAAAAGTTACTAACATTGAGAGATGCATTTTCCATCTGAAGAGAGATCTGTCAAGTGAGTACAAATCTCTCTTCAGATGGAAAATGTATCATATTTCCTAACAATATTAACTTTTCACCTCTATAATGGAAAGTACAACTTTCTGATAACTCCATACTTTATAAAATATAAACAAAATTGGTTATTCAGGCAATAGGAAAAGTTCTCCTTCCACTACACAAATGTTAGATGTCGTAGCATACCAAGTAGTTATATACACACCATGAGAGGCAATCTCTTGGTAGGTGACCATCTATATACAACTGGTTGCACATACTGGCTGCAATCCATTGGCTCTGATTGTATACACACAGTACTTTGCACATACAAGAGCTTCCCTAATTTTATTCTGTAAGGTTATAGCTACTACCTGACAAAGGTTTATACCTGCCCCATTTTTATTACCCTCGTAAATTTCACTGAAAACCTTCTCATACGCAAGTGTGGATTGGACTGCAGCCATGTGCAGTTGGTTTGGATGATGTATTTGGGTCCCCTCCAAGCCTGTGATTATGTCTCTGTAAGACTGGAATCTGTAGCAGAAGGTACCTACTGAAGTGGTCAGACTAGTCTCTTTGTTAAGTCTGGCCAAGCCTGTTGAGCATCCTATCTGCATGACTAAACAGACAGCCATGTTGCCACAGGACAACTAACTAATGGAGCTTCCAGAAGGAGGGGTAGGTTTGTCTTTCCCTCACTTTGCTGGAGCATTAATGCTGCAAGCCCTTACATCTTATGCTCAGGTTGTATATATGTGTAATTAAAGACCATATATCATAAAGACACCACAGTCTCCAGTGACCTGTATTCCAAGGAAACCAAACCCTGGGTAAGTGCTGGAACCCTTGAAGTCTCACCACTAGGAGACTGAAATGCAAGTAACAACAATGATAAATTCCACTAAATATCTTCTCATATGCAAGTGTGTGTTAGACTGCAGCCACAATGCTTTAATATTTTCATAACAAAACATGAACTACTTACCCTGGCAAAGGTATCCAGCTTTTCTTTATCATACAAGACCCTCAATATTCCAGCATACAGAGAGCAGCAAGCTCCTGCACAACAAGTAGGCACCCATATTTGTAAAAGGCATTTATGACTTAGTACAAGAGTTGCCAACCTGGTACCCACAAACAGCTGCTTTGGAGCCCCCCAGACGAACTATAACCCCCAGCTTGCTTTCTCTCTTTTTTTAAAATAAGTTTCTACAATTTTTGGAATTCTCCCCTCACCTCTCTTTTGTTAGCCTGCTCTATCCTTTCAGTGTTTTACTTTACCCACCCCCTGGAAAAATCCTTCCCAACCCCTGGAAAAATTCCTGTGGACACCCATGTGTGTGTGTGTGTGACAGAGAGATGCATGTGTATATGAGAGAATATGTATGTATATGTTATCTGTCAGTAGGAATGAAATTCATTGGCCAGTGCTCTTTCAAAAGCATTCTGTTGCCTCACAAGTAGTACTGATTCAGTTTGTTCATTGTCTGCTATCCACTGCTTTCACCAGTCCAATTTTTTCCCCTTCAAAATATTTCAAAATAATGATAATTTGAAACAGATATTGATAGAGGAACTCCTCCTCCGCTTTGACTGAGGCTGGTCTATTTCCATGTTAGCAACCAGAGATTGGCTGTTTTCTTTTTGGAAAGGAGGAAAGCAGCTCTCAGTGCCCCTCCTCCTCAGAAAGCCCTGAGTCCTTAATGTGGACAAGACTTGGCTTGCTTCTTTCCACTTGGAACTTGGATTGTTCGAGTGGAGGTAGTTGGCAGAGAGAGAGAAAAACCTGTACTGCTGTACTGTGAGTAAAATCAATAAAAGCACAATATATTTGAGGGAGAAAAATCTGGTATCGAGGGAAAGCTGCTGAAGTTTGGAGCAAACAGGATCACTCAGCAAAGACAGAGAATATGTGGACCATTGAACATCTGGTGCTAAATCCAAATTCAGCAGAATTCTCGCCCATCCCTATTTGGGAGAGGTAGAGGTAGGGGTGTGTAAGGGGGGGAAAGGTGAATATGTGGTCTGTGGGAAACAGGAAGAGATGCACTTAGGCAGAGAGAGAGAGGGAGAGATGTCCTATGTGTATAGGAGTGAGTGACAAATGCAAGGAGATTCTGGGTGTATGCACAAGAGTGTGTGTGGTATGGCTACCTTGTATATTTCTCCTGGTACTGGGGAATATTCCATGTTGTTATTAGACAGTAACAGATCAGAGTGAATTTATTTATTTTATTTTATTAAGCTTATATACCGCCTGACTAGCAACAGCTCTCTGGGCGGTGAACATTAAAAATACAATAAAAATAACACAATACAGTATATCACAATACAAAACTGTACACAAAACTGTGCAGTCTAAAATCAAAATATAATAATTTAGAATGAACAGGAATTAAAATGCCTCAGAGAAGAGAAAGGTTTTAACCTGGCGCCGAAAAGATGATAGTGTCGGCGCCAGGTGCACCTCCTCGGGGAGACCATTCCATAGTTCGGGGGCCACCACTGAGAAGGCCCTAGATCTTGTCACCACTCTCCGGGCTTCCCTATGAGTCGGAACCCGGAGGAGGGCCTTCGTAGTAGACCGTAGTGTACGGGCCGGTTCATATCGGGAGAGAAATCAGTATTGTGTGATCTCTACAATCAAGACGAAAAGGACATAGCTGACTTCCCATGGCAAGCCTGAGATTGCCGGGGGGGGGGAGCAGCAATGAATGCCTCTCTAATGTTGTGTTCTGCCACACTTCCACAGCAGCCATTTTGTGACTGGTGCCCATAGCACTTGCTCAAAATAAAAAAGGTGCCCACTAGTCAAAAAAGGTTGATTACCCCTGATTTAGTGGTTCATATTGTGTTATGTGAACCACTAAGTCAGGGGTAATCCTCCTCTAGGATGCACACCTTAACGTGGTGAAGGGGTTTGAGAGTGTTGAAGAAGCTGAGAGCAATGCCGTCAGGAATCTAGACCAACAGGCTAGACTCCTAGCAGGGGCACCCATGGCGGAATGGTCAAAGCTGAGACACCAGACTAAGATGCATCCAAACTCAGAGGAAGGCAATGGTAAACCACCTCTAAATACCTCTTACCATGAAAACCCTATGAAGGGAGTATCTAAAATGCAACACGAGACAGTGCTGGAAGATGAGACCCCCAGGTCAGGTGGCACTCACCGAGCTACAGGGGAAGAACAAAGGACAAGTACGAGTAGCGCTGTGACTAATGACACAGCTGGGTCAAAGCCGAAAGGAAGCCCAGAGGCTGATGTGCACAGATGCGAAAGAAGAGTCTGGAGTTGTACGACGCACACAATAGGAACATGGAATTCGAGAAGCATGAAGCGGGGAAAGTTAGAAATTGTCAAGCAAGAAATGGAACGCATCAACATTACAATACTTGGTATGAGTGAATTAAAATGGATGGGAATGGGGCATTTTCAATCAGGCAACTACAAAATATTTTATGCAGGAAATGAGAAATTAAGAAGAAATGGGGTTGCTTTAATAGTGAGAAGTGATGTAGCAAGAGCAATTAGGAGCTACAATGCAAGGTCTGAACGAGTTATATCAATGAGATTTAATGGGAAACCTATCAACATAACCATCATCCAAGTCTATGCTCCAACGGCAAACGCAGAAGAAGAGGAATTGGAGAGATTTAACACAGATGTATAGGAAGAAATTGATCACACACCAAAACAAGATGTGCTGATAATCATGGGGGATTGGAATGCAAAAGTAGGAAACAGAGAGGAATTGTAGGGAAATGGGGCCTAGGAGACAGAAATGAAGCAGGAGAAAGACTTATTGAATTCTGTGAAGCCAATAATTTGTTTCTTGCAAACACATTTTTTGAGCAACCGAAGAAACGACTGTACACATGGACATCACCAAATGGTCAATATAGGAATCCAATTGATTATATAATTGGTAGCAGAAGATGGAGAAGTTCTATACTTTCTGCGAAAACAAGACCAGGAGCAGACTGTGGTACATCACAAACTGGTCGTACTGAAAATCAGAGTAAAGCTAAAGAAGACCAACAAACCAATCATAATGCCAAAATACAATTTAAATAACATCCCAGAAGAATATAAAGATCAAATAAGGAACAGATTTGAGGCCTTAAACTTAGTTGTCAGAGAACCAGAAGAACTATGGAATGAAGTCAGAGACGTTATCAGGGAAGAATGCAAAAAGACAATACCTCTAGTTAAAAGGAGAGAAAGACCTCAATGGATGACTGAAGAAACTCTTAAAATGGTTAAAGAGAGAAGGAAAGCAAAAGTAAAAGGAGATAGAAACACAGTCAGAACCCTAAATGCAACAATACAGCAACTAGTACGCAAGGACAAAGAGAACTATTACAATAGTTACTGTATAGAAATAGAAGATGACAACAAAAAGGGTAGAACAAGAGCCTTGTTCCAAAAGATTAGAGAAAGGGAAATTTAAACCAAGAGTAGGGATGCTGAATAATCAACAGGGGAAAACACTGACTGACTGAGATGGAAGAAAAGGAAGATGGAAGCAATACACTGAAGAACTCTATAAAAGAGATGGCAGGATGATAGATTCATTCATGGAGGAACCGTATGATGAAGAAGTCTGGCTCCGCTCACCCGCACGAAGCCTGGGTGGGTGGAGCGTAGTAGCAGCTAGTGGGTGAAGCCACAGCGCTATCTGTAGAAAGGGCAGTGTTGCTCATCGCCCATAATCAGCTGCGTGGAGGGGCGGAGTCAGGGGGCTTATTTAAGCCCACGCTGCACCCTCCTTCCTCCTCTGGCTCGCGACGAGGAGGTGGAAGGATGCAGTGGGGGATGAGAGCGGCGAGACTGGGGAACGGAGTCGGAGATGGCTATAAGCCTATATGTTGCCTTGGCATGATAACCAGCTATCAGAATACAGAAAGGGATTCTCAGGAGTTCAGGGCCACAGGGACTGTGCGAAGGTGACCTATGCCTGTGAACTACGCACTGGAATTCCCATGGATGGTAGAAATAAAAGCCCATCTGTCAGTGTGCTACGAGGTATGCGGGTGGAGTTGTCCTTTCAGGCCAAGGGAAGTAGGCAAGGACAGCTAGGGGGCCCACTTAGGCACCTCTGGAGGTGATTGGTGGTTCCGGAGGCCTGTCTCTCAGGGTTTTACAGCCTGAGGGCAGGATATGGGCTGCTTTTGGGGCCAACGTACCTCATCCACCCAGGGTTGTATGGCCCTGGGGGGTGGTGACGTGGGAAGGGCCCCCCACTCACCAACAAGGTGTGGCCAAGGCAAGGGGTAAGCAAAAGGGGCTTGTCCTTTGCCCCAGCAGGGGCTGGTTGCCCAAGAGCTGTAGGGCAAGCTGCCTGCCTATAGTTAGTTCCCGCACCTAGGTTTCCCCTCTGCAGGCCACTTTAATGGGTTTGTTATAGTTTAATAAAGTGGCCCTTTGTTCAACCCATAACTGCTGTTGTCTGTGTTTTATTTCACCCATCGCCTGCAACCAGAAATTTTAGAATGCGAGGTGAAAGCTGCTCTTAAAATATTTGGAAGAAACAAATCACCAGGAATAGATGGCATACCAACAGAGTTGCTACAAGCTCCTGAGACTGAATCTGTCCAAATTTTGACAAAAATCTGTCAAGAAATATGGAAAACTAAACAACACCCACAAACTGGAAGTGTTCCATATACATCCCAATTCCAAAGAAAGGGGATCCCAGTCAATGCAGTCATTATCGAACGATTGCCTTAATATCCCATGCAAGTAAAGTAATGCTCAAGATTCTACAACAAAGGCTCTTACCATATATGGAGCGAGAAATGCCAGATGTCCAAGCTGGATTTAGAAAGGGAAGAGGTACCAGAGATCATATTGCAAGCATACGCTGGATAATGGAACGGACCAAGGAATTTCAGAAGAAAATCACCCTGTGCTTTATACATTACAGCAAAGCCTTTGACTATGTAGATCATGAAAAACTATGGAATGCTTTAAAAGAAATGGGGGTGCCACAGCATCTGATTGTCCTGATGCACAACCTATACTCTGGACAAGAGGCTACTGTAAGGACAGAATACGGAAAAACCGACTGGTTCCCCATCGGAAAGGGTGTGAGACAGGGGTGTATTTTATCACCCTATTTGTTTAATCTATATGCAGAACATATCATACGGAAAGCAGGATTGGACCAAGATGAAGGAGGTGTGAAAATTGGAGGGAGAAATATCAATAATTTAAGAAATGGAGATGATACCATACTACTAGCAGAAACCAGTAATGATTTGAAACAAATGCTGATGGAAGTTAAAGAGGAAAGCACAAAAGCAGGACTACAGCTGAACGTCAAGAAGACTAAATGACAACAGAAGATTTATGTAACTTTAAAGTCGACAATGAGGATATTGAACTTGTCAAGGATTATCAATACCTTGGCACAGTCATTAACCAAAATGGAGACAATAGTCAAGAAATCAGAAGGTGGCTAGGACTGGGGAGGACAGCTATGAGAGAACTAGAAAAGGTCCTCAAATGCAAAGATGTATCACTGAACACTAAAGTCAGGATCATTCAGACCATGGTATTTCCGATCTCTGTGTATGGATGTGAAAGTTGGACAGTGAAAAAAGCTGATAAGAGAAAAATCAACTCATTTGAAATGTGGTGTTGGAGGAGAGGTTTGCGGATACCATGGACTGCGAAAAAGACAAATAACTGGGTGTTAGAACAAATTAAACCAGAACTATCACTAGAAGCTAAAATGATGAAACTGAGGTTATCATACTTAGTCATTAGAAAAGATAATAATGCTGAGAAAAACAGAAGGGAGTAGAAAAAGAGGAAGGCCAAACAAGAGATGGATTGATTCCATAAAGGAAGCCACAGACCTGAACTTACAAGATCTGAACAGGGTGGTTCATGAGAGATGCTATTGGAGGTCGCTGATTCATAGGGTCGCCATAAGTCAGAATCGACTTGGGGGCACATAACAACAACAACAACATTGTGTTATGTAAAAATGGTAGAGGAACATAAGGACCCTTATATAGTGCATAATGAAGGTCCATCTATTCACATAGAGATTAACCAGATACAAGGCATGAAAGCAATAGCCCTCTCAAATTAACAGTTGCATAAATGGAAATTCTGTTTAGTCATCATGGCTAATAATAACTGGTACCTCAATCTGAAAATCAAATAGGGCCCTTTAAACATTCTTCTTAAATGCAAAAAAAAACCCCTCAGAGTGGCCGTTAACTCGGCTAGATAGGCGACTCAGAAATAAAATTTATTTATTTATTTTATTTATTTTCAAGCATTCAAATGGAATGCTCAAAAGACCAGCTCTCTGCCACCTACTATCCCCTTCCCAAGGAGAGGACCCCAATATATGGAAGGGAACATCATAGGGCTCTGAAGATGAGAGGGACAGCAAGCCTCTCCTCCTTCAGGCAAGTGATGTTGACAGTCTTTTGGGGATAGAGACTGGGGTTGAACTACAAAAGTGCTGTCAGTATTACTTGGCTGAAGGAGGAGAGGCCTCTCCTATTTCCCATTGAGTCGTACACTGGGTCCTACTCTCAGTTGCACAGGGAAGGGACAGGGTGGCAACTGATGGGAGGGCTGGGGGGGGGAAGAAAACAGAATAAATTCTGTTTACAAGAATTTGAGCAGGAATGCTCTCATAGTCCATTTATTTATCTAATTTCCTTTTAAAGCCATCTAGGCTAGTAACTATTAACACATCTTATGGCAGCTGATTCCATAAATTAATTATATAGTGCATAATGAAGAAAATAAACACTATATGGATTCTACAATTATTGCTGTTTGAAAATTTTTAACTCAAGAGTAAGCCAAAGCTTGACTGCACTTCAGTTTCACACAGTACAAATTTGTATGGTGTTGGTTCATAAGAAGAGCACCTTTCTGAACTGTACTTGGAGCCTAAAGTTTACACAGCAGTAGGAGGCACTGTGAGAATTATCCCCAGATTTGTCTGTTTGGGTTTTTTGCACAGTAGACAGGAAAAGGCACTGGAAAGCAGGCCACTACATGCACATGTCTCCCCAAGTCAGAAACGGAAAATGTATAATTATGGATGCACCCAAGAGTTGTTGCCACCAAACTGTCCCTCAGGAATTCTAATAGAAATATGCAAGATCTGAAACTATGCTCTTTTTAATAGGGTGCACTTCAGTACTTTTCTATGAATATCTTTGAGAATATAAATACCAGTATTCTTACCTGGAGGAATAACTGGCTTGTATCCAGTTGCTGCAAGATGAGGACATGTGACAGATGCACATTCTCTTTGGTAATTGTTGTCAGAAAGGACACCTACAGCTTGACAAGATCCACGGTAATCTACAGCCACACGATCAGAATAGGCAGCACATACATTGCTGTAGGTTTCACCATTATGGCCACATACCAAATCTACTGATTTGCAAAATGACTGAAAAGTGAAGCAGTTAAAAATTGAAAAGTACAGATTTACAATGCCTTGCAAATTAAATGCAGCTTGTGGTGCAAACAATACAATTATCTCCCAAGTCTAGTCAGGAACTGGGGAAATTGACCAGGAAACCAGATTCATGACCCACCTGCCAGCAGTGGCACCACCAATGATCTTCTGCTGATTATAAGGCCCCAGAGGATTGATCCTGGGGGAAGCATGTGAACACTCGCCAGGAAGTGACTTGACTTGGTGGAAAAAGCAGCCATATAAAGCTACTCTAAGCCTACTCAGAAGAGAACCTATGGACTTCAGCAGTGGAATCATTGTTTTAAACTTCCACCTCTCCTTATGTAGGCTTTGTGAATACCAGCAGGTCACAGTATTTCAAATTTAAAACAAAGGTGGAAACTGCTGATTAGAAAGTCTCAAATGCTGACAGAAGCAAAGGAGAAAGTTGAAGAATCTTCTTAAAATACTAAAGTGCTTTCAAATGTAGACTTTCAACCACCTTTCTCCTCACTAGTATGAACTCTTACAAGCTCTTGCACACCATAAAATTAGGAGATATATGTGGTGTATCCCATAGCATGCAAAGGGAATATATATCTTTGTTTTTGACTGGAGGCCCAATTGGCCATTTGTCAAGGCTACATATTGGTTAACAGTAGTAACTGTAAAAGCCTCAGAGAGAAAGGAGACAAGATGCCCGAGGCTATCTGATGCTCAGCTTTACTATTTGAGTGCAGGTGGAGAATCAAATGACTGAATGCTCCCCTAGATAAAATACTCCCCACATATACAAAACCAGCATGTCAGGAAGAAGGTTCAAGGTTAGTTTTGTCTTTGACATGCACTTCTGCATTTCTCAGAAGCATTTCATGTGGAGGTGGATTTAAACAACTGACCCATCCTGATACTAACAAATATTAGGTGGTTTCGTTTAAGACCTCTTTAGTCACTAGTGCTACATTAAGAAGGAGATGGAAGCACAAAGAGCAGAATTTTCAAATGAATATCTACTGAAGTTTCCTGCTCTTGTGTGTCTAAGCAAAGGAGCTCATACCATCAGCTCCTGAAAAGATCATCAACAGCCTGAGAAAATTGTTGGCACAGCTCCAGTCCCAAACCTTCCCTGGGACTAGTTAAGACTTGTGTGCCTTGAGGGAAGGCAGAAGCAAGGAAGTCCAGGCCAAGAGAGCATGTGCCATTAGCTCCTGAAGTTGGCCTGAGAATATTTTACAGTATTTGTTTATTCTAATATTTCAAACTAAACCGCCATGGTGCCTAGCTTTTAGATATAATTTGTCAGAAGTTCCGGGGGGGGGGACTATAAGAAAATGTTTAGATTGGATAGATTAGAAAATAATTAGGTCTGCTTCATATGTTATGAAATAAATGGGTACATTTCATACATCTGCAATATATAACATGTGAGAGGTACCCTCCCCTTGAGCAAGGGGTCATTCATACTGGGCTAACTGCAGCTTCCCAGAGTATGCACATATGGTCAAAAACAAGGTTTTCCCTTCACACTTTACCAGGTACACGATCCAGCATACAAGTATATACCTGCTATTTCTATAAGCCATGCTTGGTTTAAATCCAGTAAGAAATTCAAAGAGAAAAATCTTGCCAGAGAAAGCTTTTAATACTACTACTACAAAAGTCAGTATTAAGTGTAGTTTGGGGAGTGAGAGGCATTCCAAACCCATTTGACACCCCAAAACCTCACAAGATATCCATGGTGACTAGCAGGATCAGTTCAGCAGGCAGAGTTCAAATAAGTACCTTCAGAATGAAACACACTAGGCAGCCTTTCCCACCCCGTACGTTGCTGGACTACAACTCCCATAAGCCCCAGACTAGGTGGCCAAAGGTCAGGGATTATGGGAAGTGTAGTCAAGCAACATCTGGGGACCCAAAGGTTGGGAAAGGCTGCACTACAGCATTCACATTCTCCCACCACACATGCAAGCACCTGAAGGAAAAATGCCCCAGAGAGGAAGAAAACAATTTTGACTGGGTCAACCTTAACAGCCGAACAATACAAACCACATTAAGTCATTTGAAAGATTACTCCATACCTGGCATGGACCTTTGTATGATATACTCTTTCCCTTTTGGTGCAGAGCACACAGATTGCTATATTCTATATTGTCTGTGTCACAAACAGGATCTCGCAACTGGTCACCACAACTGAATTGTCTGGACACACATTCATATTGATTACATCCAAATGTCTCAAAACTGGTTAAGCAGACCTGTAGTTTTGGTACACATCTGAATAAAATAATAATATTTTCATATTATTTGTTATTGTTATTGGCCTAAGCAGTAATAATAATAAACAGCAAACAGCAAAGCTAAACATTTTGGGACATGCTGGGCCTGTACAAAAGGGTCGGGCTCCACTTGAACTAGGAGGGAACTAGATGACTGGCACTTAAAATCAAAAAGATGGCTGAACAGCTTCTAAACTGGTTGAGGGGGGGAAAGCCAACAGGAGCTGAAGAGGGTCTGGTTTGGAACAGGTTTGGGATAAAGACATAAAAAATTAAATGTAGTCCTAGAACTAGGTAATGTGAGTGCAGAGGCACGGGGTAGCAATTCAGAGAGGCCAAAGTCCCACAGTCCAAGCCAAAAGTGCCAAAGAGAGACACTGTATATAAGTATCTCTATGCTACTGCTAGAAGCCTCCAAGGGAGAACTGGAGCGCTTGGTCTTAGAGGACAGCAACTTGGCAGAATGGAGGAAACCAATGGGACACAGTTATCCCTGGATATAAGCTATATCAGAAGGACAGAGAAGGACATACTGGAGGTGGAGTTGCTCTATATGTGAAAGAGGGCATTGACTCCAGCAAGCTAGAAACCCCCAAAGAGGCAGACTCCTTCACAGAATCATGGTGGGTGGTGATACTGAGTGGTATCACCCCAAGAGTAATTTATTACTGGGGATGTTCTATCATCCTCCTGATCAAAATGCTGAGGAAGATCTTGAGATGAAAGATGAAATCAAGGATGCATCCAAACTAGGAAATGTTGTAGTATTATCCTAACAGACTGGCTACATATCCATGCCAGTCACAGCAAAGAGGTATAATTTCTAGATACCCTAAATGACTGTGCCCTAGAGCAGTTGGTCATGGAACCGACCAGAGGGGTGGTGACTCTGGACTTAATCTTAAGTGGTGTCCAGGACCTAGTGACTGGGAGCAGTAAATTAAACATACACGTAAACTGCCAACTGGCAAGAAAATCCAATATGGTCACTTTTAACTTCTAAAGAGGAAACTTCCCAAAAGTGAGAGGATTGGTAAAAAGGAAAGTCCAGAAGGTCAAATCACTCCAAAATACTTGGGAGTTGTTTAAAAACACAGCATTAGAAGCTCAACTGGAATGTATACAGCAGGTCAGGAAAGGTACCACCAAGGCCAAGAGGACACCGGCATGGTTAAAAGCATAGTCAAAAAAGTTATTAGAGAAAAGAAGGCTTCCTTCAAAAAATGGAAATTTTGTCTGAATAAGGAGAAAAAGGAACACAAACTCTGGCAAAAGAAATGCAAGAGGACAATAAGGGATGCTAAAAAGGAATTTGAGGAGCACATTGCTAAAAACATGAAAACCAACAAAAAATCTTTAAATACAGTGCTTGGCAAAAGTAATCCAACCCCTCCCCAATGCTCTCATATTACTGAATTACAAAAGGTACATTGTAATTATGTTCTGTATGATATTTTATTTTGAAACACTGAAACTCAAAATCAATTATTGGAAGGTGACATTGGTTTTATGTTGGGAAATGTTTGTAAGAAAGATAAAAAAACTGAAGCATGTTAAGTATTCAACCCCCACACATTAATATCTGGTAGAGCCACAATAACAGCTTTAAGTCTTTTGTGGTAGGTATGTACCAGCTTTGCACACAGTATCGGAGGGATTTTGGCCCATTGTTCTTGGCAGATTCACTCCAGGTCGTTCAGGTTGGTTGGATGTCGTTTGTGGACCGCAATTTTCAAAGAGTGCCACAGATTCTCAATGGGATTGAGATTAGGACTTTGACTGGGCAAAGGACATTCACCTTTTCCTTCTTGAGACACTCCAATGTTGCTTTGGCTTTGTGCTTGGGATCACTGTCCTGCTGAAAAGTGAATTTCCTCCCAAGCTTCAGTTTTTTAGTGGACTGAAGCAGGTTGTCTTGCAGCATTTCCCTGCATTTTGCTCCATCCATTCTTCCTTCAATTTCAAGATGTCCAGTCCCTGCTAATGAGAAGCATCCCCACAGCATGCTGCTGCCACCACCATACTTCACTGTAGGGATGGTGCGTCTTGAGGCATGGGCAGTGTTCAGTTTACGCTACAAATAGCGCTTTGAGTTTTGCCCAAAAAGCTCTATCTTGGTCTCATCTGACCACAAAACCTTTTCCCACATCACAGCTGGGGCACTCTCATGCTTTCTGGCAAATTCCAGACTTGCTTTCAGATGGTACATTTTGAGTAACGGCTTCTTTCTTGCCACCCTCCCATACAGGCCAGTGTTATGCAGAGCTCTTGATATGGTTGACGGGTGCACCGTTACTCCACTCCCAGCCACTGAACTCTGTAGCTCCTTCAAAGTGATGGTTGGCCTCTCTGTGGCTTCTCTCACAAGTCTCCTTGTTCGAGCACTGAGTTTTGAGGGACGGTCTTTTCTTGGCAGTGCTGGGTGGTGTGATGTAGCTTCCACTTCTTGATTATTGATCCAACTATGGTCACTGGGATATCTAAACACTTGGATATTATTTTGTACCCTTTTCCTAATTATGCATTTGTATTACATTACCTCTCATTTCTGTAAAATACTCTTTGGTCTTCATTTTCCTTCAGATCCACAGCCTGACCAATGATCCCTCAACAGCGGGGGTTTTATCCTGACAATGTGACAGCAACCTTAATGGTTCACAGGTGGAGGCGAATGGTAAGGTAACTGTGTCCTCAATAGGGCAATTTCTTTCATCTGTGTAAACTGGGAGCTTCCGCAGCACAGGGATTGAATACTTATGCAACATATTTCAGTTTTTCATGTTTCTTACAAACATTTCCCAACATAAAACCAATGTCACCTTACAATAATTGATTCTGAGTTTCAATGTTTCAAAATAAAGTATCATACAGAACGAAATTACAATGTACCATTCGTAATTCAGTAATATAGGAGCATTGGTCAGGGGTCTGATTACTTTTGCAAGGCCCTGTACATTAAAAGCAGGAGACCATTTAGGGAGGCAGTTGGACCTTCAGATGACAAGGGAGTCAAAGGTGTGATAAAGCAGGTTAAGCAGACTGCAGAGAAGCTAAATGAATTATTTGTGTCTGTCTTCACAGTGGAAGATATAGGGCAGATTCTGTGCCTGAACTAACTTTTGCATGAAGGGAATCTGAGGAACTGAGGTAAATAGTGGTGACAAGAGAAGACGTTCTAGGCTTAGGAGACAACATAAAAATTGACAAATTGCTGGGTCCGGCTGGCATCTACCTGAGAGTTCTCAAAGAACTCAAATGTGAGATTGCTGATCTTCTAACAAAAATATGTAATTTGTCCCTAAGATCCACCTCCATACCCAAGAAATGGAAAGTGGCCAAAGTAACAGCAATCTTTAAACAAAATCCAGGGGGAATCCTGGAAATTACAGGCTGTTTGGCTTAACGTCTGTCCCAGGAAAACGGATAGAAAATATTATTAAAGATAGAATAACCAAACATATAGAAGAGCAAGCCTTGCTGAAGCAGAACTAGCATGGCTTCTGCAAGAGTAAGTTCTCTCTCAGTAACGTATTAGACCTCTCTGACAGCATCAACAAGCATATAGATAGAGGTGATCCAGTGGACATAGTGTACTTGGACTTTCAAAAAGCTTTCAACAAAGTACCTCACCAAAGACTCCTGAGTAAGCTTAGCAGTCATGGAATAAGAGATGTCTTCTTGTGGATCAGGAGCTGGCTAGGAAACAGAAAGCAGAGAGTAGAAATAAATGGACAGTTTTCCCAATGGAGGGCTATAGAAAGTGGAGTCCCACAAGGATCAGTATTGGGACCTGTGGTGTTTAACCTGTTCATAAATGATCTAGAGTGAGGGGTGAGCAGTGAAGTGCCCAAGTTTGCTGATGATATTAAATTGTTCAGGGTGTTAAAACAGAAAGGGATTACAAAGAGCCCCAAAGGACCTCTCCAAACTGAATGAATGGGTGGTAAAGTGGCAAATGCAATTAAATGTAAACATATGTACAGTTATGCATATTGGTGCAAACAATCTTAATTTCACATATATGCTCATGGGGTCTGAACTAGCAGTGACTGACCAGGAACAAGACCTCGGGGTCATAGTGGATAGCCCAATTAAGATATTGAGCATGTAGCAGCTGTAAAAAAAAAAGGCAAATTCTATGCTAGGGATCAATAGGAAAGGTACTGAAAATAAAACTGCCAATTTCATAATGCTGTTACATAAATCGATGGTGTGGGTGCATTTGGAATACTGTGGACAGTTGTTCGCTCACCTCAAAAAGGACAATATAGAGTTGGAAAAGGTTCAGAAAAGGGCAACCAAGATGATCAAGAAGATGGAATGACTCCCTTAGGAAAAAAGGTTGCAGCATTTGGGGCTTTCTAGTTTAGAGAAGAGGCGAGTAAGAAGCGACATGAAAGAGGTGTAGAAATTAATGTATAGCATGGAGAAAGCAGATAGAGAAATGTTTTCTCCCTCTCTCATAACACTAGAATATGGGGACATCCAATTAAGCTGAATGTTGGAAGATTCAGGACAGAAAAAGAAAGTACATCTTCACACAGCGCATAGTTAAACTATGGAATGCACTCCCACAGGAGGCAATGATGGCCACCAACTTGGATGGCTTTAAAAGAGGATTAGACAAATCCATGGAGGATAATAAGGCTATCAGTGGCTACTGGCCATAATGGCTATGCTCTGCCTACATAGTTGGAGGCAGTATGCTTCCAAATACCCATTGCTATAAACCACCTGAGGTGAGAGTGCTCTTTGCACTCAGGTCCTGCCTGTGGGCTTCCCATGAGCAACTAGCTGCCACTGTAAGAACAGGATGCTGGACTATATGGGCCATTGGCCTGATCCAGCAGGATCTTCTTACGGTCTTATGTACTGCTGTTGCCAAATCTAGCAGGTGATCCCAATTTCTAGAGGTTCTTCTCTGGCGAACTGTTTGACTTCCCTGCTTCCCAAACCTAATAGCTAAAGGGACCTATGCATTCTGATTTCACCCAGTGGTTCAGAAAATCCTTACCAAAGTTCTAAGGGCTGAGATAGAGTCTACCAGAGGCAAACACAACAGCTTTTACAGCAGAACAGCATTCTTACTGAGATACGGCAGGTGCTCAATATTTGTGGTTTCCAGAAATAATTGAAGACATTTTTGTTTCAGCAATCTTTTCCAGTGGGATGAAAAGGTCTCTACCTTAGATTTTAATTCTGTATTATTTTTAAACCTATCTTCAGTTATGTTTTGTACTGTTTTTAAAACGTTTTAGCTGGTTTTTTATATGGGTTGTATTCAATTAAGCCCTACTTAAAGCACATCCATTAACTTTCAATGGATCTACTCTGAGTAGGACTACGATTGGAAATTGCCTTAATGCGCATGTAAAAGGCGGTTCATAAATTTAGAAATATATTTCAGCCAGGGTGTGAAACTGGGCCAGTGAGGGATATGACTTAGGAAGAGAAAGTGAGCAGGGTAGGAAGTTCCAAGAGCCAGACAGAGAGAACTGGGGGGCTGCATATGGCCTACAGCCTTGGTCACTCTGGTGGATGACATGAGGAGGGCATTAGATAGGGGAGAATTCACCTTTCTTGTCCTCCTCGATCTCTCAGCGGCTTTTGATACTGTTGACCACAGTATCCTTCTACATCACCTGGAGGGATTGGGAATAGGAGGCACTGTACTGCAGTGGTTCCGCTCCTTTCTCTCCGATAGGCATCAACAGGTAGCATTGGGAGAAGAGGTTTCAGACCCTTGGCCTCTCAATTGTGGTGTGCCACAGGGCTCTATACTCTCTCCCATGCTATTTAATATCTATATGAAGCCGCTGGGGACAATCATTAGGAGATTTGGGCTGCAGTGTCACCAATATGCGGATGACACTCAGCTCTATCTCTCGTTTAAATCCTCACCACAGTTGGCTGTGGAGACCATGTCCAAGTGCCTGGAATCCGTGAGTGGATGGATGGGAAGAAACAGGTTGAAGCTGAATCCCGATAAGACCGAGGTGCTACTCGTGGGGGACAAGGGAAGGTTGGGAGATATTGACTTGATGTTTGATGGGGTGAGATTGCCCCTAAAGGACCAGGTCCGCAGCCTTGGGGTTGTTCTGGATTCCAAGCTGTCCATGGAGGCTCAGATTTCGGCAGTGAGCCGGGCAGCTTGGTATCAATTACACCTCATACGTAGACTGCAACCCTACCTTCCTGTTCATCAGCTCCCATTTGGTCACCTCTCGTTTGGATTACTGTAATGCGCTCTACATGGGGCTACCCTTGAAAACGGTCCGGAAACTACAACTTATACAAAATGCGGTGGCTCGACTACTTACAAACTGTCGTTGCCGGGAGCACATCACTCCAGTGTTGTTCGATCTGCACTGGCTTCCAGTTGTTTTCCGGGCCCAGTTCAAGGTGTTGGTACTAACCTTTAAATCCCTACACGGTCTCGGCCCAGTTTATCTGATGGAGCGCCTCCAACGCCACCAATTATGCCGCCCGACAAGATCAGCCACACAGGGCCTTCTCTCAGTCCCGCCAACTAAAACAGCTAGGTTGGTGGGGACTAGAGAGAGGGCATTCTCAGTGGCGGCCCCCACTCTCTGGAACTCCCTCCCGCTGGATCTCCGGCATGCCCCTTCCCTGAATGTATTCCGCCAGGCCTTGAAGACCTGGCTTTTCAGACAGGCCTTTGGGACTTCCAGGGAGGGTTAACCTCTATGACTAATTGCCTATTACTCTGAACTGTCATTGTTTTATAGCTTTTATCATTTGTATTGTATTATTATGATGTATTTTATTGTAACTGAGATGTACGTCGCCTAGAGTGGCCACCGGCCAGATAGGCGACATATAAATTAAATTATTATTATTATTATTATTGTTATTATTATTATTATTATTACAGAGCTGAGGTTCCCAACCCTTGCCTTCAAATTGCCACATTAGTGGTGGTAGAAAAATGTAATCCTTCTACAGCTCCTGAACATCAAGTGGGGAACTGACTCTCCAGTCACACTTGCTCCCCAAACTCTTTCCCTGGCTGGAAGAACAACTGGAGGAAAAGCGGCATCTTGAAGAGCTGCTGCCCCTGTCAAGGGAAAAGTGATGGTCTGGTAGTACTGCTGAATGAATGGGAATGGATTGGGACCTTAGACTAGGCTTTCAAGAACCTATAATCAAATGGGTCTTTAAGCTACTCCACAAATGTCAAGTGAACAATCTCTCCATTTAATACCAGGCATGGGAAGTGATTGAGAAGCTTATAACGATTGCAGCACAACATCAATGTGAGCAGAGGATCAGCAGCAGCTTGTTCCTCTGGAAGGCTGAAATGGGTGGTCCTGCAGGCTCAGCCACGGCAGCCAATTGGCACGTGAGATGACTTACAAACCCTCAGCTAGTGGAAAGGAGAAGAGTTCAGTTGGTGAATACAACATTTCTCTGACCTTCCCCATCAACTTTGTACAAAGAGAATAAAAGCAAGTTGCCAAAATTTGCTGTCTGAAGAGTGTCTTCTTTACTCTTGCATTTTATTTTCACAGAGTTCCTGAAACACTGCCTCTCTATCAAAGGCAGGAAAACAACTGGGAAATTAGAGAGGTTCCACATCACAGGAAGTGGCCCTGCCATTCTCTAGAGGCAAGATCTAACCCTATAGATGTGTCTTCTTGTATATGGGGGCAAAAATAATGCTTGGCCATATGTTCCAGAAAAAATTTCTTTTCCAGCTAACGCATTTCTGTTAAAGCCTGGTTTTAAAACTCTGTGCAGTGAATTTGCTTTCAGAATCCACATTTCAATAACATTCAATAAAATTCAAAGTGAGCCATGAAATAAGAGTTATATAACCAAATGATGTGGTGCCTGGCTGTAATTCCTCGTCTGTTAATAGTAAAAAAACAGAACTAGGTTTTGTACAACCTACTTTTTGTAAGCAAGACAATACCCTAGAGTCCTGAACATTTCCTTAAATATTTACCTCTGATTTTTTAGGCAGGGATTTGGGTTGCAAGGATCCTTGGTTATGCAGGATCCAAATTCAAACTGATTGTCCTGAAGCTCAACACAACGTGCTATACATACACTTGGATAGGTACGGCCATTCTGCCCACACACTGGGACAAACTCATCCTTACAGTTACATGGCAGACCTGAAAAAGTTAAACCTTTGTTAGAAACTTGCAGATTCACAAAGAGGTTGGGATTCTGAGATCTATGTTCCTAGTAGCTAGAGCAAAAGTGCCTTATAGCAGACATGAATGCCCATGATCCAATGCAGAGACGAAGCACACTTAAGCCAACTGAAATCGAAGAATTTAATCACACAATTCTGTTGTGAGCATGGCTCTTTTCTTGTAAATATGTTATAGTAGGATATTAACATTCTTAACTCATTTATCCTTAGAATTATGGGATTTACTTGACCTTCAATTTTCTGTTGGACTCTGAATATTGGGCAACAGCAGCCTCAATATGTTGCTACATAATCTGGTCAAAATATGGCCAGAGAAGAAAACACATACACAAACCTATTGCAGTTCTTTTAGCATTCCTATTAATGATTAACTTGGAAAAAAAAATTTTTACTTGAAAATGCTACCTGTAATCCGCTCATCATCTGAGCTGTATTCATTTAGACACTGACGAGTGGAGCATATCAGATTCCCAGCAAAACAAGAACAGATATTGCAATCTATATTGAATGTTGTTCCATGGCCTTAAAATAAAAGAAATGCATTAATACCCCTGTTGTATTTCAAAATGCAACTATGTATAAACAGACATATGCATCGTTACAATGAAATTTGGACTAGCAAGACACATTAATGTTTTATGTAGTTATGTAATTTATGTAGTTATGACTAACTCTGTCAAGCCCCCATACCTTCCATAAAAGAAACTGACCTAGATATAATCATTCAGCTGTCTCTTAATACTATTTATTTGCACATTCTTGTTTTAGACAATTTACAGTGTAATCCTATGCATGAGTACTCAAAAGTAAGCCCCATTAAGTTCAGTGGGACTTACTCCCAGTAAGTTATACAGGATTGCAGCATTAATCTCTTTACATTCTTTACTTTAGATGAAAACAATCAACATACATAAAATACTAAACTACATTTAAAAGCTGATATAAAAGAAGCTTAAAAAAGTCCATAGTACATACAAAAAAGGCCCATATGTTTCAAATAGAACTTATTTCTGTGTAAGGGCTTCGATCAGAATTTGACTTGAAACCCGCAGATCCGTATTTTGTGCTAAAGACATTGCCAGGAAGGTAGGCTTTTTCTCCTTCTCAAGTTTACTGGAGTTGCCAGGCAAAAGACGGGCCCTATTACCGCCACCTACTGGCAACAGTATGATCACACTTGGAAGGTAGCATTTAAAGCACATTTCCCCCCAAATCCTGGGAACTGTAGTTTGTTAAGGGTGCTAGGAACTGTAGCTCTATGAGGAGTAACAACTACAATTCCCAGGATTATTTATGGAATACAGTGGATTTATTCTGATAACATTTCGACTGATTGATAATTGAGATTTTATTTTCTGATTTTTGTATTTTAAACCTTGCTATCAGCCCTGAAGCTTTTGATGAAAGACAGAATTCAAATGTCTTAAATAAGTAAATAAAAATTAATGTTTTAAATATATATAATTTCTATTTACTGGGCTCAGAAATCTGAAGATGTGATACATTGGTAATATGAATGCAACTGAACAGATGCCCAAGTTCATTGCTTTTTATCATTCATAAAGTGCAAGTCTATGCAGCAAGTTTGCAAGGACTGATTTAAGTTGATTTAATTTTTCCTACATGTGAAGGTAGCAATTTCAGAATGCAAATATTATAGAATAAGGGCAAGCTATCTATGACCAAGTATACTTCAGCTTCTGTGAAACTATTTTTTTTAAAGTATTAACCATGTTTAACTTAAAGACGCAGGTTAACATGATACATCTCTGATGTGCTACTGTAACATAGGGTTAATATATGATATTAGTAATATATGGTTTAAGAGCACTTTGGTATTAAATATATGACTGTCTGGACCTAAAAGTGTCCATAGGATACAAGGATGTTATACAGCGAAGTCAAGGTCTTAATTGCTGCTTCTGGATACATGTATTGGAAATGGTAGGATTCAGCTTTATCTCGCCGTCTTCAATATCCTGTGAGTGAAGGGATTCCTTCCTGTCAAATGTGGAAATGCAGCTTTGGTTTATGTGGAGTTGGCAAGATATCCCCTTTGGGTTACCTGTAACATTTTGGATACTCTCATGATTCTCAGGATGAGCTGTTATGCTTTTGAGGTGTTTTAGCTATAAATAACTTTCAACAGGTCAGTCTAAGAGTCCCTAGTTTATTGGATTACCTGTCTCATTGGATCCAAAGGGCTAGCTGTAATTGAAGCTTTCCCATAAAGATAGAATTGTGTATGCCTGCCATTGTTTTCACCTTGCTGGAGCTACAGTGGTTGAAAATATCGGCTTCACCTCAATTATGGTGAAGCTCCAGTGAGATACCACCAGCTTACCCTTTTAATTATAGTTAATTATAGTTATAAGATATATTCCTGCATTAGGAACATTCAGATGCTGCTGTATTTCTGAATTGACCTTTGTTTTTAGTGTATTTTTAATGTTTTTATTCTATGGTTGTTGTTTTTAACATAAACAGCTATGATGTTTTTAACAAAATAGTGGTATACAAATATTTAAATAAATAAATAGCCTGTAACAGTACTTACTTTTTATTTGCTCTCCAACAACACATGACTTTTGGAGGTCAACACAATGCAGTTCCATACAATTTTCTAGCAGTCCACTTTGGCCACATGTGCAAATTTTATAGCAACCAACGTCTCCTCCAGAGGATGGAACCTGGATGAATGTACCTTGGCGGACAATAAAATCAGAAGCTTCACCCAACTTGCAGCCTGTGTAAAGAAGGCAAGGGTTACTGAACTGAAAGACAATTTTGTTTCAGAAATGTTGAAAGGCTAATACATAGCAATAACAACTACACATGCACAAAATTATTAGGGGGGGGGTTAGCATACTACTTTAATTTTGAAGGTATAGAAAAAATTGAAGATGCATCCCTTTCTTTTGTAGAAATGTGTGTTTGAGCAAGAACTATCAATGTTTGTTTATTCTTTTGAGAATTTCTGTCCTGCACTTTTATTAGAAATAAAAGATGTCTCACCTCAAGCCTGCCATACTTATGCAGACAATAAATCTCACTGAATTCAGTGGGAATTACTTTATAGCTCATAAGATTAGGATTGGAGCCTAACTCAATTTTAAATACATTTACTCGAGGAAAGCCTTGTTGATTTCTCTGGAGTTCTTAGGTTGTTGTTTTTTAAAAAAGGCAACATCTATATGTCATCTTTCCAAATAAAATTCTTCCAAGACAGCTCAAATATTAAAATATATTAACTGTAACAAAATAAAACAGTCCTCTCTGAAACTCCCATGAAAAAATCCAAACAACAAATTCTATAAAACATACATTTTAAAAAAACAGAGTAAAAGATCCCACACCTGAATATTGCCTATCTACCTGAAACAGAAAAGACTGGAATGCGGTAGACTTCCGGATACCAACAGGTGAGGAGTGCCAGAGGTGTTTGGCCACCACAGAAGAAAAAAGACTCTCTCTTAGGCCTCACTTACTTTGGTGGTAGCCAAACAAGGAGGGCCTGAATATCAACTCTGAAAATTTGGAAGTTGTTCTTCGAAGATCAAAGAATGCTACATACAGGCAATAGTGGTTAAAAAAATCCGTATCTGTAAATATAATCGGGACTGCAAACAGTTATATTACTTACCCTGTGTGCAGAAATACGGAAGGCAGGGTTCCCCAGCCTGGCACCCTTTTCTATTTACTTCACACAACTGATTGGCAGCACAAGGATTTGGATTACAGGGGTGTGTGACATCCTCCACAATGTTCCCTAAAGTGCTTGGACCTGAAAAAAGCATAAAGTATATAGAGACTAAGCACTATGTGTGCATAAGCCTCTGCAAATCTGAGCAGAGCCTCAAACTTGAGCACTCGCCTTTCCTCTTCTTGTGTGGCCAGAAGAAATAAACCATACCAAGATTAAATTTCACATTTAATGATTCCAGGCTTGTTACTATATGAACAAAAATAAATTCGAGTCAATGGCAAACCAAGCCAACTTTAAACCATGGGTTATGAAGCTGGGCTATTGTTACACATGAACTTGTCCTGTATACCATTTCCATTCAAAAAGTTAAGAAACATATTGTTATAGGATTGTGGGGTTGGTCTGGAAGATATCTGTGAGTTCCCTCCCAATATATAATCCTGTGCCTATAAAAGATGCAGTTGTAATAGAGAAACCTGCTATACTGGTCAGACCAGTTCCATTCATAAGTAAATTATGCTGGCCAGGCTGTTGTTCACTGTATGGACCAATCTGCATATGTAAGAATGTAGGTCCAGAGAAGACCAGTTGATATAGAAACTCTTGGAGGAAAGTGATACCCTCCCCCAGTTAGGAAGCTTTTGTGTGTGTTAGCGAGTCTGGGGAAACCTTGGAAATGGAAAGAGACAGAGAAGATTGCTCTGCTGAACCCCAAGCTATGGCTGGGAAGATTCCCCTACAAGCCTGATGGGGAAGCAAGTTAAAGTGCATAGTTAAACAATGAATTTGTTCCTGCAAGAGCCAGTGATGGCCACCATCTTGGATTGCTTTAAAAGATGATGAGGCAAATTCTTGGGAGTATAAGGCTATCAATGGCTACTAGTTGCAATGGCTATGCTCTGCCTGCACAGTCGGAGGTACCTCACCAAAGGCTTCTGAGGAAGCTTAGCAGTCATGGAATAAGAGGAGAGGTCCTCTTGTGGATAAGGAATTGGTTAAGAAGCAGAGAGTAGGAATAAATGGACAGTTCTCCCAATGGAGGGCTGTAGAAAGTGGAGTCCCTCAAGGATCGGTATTGGGACCTGTACTTTTCAACTTGTTCATTAATGACCTAGAATTAGGAGTGAGCAGTGAAGTGGCCAAGTTTGCTGACGACACTAAATTGTTCAGGGTTGTTAAAACAAAAAGGGATTGCGAAGAGCTCCAAAAAGACCTCTCCAAACTGAGTGAATGGGCGGAAAAATGGCAAATGCAATTCAATATAAACAAGTGTAAAATTATGCATATTGGAGCAAAAAATCTGAATTTCACATATACGCTCATGGGGTCTGAACTGGCGGTGACCGACCAGGAGAGAGACCTCGGGGTTGTAGTGGACAGCACGATGAAAATGTCGACCCAGTGTGCGGCAGCTGTGAAAAAGGCAAATTCCATGCTAGCAATAATTAGGAAAGGTACTGAAAATAAAACAGCTGATATCATAATGCCGTTGTATAAATCTATGGTGCGGCCGCATTTGGAATACTGTGTACAGTTCTGGTCGCCTCATCTCAAAAAGGATATTCTAGAGTTGGAAAAGGTTCAGAAGAGGGCAACCAGAATGATCAAGGGGATGGAGCGACTCCCTTACAAGGAAAGGTTGCAGCATTTGGGGCTTTTTAGTTTAGAGAAAAGGCGGGTCAGAGGAGACATGATAGAAGTGTATAAAATTATGCATGGCATTGAGAAAGTGGATAGAGAAAAGTTCTTCTCCCTCTCTCATAATACTAGAACTCGTGGACATTCAAAGAAGCTGAATGTTGGAAGATTCAGGACAGACAAAAGGAAGTACTTCTTTACTCAGCGCATAGTTAAACTATGGAATTTGCTCCCACAAGATGCAGTAATGGCCACCAGCTTGGATGGCTTTAAAAGAAGATTAGACAAATTCATGGAGGACAGGGCTATCAATGGCTACTAGCCATGATGGCTGTGCTCTGCCACCCTAGTCAGAGGCAGCATGCTTCTGAAAACCAGTTGCCGGAAGCCTCAGGAGGGGAGAGTGTTCTTGCACTCGGGTCCTGCTTGCAGGCTTCCCCCAGGCACCTGGTTGGCCACTGTGAGAACAGGATGCTGGACTAGATGGGCCACTGGCCTGATCCAGCAGGCTCTTCTTATGTTCTTATGTTCTTCTGAATACCAGTTGCTGGAAACAGCAGGCGGAGACAGTGCTCTTGTACTCAGGTCCGACTTGCGGCCTTCCCACAGGCATCTGGTTGGCCACTTTGTGAACAGGTTGCTGGACTAGACGAACCACTGGCCTGAATCAGCAGATTCCTGTTATGTTCTTAAGTAAGTGCTATTGGACTGTTAATGCTGAGAATGCTTCCATTTTAGTATATACAGTAGGGGCCCACTCATATGGCGGGTTACGTTCCAGACCCCTGCCGAAAAGCGATACCCGCTGAAAAGTGGAACTCTGTCAATAAAATGGTGCCTGAAGCCCGAAAAATGCCGTAAAAGTGGATCAAGCACTGTATGAGTGCGGCCTTACTCTAACTAAAACTGCCCTATCAGCGGAACGCCAAAAAGCGGGCTGCTGAAAAGCAGGGCCCTACTGTATAGGTAAAAATGTTTGTATAACCGCCCCCTTTTTTTGGATCAGCACTAGAAATACCTACTTTTTAGTAATTCTGCAGACATTTTTGTGAACGTTGGCCTTGATGCATAGGGCTTGTTCTTCAGTACTTACGAAGATATGTATCTAAAGGTATGCAAGTCTGCAAGTCGTCTGTTGGAGATAAAAGTTCGCAAATGCTTTCAGCCATGTGTCCCTCAGGAAATTTGCTTAAATCTCCACATTTCTTGAGAATTTCCACACAATCTGATCTTCAGGAAAAAATAAACATTTACACATTACACACATTCACAATGACTGCAACAAAAAATATATTTGCATTAAAATGCCAAATTTTTATTACAACATATGCACACCTATAAATGGGTCTTGATCATATCACTATTATTATTCCTTAATAGTACTACATATCTATAATAGAGTGTGATTTTTAATTTGGCCATCTTTATTTCATATGTTTGCAAAAAACTCCCAAACTGAATGGCTTGGCAAGCTCAGATAATATATTTGAGGTTCAACATTGCCATCTCTGTTTTCAGCGCCTTTTGAAGACTTTCCTCTTTCAACAAGCCTTTTAAGTTGAGACCTATCCCAGTCTGCGCCTATGTTGGAATTGCTTTGTAATATGGCTTTTTTTAAACAATATGTTTTTAATCCCCTTTTTAAATATGTTTTTAAAGCTTTTTTAAAAAAATGTTTTTAACGTTTAATGTATTTTAAGGTCTGTTTTTATGATGTTTTAAAGTTTTTTTAGCGCTTTTGTTTGCCGCCCTGGGCTCCTGGCTGGTAGGAAGGGCGGGATATAAATCAATCAATCAATCAATCAAATAAAATAATAAATAAACAAGGACCTTTTTTGGTATTGTTTTTGTGCCTTTTAAAAACTCATCATTTACTCAGGCATTTGCTGGCTTATTTATTTATTTTTAAGATAAATATATCAATATGATGTAATAGTTTTTAAAAAAGATTAAAAAGATAAGAAATATATTAAATAATAAGATGTAGATAACGAATAAGATGCTTTCTTATACACACCTGAGTGAACTATACAGATAAATTCTACTGTCTTTTCACAATACCACCAATAACGTATGTGGATTTATATTTTCTTGTAATTATTACACCAATACATGAGACAAACACTCTATTTTTCAATAAAAAGACTGATAATTTGTATTCCCTCCCTGACTCTAACCATGTTAGTTAATTTCACCATGTAACACATCACATACTTTAGATACCAATCCTCTAGTGCTAGGGTCTTTATTTTCTTCCAGTTATGACAAATAGTTTAGTGTGTAACATTCAGAAGGTTCATAACCATTTGTCTATCATCCAATAAGACTAGATATTTCACACAGCCATACAGAATAACTAATAGATATGCTGGTAGTACATAACCTGTTGAAGTCTTAGTTTCTTATTTTACAACAGGTATTTGTTGCCTTGCGCCTTCAGCATAGGTTAAATGTTAAGTCTTGAGAGTGTCAGATGCCATGGAAAAATAAATTTATAAAACATTTCTTTAAGGGTAGCAGCACTAGTTTGTTGAGGAGTAATTTTTCACAGCCATTTCCAGACATCTAATGATTCCATACAGAAATCTCTTTCTTATTTAGATTAACCTCCTGCTGGGAGGAAGGGCAGGATATAAATCAAATAACAAATAAATAAATAAGTAAATAAAAAATAAGTGTTTGCTAGTTTACCTATATCCATGATAATTCCATAGAATATTTTCATCCTTCAACATTAAAATTTCAAATTCTGACAGTACTCAAAAAGAGCCATGTTTGTACATACAGGGAGATTGCTCTGCCCATCTGGAACCATACTTTCAAATTTGTCAACATAGCGGCTTCATAGTATTGTTTTTTTAAATGCAGGAGATGCAAATCTTCCATTTTTAGTTGCATTTGATAAGATTTTCCAGCTACTCTTGGGTTTTTTGCATCCAAGACAAAGTTTATCAATAATTTTATCAATTAATTGTGGAAGAATCAATAATGGGATTTTTTAAAGTAAAAATAATATTTTTTAGCAAAACCATCACACTTACTTCTGGTGTTTTCCCCAATCATGAAATGTTTCTATGTGTCCATCAACTTATGCAATTTTTTACTTCATGCTATAATTTAGCATGGTTACACTTTGTTACATTTTCAGGGTTTTACATTATCCTTTTTCGCATATATTTAACTAGGGAATCTCTCCATGGTATTTTATATTGTGTTGTTTGTTCTTTTGTTGGTTTATCCAGGTTAAGACCCATATATTCAGCTTTTGAGAAATTATTTTTATAGCCTGAGACTTAACTAAATTCTTTAATCAGGGTTAACAACTTTCCGCGTGAGTGCTGAGGATCTTTTACAAATAATACAACATTGATTGCATATAGGTTAATCTTGCATTCTTCCCCATCACAACCATTTGATTGTTTCATTTAGAGCTTATAGCTTCAGCTAGGGACTCAAACAGCAGTGGGGAGAGGGAACATCCCTGCTGAATTCCTCTTTTCAAATAGAATAGATCTGAGCTTACCCCATTTACAGAAACAAAAGCATTAGAACTGGCACAAATCATTCCAATCTATCTCTACCTAAATAAAAAAAATTACCTGATCCAATAATTTTCAAGATTTGACATAAGAAATCCCATTCCAAGTGGTCGCAAGCTTTCTCAGCATCTAAAATATTATACCGTATGATTGTTTTGACTTACTAACAATGTAAATTACAGTGAAAAGATTTCTTATATTTGATGATGGCCTACAGTGTTTAATAAAGCCTGTCTGATTGTTAGCTATGTATTAATTACCTATCGTAACTATAACAGATAAATCAGATGTGAATTCTGTATGCTTACTGAGCAATCAATATGATCTGTCAACAATTGAAAAAGCATTTGCTGGTTTTTAATACTGAGCTTTTGGTGAGATGCTTTTCATATATTCTGAGTAAGGATATCCTAGTAAGAGTTTCTGAATGTTGCAACCCCTTCCCACCACTGTTACTGGCCAGAGAACAAAACGAATAAACTGTATCAAACCACCTGGATGTGGGATCGTGCTCACAGGACCAAGCATATCTCACCTTCTCCACACTGGGCAGGAGTTACAAGCACTTCCAAGTTTTTTATTGTAAAGAGATTTCTTCACTGAGATATTTTCCCTTTAGGGGTTACTTCTGAAATTCATGGTCCCTCAAAATTATTTTTCAAGAGACATAAAACATGAAAAATAAATTTGTGTTCTCCCGATCTGAAAATCAAACCTCTGAAACTGAGTTCAGGCATTTTGCCAAACCATGATTTGCAGTAACCATAAAAACCAAACTATGCTTGGAACTTACAGATCTGCTCGTCTGCTTTCATTTTCTATCCTCTCAACACTCATCTTCCCACATTTATAAGTTCACTTCCACCTCCACGGTCCAGCAGCCTCTGGAGGAGTGATGGCTCAACTATGGTTTTTCAATTCAGGCACCGTGTTAAACAGTAGCAGCACAAACCATAGCAGCACAATTCAATCTACGGTTTCTAGTTTTGCTCTGCTGATTGATGGTAAGCCATTGTTTGTCAATTTAGGCATCACTCCATAACTTGGTTATGTTAACTAAGCTTTGGTGTGAAGTCTAAATTGAACCTGACTGGTTTCAACTCAGTTCTAGATTAAAATAGGTTTGCAAGTCTTTTCCGACATTGGAAGGACTGTTATATTTTCCAGCTGTGCCCTTTGCTTCTTTCATTTTAAAAAAATATTTTCCAGATCTAAAAACATGTTAGTGTATCCTTTCTACATGCAAACACAAAGCTACTGAAGTTGACCATTAAAAAGTACTTACTTGCAAATAATGCTTCCTCTAGATTTACTGTGACATGGTTTAATCTGCAGTGAACAAGCAATTGCCTTCCACGTTTCAGGCTGGCATTTTTTAATATCAAGAACAGGAATATTTATAAATGGCATCTTAATACTCCCTTTCTCCCAAAGTTTCATATCATTCATGGCTCCTTGGTCTGATTGGGCATTGCAGCTCCTGAAGAGTTCAGTTGGCCTTCAAGGAAAAATGCAATATATAATTATACAATAATAAAAACTGCTAAGCACAATCCAATACACAATTGAGCATGTGAAGCCCATGAATTTCATTATTGTTAATAATGAAAATACAAGTATTTATATACATCTTAACATATAAATCATCTTACTTTTAAATCAACATATTGTATTATAACAATTGAAATTTACAACGACATGATACAGCTGGAACACATATCAATGAGAATAATATACACAGTTGATTATTATCCTGATATTTCCTATTCCAGTGATTTATAAATGAATTCCACTTTTCAATAAACTTTTCTAGTGAACATCCTTCCTTCAAGTTTTGTTAGAAATGCTACTGTTTAAACTCACTAATGCCAGAATGATACAGAAGGAGTTTCTGGAGGATTTCTAAAATGCTGTTATTATTTGACTTGCATCTGTAAGTGACCAATTCACCATTTCTAAATCCTTCTGCAAATCTTTTACATACCTAAGAACAGACCGTTGGTCTCACCTGAAAGGTGATTTTCCCAGTTGTCATGCCATCATGTGGGTTATAGCACCTCCTAGCGTCTGAAGGCAAGAATGCAAAGGAGAAGACCTGGGCTGCTCCTTCCGATCCCACTCCAGTTCATTCGAGATGAGGTCAAAGTGAGACATCTTGACAGCAGTTGCTAATGGAACAGACAGTACAGCAAGGAAAAAGGCAACTGCACAAACAAAGGAGCAGCAACAACCAGAACACATGCACATACACATAGGTCTTGACTTATTAAAACGTGATAAACTTACTCTAATTGAAGTGTATGAAACAAGTGTATGAAAAAGTGATAAAAAATAATACACCCAGGCAGCCTCCATCAGGGAGGGCCATGATGATACCTAGGAAGACCACCTTTCAGATGAGACCAACTGTCCACTTTCCCCAGGTAGCATGCCATCACATGGGATGTACCAAAGTAGCCCTAGTAGGGAGGGGCTGCCTGCTGCCTATACATGAGAAACAACCTGTTGCAAAACACACCTCCCAAAAGAAGCATCTGCAGAGGCATAGTAGTCTGTCTTATAGTGCCTGATGAATGAGTCTGTAGTAGACCATACCGCCACCCTGCAAATATCTGCAATAGGTGCATCAGTTGCGAATGCATCCATGGTGGCCACAGACTTAGTAGAATGTGATATTGCGAGGCTGGAAGCTTGATAGACTCGTAGGCCAGGGCATTGCCAGTGTGCAACCAATAAGACAAGGTGGATTTTGCCACTTCCCCCCCCCCAGGGTTCTTGGGTGAAAGGATACAAACAAAGATTCAGTTAGCTGTATGTCTTGAGTACGGCAAAGGTAGACCTTGAGGACTCTGCCCACATCTAGAGAATGCCAGGCTTTTTCAAGCAGATGAACAGGATTAGGACAACAAGATAGAAGTATAATGTCCTGGTTACAGTGAAACACAACTTACTTTGGGGTGGAAGGATGGATCAGGATGTAAAACTACTCAATCCTTATGAAATACCCAGAGATGGCGGGCCGGTGACAGTGCTCCCAACTCTGACACCTGTCTAGCCGAAGTGACAGCTACTAAAAAAAGGAAAGTACTTGCAAGGGCACAGATCTGAGGGGCTCAAATGGGGGGGGGCACTGCAGTGCTTGCAGCACCTTCTGTAAACTCCAGAATGGAAAACAATTACACATTGGTAGGGAGAGCGAAGCAGCTCCCTTAAAAAAATGTTTAACCAGAGGATGAGTGCCCATGGGGATGTTCGACTAATTAACATATAAAATTGAAGAAACAGTAGAGGCTTGGTAATGCAAGGTGTTGGGCTTCAGTCCCATCTTCAAACCTTTGTGAAGGAACTGTAAGACTTGTTGGACAGTGGCTTTGGAGGGTTGGAGACCACGGGAGGCACACCAGCTACAAAATGCAGACGATGTACTCTGGTGAATTTGATTAGTCGATGGCCATCTAGAGGCCAGAATGGTATCAATAACCTCCTGTGATAGACCAGCGTGGACCAGCTGTGTATGCTTACACACCAAGCCATCAGACTCAGTCAGTCTGGACGCGGACGCAAGATCAGTCTCTGTGAGAGAAGATCCGGCCTCATTGGCAGCCTCCAAGGGCCTGCGAAAGATCATCTGAGAACCATGGGCAATGTGGTCAGTACAGGGCTAGTAGAACCAACTGAGCCCACTCACGCCGAAGCTTCCTCAATGTTCTGCCTTGCAGGGGAACAGGGGGAAACATGTATAGGAGACCATCTGGCCAAGGAGTCAGGAAAGCATCTACTGACTTGGCCTTTGCCTCTAGGTACCTTAAGAATAACCAGGGAAGCTGCATGTTGTGGCTCGAGGCAAACAGATCCACAGTCAGAATGCCGAAGCGGCATTGGAGAAGGGGTAACACTGCCGGATGCAGCTTCCGCTCCCCCGGAATCACTTGATGCCTGATGAGCCAGTCTGAAGTGACATTCAGAACCCCGCTAAGGTGTTCTGCCATCAAGGAAAGCAGGTGTCTCTAGGCCCAATTTAATATAAGAGTGGCCTCCACCTGAAGGGTCTGAGACCTGCTGCCCCCTTGGCAGTTCAAGTGCGATTTCACGCATGTGTTGTCTGTTCAGATCAGGACATGGGTCAGATGAAACATCTGCTGGAGGTGACTAAGGGCCAGATGGACCACCCTTAACTCCAGTTAGTTTACGCTGTGACCTCTCTCTGACATGGACCAGGTTCCTTGTGTGAAATGAGAGTTGCAATGCACCCCCACCCCCAGCCAGTCAAACTGGCATCCGTTGTAATTTCAGTCTGGCTCTTGGAATGGAGACCCCCTCTGGATATTCCGAGTTGAAGACCACTACCGGAAGGAAGACTGCAATGAGAGGGAAAGACGAATCTCCAGGTGCGTGGAATTGGCAATATCCAACTGAAACTGCAGTAAGGCCCATTGGAGTGGACAAGTATGATGTCGAACCCAAGAGACAATATGAATGGTTGATATGAACATGCCCAGGGCTTTCACCAGTAACATGACATTGGTTGCCAAGTACTACATCAGGAACCATGCCATGTCTTTGATCGCTGAGATCTGCTCTGGCAATAGGAAGACCATGGCTTGAGCTGTGTCCAGAATAGCTCGCAGGTACCAAATACATTGAGTGGGAGATAGATGACATTTTTCCAGGTTGACTAAAATCCTGTGGTCCCTCAGGGCTGTGACAGTGCGATGAACATGAATTACAGACTGATCCATGGAGTCTGCCCAGACCAACAGCTCGTCCAGATATAGACAAATGTGGACATCCTGGAGGCAGAGGTGGGTAACCAGGATGACCATCATCTTTGTGAACATTATTGGAGCTAATGAGAGACTGAATGGCAGGACCCAGTATAGGAAATGGTGTTGGCCGAATGCAAACCTCAGGAAGCATCTGTGGGCCAGCCAGATTGGAATATGGAGATACACCTCCTTCAGATCGATGGATGCCAGGAAGTCTCCCTCCTGTATGGCCTCTATGATTAAGGCTAGGGGCTCCATTTTGAAGTGACAATATCTCACAAACCTGTTCACAAACTTGAGGTCTAGGACAGCTAGGTCTCTCTTGGGGACTGCAAACAGAATGGAGTAGACCCCCACATAGCATTCGGCTGGCAACACTGGTTCTATACCCACTATGTCCTGAAGATGCCATACAGCTTCCTCCTTTACCATCTGTCTCCTTGGAGAGTGGATTGGGGGGTAGGAGAAAAACCTGTTTGGTAGAAATATCCAAAACTCTATTTCGTAACCATAAGATATGAAGTCTCTTACCCAAGAGTCCATCGTTATGTGTTGCCAATTTCCTGCGAAATCGAGTAATCTGCCTCCAACAGAAATGGCGTTAGTATCGCCTCTGTTGCCGAACTTCCTTTCCAGAAGAGGAGGAAGAGGGCCTGCTTTAGAACTACACTGGAAGCACTGCTTGGACCAAGAGTCTTTGGAGGATCGAAAATCATGGCCCCTCCCCCCAGGTCACATTCCTCAAAATGGCTCAAAGGAACGGTGTGGGGCTAATCTTCTAAACAGCCTCTGATCCTCTTTTTTATTAGTGGGTAAGACCGGCTTCCACTTACCCTTAGGATCCACCAACACAGATTTGACAGCCTCTTATTTATTATTTGATTTACATCCCGCCCTTCCTCCCAGCAGGAGTCCAGGGCTCTTCTCCAAACAGCATTGTGCTCATGCAAGGTGCTGTAGAGAGGTTGACTTGGACCATAGTATCAGCATCCCAATGCTAGAGAGTCCTCAATGCTACCGCACCTGCCAACATAGCACGTGCCGCAAAAGTATTGCATCCAGGGTGGCATCAGCCACAAAATCTGCTGACTTGTGGATACTTGTGGCAGTATCAGGACTGGTGTCATCCAGGAGCTTGTCCAACCACATCATGGAAGGTCTGGTGAACATAGACGCTGCACAAGAAGCACAGATAGAAAATGCCATTGCATCATGGTTCTTATGAAGTGCAAAATCCAGTCTCCGTTAAGACAGATCCTTAAATTGGAGGCCCCTTCTTTTGGGAGAAGAGACTTGGTAACCAAACCCAAAATTGGCTTGTCCACTGCGGGAATCTTCAGACAATTCACAAATTCTGTAGTCAAGGAATAGTGTTTATTAGCCAAGACTGAAACCTGTCTGACATGCAGAGGGTGAGCCCATTCCCCCTTTACCAACTGATTGAGAGGGTCCAGAACAGGAAGAGAATGTGCCACAGACTTTGGAGTTCTCAGAACCTTGGTGCTCTTAACTGGAGGAGGCGTAGGTTCAGACAGAGCAGACTGGAGGCCCAAGGTTTCCAGCGTCCTGCAAAAAAGTACAAAATCAGCTGAGTCAAAGAGATGGTGAGAGGTAACCTCCACCATCTCTGATTCGTCACTCCAATCATCCCCTTCAGCTTCAAGTGGAATGGAGGGATCCACTGGGTCTGCCAAATCGCCTATAGCTCTGCCTCTAGCGACATCAAAGGGGTTCAGAGACATCGCTCGACCTTCATCTGAATGGCAGTGAGGGGTAGCAGTTTCAGCATGAAGTTGTGCACAAGGCCAGACTCCAGAATTTGGAAAGAACTGGCTCTGTGGCTGCACTGGCAGTTGAGCTTGCGACAAGGAACCCAGCAATGCATCTTTCAGTTAAGAAACAAATTCAGAAGTCAACTGCAACCCTAGCAAGGGTACTTGTGTGATTGGCAGAGACCAAAGTTGGGGCTCTGTAGTCACTAGATGTAGCTGTTGAGGTAGAGATGGGATAGCAACATCAACATGGTGAGTAGGGGCTGAGGAGGGCCCCATCCCAGCAGTACCTTAAATTGGTACAAAGAGCTGCAGCCAGAGTACTAACTGGGGCTGGTTACAGGGACCATACAACTCCCCTGTTACAACAACTCCACTGGCTGCCAATTTGTTTCCGGTCACAATTCAAAGTGCTGGTTTTGACCTACAAAGCCCTATACGGCTCAGGTCCAGACTATTTGACAGATCGTATCTCCCTACATGAACCTGCCCAGGACTTGAGATCTTTAGGTGAGGCCCTTCTTGTGTTCCCTACACCTTCGCAAGCACATTTGACGCGGACACGAGATAGGGCCTTTTCGGTGGTCGCCCCTAGGTTGTGGAACTCCCTCCCGAGTGAGGTACGATCAGCTCCCTCCTTGCCGTCTTTTCGGCAACAAGTAAAGACTGTTTTATTTCAGCGGGCATTTGGGACAGAGAACGACCAGGATTAATGTCTTATAGGCTTGGTGATCATATTATATGATTATTATTTTAAATTGTTCGCTGTTTTAACTTTTATCTTATAGTTTTTAATTTTCCCGTATAGTTTAATTCTTTTTTAATAATATACTCTGTATGTTTTAATGATGTTGTTTTTAGTTGTAAGCCGCTCTGAGTCCTATTGGAAAAGGGCGGGGTAAAAATAAAGTTTTATTATTATTATTATTACCAGGGGACTCACTGGCAGTGAAGGGAAAAGCCAGCAACTGGTGAACCAGCAGTGCAGGCGCAGGAGGCTGGTGAGCAATGGAAGGCTGCACTGGAAACTCATCAAAGTCCTCCATACAGGTGAAGAGTGAAATAGGGCTGCCAGGCTCTCTTGACCTGTAGCAGAGGCTGCTGAATGAGTCTCCTCCATAGCAACAGTGGCCATATTAGAGGAAGCTTTCAGCGAGCTTCGAAGAGATATATATTATGCCCACCTGGCAGCCAGCTGTGTAGAGGAGTGCTTGGTTTTGGTAACAGTCTTAGAATGGTTCTTGGAGGAGCGGTGCTTGGAGGCCTTCAGCTTTGGTGCCTTGGACCTCATGTGGGATTGAGATGTTTTGGTGGAAACACAATGCTGCTCCATGTCAGAGAGCTGATTGAGAATCCACAATTGGCACTGGTCCTGCCATGGTATACAAGCGCACAGTAGAAGGGTGCGGTACCTGAAGTCCAACACACACACTAGAAGAATGGTGTAATGAATCCAACACTGAGACACGTACATGGTAGAGGCATGCAGTGATTTAAGCACCCAGGCACACACACAGGGTAGAGGGGAGCGGGACAGCCCAAACTGCAGGTCAAATACAGTTATTGCGCTTCTCTTATATCCTCCCTACCTTCAGTCTGAAGTGGGGGGAGGGCAGGAGATGGACAAGATAACAGAGTTGCAGGGGAAAGGGAAAGGAGCTAGTAAAACTTACAACGAAACAAAATTGGCAGGAAAATGCAAACAAAATGGCTGGCAGGAAGAAAGGGAACAAGGACCAGCAAAATGGCAGCCAAGAAAAAAGGGAGGGAAAGGCCCTACAGCCCAGAGCCGCAGCCACGAGCTCTGAAAAGGCTCAGCCCCAGCCAGAAATGTAACCACAAGGCTTCTGCAAAAAAAAAAAAAAATGGAAGAGGCGCGAGTAAGTGCCACTGCCCCCAGCAATTGGCTGGAGCTGCAGCCATGAGCTCCAGTAAAAAGAAAGCACTAGCAAGTGCTGCTACTCCAGCAGCCAGCCAGAGCTGCAGCCATGAGCTCCGGCCAGGGAGGGAAGTGCCAAAGGACCTCCAGGGCCACAGCAGTGAACCTCCAAGGAAGAAAGTTGGGTCTGGGTTCAGGCCAGGAGACCTTAGGGCAGCCTTTCCCAACCAGTGTGCCTCCAGATGTTGTTGGACTACAACTCCCATCTTCCTGACCATTGGCAATGCTAGCTGAGGCTGATGGGAGTTGTGGTCCAACAACATCTGGAGGCACACTGGTTGGGAAAGCCTGACTTAGGGGCTGCAGCTGTGAGCCCCACAAGGTAATCAAGGCAGGTCTGGGAATAACCAGGAGGGGCTGTGGGGCTGCAGCCGCGAGACATGCAAAGGAGGTGGAGAGGACTGGAAAGCAAACAGAGATCTGCGGGGCTGCAGCTGCAAGACCTGCAAAGGAGGTGGAGAGGGCTGGAAGACAAACAGGGAGATCTGTGGGCAGCAGCCAAGAAGGAAGTGGAGAGGACTGGGGGTTCACTGCTGAGCCTGGAAAACTGCCACAACTTCAGCAGGGCCCAAAAGAAAGAAAAAATCACCCCCACAAAGCCAACAAAAATGAACACTCTCACACAGCTCCCCACACCATGTACCACAATCCTAAGCATGCAGACCAAAACTCACTACACTAAAGGAAGACAAGGATAAAGAGAACAGCCTCGGATGAAGGCAATAATGAACTGGAGTGGGACTGGAAGGAGCAGCCCAGATCTTGACTCCTTTGCATTCTTGCCATCGGACGCTAGGAGATGATGGCACGTGATGCCACGTGATGGCATGCTACTTGGGAAAAAACAGTATTTTAACATTTAAAGGAAGATCATATCCAGTGATCACTTTTATTACTCCAAAACCTTTTACCAAGAAGGCCAGAAAGTATACATTAACAGAGCGATCGTACCTATAGGAAGCTGAAGTAACTTAGGCCAGCGTAGCTTAAACCTGTATAATAGAGCAAACCAACTCAGGGGAAGCCGGCGTAAATTGTGCTGGAGCAAGAGAAGCTGGTGTAAAGTTCCACCACATCCAATTGCCATCCAGGAGCCTCTGGGTTGGCTGAATGGTAGCTCAGACAGGAACTGCGCACAGGGACCAGAAAGAAAAAGCCTGGTCTCCCAAATACTGGGGAGTAAGTCCTCTCCATTGACTTCTTTTGCAATTATTTTTAGACCAACCTTTTCCTGTATAAGTCTGCCTGAATTAGGACCTGTAGGAGTGCTCCAAACACAAGTTGGATGTGGCTTAAGTCCCCTCATCTCATCCCCTCCCGACATGCCCCCACCATGCTCTTTTTCAGGCCTTATGCTGGCTTACACTGGCTCCACTTGCACTGGTCTTGGCTGAACTGGGCTGAGGGACTTACACCAGCATAGCCCAGCAGAGCTGGGACCCAGCCAGCTCAGCTGGAGATACACCGCATCCAACTCCCCTCAGCCCAGCATAAATGCAAGTCACCCCTATTCTAAATTTGATTCAGGAGCCTGTGGGAAGGGCTACTGCCGGCTGAGGCATAACATCAGTATGATTCTGAGTTTTGAGCATTGGGGTCTAGGTCACATGACCAAGCTGAAGAGGATTTGAAACAGGTGTAAGCCTCTCCTTGCCCGGTACCACCACCACCACCACCACCACCATCACTGCTTTTTTGCACTTCCACTGGTATAAGTTATGCCTGCTTAGCTTCTGCTGACTGAGCCACGGCTGAGCCAGAATGAGGGACTTATGCCAATGTACCTTTCGCTCAGCCAGGGTGAAGGACATGTGTTGGCATAGTCCTGGCCAAGCCAGGAAAGCTCAAGATCCACCAAATCCAAATTCTCTCATCCCGGCAGATCTTGGGTTTGGATTGGGCTGTAAATCTACACTCAGGCTTGACACCTCCAACACTTATCCTCCTGTAATAGACAGGAGTGAGGTACCATCTAAATAGCATTTTATGTAAGTTTTCCTATAGCAGCAGATACTTTTTTTGCTACTTCGTTATACATCCAGGTTCAGTCTGTTCTAGAAATTGTTTTAATCAAATCAGACTCCAAATTTACATTAAAAGTTACATTTAAATTGTTGGATACCACTTGCTCAACATTGTCTTTTAGAGCAATCCTAACTATATGAAGTCATAAGGTAGTCCATTCCAAATTCCATTCAGGAGCCTTTGGGAGTGGCTACTGCCAGCTGAGCCAGCAAATGAGTGTGAGCCCAAAGTTTGAGGATTGGGCCCTAAGTCACATGACCAAGCTGAACAGGGTTTAGTAGGTGGTATAAGTTTTTCCTTGCCACATCCTGCACCCACCATTTTCCTGGAATGGTTTAAATTTCACCGGCTGAGCCCCAGCTGAACCAAGGTGAGGGACTTAACACCGGTGTATCTCCAGTTCAGCTGGGATGAGGAACTTATCCTGGCCTGGCCGTGGCTGTTTCCTGACTCCTAACAGAGTAGAGCAGAGGGAGCTGTCTCAGTTGGTCTACAGGTGAGGACATAAAAGCATGCCAGCTGTCAGAGAGTGAGCGAACAGAGTGAGTTAACAGGGAGAGCAAACAGGAGTTTGACAAAGAAGCTGTAGCGAGGAAAGGAAAAAGGCCAAGAGGGCTCTGAAGCCGTGTGCTCTGAAGGGCTCCATAGCAGCTTGATTGGAAAGGGTGTGGCCTGATAGCTATTGGCTTAAGGGTGTGACCTGAGAACTGCTGAGGGCAACAAGCAGCAGCTGTGTGTACTGGGACTCTCATTCTGCTTCCTGACTCCTAACAGAGCAGAGTGAACAGGGAGAGTAAGCAGGAGTTTGACAAAGGAGTTCGACAGGGGAGTTTGACATGGGAGGTCCCTAATAAATAAATAAATTACTAATTCTCTTTGTACAGCGCAGCACATACCAGTGGGACTCTCAAGTTTACCCTGAAGTAGGCCAGGAAAAAGCACAGGCCACTCCAAAACAAGTAGAAAGAAACAAAAGGTAGATGGGAGAATGAATGGGAAGGATGCTCCAGTGGTTGTTTATTTTCTTGCCTGAAAACAACATGGCGTACACGTGCAACAAGTGCAAGCTTGTGGCACTGTTGGAAGAAAAGGTGAGAGGCCTGGAATGGTGGGTGGCCACACTGAGGACTATAAAAGAAGATGAAGAGTTCTTGGACAGAACGCTGGAACAATAGCAGCAAAGAGACGTGGAGGTGGAGGAGCAACAGCATGTGGTAGCAGAAGGAGACTGCTTTGGAGAGGAATAACGAAGTGGAGGAAACTCCGTGGGAAAGTGTGACAGGAACAGAATAGCTAGAAGACACCCTTCACCAGTGGAACTATGGAACCGCTTTCAACCACTCGAGGATGAGACTGGAGAACAGCCTGTGGTGGAAGAATTACAGGAGACCCCATGCGACAAAGAGCAAGAGGGTGAAGCTCAATCAAGCAGGGCCAATGAAACCTCGCCCTACAACAAGAAGAGTACTGGTAATGGGAGACTCCCTACTGCATGGGATCGAAACCCAAGTATGCCGAGAAGATCTGTGGACTCGCCAGGTATGCTGTCTACCAGGAGGACGGATTAGATATGTGACGGAAGGGTTGCCATCACTCATAAAGCTGACTGACAGTTATCCACCGACAGGTATCCCTTTTTCCTCATCCATGTAGGAACAAATGATACTGCCAAATGGAGTGATGAAGAAATCACATCAGACTATGAAGCGCTCGGAAGGAAACTCAAGGACTTTGGGGCCCAGATAATTTTTCATCCATCCTTCCAGTACTTAGAAGAGGAGTACAAGGGGGAAGGAAAATACTCCGTGTGAATGAATGGCTATGAAGGTGGTGCCGACATGAGAGATTTGGATTCTGGGACCACAGGCTATGCTTCCTGGAAGATGGACTGCTGGCAAGTGATGGGTTGCATCTCACAAGGACTGGGAAGAATGTGTTTGGCCACAGCATGAAGAAGTTCATCAGGAGGGCTTAAGCTGAATCCTAAGGGGGAGGAAGACGTAAACTTGGTGGTAACGACTGATGAAGACTTGTGCACAGTAATGGGAACAGAGAGATCAGCTCTAACAGGGCCCAGTAACAGTCCTCAGAAAAAAGTTGTAAGGAAGCCAAGCCATAAATCACATGGTCTTCAATGTCTGTATACTAATGCGTAGAGCATGGGAAACAAGCAAGACGAACTTGAACTCTTAATACAGGAGGGCAATTACGATTTGATAGGTATAACTGAAACTTGGTGGGATGACTCCCATGACTAGAATACAGCAATTGAAGGATATAACTTGTTCAAAAAGAACAGAAGGAATAAAAAGGGAGGCGGAGTCACGCTATATGTTAAAAATATATATCCCTGCACACAAATACAGGAAGATGAGCTTGGTAGCTCCACCGAGAGTATCTGGATTCAAATTAATGGGGCGAGTAATAAAAGGAATGTGGTGCTTGGAGTCTACTACCGACCACCCAATCAAGGAGAAGACGAGAATGTAACTTTTGAAAAGCAAACTGCCAACGTTTCAAGGAGTCATGATGTAGTAGTAATGGGGGATTTCAATTATCCCGATATCTGTTGGGAGACAAATTCTGCCAAACATGGCCCCTCCAAGAAATTTCTGACTTGTGTTGGAGATAACTTTCTCCTACAGAAAGTGGAGGAAGCAACCAAGAGGATCAGCTTTCCTGGACTTGATTCTAACCATAGAGAGATTTCGTGGATGAAGTGGCAGTTATGGGAACTCTGGGGGAAAGTGACCACACCATACTTGAATTCTTGATTTTAACAGAAGCAACAGCTGAGAGTAGTCATACGCGCACCCTGGACTTCAGGAAAGCTGATTTCAATAAACTCAGAACAATCGTAAGTATGGTTCCATGGCAAGCCACCCTAATGAGAAAAGGAGTCCAAGATGGGTGGGAGTTTCTAAAAAAGGAAATTCTAAAAGTGCAATGGCAAGTAATTCCAACAAGGAAAAAAGGGGGGAAACAGCAGAAGAAGCCAATGTGGCTTCACAAAAAGCTTAGAGATGACCTGAAAACAAAAAAGGGCACATACAGAAAGTGGAAAGAAGGCCAGGCCACAAAAGAAGAGTACAGGCAGGTATCACGGAATTGCAGGGATGGTGTCAGGAAGGCTAAAGCTGAGAATGAGCTGAGGTTAGCAAGGGATGCTAAAAGCAACAAAAAAGCTTTCTTCAGGTATGTCCACAGTAAAAGACAAAATAAAAGAAATAGTGGCACAGCCACTCAATAAGGATGGCAAAATGATAACAGATGACAAAGAAAAGGCAGAAGTGCTCAATTCCTACTTTGACTCAGTCTTCTCCCAAAAAAGGGTCTATGACCTTCCCGGGAAACATGAAGTAGAAGGGGCAGGACTGGAGCTTGACCTTGACAGACAAATGGTCAAGGAATACCTAATCACTTTGAATGAGTTCAGATCGGCATGGCCCGATAAACTGCATCCTACAGTATTGAAGGAACTGGCTGAAGAACTCTCAGAACCGCTGTCTATTATCTTTGCGAAATCATGGAGGACTGGTGAAGTGCCAGATGACTGGAGGAGAGCTAATGTTGTCCCTATCTTCAAAAAGGGCAAAAAGGAGGAACTGGGAAATTACAGACCAGTCAGCCTAACATCAATCCCTGGAAAAACTCTGGAGCAGATTATAAAGCAGTCAATCTGTAAGCACCGTGAAAACAATGCAGTGATTACTAGGAGCCAACACGGATTTATGAAGAACAACTCCTGCCAAACTAATCTTATCTCATTTTTTGATCGGGTAACCTCCCTTGTAAACTGTGGGAATGATGTGGACATAATATATCTCAACTTCAGCAAAGCTTTTGACAAAGTGCCCCATGATATTCTGATTAGCAAACTAGCTAAATGTGGGCTGGATGGAACAACTATCAGGTGGATCCACAGTTGGCTCCAGAATCGTACTCAAAGAGTGCTTATAAATGCTTCCTTCTCAAACTGGACGGAAGTAACGAGTGGGGTACCACAGGGCTCGGTCCTGGGCCCAGTGCTCTTTAACATTTTTATTAACGGCTTGGATGAGGAGGTACAGGGCAACAAGGATGATTTGGGGACTAGAAACCAAACCCTATGAGGAGAGACGGAAAGAAGTGGGCATGTTTAGCCTGGAGAAGAGAAGACTGAGGGAAGATAGGATAGCACTCTTCAAGTACATGAAAGGTTGTCACATAGAGGAGGGCCGGGATCTCTTCTCAATCATCCAAGTGCAGGACACGGAATAATGGGCTCAAGTTGCAGGAAGCCAGATTTCGACTGGACATAAGGAAAAACTTCCTAACTGTTAGAACCATACGACAATGGAACCAATTACCTAGAGAAGTAGTGGGCTCTCCGACACTGAAGACATTTAAGAGACAGCTGGACAGCCATCTGTCGGGAATGCTTTGATTTGGATTCCTGCATTGATCAGGGGGTTGGGCTTGATGGCCTCATAGGCCCCTTCCAACTCTACTATTCTATGATTCTATGGCTCAGTCGGGAAAGCCCAGGACCTGCCAAATCCAAACCCACTCATCCAGTGAATTTTGGATTTGGATTGCACTAAACTGTCTGCATCTGTTTAGGTCAAAGGTCCATATTACTGTACAAGCTTACTAGCAATAACTCTTACTTGAAGATATTGCAAAAACATACTTATATTAATAGTGTATGCTGTATGTTGCCTTGCTGTCTTTCTATGAAAATGCAGTCTATAAATACTTCAATAAATAAATACATAAATAAATAGTTCTATGTCCTTCAATGTTATGAATAATCTTCATATAGATTTTTATTACTCCATAGATTTTTAATCTGATCTACCTCAAATGGGCACCATAAAGAAACATGTCTAAGCAGATGGATCAAAGTAAACTGATTACAGAAAACTAACGTGTACAGTGACAATCCAGAGCTAAATTTAACCTTTATAGTATATAGCCGGTATACTTTCAACTCTCTCTCCAAGTATAGAATCTGCTTTAAATTAAAAAAAAATTCAAAGAACTAAAGAAGTTTTCAATTCATCTTGCTCTGAACTTGTGAACTTACAGTATCTAACAACAACCAATGCTCTATCAGTACTAATTTATAAGCATCACAATATAAACCTAGGATATCCTATGTGGAGCCTGTAGGCACAACAGCATCCTTCCAATTTTTATTTCAAAATCAATTTAGCTTTTTGTCCAATTGGAGGGGTTGCCTGATATTTTGGGTGCGTATGTGTGTTCTTTGACTTATTTGTTTTGGGATGTGTGCAAGTGTGTGGAACGCTTGAGAAAGTTCTAAGCATCACCAGGTTTTCTTCTGTGAAATGGGAATTTTGTGATGCCCGAGAAGGTTTTACATTTCCAGACATGCTCCTAGGACCAAAAAAGGTTGGGAAACCCTCAATACCAATTAATATCTGGTAACACAGCTCCCTGATGTAATTTAGATCTTAATAACACTTTTCGTGCAACTCTTGGGAGGTTACCTTTCAATAGAGAAGGGCCACAGCTCAGTGATAAGAGAATTTCAAGGTAGGGCTGGGAATGTCCCGTCTGAAACCCCGGAGAGCACTGCCAATCAGTGTGGACAATACTGAACTAGAAGCACCAATGGTCTGACTCAGTATAAGGTAACTTCTAGTATCACAAGATGAATTTTAAAGTTCTGTCAAAATAATTAAATCATGCTTTAATGATATATTCTGAAAGATATATAATATTTTAGGTAGTAAAAATATTTATCAAAGCTATTTTACCTGAAATAAAAGAATCCAAGTCTTTCATTTTTACAGTAATGTCTGATGATTTTCTTGAACTATTTAATTCATATTTTTAAGGTAAATGTTAGTTTAATTAATTGTCTGTTTTTATCAACAATAGTGTATTTTTCTCAATGCTATTGTTAATTTCTCAATTAATACCAAACCACTCTGATTTAGTATGACTGATCTTGTAGCCAGAAATCATGCCATAATTAGACAAAATCTGGGTAACAGCTACTTTATCTTTATAAATACATATTTCCCTTTCTTGGTTCCATATTTGAATCTCAAGGACATGTCAGTTTGATCTAATTGATAAAGCTAAATGTTCTATAGCTAAAGGAAAAGTGGAGAAAAGAAAAGACATACTTGCTGGGTTGGGTGCCTCTTTTAAGCTGAAGAGGTTTTGAAGTTGTACAATTAGCTATTATCCTTATAACTGGAGGTTTATACATTATAGTTTCACCCATCTAATAAAATATTTCCCTAAGTTAAGCTTCTAAGCCTTTCCATAAATTTAACTACTCTGTGTGGTCAAACACCTTTCCATTCTCGAGGAACAGAAAAGCTCCTTTCGGTTTGCTTTTTTTACAATGTACTTTATCAATCTTTTAATTTATTTTATCATTTTAAAAATAGTTTATCAGTCTTAAAATATTTGTATGCATCTTACAATCAGGTATGGACCCATTTGGTTTATATATTTATTATTAAACTAAGACGATAATCCTAACTCCCAATCCATGTTGCTGAAGGGAGCTTAGATACAGTGGACATTCCTGTCTACTGGCTTCTACAAGCAGGGAGGCAACAAAATCATTTTTTTTAGCTTCTCAGAGAAATTCCATATGAATTATAGTAAAGCATAAACAGAGACAGTCACTGGTTGAATTTCAATTCCTGACATTTTTGAAACCAAACCACAAGACACCTCCCCAAATCCCAAATCTATTGTTGAAAAAGATTTATTTGGGCTAGAATAAAATGTGTAATATTAGGGTGTTGTTTTTTTAAAAAAAACATTATATATCTCCCTTCAATATCTCCTATTTCCTCTCATGCTACCAAGAATTTAGTATGTAGGACAATAACATATTGTTTAACCAGAGTAGCATAAAGGACATCCCTCTGTACAAAGGGTGATATCCAACTAAATTATACCACAAATAGACCCACTGAAAGCAATGGACTTAAATCCATTTATTTCAATGGGTCTTCTCTGAGTATGACTAACTTTGGGTACTGCCCAGGCATTTTAAATAATGATCCTGTGCTTTATATGCATTTCTCACAAATACGTAAGTCTGCATTTCCTTTCCTTAATGCATTTCAAAATTATTTTTATTGTTGAATTCAACCACTTAACATATTCTCCTATCTTGGTTTCATAAATCTTAACCTTCTCAATAATATTATTCAGTTTCTGTTCCAGTTTAACATGTCTTAATTCTCCCTATCTCCTCCCTCATTCTTGCATTTTTATTCAGTTTTTCCTCTATCATTTTTTAAATACTCTATCCTCTATTTTCTAGGAACCCTATTTATTCAGTAAATAGTTATTTTTTCCTGGTTAAAACACTAGACTGTTTTTCATTCATGTGCTTGACAACAACAAATACCAAAATATAATTAAATGACATAATTAATTTACAATGGAATATAGTCATTCAGCTTATTCTTTCATTTATTCCTTAAGACTCAGTTCTATGCACATTTAATTGGGAAGGGTAAGTCTCAATGAAATCAAATGCACTTGTTTCTCAGTAGGATTCCATAGAATTCATAGGATTCCATCGTAAGTTAACAATAAAAAGTCAATGTGCACTTAACCAATTTCTTTTAAACAGTTAATCACAATTAAAATAATAATTTACAGATAAGTTGCATAAAAACAATCAGTTCATTAATTCCATAAAAAGTCCATTTGATTCCTACAGTTCATTACTCGCCAAATAAGACAATTTGTGTTTTCCCCAATCTTCACTGGTCCCAGTACATTCCATTTTAATCACATATATTTTCCCAGTATCTACTGTCCTCCAGTCTCTTATCAAAATTCAAACAAAGCTGTGGTCATTTTGTTCCATTTATTCTACTGTATGCGTAGCTCTCAAGACAAGACAAAATGATTGGGTGAGATCCAATGTACTGTGAGCAAACATCAGCTTACACAACAAGCTTTTTCTTCATGTATCCCCAAAACTGTTCTATAAGGTTGGAGGATTCTCCAGAGCAAATTTTGGGTGTGCACAGAGGGCTTCAGGAGGGAAAAGAGAAGCCAGAAATTCCATTGAGCAAGGAGTTGGACATCAATGGATGTTGCCCATTAATTCCAAAATAAGACCATTTGTTTCTTTCTCAATTTCAAGTTGTTCAGCAGTTCCAATTCATTTCATCATTTAAATCAATGATAATATGCCAGTTGTTACAGTCTTCCAATCTCATATCAAAGTTCATGCAAAGCTGTAATCATTCTGTTCCATCCATCCAGTTTTTTTCTCAGTTTGCAGCACAAGATAGCCCAAGGTAAAATCAAGAAGAAGAAACATGCGTATTTTATCCCAATACAGGGTTGTTCCCTAATGCTGGCTTTGCGCTAACAGAAGCAATTCCACAGGACAGGCACCTGATTTTTGCCAATCCCTCCTACCCAGTGCAGCCCCCTGTGCCAACCAAAAGCTTCTCCTGAGGCTTAGGGGACCCTTTGGACACAGCATAGAGGGCTATAATTGGAAGGTGAAAAAGAGGTATCTCGCCTTGTGCCTGCCAAGGCACTTCTGCTAGTGCAAAGCCACCATTGGATACAACCTATAATATGTGATATTTATGACATTCATCCAATTCTTGTGAGAATTCAGTCTATGCAATTTTTAAAGTCACCAGAGTCAGTTCATTTAAAGTATTTTCCCCTCTTTTCTCCTTCTCCTTTCAGAAAAAAATGTTTTATTTCAGTCTATCCATTCATTCAGTGCTTTACACTAACTGTCATCAACTGGAAACAATCTTCAACTGAAGAAATAAAGTGTTAAAAACTCCACAGATTACAAAGATGAGAATTTTTTTTCTATCCCTCACAAGTTTCTCCCATCAACACAAAGAAAGTGGGCAGTGTCTTTTCCACATCTGACTCCAAGTATGAAGGCAAGGACAACAACACCTCTGCTGTTGTACTTTGCCACTCACTGAAGGGGTAGCCTCTGGCTGCTGCTATGCTTGATGCTGTGATGGGGGTAGAAAGGGACCCCCCACACACACCTGGTGTGCCCTGTCTCTAGTTCCTTCAATGTCACCGGAGTAGAGAGAGGTTCTGTAGCTGCTGAAGGGTATGGAATGAGACTTCTTGTAACTATCTATGCTTTATTTGGATTCCTGCATTGAGCAAAGGGTTGGACTAGATGGCCTTGTAAGGACCTTCCAACTCTACTATTCTATGATTCTACCTCACTCCCAGCAAACCCTGAGGACTTGTCAATAAGCCCACTAACTGGCTTACTGACTGATAACTGATTTCAGTGGGCTTAAGTGTGTTTAGTTCCCCATTGGATTCTGGCCAAAACATTTACAGCTGGAAATCATTTTTTTACATGCCTGGGGAAGGATGGTTTGTTTTTTCTTCATGTGGCTACATAAAAAATAATACAGGGATTGATCTCTAAATTCACCAGCAAACTACAAGAAGGAGCTCTGGAAGCAGAAGGCAGAAACATGGCTGTTATGTGAGTGGATAGTCTGTGATGCTGAAATTCAAGCTGTCTTTTAAAATGAGTGTGTTTTATTCAACAAAAGGAGAAGAAAAAACCCAGGTTAGTAATGAGTACATGTAAAACAGTTTGGGGCAGTCACAATCTCTCAACCTAATCTACCTCACAGGGTTGTTGTGAGGATTAAACCAAGAGGGGGAGAAAGAACCATGTTTGCATGCTACCTTGAGCTCTTTGGAGGAAAAGTGGGATATAAATGTAATAATAATAACAATGACAGCAATAATAAACATATAATGAAAAATTAAATTGTAATCTAAATCACCATTACCCAAATTCTGTCACAGTAAAGACACATAGAGGGCTAGAAGAGGAACCAACTCTTTCTTCCCAGCACCCAAAAAAGTCTTTCAGCATCCCCTTTAAAGCACCCCTGCTCAAAATGAATAGAGAAAAATCTTTCAAATCCCACAATCCCCAGTAATTATACTAGCTCCTCCTAATTATACATTTCAATCAAAGACAATAAATTCTGTAGAAAATACTCAATGTACCTTTCCTACCTGTTATTAAAATTAGTGCAGTAAGTAAGATTTCTACAGCCCAGCTGACAAGGTTCACGTACATCTGCTAAACAGGTCAACATGGAAACTTCAACTGGGTTATACTCACAAAAGCGATCAAATTCTTGCCAGCTCTGTGTATTGCCCCAGCTGCTGCTATAAAGTTTAGTGCATAAATCTCTAAGGAAAAAAACATGCAAGAGGGGAAAAAAGAAAATGAAATCTTTGTAAATTTGGGTAAGAATGCTTATGATACAACTCGTAAGATTTATTGCTCACAAGGTTTTCCCATGTTGTGGAAAACATCTGCAGGTTACAGAATACATGAAGGAATGTATGGAATCTTTGAAGCACACAATGTGTGAGGGAGGGTGTTCATGCCCAGAATGTGAAGGGTTTCGAGCAGTGGTTCCAAATCTGGGGGTCAAGATCCCCAGGGGGGCGGCGGAGTCGCAAAATCATCCCAGGAGGGTCGTAAAGAGCCAAGAGAAGAATTATTTATGAATTAAAAAAAATAATTAATGGCTGCTCTGTGCACCACCAACTTGCGAGCCTCCACTGCATGTGCACGCAGTTGGCCCTGGAGGAGAGCAGGGCTCTTACAGCTGTGTGGCAGGCAGAAATTAAACAGAAATTAAATTAAGCCTTTTCAAGAATGGAAACATAACTATGGGGAAAGCTTTACCTGTTGACGTTCTGTTTGTTAGACATATTATTATTATTGTCATATGGAGCTTCCTGAGCCAAGTGCTGAAGAGGAGGCATCATTGCATACATGTGGAACACTTAAAGCCAGAGTCCAAATACCTTGGCATCAACCAGGCTCTATTCATTACTCTAGTGGTTTACTTTTGTCGCCTTCCTTCCATTTCCTTCCAAATTTGTTTGTATTGCTGTAACCTGCCCTGGAACCTTCTGGTGAAGGGCAGGTAATAAATATTATCATTGTATTTCTTTGTGATGAATAAAAAGTGACATTATTTAATGCTTCATTATATATTTTTTCAATGAACAGAGACTAAAATTACAACAATTAACATGTGGGAGTTGCAAAAAAATTTGAGGTTATAAAGGGGGTTACATATTCACAAAGACTGGGAACCACTGGTTTTGGGGTATAGTGATGGGAGAAAGGCTGCCTGCAATCTCATGCACATTTACATGCGGTTTAAGTTTCAGGGAACACAGAGGGCCTCACATCTGAGTAAGTATACTTAGAATCATACTGTTTTCTTGTTATACCAGGCTATATATAAATGAATCCTGTTACAAGATTGATCAGGGGAGGGGAACCAGATCCGTCTTATTATGAATGCTGTTTCTTACTGGGTGTTTTTTCAGGAAGGCAGGAAACACTAACTTAAGCTGAAAGCCCTCTTTTCCTGTTGGAGTCTGAGTTCCATTCTGAGGTGTGCTAGGTAAGAACTTAGATGCACAGAAACAGAACAGGAGAAAAAGAAACCAAATGGAGAAAATATAACAGTCAAGGAGAAATGCAGCCAATCTTAAGCAGGCACTGGCCAAATTGAATGTCAGGCCTGAGATGACAATGTGAAGATGCAGTACACTGAAAAACTAGAAGAGGTCGGTAGTCACTGCTAAAGTGTGACCTTGGAGACATCCGGACACCCAAGGAGAAACAATTGTCATGGTCAGGCCGATGTCACCTCCTCTGTTGAGTGTTGGATGTCTCCAAGTGGGATATATTGCAGCTAGAAATGCCACACCTTGTGAGAATGTGAGATGGATGTTTATTTATAAAAAAATGATGCGTTACAGTACCCACCTCCCAAAAGCTGCCTCTGAGGAAGCATGTGGATCTATTTTGTAGTGTAGTAAAAAGGTGTTAGGTGTGGATCACATGCCTACCCAGCATATTTCATTTATGGGGACATTTGTAGGAAAAGCTGTTGAATTGACTGTGGCCTGGCCAAAGTAGGAAGATGCAGTGCCTCCTATGCCACAAGCCTTGATCCACCTGCAAAGGGTAGAATTAGAAACATTTTTGTTTACTCAGGTGAACTGAGACAAAGAGAGCACTTGTCTGAATGTGTGAGTTCTGCTGATCTGTATTTTGAGGCCTTATGGCTATCCAAAGAGTACCAGGAACATCCAGTTGAGTTAACGGTTTGGGACAGAAAGATGAGAGGATTAACTCCTGTTATCTGTGAATAGCACAACTGACCTTCAAAAGAATGACCTGGACTCAAAATAATTCTGTGCTGGTGGATGATGCAGAGGTGATCTGCTATGGACAAGGTGTTGAGTTGCAAGACTCAGTGGGCTTAAAAAGATATGATCCTGAAGGAGACTTATTTTAGCGGCTGAAATGGCAGTCTCTGAAGGGCCTGTAACACTTTATAGACTTCAGAAAGGGAACCTTCAGCATGACTGAGGAAACCTTTTAAGCAGATGATGGTACCCCAATGGCCTGCCATTGGGTCTAGAGAGGACTGATAAGATGCCACTGCTTTTGTTGTAAGTGTGTTGGGTCTTAACCCCAAGAGGAAACCAGCTTGCAAAAATATAAGTTGGTTAATGCTTGCCTTGGCAAGACTGTAAAATGTATGTATGCACCAGTGAAGGAAGATGGCTGAGGTAGATTGGTGAATTCTGAGAACTGATGGCCTTTTGGAGGCCAGAAAAGTGGTGACTATCTCCTTAAGCGATCCTGTCTTGTGTAGAAGGAGGCATTCAGTTTCATTCAGGTGTTGGAGGGTCCTTTGGGACAGAAAGTTGTATGAGATTGGGAGATGCTACAGAGGAGACTTTATCAAAATGTGACCGAAAAAGGCTAGTGAACCCTGCAAAACTTCCCTTCTAGGGTCGATTCTATGGCAACAATTTAGAAGAGATTGTTGCCTGAACAAACACCTGTTTCTCTCTGGCGTGTGAGATCAGGGACAGAAGAAACTTATTGGGTAATGTTCTATAATGCAACCATTGCTTACTGTGTTCAGGGCTCAGCTGTCTGATGTCATGTGCTCCTGGGCCACAAAGACACTGTCAAGCCTCTCCCACCAACTCAGGAGAGCATGGTGTCAAAACTGCTGCTGCCTGCCCCCCCCCCAGCATTTCCGAAGAACTCAAGTTGATGGGAAAGTGAGGCTTGCTTGAAGGTCTGCTACTCCTGAAATCTCTATCGTGTGAGGAGGAGCAGTTGGTCCAAAAGGACTGGCATGGAGGGAACATACATCATGTTTTGTGCCAGTCTTCCTATCTGGATGCAGATTATACAGCTTTACAGTAGTTTCACCAACATGTCCTTCAAGAAATTTTCTCTGAATACCTAGAATCAGAAAAAGGAACAGAAGCAAGATTAAATCTAGATGCAGAATCAACTCCCCAGCACTTCAGCCAGAGACTCCTGGCCACAACGTCCACTGCAATAGCCTTGGCTACGAACTGGGTAGCATCTGCAGTGGCATCTGCAAAGAATGCTGTGATTCTGAAGATTTCATGTAGAGTCTTGCACATCCTCACCAGATGGTCACCCTGTTCAAGATGGTTGAGAAGATAATCAACGCAGAGCAGGTTGCCCTAACAAAGACATACCAAGCAGGACGTTCTCATGGCCAAGGCAAATGCTTCATGGGTGTGTTTGAGTGCCAGCTTAGAGCAGTGTTGTGCCGCATCCTTCCACATCTTTAAAAAGGAGGTATCGAGAAACCAGAGAAGTAATGGCTGATAGCTTAAGTTGATCTGCTACTGTAGGATATACAATGTATTAGAATAATTTATGATTTTCTTGCTCTGTAATGGGACGTCCCAGTTTGATTTTACCAAGCATTTGCAGAAGGCTTGGATTCTGGAAGACCATGCCCCCTTTGCAAATTGTCTGTACCAGCGGAGCAAAGTCTAAAACAGCCATAGCTTTACACAATAAAAAATTTAAAAAATCAACTTCATTAAACAGACTCATCTATCTCAGTTACTTCACTTTATTCACTTTCCTCAGGAACTGGATGGGGAGAAAGTGGACCCCTCGGGGCTGAATAGCGATCTTTATGAGAGGACCCCAGTTGAAGATACTGAATGATTTTTTCCCCTATTAAATATAAAGACCCTGGCCATAGCGTGAGGATCTGGGGACTTGTATCCCTTCTCAGAGGAGTGTTGCTAGGTACTAAGTGGATGTTTGGCTCTGGGCTGCACCCCATGAAGCACTCCCTCCCTGGAGGGAAAGCCTAAAGGGAGCAGGGTCAAACAAACCTAGGCATGGAATGTTTATGTTGAGGTGTTGGCTGTAATATCTCCCAGCAGACCTCCTTTATCTGTTTGATAAATTCGCTTTGCAGTAAAAACACTGGGAATGGGGAATCAGCATCAGATTTTTGGAGAAGAGGTTCAGGTACAGAATGTACCTTATACTAAAGAGCTATTTCCACATGCCGCTCCTCCTCCTCCGAGAATTTGTTCTCTTCTCCATGCTGCTTGGTTGCAGCAATCACAGTGCTGTGCACCTTCTGGTAGCCTCTGGCAGAATAAGGGGACTTTAGGTTGCAGGTCTTCTCATAAGCCCTTCAGTCTTCCACATCCTATAAGGGTGGCTGCACAGTGGTAGGTTGACTTGGTCCATGGTTGCAGCTACCCATCCTGAAGCACTTCAAGCATTCCCTGGTGGATGATTGGGCTTCCCTTGACAAGAGTCGGCAAAGTGGCTAAAGCTGCAGCTACAAAAGTCCTGCTGTGCACTGTTGAGAACTCCGGACACCTCCACGTGCCACACAGAGGCATTGGTCAGTGAACTTGTTCACTTTCATGTTGGAGCCACAGCAATTAATAGGAGGGGAAGAGAAGAAAGTTCCAAATAGGGGGAAAAAGGGTGAGAAAATGACTGGGGGGTGGAGAGACTCATTTTTTAAGAAACAATAGAAAAATAATGGGAGAGACTACAATAAAGAACAAAGCATGAGAAAGGACACAGGATGATGAGGATCGATAAAGGCTTAAGAACGGAGACAGAGAAACTTGGGAGAGAGGTAATTAAGTGGGTTCACTCTAAGAAAAGGCAAGAAACTAACTTAGGGTTCAACATGATGAGAGGACCTACAACTTCCTTTGATGCCACTGGGTTTCTGGCCTTCCCGAGTCATAAGAGGAGTTGAATCCCACTTAGAGTCATCAGACACCCAAGAGAGAAGATTTTTCTTGGCAAGAGCCTGTAGAAGCTGGAAAGAGAGCAAAATATACTGACCTACATGTGGAAGTATTTGCTTTGGAACAGCAGTGTAATTTAGCACCATCCACGCCTGTTGAAGGTGGAGGGTGCAGAGTGACTCCAGGATGAACAGTTCTTGAGCTCTCAAGGAAGCATTGCCATAGAGGATCCTGTGGCAGAGGCATTGTTTTACAGCTTTCAATAAGTCCATCCACAATTTCAAGTTCTGTTTTCATTGACATCAGAATCCTTTTACAAGCTGTTTGGCAGGCATAATCTTCTGCTCTATCACAGCAGTATAAACCTAAATAACAAAGTAGAAAGAAATACTGTTACCTGTTACGTTGTTGTGTTTATGCAACAATGTCAAAACATTATTACATTAAAACTTAATAAAATGCAATACAATTAATACAAAAGAAAGGAATCCATGAAGTTGTCTTACACAGCATACCACAGGTCTAGTTCAGCACTGTTTACATCCGTGCAGCACCTCCTGGTGGTTTCAGGCATGGGTCTTCCCCAGTCCTACCTGGATATATCAGGAACTGCACTTGGGATCTTTTGTATGTAAAGCATGTGCTCTATCACTGAGCAATAGCCCTTCCCCATGGGACAAGCGTAACTAACCCTTTCAGCCACTCCATCAAGGGCAACATGCCAGAGGTGGGTGTGTTCAATGTATACATGCTTTTGTGTGCACACTGAATTTACATACGGATACCACGCACACAAAACAACACACTCAATAGACATGTAGATAGGTAGCACTCTCCCTTTCTCTTACTCACACATGCATGCAGCCATATACTCATACACTCACAACTACATGGAGAAGGAGACAGACACACACAATCAAGAGAAGTGCTGAGGTGCCGTTTACTTTTATAGAGATAGCTTTATCTGTGGTGCTCACCACTTAGACCGGAGATGTAAGATGTAAAGCTGCTCTTTAGAAATGATCTCTACAGAACAGACAGTAGGATTTTACCTACAGAAAACAGATTGCTCTCTAAAGAACAGTAGTGCACTTTATCTCCCAATTAAATGATGGCTTGAGAGATTCTGCGGGTTGCCAATGCTGCCACAGGAGAAATGTTATTCAATTCCTTAAATTTTGAAAGCAAATTTATAGAAATACGCAATCCAATATATGAACAGGAAAAAATGCTTACACTATAGATACATCCTTGTGTATTTCTACATATTAAGGGTGGGGTCCAACATAACACAATCAATGCAAGGATTGCTGCTTGCACAACAAAGTGTTCTGCCCCTCCTCCTGCATGCCCCTTAAATCCCCCAACCCTCTGGAGCAGATCTGGGGAGGGCGTGGGGCATGCACGTGGGCAGAGGAGGGGGAAGTCTCACTGCATAAACAGAAACCTTTGCACTGACGGAATTCGTTAGTAGAATACCACCGAAGGTGTTGAAATTTTGCCGCCAAACTCACTTTCCTTATACTTACTATCTGTTGAATTTCTCATTGGATAGGACTGTGTGTAGTTATTCACACAATGAATTAATGGTGGGCTTACAGAGGCACAGTAACTTTCAACAGCTTTGATTTGGGAAGGGCCCGGAGAAGAATCTGTTCGAAAGATTGCTTGGCAATACTCCCGGCAGTTTGTGTGATGACCAGCATAACTGCAACAAACTGATCCCACTAGAGGAGGAAGACATAAGCAGGAAAATGCATCACAGATAATTATAAGTGGTGAGAGAAACACAGAAATATGTTTTTATTCTATAGCAGAGATAGAGAACAGTATCTAGTCAGTGGGATGGATGGGCCAAATTTGACAGGTGGGGGGCTCTCCTCTGTGTGACAACCTTTCATGTACTTGAACAGTGCTATCGTATTTCCCCTCAGTCTTCTCTTCTCCAGGCTAAACATGCCCAGTTCTTTCAGTCTCTCCTCATAGGGCTTGGTTTCCTGTCCCGTGATCATCCTTGTTGCCCTCCTCTGAACCTGTTCCAGTTTGTCTGCATCCTTCTTGAAGTGCGGAGACCAGAACTGGATGCAGTATTCAAGATGAGGCCTAACCAGTGCTGAATAGAGGGGAACTAGTACTTCCACACGATTTGGAAACTATACTTCTGTTAATGCAGCCTAATATAGCATTGGCCTTTTTTGCAGCCACATCACACTGTTGACTCATATTCAGCTTGTGATCAACGACAATTAAGATCCTTCTCATGTCGTATGGCTGAGCCAAGTATCCCCCATCTTATAACTGTGCATTTGGTTTATTTGGTTTTGGTCTAAGGAGTCTATCTCCCTAGTCCAGTTCCTGATGGATATAAAAGATCTGTTGCAAACTCTTAAAATTATTATTATTGTTGTTTTAGTTAGTTACTTCTTTTAGTGTGGGTGGTGGTGGTTTTTCTTCTTGCCTTCTGCCTGCTATCTGCTCTGCTTTGCATGCTTTGCTTTGCTAAGCCCACAAGGCCTGATCTATTGTCTTGGATTGGTAACTATGAATTTTATTATAACCTAATATGCCAGGGAAATTAGAACTCACATTTTACAACTAGATAAGCTGGAGGAAGTTGGAAGATGACTACGTTAACAATTACTCTGATAGACTGCTTTGTCAGTGCTATTCATTAGTACATGCAATTAGTTTATACCGTGCAATTAATTATTTCATAGGCAATTTATTTTGCATTGCTTAAAGCTGCTTTACATTTCATCGTATCTAACTAGTTTTCTTTTCTTTTCATAAATTGCATGTTATATAATTTATTTTATTCTCTATAAGTTACGTTATTTTCTTTACATTTTATAATACCATTAAACTTTGCACATCAATAAACTGATCGATATGTTTCAGTCCAATCTTTAATCTGTGGTTATCACTGGTTATGCTTCACTGCCTGTCCATTAGTTTGCTGCTGAACAAATTCAAACTCTGACTCAAGGACCAAATTCATCTTGGTACTCTGTTCAGGACTTGGCATGTTATGCACTAGGCTTGATTTGTTCCTTAAAATAACAGAATATAAATACAATTGGTTGCAAACTTGCATTTGACCAAAAGGTTCCAAGTCCCATGCTAAGATTTTTACAGAAAACACATTACGTTTCTTCTCGGCATAACGTCAACCAACTCAAGCAGTTGTGAAATGCAATATATGTTATGCTATCTCCTTATAAAAATATGAACATACATCTCAAAAAACAGGCAATGAAATGATAAAAATAATATTTAAAACAATTCATACTTACTTTCATTTCTGTTAATGCAACTAAAAAGTGCATTCTAAAAACAAAAACAAAAAGTATCACCTTCAAATAACTGCTAGTAAAAATTGATGGCAAATCTGCTAAATCATTTGTTGATAAGCAATATAATGTAATTATACTGTATCTACTCAAACATTAAATTGTATAAAGAGTGAAAGTTCAGCACAATTAAGAAGCATGAAGAGTTCCTATTCTTTCCTTTTTTAAAAAGTCACCTGTGCTGGTCCCACACCTGATTTGGGGGGGGGAGTTCTGGGGAGATATTGCTGTCCTGGACAGCCAGAATCTGCATAGACAGAGTATATAACTGCGTTCTTAGAGCTATCACTTTTAAAAACCAGTGTTCAAGTTGGTTTGTTCTTCCTCCCCAGAGCCGGCCCTAGGATAAATAATGTCCTGGTTCTTTGGCACACACACACCTGCACTCAGCTTTACAGGGCTGCCCAGAGGATATGTGGGATCTGATGCAGGTATGATGTTGGAGGCCCTGCTGCTGCCCCCTACAAGGACCCATGCATGTGTGTACAAAGCTGGGGGGCACATATGAGAATTACTACAGGCATGGATTAGCCTGGGAGGACAGGTGTGCTTCATTTTTCTTGCATGGGGGTAAGGGAATAGGGATCGGGTTGTGCTTCTCCTGAGTATCTCTTTCAAATTCCAAACCCCTTCTGGCAGAGCTTCTTTCTGTTTCCTGGGGCTCAGTCTCACAGGTCTGCTGACTCTGGCCTGTTAGGTATGTCTGGTTTGTAAGGCTGGTTCTGTGGCAAGGAATTTTGGAGAAAACATCATGCCTGAATTAGGGTCTCTGAGAGGCCACGAGACTGTCAGTTCTCACAGCTGATCTCAGTTAATTAGGCAGTGAGCAAGAACACCTGCTTATCAGCTTGAGACGGGTACTTCAAGGCCACAGGCCTGGGCAGGTTAGAAAAGAGTACAACTGTTAGGTACAAAAGCTCCAGAAGATTTCATCAGCAGAAAGCCCCCTCCCCCCCCCCCGATTGGCTAATTAATTCCTGGTTGTTGCTGGGCTTTTCCCCATAAAAATAGAACCAAGACTCTAGGTCTTTGTTCCCTAATGTTACCTGATGTTGGGGGTTCCATCTGCTATCAGGGTATACATCTCTGGGGAGATGTGGAACCATGAAGTTACTCTGCTGGTTTACCTATATTGTGTGAGTATAGATTAGGCTAGACAGCTTTGCTATTTTTATCTGCGATTTGAATTCTCTGCCTTCTGTATTTTATATAGTCCTCAGGGGTGTTTGGTTTAAGGAATTATTTTGCTGCTAAATTTTTGCACTTATATTTTATTTTAATAAAGCTACCTCTTATTTACCACTACGTGTTTGTTTCAGGGGGAAATTGGCTCTAAATCCAGCCCCTTGGCCAATTAGCCACAGACTATAATATGTTTGGGTATTTTGCCTTAAGGTTCCAAGAGAAGGAGTGCATTTTTGGCTCTTGTCTTCTGGAATCCTTGGACTATTTCTGATACTTTGAGTTTTCCCTTGGCCCAGAGTGGGTGACCAGGTTTAAGGGGTGGTGGCAGTATACCTACCTTGCAGGGTTGTTGTTGGTTTACTCAGCCCTGGTAAGGGAGGCATAGGTTGTGCCTGGCTGGGATCAATTGCCCTGGGCTTGGGAATGGAGTCCCACTGAGAACTGGCAAGGTCTTGACATGGCCTACTGTTCACCTTCTCCACTACTAACTCGGAAAGGATTATTCCCCGAAGGCCTGGCCTCACACCATTCATATGGCTTTCCCTGTGGTAACTGCCACAGAAAATTACTCCCCAGTGACACCTTGCCTGGAAATCTTCCGTGGCATGCACTCACTCACTCCTTTAACTCTTTCCCCAGTGGGCCTGGAGTGCTTTCTGCGACAAGAACAGGCTGCCCACTCTGCCACAGAATTGTTCCATAAAGCCTTTCTTCTCTCATTACAACAAACTCTGGGGCTACTTGGTGTAGACTCCCATATACAGTATACAATACTTATACAGTGGGTTAGGTTCCAGACCTCTGCCAAAAAGTGAAAATTGCTGAAAAGTGGAAAATAGCCCATCCAGAAAGGAAGTGAGCGAAGCCTGCTGCTGCGCCAGCGTGATCAGCTGTAGTGCGGGGCACTTCAGGGACCAAACGCTGTCAGCTGGAGTGCAACGGCTGGAGCTCCCCGCACTCCAGCTGCAGCGCGGGGCACTCCAGCAGCCACGCTCCAGCTGACAGCGCTTGGCCCCTGAAGCTCCCGGCGCTCCAGCTGATCGATCAGTTGTAGCATGCTGCACTCCAGCTGACAGTGCTAAGCCTCTGAAGCTCCCCCTGCTCCAGCTGATTGATCAGCTGTAGTGCGGGGTGCTCCAGCCACAGCGCTCCAGCTGACAGCGCTTGGCCCCTGAAGCTCCCTGCGCTCCAGCTGATCGATCAGTTGTAGCACAGGGCGCTCTAGCGGCCATGCTGCAGCTCATAGCACTTGGCCCCTGAAGCTCCCCGCACTACACCTGATCAATCAGCTGTAGCGCAGGGTGCTCCAGCGGCCACGCTCCAGCTGACAGCGCTTGGCCCCTGAAGCTCCCAGAGCTCCAGCTGATCGTTCAGCTGTAGTGTGGGGTGCTCCAGCTGACAGTGCTTGGTCCCTGAAGCTCCCCACGCTACAGGTGATTGTGCGCTACAGCTGATCGTGTTGCCGCTCCTGGAGAAGGGACAGAGGACAGGGCTCACGCTGTATTAGCGGAACACCAAAAAGCGGGGCCCTACTGTAGTTGGGCTACAGGCCTAGCTAATAAGAAGGCCCCTCTCTTCTGGTCTCTCAAAGTTATATTTTACAACCAACCTCAACCACGAATTAGCATCTATTCTGTTTCATATACAACTAAAAGTAAAATATTTACTTCATTAATTATGGTCATGGAAAGGTTCCATTATATTACAGTTACATCATCAGTCATCTCACATTCTAATATACCATTTCCTCTTTTCATGAAAATTTTAAACAAAATACTAAGAATTCTGGTAAATGGCCTCCATTCCTCCCCCACCCCGGGCAGCCCAGCAGTTTTGCAGTGTTACCAAGTTGTATGGCTTCTGCAGGATTACAAAACATCAAAATGTAACAGACCCTGTTCCTCCCAGGCTTTCCCCCAGCAACACCTATGAAAAGGGCACAGAGCAAGCTACCTCTTATTTTCTGCTCTGATGCAGTGCACCCCTACTCCAGTTCTAGGATCTCAATGCAGCCTAATATAGCACTTGCCTTTTTTGCAGCCACATCACACTGTTGGCTCATATTCAGCTTGTGATCAACGACAATTCCAAGATCCTTCTCACATGTCGTACTGCTGAACCAAGTATCCCCCATCTTATAACTGTGCATTTGGTTTCTTTTTTCTAAGTGTAGAACTTTGCATTTATCCCTGTTGAATTTCATTCTGTTGTTTTCAGCCCATTGCTCCAGCCTACCAAGGTCCCTTTGAATTTTGTTTCTGTCTTCCACAGTATTAGCTATGCCCCCCAATTTTGTATCATCTGCAAATTTGATAAGCATGCTCTGTACCTCCTCATCCAAGTCGTTAATAAAAATGTTAAAGAGCACTGGGCCCAGGACCGAGCCCTGTGGTACCCCACTCGTTACTTCCGTCCAGTCTGAGAAGGAAGCATTTATAAGCACTCTTTGAGTACGATTCTGGAGCCAACTGTGGATCCACCTGATAGTTGTTCCATCCAGCCCACATTTAGCTAGCTTGCTAATCAGAATATCATGGGGCACTTTGTCAAAAGCTTTGCTGAAGTTGAGATATATTATGTCCACATCATTCCCACAGTTTACAAGGGAGGTTACCCAATCAAAAAATGAGATAAGATTAGTTTGGCAGGAGTTGTTCTTCATAAATCCGTGTTGGCTCCTAGTAATCACTGCATTGTTTTCACGGTGCTTACAGATTGACTGCTTTATAATCTGCTCCAGAGTTTTTCCAGGGATTGATGTTAGGCTGACTGGTCTGTAGTTCCCCAGTTCCTCCTTTTTGCCCTTTTTGAAGATAGGGACAACATTAGCTCTCCTCCAGTCATCCAGCACTTCATCAGTCCTCCACGATTTTGCAAATATAATAGACAGCGGTTCTGAGAGTTCTTCAGCCAGTTCCTTCAATACTCTAGGATGCAATTTATCGGGCCCTGCCGATTTGAACTCATTCAAAGTGATTAGGTATTCCTTGACCGTTTGTCTGTCAAGGTCAAGCTCCAGTCCTGCCCCTTCTACTTCATGTTTCCCGGGAAGGTCATAGACCCTTTTTTGGGAGAAGACTGAGTCAAAGTAGGAATTGAGCACTTCTGCCTTTTCTTTGTCATCTGTTATCATTTTGCCATCCTTATTGAGTGGCTGTGCCACTATTTCTTTTATTTTGTCTTTTACTATGGACATACCTGAAGAAAGCTTTTTTGTTGCTTTTAGCATCCCTTGCTAACCTCAGCTTATTCTCAGCTTTAGCCTTCCTGACACCATCCCTGCAATTCCGTGATACCTGCCTGTACTCTTCTTTTGTGGCCTGGCCTTCTTTCCACTTTCTGTATGTGCCCTTTTTTGTTTTCAGGTCATCTCTAAGCTTTTTGTGAAGCCACATTGGCTTCTTCTGCTGTTTCCCCCCTTTTCTCCACAGCATAATTTATCCAGGGCAACTCGGGATTTCATGGTCTCCATGACAACCATGGGACTGTCCCAAGATGCCATTAGCCCAACACATGTAGCAGGGTATACTCTAGACTTGGTTCTTGCAACTGGACATGGAGATGGTGATCTGAATGTGGGGGGCCTTACATCAGTCCTTCTGGTTGCTGACGTTTAGACTTACAGCGGCTTTTCCCCTCTGCAAGGGTGGGGGACCTATTAAGTTGGTCCACCCCCAGAGACTAATGGATCTGGATGGTTTCCAAAGGGCTCTGGGGAGTTTTCTGGCTGATAGGGCTGGCGCTCCTGTTGAAACCCTGGTTGAACTGTGGAATACAGAAATGACCCAGGCAGTTGACATGATTGCTCCTGAGCACCCTCTCCTGTGTAGAGCTCGTATGGCTCCATGGTATACCCCACAGCTGAGAGCCATGAAACAATATAGAAGGCTTGAGTGCAGATGGAGACAAACTTCTGGTGGATGCAATTACACACAGGTAAATGCCTATGGTAAGCTGTATTTAGGGGCAGTGAGAGCAGCAAAAAAACAATATTTTGCTGCCACTATTAAATCATCAATCTGCCACCCAGCAGAGTTCTTCAGAATTGTACGGGGGGCTATTACACGCTGGCCCCAAGGACCTGGTAGAACCATTTGAGGCCCACTGTAATGCATTTGCTAGGCACTTCCAGGATAAAATCTTTAGCATCCACCAGGACTTAGACTCCAGTGTTATTGCAGGTGAATCAAGTGAGGTATCCAGAGCAAAGCCTTGGCCCGATTTCTTGGATGAGTTTCAGTTGGTACAGCTTGAGGACATTGACAAGGTGCTTGGACAGGTTCGTGCAACCACTTCTGTGCTAGATCCTTGCCTTTCCTGGCTAATAAAAGCTAGCAGGGATGGAACAACCACTGGGCCAGGGAACTGATTAATGCCTCTCTGTGAAAGGGAGTGGTCCCTGGCCACCTGAAAGAGGCAGTAGTGAGACCACTCCTGAAAAGACCTCCCTGGACCCAGAAACTTTTAATAAATATAGGCCGGTGGCAAATGTTCCATTCCTAGGTAAGGTCCTTGAAGGAGTGGTTTCAGGCCAGCTCCAGACACCCTTGAATGAGACCAATTATCTGGATCCATTTCAGTTGGGTTTCTGGCCTAGTTTTGGCCCTGTATGATGGCCTCTGTCGGGAGAGAGACAGTGGGAGTGTAACTCTGTTGATTCTCCTTGATCTCTCAGTGGCTTTTGATACCATCAACCATGGTATCCTTCTGGGAAGACTGGCTCAGTTGGGAGTGGGAGGGACTGCATGGCAGTGATTCCGCTCCTACTTGACGGGTCATCTCCAGAAGGTGGTGCTTGGGGAACATTGCTCAGCACCCTGGACTCTCTAGTGTGGGGATCCGCAGGGGTCAGTTTTGTCCCCCATGCTGTTCAACATCTACATGAAACCACTGGGTGTGGTCATCTGGAGTTTGAGTGCATTGCCATCAGTATGCTGATGACAAGCAACTCTATTTCTCTTTTTCATCTTCTTCAGGTGAGGCTGTCAATGTGCTGAACCGGTGCCTAGCTGCAACAATGGACTGGATGAGGGCTAATAAACTGAGGCTCAATCCAGACAAGACTGAGATGCTGTTAGTAGATGGTTCTTCTGACTGGATGGTGGATGTCCAACATGTCCTGGATGGGGTTGAACACCCCTTGAAGGAGTAGGTTTGTGGCTTGGGAGTTCTCCTAGAACCATCTCTGTCACTTGAGGCTCAGGTAGCCTTGGTGGCATGGAGTGCCTTCTACCAACTTTGGTTGGTGGCCCAGCTATGCCCCTATCTGGACAAGGATAACCTGGCTTCAGTTGTCCATGCTCTGGTAACCTCCAAGTTAGATTTCTGCAATGCACTCTACATGGGGCTGCCTTTGAAGATGGTTTGGAAACTGCAGCTTGTGCAAAATGCAGCAGCCACATTGGTAACAGGAATCAGACAGTTTGAACACATAAAACAGATTGTGGCCCGCTTGCATTGGCTACCTGTATGTTTCCGAGCTCGATTCAAGGTGCTGGTTTTAACCTATAAAGCCTTACACTGCTTGGGACCACAATACCTGATGGAACACCTCTCCCGCCACGAACTCACTTGTACACTACTCTCAACATCAAAGGTCCTCCTCCAGGTGCCTACTCCAAGGATAACAACAAGGGAGAGGGCCTTCTCAGTGGTGGTCCCTAAATTATGGAATGATCTCCCTGACAGGGTGCGCCTGGTGCCAACACTGTTATCTTTTCGGTGCCAGGTCAAGACTATCCACTTCTCCCAGGCATTTTAGCACGTGTTTTAAATTGCTTTTTAAAATGTGTTTTTAAATTTGTATATTTATTTTAAATGTTTTTAATTGTTGTAAACCGCCCAGAGAGCTTCGGCTATGGGGAGGTATATAAATGCAATAAATAATAATAATAATTTCTCATTTCCTGCATAAAATATTTTGTAGTTGCCTGATTGAAAATGTCCCACTGCAGTCCATTTTAATTCACTCACGCCAAGTATTGTAATGTTGATACATTCCATTTCTTGCTTGACAATTTCTAACTTTCCCTGCTTCATGCTTCTCACATTCATGTTCCTATGGTGTGCGTCGTACAACTCCGGACAAATACTAAATACAAATACAAGTAAAACAGTGGAGGCCAGCCTATTAGGGCAAACAGGGCACTGCCCCACCAACATCAATCTAGCCTCAGCCAATCCCTCCTGCTTCCCTTTTTACTTACAAGCAGTCTAGGGGATGGCACTGTCTGTCAACTTCCTCCTCCTTAGTCTTAGTGTTACCATTATAGAACGCAGTAGGGAGGAAGATGGGGGCAAACTTGGATTCGTTGGCTCTGCCTGTCATCAATAGGCTCCACCTATTGCTTGGGCTCCCTGCCTTCTGCCCTACCAATCTCAGCAGGCACCAGCCACCACTGCAGGAAAATAAATTTGTAAAATAAACATATTAGAGTCTAGGGATTTTTTGGAAGTAATCTGTTAGACTTTTTTTAACTTTGGTTCAGAAAATTTTCTAATGCAAACTAAAAAATTGTCCAACACAAATTACTTCTAAAAATCCACATCACTGGCCACACAGCATTTGCAAACTGGCATCTGAGCATAAACTCTTGGCATGCAAAACTAGTAGCATATTTTGCATCCTTCCTGTAAAATTGCACCAAACATTTGGTAACACGTTCGAAGAATCTGCCTATATCTATAATACATTTCTCTAAGTAACTCTTCTCTAAAATCATGTTCTGTTGTAAATTTTATATTCTGTCTGCTTTTATAACTTTATGCTGCTTTGAGACATTTTATGTAGTAAGTGAGAAATAGATGATGATGATGATGATGATAATAATACATAAACCAATTAATACCTCAAACTAAAATACTCTCCACATGAATCCCTTTGCTTTTATAATGCTCAAGAATTGGCTTCAAATTCTTAAGTCTTTTAAATTTTACTTCAAATTTTCTCCTTGCACCTTCCAAACACACTGCCTGTTCTATAATCATTCAGTTCAGCTTCCACCTTCATTATTCTCACTAAACATTTCAGGTCCCTTGAAGATGATGTCTTATCTACTCATTAGAAGTGGAATAAGTATCATCAAGGCCCGGCGGAAGCTCATCATGGAGCAATCTTCTGAGTATACATGTATACCATTGTATTGTATTGCTGCACTGGGCTCCTGCTGGGAGGAAGGGCAGGATATAAATAAATAAAATAAAATAAAAATAGTAATATATCTCTATTTAACTTTTGCATGTGAATCAGGTGAGCCAAGTGTATATAGGTGCTAAGCCACAGTCTGAATTTGGTAGTGGGCTGGTTGATGACATTAAACTGAAGCTGAATCCTAGAGGAATTGGGGGAGAGTCCAGGGCAGGGGTTTCAACCTGTTTTGGATAGGATTGTACTCCCTTGAAAGATTAGGTGTGCTGCTTGGAGTGTTCCGAGATTCACAGCAACTCCTAGGTTCACAAGCCAGTTTCCCAGCTTGGGTGTGCTACTGGATTCAGGTCTGTCACTAGGAATTTAGGTGACCTCAGTGACACGGAGTAACTTTTAATTACTTCACCTTGTTCACAACTGCAGCTATTCCTGGCTATAGTCTGGCCATGGTGATCCATGTTTGGTAATCTCCCAATCAGTTTACAGTACTACAGCTTTCTCCAACCTGATACCCTATAGATATTGTCAGGTTATGACTCCCATCATCCCTGATCATTGGCCATGCTGACTGGAGAAGATGGGAATTGTAGCCCAAAGCAAATGGAGGGTACCAGGTTGCAGGCAACTGGATTACTATAATGCATTGTACATAGCACTGCCCTTAAAGATAATGCAGAAGCTTTAACTGGTGCAGAATTCAGCTTCCAGAATATTAACTGCTAGAGTTTCACAGAGCAATCTAAGTCATGTGAAGCCGGTGGGAGGGGGGAGTGAAGGAGAAGCTGGTTGAAAGCTCAGCAGCATCGACATGCTGTTTGGATACCGCCAGGCCGGCTGAATGTTGGCTCTGTTGGGAGCTGTGTGCATGAATGGAAAAGCGAACGCTGGCTATGACTAATACCCCTACCAGTGAGTAAGCGCTCTCCATTGGGCACTATTGTAATTATTTTCCTACATTGATCTTTTTGCCAGCAGAACTTCTGCCTCGATTGGGTTCCACAGGAGCACCCAAAACGTGAGCAGGATGTCGTGGAAGTCCCCCTCTTGGCCCCTCTTCCACCATGCCCCTGGAATGCCCAGTTTTCAGGCCTTCCACTGGCTTTCTGTCTGTTTCAGCCAGGACAAGGGGCCACATCCAACTCCCCCCAGCCTAGCACAAATACAAGTTGGACTGTGCCCTTAGTCACATTATTCCAATCTTTGAAAGAACTGCACTGGTTGCCTATTCATTTGGGGGCCCAATCCAAGATGCTGCTATTTATCTTTGAAGTCCTAAAAAGCTTGAGATCCAGATACCACTCCAGCCTGCCCAAATCTTAAGATGTTCCACTGAGGCCCCATTCCAAGTGCCTTTCTTACTGGAAGTCCATTATGTAATCATAGAAGAAAAAGCCTTCTCAGTGGCAGTGCCCTGGCTTTCTAATGCCCTCTCTTAATGAGGCATATCTGTGCCTATTTTGCAATCTTTTCAGTGCCGGGTTGAAACATTTTCATTTGCCCAGGTATTTTAATTTGTATAATCCCTCAATCTGCTTTGTATTTTTATCTGTTTTTTATTTTTATATATAAAACTAACATTATTGTTGTAGTACCTTGTATTAGGGTGTATTGCCCTGAATTCTGTTTTTGAAGGACAGTCTAAAATGTTTTAAACAAATAAATAAAATTATAGTTTCTGCAAATCCTTTTTTCCTTATCTCCACTCATTAGTGAAGTTATTTCTTGAAAGATAATGTTTTCTCATGAACATGGTTAATTTCCATTCTGCTACTAAGTGGTTATTTCTTGTCTAGCATGACCGAGCTGTTGTACACCTGCAGGGTTTCCCTGCCTGGGTTGTTGCAGGAGTTCTAACTTAACCATCAAGGTTTCTCATGTCTTATTTATTTCTGTCATTTTGAAAATATGTATAGATACAGCAGAAGATTTATAGCCAGATACAAAATTATACAAAAGTGTACCTTTATGACAAGAAACAAAGCTAACATTCACAACATACCATTCATTTTTACCATTCGTTTTTCTCTTTTGAATTTTCCTTCCTCTGTCCCTTCCACAAAAGAGGTATCTATGGTAACAACTCTCTAGCTCACCCTTATCAAAGATTCTATCGTTATCAAGACAATGGATGGTATTCAATGTTGGTCTTACTCAGAGTAGATCAATTGAAGTTAACACACATGAATAATCTATGTTCATTAATTTCAATGGGTCTACTCTGAGTAAGACTTAGTTGAATACAACCTAGTGTTTAGTCCTCACTGATCTGTTTCTCCACCAGAGCTAGTCACAGGTCAACAATTTGACACAGTTTGTAAGAGTTCCGATTTGCTATTTCTCTCAAAGCCTACATTTTGGATACAGGATTTCTTAGTAAACAGAACCAGTTACTAGGAAAAGGGGCAGCACCTGACACATGGCATCATTGTGCATATTGTGTAATTTTGCAGTAAGAGCTAAGTCTGGTATACAAAACAGCAAAACAACTACCAGTGAAATCCTAACCAGGTCTACTTAGAAGTAAGTTATATTTAATTTAAAGGGGCTTACTTATTTATTTATATTTATTTATTAAATTTATATCCCGCCTTATGGCCAAAAGGCCCTCAAGGCGGCTTACAAAAACATGAATATAACACATCATAAAGCATAAATACAATAATGCAATTCTCAAAATTAAATAACAAATAACATTATTAAAAGAAAAGAAAAAAATTTAAGTGTGTCACAATAAGAGAACCAAACACTTTATAAAAAGGCCTAGATAAAAATCTTCAATTTCCCAGCAAATACGTAGCATTTTTATTTTTAACATATAAATATACACAGTATATAAGTAGCCAAACAATAATAATAAACAACAAACTAATGAGAACATCTCAATATACAATTAAACAATCAGTTTAACAACACTTCACAACAGTGTTTCACAAAAATATGCTATAGTCCAAATAACAGCAAAAATAAATCTCCAAAATTAAATCTTGACCCCCAAAACAACTAAAAAACAACTAACCCCAGTGGTCTATAGACATCCCGAGCAGCAGGTTCACGCACACATACGCACACATACACACACACGGTCTCTGGCCCCTTCAGCAGTTGCTGCTTTTGCAGCTGGAGAGAGACAGGGCCCCACCCTTCCAGGCCAGGTGGAAATCAGCCAGAAATGCAGGGAGCAGGTCTTACAGAAACTCACACAGGTAGATGGTCTCTGGCCCCTTCAGCAGTTGCTGCTTTTGTAGCTGGAGAGAGACAGGGCCCCACCCTTCCAGGCCAGGTGGAAATCAGCCAGAAATGCAGGGAGCAGGTCTTGCAGAAACTCACACAGGTAGATGGTCTCTGGCCCCTTCAGCAGTTGCTGCTTTTGTAGCTGGAGAGAGACAAGGCCCCGCCCTTCCAGGCCAGGTGGAAATCAGCCAGAAATGCAGGGAGCAGGTCTTGCAGAAACTCACACAGGTAGATGGTCTCTGGCCCCTTCAGCAGTTGCTGCTTTTGTAGCTGGAGAGAGACAGGGCCCCGCCCTTCCAGGCCAGGTGGAAATCAGCCAGAAATGCAGGGAGCAGGTCTTGCAGAAACTCACACAGGTAGATGGTCTCTGGCCCCTTCAGCAGTTGCTGCTTTTGTAGCTGGAGAGAGACAGGGCCCCGCCCTTCCAGGCCAGGTGGAAATCAGCCAGAAATGCAGGGAGCAGGTCTTGCAGAAACTCACACAGGTAGATGGTCTCTGGCCCCTTCAGCAGTTGCTGCTTTTGCAGCTGGAGAGAGACAGGACCCCACCCTTCCAGGCCAGGTGGAAATCAGCCAGAAATGCAGGGAGCAGGTCTTGCAGAAACTCACACAGGTAGATGGTCTCTGGCCCCTTCAGCAGTTGCTGCTTTTGTAGCTGGAGAGAGACAGGGCCCCACCCTTCCAGGCCAGGTGGAAATCAGCCAGAAATGCAGGGAGCAGGTCTTGCAGAAACTCACACAGGTAGATGGTCTCTGGCCCCTTCAGCAGTTGCTGCTTTTGTAGCTGGAGAGAGACAGGGCCCCACCCTTCCAGGCCAGGTGGAAATCAGCCAGAAATGCAGGGAGCAGGTCTTGCAGAAACTCACACAGGTAGATGGTAAGTAAGTAGTGTTAGGATTGCAGCATAAGAATGCCTTTGAATGAAGACTGCCTTTGGAAGAATACTTGTAGGATGGGGAGGCAACTTGCTAAATTAGAAGTCTTCTCTCAATGGCACGTTAAGTTTTAGCTTGCTATTGGAAATCACCAGAAGTATAACTGCCAGTTTCTATAGGCAGGAGACCAGCACTACACAAGCAAACATGCTAACTTCTGATATGGAAATTACATGTCTGAATCTGTACGTGTGGAAGGATGTAACAAACGTTTAAGAAAATAGTACTACCAGGTATAAGATAGTACTACTAGCTGAGTTCAGTTATATATTTTTATTGACACATTTTCTAGAACTGAAATATTTCTTCTAAAACAATTTCTAAGAGACGGATTGTCTCTAATGAGCATCTGAAGAATAACACCTCTGTTAATAAAGAAAATATTGTGGTCTACTTTAGTAACCTTACTCTACATCATATATTTCATTCTGGTCTTTTGAAATATAATGGATTAGATCCAGACTTGTTGTCTACAAATGGAAGCATTCATTCCATTTGCAGACAGGGCCAAGAGCCAATGGAAGCTCCTGCTCATGGAAAAGGGGGAATGGTTTTAACTGATTCCCCTTTCAGCCCTATCTTACAGAGGATCCCCAACCCTATGGAGCAGTTTTTTTAGGATACGGGGATTGGAAAATAACTGAAAATCTCTTCCCACTTCCTCTAGCCAAGTGTCCCATGAGTGGAGTTCTGTCTGGATCCAATTCTATTATCATGCTGCCTGTCAACTGACAACCTGGAGAGATATTGAAAATATATTCTGAGAGAGTCAGCACTTCATCATCAAACCCCCCTATACAATGCTAAATGTGTGTTCAGTGTTCTCTGATTTTTATCAGGGAATCTTATCGAAGTATCTAAGAATGATTCACCCATATATAATGGTATATGGAAGTATGAGAACACATTTCTTTTTTAAAGTTTGGAAAACACTAGACAGTTTGCTTTACTCTCACTCATAATCATTTTTGAAAGATTTCCACTTATTTACACAAATGAAATATGTCAAAACAATGCCAACAAAAAAGGGAAAAGAATTACAAAGAGAAACTACTCTGGCATGGTCAGTGATTACTATTTCACTCCCATTTTTTAAAACTCTCTTACCTGTCCTTTCCGTTCTCCAACAAATATTGGTCAACCTCCTACAGCAATGCAGAAATCCAGAAAAGAGAAGGAAACGCACTAGCATAACAGAGGAAAGATTACAGATGTGGGCAGTGAAGTATAATACAGAAGAGATAAAGCTATTTGATTTAGGGGATTATAGTTCAGGAGAACTCAGACTATGAAAATCTTAACAGCTAGAAAGAAAAATGCTTTCTAATGTCTATTTGTAGTAAGAAACAAAGTTTAAGTAGTATTTAATCTAAATTACTTTCTGGAGAATGAGCAAGCCACTGCATTTATTTCTCAATCTAAAGAATAGGAGCATAAAAGAAGAGTCAATCTGGTGAATTTTGTTTATGAAGTAGTCTAATCCATGAAGGAACTCGGTCTCCTTAATTTCTTGAACCCAGGCACAACACACTGTGGCTTCATGGTGGAGTTACCCATGTTCAGTGGCAGGGTCTTTCCATTCTTTTTAAATGTCAAACTGATAGCCTATTCTGATCCAAGTGAATCTAAAAACAAGTCCTAAAGCGAGTGTTGTTCTTGCGGACAGAAAGAGGTAAGATAAAACAGCATGTTAAGAGATTTCTGTTTTGAAGAAAAGGTATACTGGAGAAAGATTCCTGAAAATACCATTGCTTTTTATACATTATTGAATGCAATCATATAAATTACAACAAACTATAAATTCAATAAATAAATAACTTGGAAATACTTGGAAATAACTGTATTAAAAGATCAATCAAAACATTTTCAGTTGCACATTCGTACAAAACAAATTCTTGTTCATTTCAAACAAATATTCTATTCAATGAAGGCTACCAAAATACTTTTAAGAATTCTTCATTACAGTTTCTTTTACTGATCTAAGAATTTCCACACAAGAGAATACAATTAAACCAGCCAAGTTAGCTTTATGTTCAAACAGAAAACAGCACTTTTAGGAATTCACATATAGCCAGGATCATTAAGTTCACCAACATGTTTTCTGCATAACATTTAAACTAATCACATCTTAAGAGTCTGACTCATGGGCCTACAGCTGCCAGCAAACCATAGTTTGCAAACTTGAAGCCAGCTTTCTGAATACCTCGTCCCTCTCCCCCAGTCACTGTTAGAAACAAGAGTGCTCAATCAGGCAGAACTTTGCTATGATCCAGTAGGATTCTTGTTATATCTTTCTCTTGCCAGATAAATTCCTGCCCTCTCCCCTGTGTGGGTGCACAAATACAAACCAAATCTCCTTTAACCATGGAATGCAAACCCAAATCACATTGACAATCCCTGGTTTACAAAGTTAACATTGTTTGCATTAACCATGGTTTGTGGATATACATGTAATGTGGATGTGTGGTTTTCCATAAAATTTTTCAAATCAGGATCATCTGTATCACATCTGAACGTTTTCTGATGGCTGAGAGAGTGATCTAATTTAGCATGTTTCTTTTATTTGTATTTGGGAAACGAAGCAAAAAGCTTTGAAGCTGCCAAACTTCTCTAATATTGTATTTGCAATTGGCATCCATTCATTGTTACCAATGATGGTATGAAAAATTTCCATGGAAGAATAAAGCCCCACATAATAGATACTGACATGGGACGGGAAATTCCAGAGAGGGGAGGAAGGAGCAGGAGGGAGTGCATGTTCATTTTGCCAGATCTCAGTTTGCAAACTACAGTTTAACAGGAGCCAGTGCTACTTCTCAACTGCACTGGAGGAGAGAGTTTAACTTCGCCTGTTTTACCTCTAGAAATGATTATGGGCCAGAAAGGGTTATAAGGCTTTGTCGTTTACCAACATCAGGAAGGTTTAAGCATGTTCACAGAGAGAAATATCCACTATTGATAATGTACTTACCTCATATTCTTTCCTGCAAATTTTCAAAATATCATTTTTTGAAGATGCCTGAAAGACATTAATTTGATTACCAACACTTTGTTCAGACTATTCAAGAACAAAATAATACAAGGAAATATATGAAAAATATATATTCTGATAATTTAGAAATGTCACACCAATGTATCTGATTTCTTCTATTCCAACAGATTTGAATCACTTGGATGTTCTGAATTTTGGAACATGATCAAAAGCAAACCTTTAAAAATTGTAAGTCTGCTACTGAGGTTCAATGGACCACTAAAGTGTTAGCTGGAAATAATGATTGATATCAAAATGACTCCAATTTAACATTAATAAATGCAACAAATAAATAATAAAATCAGTATGCTGATGACCTCCAGCAGTATTTTTCCTTGTCATCTGAGTCAGGTGAGGTTATGCGAGTGCTGCAGGGCTGCCAGAATTTGTAATCCAGGCCAATAAGCTGAAGCAGAATCCTTGCAAGATAGAGGCTCTGTAGGTTGAATGCCCACAGGTCCAGGATTTACATAAGCAACCAGTTCTAGACAGGATGGCCCTCCCTGTGAAGGAGCAGCTTTGCTCATCTGAGAGTACTCCTGGATTCAACCTTGTCACTAGAGGGTCAAGTAGCCTCAATGATTCAGTGTGGGGTGTGTGTTTTGTTTTGCCAACTTCAGTTGACTTGCCATCTACAAACATTCCTGGCCACAGTGGTCAATGCACTAGTAACCTTCTGATTAGATTACTGCAATGCACTCTATGTGGGGCCATCCTTGAAGACTACATGGAGACTGCAGTGTGCGAGAAATACAACAGATAGTTTGCTGCTGGAAACATTGTATAGGGATCATGTAACACTGATCCTAAAGGAGCTGCACGAATATGTTTTCAGTCCAATTCAAGGTGTCAGTGAGGATGTTTAAAGCCCTAAATGGCTTGGGACCTTGAGACCTGAGGTAGCACCTCTTCTTATATACATCTGCCTAGGCATTAAGATTGGATAGGAGGAAGGCTTTCCTCTGCATCCCACCTGTGGAAACTGTATATTGTGTGGTGATGCAAGGCACTCCAACTGTGGAATGCCCTTCCCCCAGAGGCCTGGTTGGCACTCCCATTGGTCTCATTCTGGGACCAAGTTAAGATCCAGTTATTTATACTAGCAAGGGGGCGGGGGTTAGCTGCAGTTACATTTGAGCTGCTTGTATTGAAGTTACTGGTGATTATTGGAGTCCTGATGTTTGAGATGTTATGGTTTATGTTGTATCTCTGAATTGTAACCTGCCTTGAGATCATTTGATTAAAGCTGGGTCAGAAATAACACCACATATATTTTATTACTATAAACCACTGGAGTACATTGGACCCCATAATATAAACTTGAATTCCTTATTGGGCTATCAGGAAACCCTGAAGGAGAAAACAGAAGAAATGCCTGTGGGAAATACTGGGCTTATAAGAGAAGAGAAAACAAAAGAGAAATTAAAAAAATACTCAGAGTATCTAATGGAAAGTGTCCCATGTACCCCAATAGCCTAATAACGTTCACACATACACCCCAAAAAAGAACATGACAAATAAGAAATCAGTGTTGCAAGTTTGCACTATAAGAGTGTTCACTTTAGTGCTTCGATCACTATTAACCTTCTAGGGTTAAATTTATTCCTAGGAGCCAAAGGACCCCTACAGTGCTTTGTAATGTTTTCCCGGGGGGAGGAGGGAAGAGGGGTATACACACAGGATTGTATAGAGGTAGGATATATAAAGACACCACACACACCACATATTTATTCTTCTATTATTCCACTTTAAACAGGCATGGCTTTCCCCAAAGGAACCCCAAAATTGTAGTTTGTTAAGAATGTTGTGAGGAGACCCCTATTCCCCTCATATAGCTACAATTCCCAGAGTTCTCTGGGAAGAGGGGCTTGCTGCTAAACCACTCTAGCAATTTTGGTTTTGTGAGAAGAGGAGGAGGAATACTCTCAGCACCCTTCATAAACAACCCTTTCAGGATTTGGGGGAGAGAGCCATTACTGTTTAAAGTGGTATAATAGTGGAATAAATGTGTGGTGTGAAATGTGCCCCAAGAGGAAAAAACATGACCAAAGAAAAACTGCTGGCCAAAGATGGGCTGCATCTAACGCAGCATAAGGAGAAAGGTAAGTACAAATGTACACACTAAAGAAAATGACTTGAATGAGAAATCAGGCAAGTTGAGGAGTTGCCTAGGAAGCCTCAGACTAAAACTGTAGGAAAGACAATGGAGAAGAATATCCAAAGCTTCTGGTATCTATACATGAATGTGCAGAATACAGGAAATAAAATGAGTTTAAACTCCTAGTACGAGGAAATAAACATGATTTGAAAGGTATAAATCAGAGCTTGGAAAAGTTACTTTTTTGAACTACAATTCCCATCAGCCCCAGCCAGCATGGCCACTGGATTGGGCTGATGGGAGTTGTAGTTGGCAGGCCACGTCAATTTAGGGGAACAAGGGATAGATGCATAATACCTATCCCCTGTTCCGGGCCTGTCCATAACCAGAAGACAACGGGGGGACGCAGGACTCCATCCGACCTTCGACTGCTGCTGTGTAACGCCAGGTCTGTGGTACAGAAAACAACGCTCATCCATGATATGATCCTGGATGAGAACACAGACCTGGTGTGTATCACGGAGACCTGGCTGGATGAGGCCTCAGCTCCTACGCTTGAGGCCATGTGTCCAGCCGGTTTCCAATAAGCACAGCAGCCGAGGGTCGGTAGGCGGGGAGGGGGAGTGGCAGTCATCTATCGAGGGTCCTTGGTCTTTGCCAGGCCCCCTCTCCATGAGACCAAGTTTGTTGACTGCATGTACTGGAGGTTGGGCCCACAGGGCAGTCTAGGGATTCTATTGTGTACCACCCACCCCGCAACACAGCAGACTCCCTGACCGAGGTGCTCGAGGTGATCTCGGATGTACGAATGCTCTCCCCCAACCTGTTGGTTTTGGGGGACTTCAACGTGCATGCCGAGACAGTCCTCACTGGAGCCCCTCGGGATTTCATGGAAACCATGACTTCCTGGGAACTGCATCTTAGTAATATAGGGCCCACCCATGTAGCCGGTTATGCTCTTGACCTTGTGTTTGTCTCGGGAGGGGAGGGAAGTGCTCTGAAAATGGGGGCTGTTTCTTCCAACCCCGTGTCATGGTCAGATCACTACCTGGTGAATATGGACCTCTCAATGCCACACACCCTCCGCCGGGGACAAGGACCTATTCAGATGGTCCGCCCCAGGCGCCTGATGGATCCTAAAGGATTCCTGAATGCGCTGGGAGATCTGGAGCCGGCGGAAGGCTGCCCGGTCGAAACCCTGGTGATGGAGTGGAATAAGGAGATCACTAGGGCAGTAGACCGGGTGGCTCCAAAACGGCCTCTCCCCCTGAATAGAGCTCAGATAGCACCCTGGTATACAACACGGCTCCGGGGTCTGAGACAGGAGGTGAGACGACTAGAGCGCCGGTGGCGGAAATCGCGCTCTGAAGACGATCGGACACTGGTTAGAGCAGCAATAGCTGCCTACCAGGTGGCAACAAGGGCAACAAAGAAGGAATTCTTTGCTGCCTCTATTGCGTCTGCTGAGTGTTGTCCCAGGAGGTTGTTCCAAGTGGTCCGAAAGCTGGTCGGTCCAGTTGTTCAGGAATCCATGGAGCATTCTAAAGCCTCCTGTGACATATTTGCTAAAAACTTTGCTGATAAAATCGAGCGCCTGAAGAGCATGATTCCGTGCGCCGTGGATACAGGAAGTGAGTCAGAGACGGCCAGTTGCATTCCGGTACGCTGGGATCGGTTTCAGCCTCTTCCCTCTGAGGAAGTGGACAAGGTGCTTTCTATTGTGAAGCCAGCCACCTGCTTGTTGGATCCTTGCCCCTCGTGGCTCATTATGAGCTGCAAAGGGAGACTGAGCGGAGGGATCGAGGCAATAGTAAATGCATCCTTGGAAGAGGGTGCAATGCCATTGGCCTTCAAGGAGGCAGTCATAAAGCCCATCTTGAAAAAGCCCTCCTTGGATCCCCAAGAGTTGAATAACTTCCGCCCAGTCTCTAATTTACCATTCCTGGGCAAGGTGATTGAGCGAGTGGTGGCCAAACAGTTACAAACACACTTCGATGAAGCAGATTATCTAGATCCATTCCAATCGGGCTTCAGGACTGGACATGGAACTGAAACAGCCTTGGTCGCCCTGGTGGATGATATGAGGAGGGCGCTGGATAGGGTAGAATCCACCTTCCTCGTCCTCCTGGATCTCTCAGCGGCTTTCGATACCGTTGACCACGGTATCCTTTTAGATCGCCTGGAGGGATTAGGAATAGGGGGCACTGTTTTACGGTGGTTCCGTTCCTATCTCTCAGACAGGCACCAACGGGTGGCATTAGGGGATGAGGTTTCAGACCCTTGGCCTCTCAACTGTGGAGTGCCACAGGGTTCTATCCTCTCCCCCATGCTATTCAACATCTATGTAAAGCCGCTGGGGGCCATCATCAGGAGATTGGGGCTGCGGTGTCACCAATATGCGGATGACACTCAGCTCTATCTCTCGTTTAAGTCCTCACCAGAGTTGGCTGTGGACACCATTTCCAAGTGCCTGGAATCCGTAAGTGGATGGATGGGAAGGAATAGGCTGAAGCTAAATCCCAACAAGACCGAGGTGTTGCTCGTGGGAGACAGGGGCAGGCTGGGGGACATAGACCTGGTGTTCAATGGGGTAAAATTGCCCCTAAAAGACCAGGTCCGCAGCCTCGGGGTCATTCTTGACTCCCAGCTGTCCATTGAGGCACAGATCTTGGCAGTGAGCCGGGCAGCTTGGTATCAATTACATCTGATAAGGAGACTGCAACCCTACCTCCTGCCCATCTCCTCCCATGGGTGATACATGCCCTGGTCTCCTCTCGCTTAGACTACTGTAATGCGCTCTACGTGGGGTTACCCTTGAAAACGGTCCGGAAATTACAACTGATACAGAATGCGGCGGCACGCTTGATTAAGAACAGCCGTTGCTGTGATCATATCACTCTGGTGTTAGTAGATCTACACTGGCTACCAGTTGTTTACCGGGCCCAATTCAAGGTGTTGGTATTGACCTTCAAAGCCCTATATGGTTTCGGCCCAGTTTATCTGAAGGAGCGCCTCCAGCATCACCAATTATGCCACCTGACGAGATCAGCCGCGCAAGACCTTCTCTCGGTCCCACCAGTTAGGACAGTGAGGCTGGTGCGGACCAGAGAGAGGGCATTTTCGACTGTGGCCCCCACCCTCTGGAATTCCCTTCCTTTTGACCTTCGCCATGCCCCTTCCCTGATAGGTTTCCGCCGGGCCTTGAAGACCTGGCTGTTCAGGCAGGCCTATGGGATCTCTGGGGTGGGTTGCTTTTAATATTGGTATATTAATTATTGTTGGTGGTTTTCATTGGTTTTTATTGTATTTTATCATGTACATGTACGTCGCCTAGAGTGGCCGTTAATTGGGTCAGACAGGTTACTCACAAATAAAATTTTATTATTATTATTATAGTTCAAAAAAGTAATTTTTCCAAGCTCTGGTATAAATGAGAGTTGGTGGGATTATTCCAGTGACTAGAATGTAGCAACTGAACTGAACTAAGCAGATGTCGCAAAAAAGGAGAGGGAGTAGCGCCTTCATACCTCACTGCAACTCTCCCAGAGAGGTTTGATGGAGACTGTATAAAATGCAGGGTGCCCTCAATCTGAGCTGTCTCCAATCCTATCCTACAGCTCCAGTTCTATTTGAAAGAGCAGTGAGCCCATTTACAAGGATGCCTTTGAGAGGCCTCCCTATTGTTTAAGGTGCTTTGTTGGGAAATGTTGACAACTTGGTGAAAGCCCTGATTAACTTTTGTGGAGATTCTAACCAGACACATACAGTGAAAATGGCCTTGCAAACTATCACACAGGGGAGATGGCCCTCAAATGAGGTACTCCATGTATGTATGCTGCACAATTCTGTTGTCTGGTAATGGACACCAACTGGAATGAGGTAGTACAACATTCTCATTTCTGTTGAGATTTGAGTGCCTCCATTAAGGTGGATTGAGTGAGGGCTCCAAGACCTTAGATATAATGCATAGAACTTTGTGTCCAGATTGACAGCCATCTAACTGACTGCAAGGTAGAAATTCAATTGTCATTGTTCAGCCTGTAGAGACCAATACAGGGGTAAGTGGTATAACCTATGCTGGGGGTGGGGGGAGGCCCAAGCCCAGCTCACAGAGAGAAAAATGTTGGTGCCAGACACATGGACTTTGCCTCTACTGTGGCATCATGTTGCTAAATCTACAGCCCCAGTTGAAAGTCCAGCTAGGAACACACACACACACACACACACACATCTTGTTGCCACTACATGTCCTTCACCGTACTATGATAATGGTTTTCAACATGGTTGATTCTGGAGCTTTGGCTAATTTTATGGACTTTGCTGTGGGACTGGAAATCACTATCTGTGACAAGGCAACCCCTATCCCAGTCAAGGCATTGATGGTGCTCCTGTCTTCAGGGTTGGTAGCCCAGGAAACCTTTTCTTTGGTGATAATTGCCCCTCAGGGACATCATGGAAAGTTTTTGACCTGGTTTGGTCACATTTCTCTACTAGCCTAGGAATCACCTGGTTGACCACTCATGACCCTATGCTTTTGTAGAGTCAGTGTACTGTTTCTGATCTGCCTTCATTCAAGACTCGTATCTGCAGCAGTCACTAAAACTGAGGAAACTGTTACCCATATGGAAGACACTTGATCTGTCTACCTATCCAGGATCTCCCAGCCATTGTGACAAGACTTCACATCCATTTCTAAAGACACTAAGATGCCCCCTCACTGGCCGTACGACTTCGTCATTTATTTTCACCTGCAGCTAACATCCTTGTCATATGTATTTATTCCCTTTTTCCCACAGAACTCAAGATCTTATGGGACTACATTCAGGACAACTTAGTATGAATGTTCAGCCTATCATCTACCTCTTCAGACCTCAGTCTTTTTTCCTTGCAGAAAGACTTGAGGTCTGAGCCTCTGCATTGATTACTGGGCACTTAATCAAACAGTCATAAAAAACCAGTAGTCTTTGCCAATCTTCCTGCAATTCTCTGAATATCTACAATAGAGCTGGTGGTTTGCAAAGGTGGACTTATGAGGGGCTTATAATCTAGTGTGAATCTGAAAGGGAGAAGTGGAAGATGGCATTCAGTACCCATAGTGTCATTTAGCCTTAAGCAATTCTTTTGCCACATTCCAGTAATTTCATCAATGATGTGTTCAGGAACATTTTTGACCAGTTTATGTTGGTTTACCTAGATCACATTCTAATTTTCTTGAGATTCTTGCGGAACATGGCCACCACATTCAGTCAGTCAGTCCTGGAATGGCTACCAACAGAGTGGCTGTATGCCAAATTGAGAAACGTGCCTTCAATCAAGAGGAGCTTGAATTGTTGGAGTTCATCAATGCTCTCACTGGTCTTCAGACTGATACCCAGAGAGGGGATGGTTCCCCATAAAGTGGCAACAAGTCTCTGCCCATTATGTATAGAGAATCCGAGGGTTTCTGGGATTCACCAACTTTTAATGCTGGTTGTTCTGCAACTTTTCTCCTTGCCGCATTCCCGAAGAAGCTGCTCCAATTCCAATGAACTTCAGCAACACAGAATTTGTTTATCCAACTGAAGGCTGCCTTCACCTCTGCTCTCATCTTGATGTACTCTGAGCCAAGTTGCCTATATGTGGTGGAAGCTGATGCTATATTTCAGTGATCTTCAACCAGTCTAGACTTGAGACCCACTTCTAACTCCCAACCCACTTTCACATTTGACATACTTTTAAATACTAACAACTCACCACATATCACGCACTGGGGTACTATTTTGTCAATACAAGTGAACCAATATTTCATGTATTATTGGTCAAACTTTTGTACCCTTTTAGTAGGCGTATCATCTCTTTGGGGTTTTTTGGGAGGGTGTCTTTTCAGTGACGTCTGTGGTTGATACTGAGCAAGAAGGAAGTCATAATCAATTATGTCTGCATTTTCTTTTTAAAAAGTGTTTCTATCATTTCCTTGCTTCCTATAACTATTACCACCTCCTTTCTTTCTCTGTCACCTGCTGATGCCTTTTTCTCTCTACCTTCTTGCACTTTTTGCCCTCTGCCACCTGTACAGTCTTTGTTCTCTTTGCCACCTCCTTACACTTTCTCAGTGCTTTCTCTTCTGTCAGTTCCTCTCATCCCACCTTCTTTCACAATTCTTTATCACCAGCTATTTTGCTGTTGCCTCTTTTTCTCTGCTCATGACTTCTTCCACATTCTTTTTATCTACTCTAACTTTTCTATCCTTTCTTTTTCTCACCTTCTTCTACTTCCTTTCACCTTCTGGTACTGCCTCCTTTCTGTCTCCCTCTCACTTTCCTTTTCACTTTCTTCTACCTTATGCCACATTCTTTGCTTCTTTAATTCACCTTTCTGTGACTCTTGTCCCCTCCCTAATGTCAATTTGCCTGAAATTAAAATGAACAGGATTTCTGAGGAAAATTCATCACCCATAGAACCTAACTGAGGTGACAGCTGTTCTTTGCTGCCCCATTGCTGGATGACGAAGTTTGAACAAATTCCCCAGAGTCTCCCATGCTGAAGTAAGATATAGTTAGTTCCAAAACAAGACAGACTGTTGGTCTCACCTGAAAGGTGGTTTTCCCAGGTATTATGCCATCAGGAGGGTATTAGCACCACCTAGTGTCCAGTCTGATTCCAGTCCATTACAGATGAGTTGCAAACAGGAACCATACTCAACTCAAAGGAAACATTAGTTAGAAGGAACACCAACACAACTATAACCCATCTTGACTCCCAACGTAATAACAGGATGATAAAGCAGCCTTAGCAACAGTCAGAAGAGTAATTTAGAACAATGCAACTTGAAAGCATAACACATGCAGATCGCAAACCTCTGGACAGAATAGGCACCCCACCCCTGCAGCAGAGGGCCTTGATGGCATAATAAGTGGGGAAAACACCTTTCAGGTGAGACCGTTTTCCCCAGATAATATGACATCAGGAAGGATACACCAAAGCAGTCCCAGTAGGGTGAGCCAGGGCTGCCTAAGAGGAGGACAATACACACCTTCCGAAAGTGGCATCTGCAGAAGCATAGCAATATACCTTATAGTGCCTACTGAAGGAATTTGGTGTGGACTAACCAGCAGCCCTGCAAATATCTACAACAGGAACATTGGTCACAAAGGCAGCCATAGTGACAGCTGACCTAGTTGAATGGGCTGTAATGTTTTGAGGCACTGGAATTTTGAGGGACTCACAGGCCAGGTGATACATGCATACAGTCAATGTGACAGCATGGAACTAGTAACTCTCCTGCCCAATGTCATTGAGTGAAAGGATATGAATAGAGATTCCATCAGTTGAATGTCCCTAGTCCTGGCAAGGTAGATTTGAAGGGCCCGATGAACATCCAGAGAATGCCAGGCTTTCTCAAGAGTATGGCTTGGATGAGGGCAGAAGGAGGGTAGAATGATGTCCTAGCTGTAATGGAAGGCAGAAGACACATTAGGGCAAAAAGCAGAGCTTGGAAAAGTTACTTTTTTGAACTACAACTCCCATCAGCCCCAGCCAGCATAGCACTGGCTGGGGCTGATGGGAGTTGTAGTTCAAAAAAGTAACTTTTCCAAGCTCTGGCAAAAAGCTGTATCAGTACATAGCACCACGGAATCCTTGTGAAAAATGCATAGGTGGACAAGGTCCCCAGATCAGAAACTCTGCAGGCAGAGGTGATTGCCACAAGGAAGAGCACCTTGAAGGAAAGCAGATGCAGTAGAACAGACTGAAGGGGCTCAAATGTAGGATGTTGCAAGGCCTGCAGGACCTTCTGAAGACTCCAGGATGGAAAAATTTGAGTTACCGTTAGTAACAGAAGAGTCGCCTCCTTGAGGAAATGCTTGACCAGAGGATGTGATCCGAGGGAAGCCTGGCCAGGTCGTGCCAACAAGATGGAGGAGATGGCTGAGGCCTGTCTATGTAGGGTATTAGGCTGCAATCCCATGAAAAGCCCCATATGGAGGAAGTCTAGTAGATGTTCTACCATAGAACCAGAAGGAGAAACCCGACGTTTGAAGCACCACTTGACAAAGGCCGACCATGTGCCTTGGTATATATGAATGATGGAGGGCTGTCTGGATGCCAATATGGTCGTGATGGCATCCTTAGAAAGCTGTGAACTTCTCAAGTGGTGCCGCTCAGCACCCAGGCCATCAGACTCAACCACTTGGGATCCAGATGAAAGACTGGCTCTTGGGAGAGCAGATCTGGTCTCAGAGGAAGATGCCACAGATCCTGAATTGGGAGGTTTAGTAGCTCCAAGGACCATGGTCTGCATGGCCACAAGGGTCCCAACAGAATCACCTGGGCCTGCTCCTGACAGTTTCTTGATGGTCTGTCCCAGTAGAGGAACTGGAGGAAAGGTGTAGAGGAGTTCCCCTGGCCATGGTGTTGAGAGGTGTCGACTGCCTCTGCTCCTGCCTGATGGTACCTTGTGAAAAACCATGGGAGCTATGCATTATGAGTTGAGGCGAAGAGGTCTAATGTAAAAGGGCCAAATCTGAGATGCAGCTGATGGGACACTTCTAGATGCAGCTTCCATTCCCAAGGACAGATCTGCTGCTTGCTGAGCCAGTCTGCCATGATGTTTAATTTGCCATGGAGGCGCACCACCTTCAGGGAGTGTAGATGATGTTCAGCCCATTTGAAAATGAGAGTCAATTCTGCTTGCAGGGCCTTTGATTTTGTACCCCCCTGATGGTTCAAATGTGCCTTCACACTGACGTGTGTCAGCGTGTCAGTCCAGACGAGAACATCAGTCAGCGGAAACTTCTGATAAAAGTGAAGGAGGGCTAGTCGCACCGCTCAAAGCGCCAATAGATTGATGCTTGAGGTTTGCTCTGACAGTGTACAAGTCCCTTGAATGAAGAGGGAGTTGCAGTGGGGGCCCCCATCCAGAAGGCTGGCATCTGTTGTGATCAGGGTCCTGTGCATGGTTACCCTGATAGCCACTGGACCCTCAGAGCTTCCACGGAAGTCCCTGTATAAATCCAAATATTTACTCCAACAGTTATGAAGAACTGCAACTGTTCAGAGAAGCAAACTGGAGCTTTGCATTGACACCCTAGAATTAAATAGGGCAGAAACTCTCACGTAGCTGACAGATCTGAATTCAGCTTAATTCACTTATATTGCTTATTTACACTTTCCCACCACAATGACTATTATTATTATTATTATTATTAATATTACTTTTGTATACCGCCCCATAGCCGAAGCTCTCTGGGTGGTTTACAACAATTAAAAACATTAAAAACAAATACACAAATATACAAATAAGATCCTCCTCAATAAGGCAGTCACTGGATGTTATGAAAGGCAGCCAAAATTTACGCAGAGCTTTGTGAAGGGTTGCAACTGTTCAGAGGAATGACCAGAGCACTGAGCTGAAGCTCATTAGGCAATTCGTATACCCTCTCTACACTGAGCCACCCTAAGGGAGCCATCAGGTTATGAAGGGCTGCAAAAGTTTACACATACAGTTATGAAGGGCTGTAACTGTACCACAGAACAGATTGGAGCTTTGAGTTAGTGCTCATAAGGCAGTTCATATACCTTCACTACCCTGAGGCTCCACAGAGGAGCCACCGGGTTATTTTACAGTCGCCTCTGGAAAGTGCCAGCTGCAGATCAGGCCTTTGGAGAAGAGTTGCCTTTGGAAATGGCCTGCTGCTGTTCACTCCTTGAGAAAACTGGAGCTTTGAGCTGAGACTCATGAGGCCATTCATATAATTTCGCTACACCAAGAAGAGCCACCAGGTTATTCTACTGTTGTCTCTGAACATCCCAGCTGCTACTCAAACCTTGGGAGAACTGGGGCCTTGAGCTAAGGCTCATGAGGCAATTCATATGCCCTCACTACACTGGGGTCCCTTGGAGGAACCAGCAGGTTTTTCTAGTGTGCCTTTAGAAATGGCCTGCTGTTCAAGCCTTGCGACTTTGAAGCCCTGCAGAGGAGCCACCCCGTTGTTCTACTGTTGCCCTTGGGAATAGCCTGCTGCTGTTCAGGCCTAGTAGGAGAGGTAATCAGGTCTCTTAGAAATATTGAGCCTCTGTTGTAGTGACTCCAATAGAAAAGAAAAGGTGGAAATACTGCTCAGCCAAGGTCTATGCCATATCTCCGCCCAAAGGTTCTGAGTGGAAAGACTAGGCCCTTTCAGACAGACTAGGACCAAGTGGGAACAGAGGTACCATAAAAATAGCAAGACACTCCTCAGCAGAGGACTACACCAGCCCTTTCCCAAAACGCAGTGGAGGCTGATAAAAAGCTGCCAATTTCTCTCAACTACAAGCAGGGCTGACATGAAATATTGCTGTTCTGGTGCAATTTCTGAGGAGGGATACTTGGAAGGCACACGTTTGGCTGCCCTGCTTGCCTTAGGACCTGAGATGACCAAAGTGTCACACCTAGGGAGAACTGCCCATCCAAGGTGAAGCCCAAATTGCCATTCAACATTCCTCCCAGTAGGAGATCGATGGAACTGATGACTGCTGAAATTGCTACTGCTGCGTATCACTGAGCTGTGCCTCAATAGTGATATCCATAAAAGCTGCCCAGGATGGTTCAGCCACGGTTACATGCACACAGTAGAGTGGAGCGAAACCAGCCGTTACGTGGATAGATTCCTGATTAATCAACACACACACAGGTAGAGGGGTGCAACGGATTAGCGAAACCAAAAATACCCACACACGGTAGAGGGAAGTGGTTTGACCTCTGAATGCAGCCAAGAAATGCAACCAAGGGCAAAAATAACCACGCACAGTAGGCTGAAATGCAACACACAGTCAACTAAAATGCAGCCAAAGGCGAAAATACTGCACACAGTCAGCGGAAATGCCACCAAAGGCAAGTGTAACCACACACAGTAGAGAAGAGCGGTTAGAGCTTTAAATGCAAACAATAGATGCAGTCAAAGACAAAAATAACCGGACACAGACAACTGCAGCCAAAGGTACTTGAGTGGTTGGCAGAGGGCCAAGTTGTGTATCTGTAGTGACTAGATGTGCCTGTTGAAGTAGTGACATAGCAACAGCATCAAACTGCAGTGATTTCACTCTGAAACACATGCACTCTGCAGGGGGGTGCGGTGATTTCATGCTTAGACATCTGCACATGGTAGAGAGATGCGGTGAACTGATAAACACACACACTGTAGGGAGGTGTGTTTTCAAGCTTAGACACCCATAAACTGCAGAGGGGTGTGATGAAAAGACACTTAGTCTCACACGCATGGTAGAGGGGTGTGGTAAATTGATACTTAGACACACAAACATGGTAGAGGGGTACGGTGAACTGGCACTTAGACACACGCACATGGTAGAGGGGTGCAGTGATCACATTTGGCCCCTGTAGAGAAGTGGGGTGAATTAGGGTGCAAGCCCACACACACAGTCTAGGGGTGCAAAACAGCCCCAACAGCACTTAGTAATTATGCTTTCCTCCTTTTAGAATTAATTATTATTATTTAATTATTATATATATACCCTGAACATGATACTACCTTGAACACGCCCGATCTCGGAAGCTAAGCAGGGTCAGGCCTGGTTAGTATGTGGATGAGAGAGCACCTGGGAATACCAGGGGCCGTAGGCTTAGAGGAAGGCGGTGGTAAACCACCTCTGAATACCTCTTACCCTGAAAACCCTATGAATATATCCAATAGATTCATGGGGTTGCCATAAGTCTCGACTTGAAGGCATATAACAACTATTTTTTATATATATAATATGATATAATTGATAGAATATGTATACCTATATATGCCCCTCAGAGATATATGCCCTTCAGCTAACAGATGTGAGTAGAAAACCAAGAAGGGCTAAAAAACCTTTAATAAAAAAAAGCAGGAAAATTTGAAACAAATTGGCTAAAGGAGGAAAGGAGCTGCCAAAATGATAGGCGATGGAAAAAGGGCGGGAAGGCACCAATAGCCCAGAGCCGCTAAAGGAGGAAAGAAGCTGCCAAAATGGTGGGCAATGGAAGAAGACTGGGAAATCACCAACTGCCCAGAGTCGCTGCTGCAAGCTCCAAAAGGCTCATCTCAGCCTTATCCTAATTAACATGAGCGCGGGGAGGAAGAATGCACTAGCAAGTGCTGCCGCTCTAACAGCCAAGCGCCACCTCTCTGAGATACAAAGGTCTTTCAGGGCCACAGCCTCAAACCCCATGAGGTAAGCCAGCTGGCTCTCTGCTGGTAAGGGCAGCTGGCTCTCTCTGCTAGCGGGGGGGGGTGGGTCTGCAGAGCCGCAGCCGCGAGCCCCACAAAGGCCGGGAGGGAGGAGGGAAGGCGAAGAGGGCTGGAATTTATACTAGGGCTTGGATTTAAAAGCCAAGGAAAGAAAACAGCCCCACACCAAAAAGCACTCCCACACTCCTCACATCACCTACTCCCAGAAAAACATATAATCCTAAACACAGAGAGAAAAACTCACTACAGTAAGGATAAACAGGTCAGCCTCAGACGAAGGCAAGAATGAACTAAGGTCTTGACTCCTGTGCATTCTTGCCTTTGGATGCTAGATGGCGCTATAACCCACGTGACTGCATGCTACCTGGGGAAAACAATGATTTAAAATTAAGATAAGCTCAGTAAATAAGCCCAACATTCACCACAGAAAACATTATCTGCAAAACGATTCCTGGAACAGAAAAGTCTTCAGGAAAATCTTCAGCAAACAGCAGAAGACAACAAGAAGGGGGCCAAAAGATATTCCACATTCTAGGTGCAGCCACTGAAAAGGCCCTTTCCCTTATACCAAAAAGTATGTATCTGCTCTCTAGGCTGGCAAATATCTTACTTTATTCATGCCACATCACAAAGGAAATCTTACCTGTTTACATGCTTGTCGACATTCTACAACAATAGCTAATTCACAGCAACCTAAACCAACCCAGCCATCAGATTTCCTCAAAACACCTTTAAAGGAAAAAAAATTACAGTATCAGTGCAGTATTTATTTATTATTGTCATGTCTACACCACTTTATATTTTTGAGGGGAAAAAATATCAAAGCGGTTTACAACCAACATTAAATCATCAAACAAAACATGACAAAATATTAAAAGAAAACATTACAAATAAAAATCAAATGTAAAAGGCACATTCAAAGCAGCACAATAAAAAAACAGAAAAATAAAGTATTCTCTTAACATAAACATTACAGATAAAAATCAAATACAAAAATACAACAAACTCCACAAAACAGCATTGTTAGTAATTAAAACTGAGATAAGTGCTGCCCTCCATCCCCACCCCACATATATGCAGTGACCTCTCACAAATATGTCCGTAGCCATCCTCCGCATGCAAGCCCCACTCTGATTCATTCCCACCAAACATACAGATAACAAATCTCCAGCCAACCAATAATTAAGGAGCAAATGTTAGGTCTACAAAAATACATAGCAGCATCAAGCACCATTTACAACTCATTTGCCCACTTCCATCTAGGGCACAATAATGTTTATACAAACAGCAATGAAATCCCTCCTTCCCTCTCTCACCTAGGTAAGGCTGTACTCTATACCATTTCAGTCTCTCACACTGAGTGGTACTGGACAACTTTGAAACAAACTGAAACATGACAACTGAGATTCTCACTCTGGGCAGCAAAAGCACAGTTCCAACTACCACCCAATAATACAACAACACTCGTTTTCTCCTACCAGATAATACATCCAATAGTACAAAATTAAAGGGGGTGATGCCCTCACAGAGACCCTAAAAGGTCTGCACTGCAGCAACCTTCTTAGTTGATCTGTGGGCTGGGCACAAGACAATTAGCCACAGGTGTTTCCATGCTCCTCCTCTGGAAAAAGGTATGTGGGAGGGCTTTATCCTATACTAGCAGACAACATAAAGTGGAGCACTATTGTAATAGGAAATTTTGTTCCCATTCCAAATAAGAACTACAAGCCTTCACATGTTTCACGTTAAGCATTCATAACAACATATTGAGGTTTTTCAATTGTTTGACAGGTATACTTGAAAAGCACAAATATTTTTCAGAGGAAGCCCAGAAGAGGCTTGCTAGTTACAAAATGTCCTGATTAAAGCAGCTCATTCGTAAAGTATGATTATGGACGTTATTTAACATTTCTTACAAAAATTTCCTGTAGAAGGGCTATGTTCTAAGGTTTCAGTAGATGTCCTCTACAGTTTTGTATAGTCACTTAAGAAATATCACAATTAACTAGAGGCTCTATATTTGTGGGGAGAACATAAATGAGGATTTATGTCACAACGTGTTGACCTGCCTTATTTATTTATAAGGCATAGGTATCCAAAAGCAATCAGACCCCTGACCAATGCTCTCCTATTACTGAATTACAAATGGTACTTTGTAATTTTGTTCTGTATGATACTTTATTTTGAAACACTGAAACTCAAAATCAATTACTGTAAGGTGACATTGGTTTTTTGTGTTGGGAAATGTTCAGAAGAAACATAAAAAACTGAAACATGTTGCTTGCATAGGCATTCAACTCCCACACATTAATATTTGGTAGAGCCACCTTTCGCTGCAATAACAGCTTTAAGCCTTTTGGGGTAGGTAAGTACCAGCTTTGCACACAGGGTCTGAGGGATTCTGGCCCATTCTTCTTGGTAAATTCACTCCAGGTCGTTCAGGTTGGTTGGAGAGCACTTTTCAAAGAGCACCACAGATTCTCAATGGGATTGAGATCAGGACTTTGACTGGGCCACTGTAGGAGGTTCACCTTTTTGTTCTTGAGCCACTCCAATGTTGTTCTGGCTTTGTGCTTGGGATCATTGTCCTACTGAAAGGTGAATTTCCTCCCAAGCTTCAGTTTTTCAGTGGATTGAAGAAGGTTCTCTTGTAATATTTCCCTGCATTTTGCTCCATCGATTCTTCCTTCGATTTTAACAAGATGCCCAGTCCCTGCTAATGAGAAGCATCCCCACAGCATGATGCTGCCACCACCATACTTCACTGTAGGGATGGTGAGTCTTGAGGCATGGGCAATGTTAGGTTTGAGCCACACATAGAGCTTTGAGTTTTACCCAAAAAGCTCTATCTTGGTCTCATGTGACCACAAAATCTGTTCCCACATCGCAGCTGACGCACTCTCATGCTTTCTGGCAAACTCCAGACTTGCTTTCAGGTGGTACTTTTTGAGTAACAGCTTCTTTCTTGCCACCCTCCCACACAGGCCAATGTTATGCAGAGCTCTTGATATGGTTGACTGGTGCACCATTACTTCACTCCCAGCCACTGAACTCTGTAACTCCTTCAAAGTGATTGTTGGCCGCTCTGTGGCTTCTCTCACAAGTCTCCTTCTTGTTTAAGTGCTGAGTTTTGAGGGACGGCCTTTGCTTGGTAGTGCCTGGGTGGTGTGATTCAGCTTTCACTTCCTCAATATTGATCCAACTGTGCTCATTGGGATATCCAAACACTTGGATATTATTTTGTACTCTTTTCCTAATCTATGCATTTATATTACATTATCTCTCACTTCTGTAAAATACTATTTGGTCTTCATTTTCTTTCAGATCCACAGCCTGACCAATGATCCCTCAACAGCGGGGGTTTTATCCTGACAATGTGACAGCAACCTTAATGGTTCACAGGTGGAGGCGAATGGTAAGGTAACTGTGTCCTCAATAGGGCAATTTCTTTCATCTGTGTAAACTGGGAGCTTCCGCAGCACAGGGATTGAATACTTATGCAACATATTTCAGTTTTTCATGTTTCTTACAAACATTTCCCAACATAAAACCAATGTCACTTTACAATAATTGATCTTGAGTTTCAGTGTTTCAAAAGAAAATATCATACAGAACAGAATTACAATGTACCATTTGTAATTCAGTAACATGAGAGCATTGGTCAAGGGTCTGATTACTTTTGCAAGGTACTATAATTGAAAAAGTATATACTTCCATTTTTTTTGCAACAGTGAATATATGCCAATACTTCTCAGAATGTGGTAGATTATTTCAGTGATGTATGATTGTGCAGATGAATTTTTTAAAGTATTTATTTATTATTTGATTTATATCCACCCTTCCTCCCAGCAGCAGCCCAGGACAGCAAACAAAAGCACTAAAAACACTTTAAAACATCATAAAAACAGACTTTAAAATACATTAAAACAAAACAACTTTTAAAACATTTTTTTAAAGCTTTGAAGACATCTTTTTAAAAAGGTTAAAAAACTTTTTTTTTTCAAAAAAGGTTTTAAAACATATTAAAGAGCAATTCCAACACAGAAGCAGACTGGGATAAAGTCTCAATTTAAAAGGCTTGTTGAAACAGGAAGGTCTTCAATAGGTGCCGAAAAGATAACAGAGATGGTGCCTGTCTAATATTTAAAGGGAGGGAATTCCACAGGGTACATGCCACAACACTAAAGGCCCATTATCTGCAGGAGGCCCTCACCTGCAGAGGGCAGTGATTGACTGGGCATATAAGGGTTAAGACGGTCTTTCAGGTATCCTGGTCCCCAGCTGTATAGGGCTTTGTACACCAAAACTAGAACCTTGAACTTGGCCCAGTAGCAAATGGTCAGCCAGTGCAATTCTTTCAGCAGCGGGGTGACATGCTGGCGATACTCTGCCCCAGTAAGCAGTCTCACTGCCGCATTTTGCACCAGCTGCAGCTTCTGGACCAACCTCAAGGGCAGCCTCACATAGAGCGCATTACAGTAATCCAGCCTGATGGTTACCAGTGCATGGATAATAGTGGCTAGGCTATCAGGGTCCAGAAAAGGCACTCATAGCCACAAAGATAGGAGCATCCCTAGACTACAGATCTGCTCTTTCAGACCCCATCCAAAGCAGGAAACTGACCAATTATCTGAACTCAGGAACCACCAACCCACAGCGCCTCTGTCTTGCTAGGATTCATTCTCAGTTGATTGGCCCTCAGTGCCTCCGATACCCATCTCATCAAGTTGGCCCAGAAGGATACCATGGTCAATGGTATCAAAAGCCGCTGAGAGATCAAGTAAGAGTAACAGGGTTGCACTCCCCATCATTCTCCCGATAAAGGTCGTCCATCACGGCAACCAAGGTTAATTCAGTCCCATAACCAGGCCTGAACCCAAACTGGAACGGGTCAAGATAATCTGTTTCATCCAAGAGTATTTGCAATTGGTGCGCCACAACCCTCTCAATCACCTTCCCTAAAAAGGGGGTATTTGCAACCTGTCAGTAATTGTTACAGACCAATGGGTCCAGGGTGGGCTTTTTCAGGAGCGGTCGGATCTCCGCCTGTTTCAGGATGGCTGGAACCACTCCCTCCCCCCTCAATGATGCATTGACCATACCCTGGATCCACTCGGTCAAACCCCTTCGGCAAGTTTTAATAAGCCAAGAAGGGCAAGGGTCGAGAGGACACGTTGCTGGCCACATCATTGCAACCACCTTGTCTATGTCATCAGGCCGTATTAACTGAAACTGTTCCCAAGAAGTTGCAGCAGACGTTCCACTGGACACCTCATTGGGGACTACAGTAGGTGTGGACGGGGCATCAAGACTGCTACAGAGGCAAGCAACTTTACCCTCAAAGTGCCTTGCAAATAATTCACAGTGGGCCTAAGGGGTCTAACACTCCATTCCCTGGAGTTGATGTCAACAGATCCCTGACAATATGGAAAAGCTCCACTGGATGGTTAATTGAGGATGCAATGGAGACAGAGAAGTGGGCCTTCTTCACCACCCTCACCGCCACACAGTAGGCATTGTTATGATGTTTTACTCGTGCCCAATCAGCCTCACAGCACGTCTTTCGCCACTTCCAGCCTGTTTCATTGCCCTTAGCTCCCTGGTGTACCAAGGTGCAAATCGGGCTCCCCAATGCCAGAGAGGGTGCTCGGGGGCGACCGTGTCAAGAGCCTGACGCGCCTCACTGTTGCACAGCGTGACAAGGGCTTCAACAAAGTCACCTGCACTATCTACTGGGAACTCCCCCAGGGCATTCAGGAATCTTATGGATTCCGTAAGTCTCCGGGGCAGACCATCTTAATCTGTCCACAACCCCTGCAGGGAAGGATCGGAGCTACAAGTCTAAACTTCACCAGGAAGTGGTCTGACCATGACAATGGGGTGACATCCATCCCCCTATCTCCAGACCATCCCTTCTTCCATCTGGAGCAAAAAACAAGTTGAAGGTGTGGCCTGACCTATGTGTCGGGCCAGTAACAACTTGAGACAGCCCTATGGTCGTCATGGAGGCCATGAAGTCCTGAACTCTAGAGGCAACCTCAGCATGGACATTGAAATCACCCAGGACTATCGTTCTGGGCTCCTCCAATACCACAGCCAAGATGGCTTCCATCAGCTCAGTCAGAGAAGCTGCTGGGCAGCAGGGTGGATGGTACACCAGCAGCAACCCTAGTTTAGTGTCTCCTTGGCCTGACACCAGATGCAGTCTCTCACAGCCAGCTCCAAGACAGAGTGGTTTCCTGGTGACAGAGATGGAAGTTCTGTAGACCACAGCAACTCCTCCCACCGTCCCTTGCAGCCTGTGCTGGTGTTGCACAGAGTATCCAGGTGGGCAGAGCTGGGTCAGATCAACTCCTCCCAGCTCACCCACCCAGGTCTCGGAAATACACACCAAATCGGCACCTTCATCCACAATCAAATAATGGATGAGTATGGTCTTATTGTGTACCGATCTGGTGTTAAACAACAACACACTCAGGCCAGTAAGCACAGCAGATACACAACGAGGAACCCATCCATGAGAGGAGTGGGAAGGAGAAAGAAGGCACAGATAACGCTGCCCTCGTCTTCTATGGTAATTCACCCCCATGGCTATACTTCCCTCTACCCGTGATCACTGAAAGCAGGGTGCCATCACCCATATCTCTCCTTACTAAGACTCCTCCTAAGCACCTGATATGGGCCCAGCAGGAGCCCACCAACAAAACCTATCTGAGCCTATTATCCCAGTAGGCCTTTCCAAGAATTGGGAACAGTCAGACCCACTCAATATTTTTCACACAGGGCACATCTACTCCTCCCTTGTCTCACACCCAGGAAGGGCCAGCCTTCTGCCAGTTACAGACTCTCACTGTGAAGGTATCTGGCAACTTTCTCCTATTATTCGGTTCACTGCACAGGCCTCTCACCCTGCGCAGAAACTACACTACCCTCCCCACTACCAATCTCCCCCAGATTGGTTAGGAAAAAAGAGAAATAGAAGAGGGTAGCACCATCGTCCTCAGGACTCCCTAAGGGGCTCCCCAAGGGCAGCTGGGCTTTTATGCCTCCTGACCCAGCCAGCAGCTGATGCAAGAAGTTTCAAGATTAACTGTAACCTCTCTCTGGAGCCAGGGTCAGGCAGGGAGTCCCAGTCCTTGCAGTACTTACCAGGGACGTCAGCTGTCTCAAAAGACAGCAACCCAGAAGAGCAAGCAGCAAGCACCCAGATACTCAGAGACTCACTCCCAGGGCAAATCTTCTTCAGTCCCCCTAGTGCTGCAGCAATTCCCTGCAGCTGTAATTCTTGTACAGTTTTGTTATGACCTATGGTCTAAACAAACACAAGTATATTTAAATAAGGCTGCAATCCAATACACACTTACCTGGAAGTAAGTCCCACTGAACCCAATGGAGCTTACTTCTGAGTAGACGTGATGGATTGCAGCCTAATTTAGGATCTTCTGAGCTGATTAATGTTTCCTCAGTCCTACACTGATCCCATAGGCATGTCTTGCCAATGGGGAAGGGGCGAGGATCACATCCTTTTAGTACACTATAATCAATTAACAATGCAATCCTATGCAAGTCTACTTAAAAGCAAGTCCTATAGTGGTTAAGGTGTTGGACTATGACCTGGGAGACCAGGGTTTGAATCCCCACACAGCGACGAAGCTCACTGGGTGACCTTGGGCCAGTCACTGCCTCTCAGCCTCAGAGGAAGGCAATGGTAAAGGCAACCCCCTCTGAATACCGCTTACCATGAAGACCCTAAGTCTTGAAGGCAGTCCTACACACACACAATGAGTTTAATGGTACTTATTCCCAGGTAAACGTGTATAGAATTGTAGCCTAATGTAGTATTATCTCTTACCTGGCAAAGAAGAATTTATACAGTCCCAAACTTCTCCCTGAAAAAAAAAATTATATTTTACAATTACTAAGTTGGCCATATGGGATGGCAGGCATTTAATAACTGCATGAAATCAAAATAAATATTTATATGTGGCTGATTAGCACTTTTAAATGCAACAGATGACCTCATCTAGAGTATCCAGTTTTGGATACTGGTTCTTTGGACCAGGCCTTTGACTGACCTCTTGTATTTAAAACTGTGTGTCTCATTTCCTGGGCAGTACCTGCAAAAGGGCACACAGCAAGTGGCTGAGCACCTGAATGAGGCGGTGGGACCACCACAGGAAACAGCAGCAGTTCAGGAGGGGTGATGGCAGAAATCGTTTCTGTCTTCAATCTACAGAAACAGGAGGGGTTCAGCCATCCTAAGTACAAAATGAGGAAGAGCAGAACCAAACTTCATATTGTGTTACTAAGCCTATTTGGGCTCCTGATCATACATTATATTGGTTTAATATGTGTAACACATCACCATTGAGGCATGGAATTTTAAGATCTTGGGCCCAGGATTTCCAGACGAAAGTCAGCATGCTAAACAACTGGAGGTATAGTGATACTGTAAGAGCACAATCCAACTCATATTTACACTGGACTGCAGGAAGTTGGACATGGCAGACCCCCAGCTTAGCCAGCAGTGTCCCAGCTCAGCCAGGCAGAAGCTCAGCCATGGTGGAGCTGGGACCCTGCTAGCTCAGCCATGGTGGAGCTGGGACCCTGCTAGCTCAGCTGGGGGTCCGCCAGGGAAACCCAGCCCAGTGGAAGGGGTGCCAGCAGAAGCCGGTGGAAGACCCAAGAAAGAGGTGTCCGTGCGGCATGTTGGAGGAGGGGCCAGGGGAGACTTATAAAACATCCAACTCCCTTTCAGAGCACTCCTGTGGGTCCCAATCCAGGCCAAAGTTACACTGGGAAAAAGGTTGGTCTAAGAAAATAATTAAAATGGAGGTCTATGGCGAGTGCTTACTTCCCGGTAGGGATATTTGTGAGAGCCAGCTTTCACTTTCTGGTCCCTAGGGGCACACAGCTCCTGGCTGAGCCCGCGTTCAGGCAACCCGGCAGCTCCTGAATGCAAAATGAATGCCACGGACCTTCCCTCTGGCTCCTCCTCTGCCAGCCCCCCCTCCGCTGGCTTCCCATGAGTTGGATTGTTCTGCCTGACTCCTGTTAATAAAAATAGCTGGTTGTATACCCAGGTTTGTTTTCTCTGTCGTACTTGCCAAATCTTTGTACTTTACGGCAAAACTAAAGCAGCTAAAGTGGCATGCTCAGGGTGCCAGCCAAACTGGGCATTTGGATAACTGGGATTGGGAGGGGAGGGAACCCAGAGCAATAAAAACAAAATTCTGGTCCTGGCATATAACAGCATTCTCCCTCAGCTCCAGGGTTCTGGACTACATGGAAATGCTTATAAGTATTCACTAATAGGCAAAAAACCTTGCGGTTTAAGAACATACCTATAGCCCACAGATATTTCTACCAAACTTTAAAAAGCAGGGAAATTGGGCAGCTATAGTGAATGCACCAGGGGAGCAGGAGCCCTGGCCTCCTCTCTGAGATATCGTACTGCCCTACAAATTGGTCAAAATGCAAACACAATTTGGGTTGGTCTTTCACAGTCCAATCCACTTCCTGTGTAGCTTGGAAGAATTTGGTAACATGTGCCTCTGAGCATATGGTGAGTGGTGGCAACGCTTGCCATCTCCAAAGATAGAGAATTATATTTTTGTATGTTTGTTGGTGTTCTTCTTACTTTGCTTCTCTCCTGTGTTATTAATGTTTCTACAGAGAATCTAAACCAGAAAATTTTATTTCCCTCATTATTCATCCCAGAAATCTGTGTCAAATTTATTTTATTAATTTCAAAGCCTTTTTATTGGTCTGCCTGCAGGAAGAGGAACATTGCGCTGCCAGGGAGGGAGAGCCCCTCGTCGTCTGCTGCTGCTGTGCTGCCTCCCCTGGCGGTCACCACCACCACCACCCTTCCTGCTGGACTGCTGCTATTAACAGCTGCCACGCCCTGCAGGACCAGGTCCCAGCTTATTTCATCGTTGCCGCTGCACTGCGCGAGGAGAGTCTTCGGCGTGGGATATTGTCGCCGGATGTATGCTGTATGGTGTGAATGAGATTGGTGTGTGTATGTATGTGAGTCGTTGCTTGTTTTAACTACACTTTAATTGTATTTTATTGTATTTTAATGCTATTTAATTATTTGTTCTGTTGAGTTTGCTATTTATTTCTATGTTTTTGTATTTTATGTTGCTGTTTTACTCTTATGTACACCGCCCAGAGAGCCTTTTGGCTTTGGGCGGTATAGAAATTAAATTAAATACAAATAAATAAATAAATGGTGAAGACAGCCTTTTGTGTTTCAAATTGGAGGTTATGTTCTATTTCTATTTTGGGTGCATTAACTTTTAAACTGCAGCAGATGAAGGTCAGAGTATGAGGCAACGTCAGTATTAGGATTACAGATACTCTGTGAACATGGCTGATTTTTAATGAATTTCAACAGATTATGAGAACAGAGAAAAAAGTCTAAAAGGGCTCTGAGGTTTTTCTCTCTCTTTTTAGACTTTGAACTCTCGATTCTCTCTGACTGTTTTGTGTATCGCCATGAAAATTGACAGGGTTGTTAAGCAAGCGTTTCTGAGTTCAGGACTGTAAGTTTTGTTAGGGTTTTTTTTGAAATGAGCTTATGGGAAGCATCAGAATGGCATAGGGTATTTTCCATTTAACATTGCGGAATGTGACAAATCCCCGCTCGCTATAGTATACAGCCACTCTTGTGGCTGTATAATACACCTGATGATCATCAATGTAGAGTAAACTATAATGGGTTTTAAAAATGGAATACCATAGTCGTAAAGACCATGTAGGCCCATTTAATCACGTGTTAGTCTTCCATATTTAGCATATAAATCCAAGCAATAGGATATTGGGATGACATAAAACCTCATAATATTTTATAATTACAAAGGATGCAATACAAATAAACACATATTTTACTTTTAAATTTTCATGTTCCAGCTGCTGCCCCCCACTTTGAACGTGGTCATTTAATCGCTGGGGGGCATTTTGGGGAGGGGAGCACAGAAGGAGAAGGAATGGTTAATCCTTCCCAAGTGCTTCAATCCCCCTGAAAATCCCCCCAAAGCAAGTACGGATTTTAAAAGCCTCCACGTGTGACAATGGAGGCTTTTAAAAAGCCTAATTGCTGTGCGTGGACAATTGGGAGGGTTACTTCTGGGGAACAAAGAGCTAACCCTTCGAACACACCCCAAATTGTCCCAGCACAACAATTACACTTTTTAAAAGCCTCCAATGCCACTAATAGGGGCTTTTAAAAAGCCTGTCATGGCCAAGGATGGAAAGGGAAAAAGTGAGTGTACTGTCCACATGCACTGCAGCCCTCCCCCCATGCAGTAATTATGCTTTTTAATCCATGCAACAAACGCAACAATAACAACAAAATAGTAAATTAGAATAAGATGAGAATAGAGAGAGAAGGGAAAGGGAGTGAGAAGGAGTCTTTTTTCAATTCACAGGAGTATCACGAATACCTTTATATTTGGCTAGGGATTGAATTCAGTATAGGCTTGCCATTTTGTTAGGTAAATATCTAATTTCTGTAATCTCCAACATGTAGCTATTTCATGTATGGCAGGGGCAGCCAACGTGGTGCTCTTTAGATTTTTTTGTACTACAACTCCCACCATCCCAGACCATTGGTCTTGCTAGCTGGGACTGATGGGAACTGTAGTCCAAAATACCTGGAGAACACCATGGTCACTATCCAACATGCCAAAGCGCTACAAGGGGAGAGAACTGGGGCGGGAGGAGAAGGAGAAAAGGGAAGGAAAAGGGGGATGGGAGAAAGGAAGAAAAGGCGAGAGATAATTTAACGTTTTGGGTGGGGGCTGAGAATGTAGCCCACAGAAGGTTTCCTGTGAGGACATGCAGCCCTCAGGCTAAAAATGGTTCCACAACCCTGCTTTAGTCTTATGTTTCACCAGACACAATTATACCAACCATTGATTCTGGACAATATTCAGGTGCACGTTGTAACAGGTGTTTCAAATGAGAATCACTCTTAGATGTCAAAATCTGTCAAAGTATTTAAAAAAGAAATAGAGCATAATTAGAAAAAATTAATTATTTCCCCCCTAAAAACTTAATATACTTACTCAGAAATCCCATCAAGCTAAAGGCTTTTTAAACATATTAAGTGGTTTGAAACTTCTCAACAGTGACTTCCGGGAAGGATTGCTTCGCTTGTGCCTGCCTCTGAGACGAGCTCTCATCTCAGAGGAAGCTTTTTCAGTTTTAAAACCAGTCAAAAGGTTTTTTTTGACTGGTAAAAACTTTCTCCCAGGCAAGGGAGAAACGAAGAGATCATCCACAAGCTTCGTTGTGTTTGTTGGGGGACTTGAATTCATTAGGATCGCCTATGAACAAAGGACCAGCCAGCAACGTCGGACGGAGCCAGGGAATTTCAAGCAAGCTCAAACTGATTAAGCGAGACGTTTTTCTTTTCTTCAAAGAAAAACAGATTTTAACAGGCAAGCATTCTTCTATCTATCCTTATCATTTGGCTTAAATTGCTGCAGTAAAAGAGATTTGTTAAAAGAATCAGCAGTAAAGAATCCCTGGGTGAGTTATAACTTTTCTCTTTTATACACGGAATTAAGGCGGAAGGAAATCGAAATAGCTTATCTTTGTTTTTATTGCAAAAAGCTGGCCTGGAATTGAGCATTATAAAGATACAAACGGATGAGAGATATCTAATCTGAGGAGAAAAATTTTGATTTATATGAACTTTTGAGTATTATATGTCTGGGACTATTTTTTCTGGTCTACTTCATTTTGACGAATCTGCTTGTTCTTTATGCCACTAATTATTTGGATGCTGTGAACTAAATTTGTTTTGCATTCTTGGACACATAAGAGATAAGGCAGTTTGTGCTGTCTACATTATGATGTCATCAGGTTTGGAATATTAACTCTTTTGTTGCTGGAAAAAGAAATAAATTGCTCTTTGCTTGGGAATAGTGCTATATTGGAAATTGAAGGGGTTTTTTTTCTTCTCGGTTTTAAAAATGACAATTAAGAAAGTGGCTGAGACCCTGGATGTAAATATGTTTCAGAAAATAATGGATGAGATTGAGATAACGAAACAAGAACTGAGACACGGCAAACAAGAGATGAAAATTGAATTTGGCAATATGAAGCAGGAGCTGAAAGAAATAGGGGATTTTATGAGAGAGGAGGTTGATGAGATCAAAGATATAACTAGACAAGCAATAGAAGAAGAAAGAAAAATTAAAGGGAAGATGCAAGTCCTGGAGATTGGAACAGATATATCAAATGTGGAACTGGAAAAAGATTTGGAGTTTATGGACCTTAGAGATAAAGATTACTGTTTGGAATTCAGCATTGTCCCTGAAGAAATTGATGAAGATATCAGAGATAAAGCTATCAATGTTTCAAAAAAATTTCTGGACTGGAATGATGTGATGGAGCTTGAAATAGAGAAAATTTATACAATTAATTACAGATACGTGACAATGGAAAAACTCTCAAGAGATGTGCTAGTGTATTTTGTAAAAAAGAGGAACAGAGATATGACTTTACAACAACATTTCAGTAACACATTCAGAATTGATGGCAAGGAAATATTTGTGAGGAAGGAAATTCCCATCAGACTCTTATTATATGATTATGACTATGACAGCAAGATTATTATGGATGCAAGGATGGAAGATGGAAGATGGAATTAATACTGATAATGGAAGAATGGCTATTGAAATTACTGGACCTAGCAGACTTGATGAGATGGATTAATTGACATGTTTATTTGGAGAAAAATCGATGGATATATTTCTCAAGGAGTGGAAACCTCTATTTGACTTTTTGCGGAAAGAATAAAGTGATGTTAATGAGATTTGATGATTAATTAAGATAACTACTGGAGAAAAGTGATTTTGTAATATATTAAGAGACAGGTTTGTTATATATTATAGACCTATAACTGATCTGCGACAAATCGGAAGTCAACATTTTATTTTATTGTATTAGTTATTGTTTTTTTGTTTTGTTTTGTTTTGTTTTTTGAAACTTTGAATAAAAATTAATGATAAAAAAAGAAACTTCTCAACAGCATTTCTTCTTAAAAATGTCTGTCACATAGATACTCTCATTCTAGATTAGTTTTAAAATACATGGCAGTAAATGAGAAAGACTGGTATAACTGTAGAGGAGAAGGTACAATTTGTACCTACTGTAAACGGTGTTTCTTCATGGATGACAAGAGGTCTCCACGGGGGTACTATAGCTCCCCCTACAGCTTGAAGACAGGAAATGTTTTTGCTCCTCCCTTCCTGCTGAGGCTCAGTTTTCATTCTTGTAAAGCTCTGCCAACAGCCTCAGCTCATCATAGAATATATAACACATTGAAAAAACACAATAGGTGTAAGAACATGGAAACACTTAACTAGTCTGGGAGAGTCCCAGAAATGTGTGTAGTCGTGGCACCCCATAATATCGTCCCATATAGCCAGCCAGGTTAGGGAGGGCCGTGGAGACCTCTTGTCATCCATGAAGAAACACCGTTTACAGTAAGTACAAACTGTACCTTCTCTCATGGATGACAGACGTCTCCACGTGGGACGTACTAAAGCTACGACCTAGGGTGGGTCAGGTGGAGGCAGGACCTGTTGGAGAACACTGCGACCAAATGAAGCCTCCGCTGATGCATAAAGATCAAATTTGTAATGCCGAGTAAAGGTAGACAGGGATGACCAGGTGGCTGCCCTACAAATTTCTTCTATGGAGGCATTAGTGGAGAAGGCCGCCAAAGTAGCGGCTGATCTGGTGGAATGAGCCATAAAGTTCAATGGAGAAGGCTGGCACAGAGCTTCGTATGCTAGAGATATACACGCTTCAATCCAACTAGCCAAGGTATTTCGTGAGACCTTGTTTCCTAAAGTAGACGAATGGAATGATACAAGCAAGGAGTCACATGTACGAAAGGACTCAGTTCTAGAAAGGTAGACTTTCAGAGCACGTCTAACGTCTCAGGAGTGCCACGCTCTTCCTCGGGGATGAGAGGGATTAGGACAAAAGGAAGGTAGGATTATTTCTTGCTGCCGATGGAATAGTGAGTTCACTTTGGGAACAAAGGCTGGGTTAGTTCGTAGCACCACTTTATCTTTATGGAATGTACACAGATGTACACAGATGAGAGGGCTTGCAGCTCAGATACTCTGCGAGCTGAGGTGATACCTACGAGGAATATCAATTTGAAGGACAGGACCCTGAGAGGAACGGATGCAAGCAGCTTGAAGGGAGGTTTCTGAAGAGCGCTGAGGGCGGTATGCAGGTTCCATGATGGAAATCTATGCAGTACTGGAGGACTTAAGGCAACAGCTCCTTGCAGGAACTTTTTGAGAAGAGGATGTGCAGCCAGAGGAGTATTGCTGGTAGGTAGCAGGATGGATGAGAGAGCCGATGTTTGTCATTTTAAAGTATTTGGCCGCATGCCCTTTTTCAGACCGTCTTGTAAGAATTGCAGAACTTGAGCGACTGCTGCTGACTCTGGAGAGATAGTTTGTGTGGCGCACCAGGAGGAGAAAGCTTTCCATGTAGATTGATAGCTTTTAATGGTGGAAGGGCGTCTCGCTGACAGGATGGTATTCACCGCTTCTGAGGAGAATCCTAACGCTAACAGCCTATTGCGCTCAATCTCCATGCGGTTAGTCTGAGCCATTGTGGGTCCGGGTGTAGGAGAGGACCCTGATGGAGCAGGTCATGTCGTGCCGGTAGATGAAGCGGCGGGCCTTGTGCCAGGTGAACTATGTCCAAGAACCAGGGACGTCTCGGCCAATAGGGGGCCACGAGGACCATGTGAGCTGCTTCTGTTCTGATTTTCTTCAGTACTCTGGACAGTAAGGGAGTCGGTGGGAAGGCGTAGAGGAGGCCTTTTGGCCAACTTACTACCAGAGCATCTTGTCCTTCTGCTCCGCGACCCCTGAATTGGGAGAAGAATCTCTTTGTATGGTGATTGTCATCCTAAGCGAATAGGTCTACTTGGAAGTTGCTGAACTTCACTTGGAGAGACTGGAATACTTCCACATTCAGAGCCCACTTGCCTGGGAAGAGCTGCTGTCTGCTCAGCCAATCCTCCGTTATGTTCAGGCGACCCTGGATGTACTCTGCTGAAATTGAGGACAGGTGTCTTTCTGCCCAAAGTAGCATTGAGGTAGCCTCTAGGTTCAGAGTCCTTGAGCGGGTACCTCCTTGTTTGATCAGGTAAGCACGAGTCAACGTCGGTGCGAATGAGGACGTCCGGAAAGGCGAGGATTGGCGCGAAGTGCCGAAGAGCTAGGTGTGCTGCCCTTAACTCTAACCAGTTGATGTTTCTGGTCGCCTCTGCTGTCGACCAGCGTTCTTGAACATATTGCCCCTGGCAGTGTGCTCCCCAACTGTGGAGGCCGGCGTCGGTGGTGATGACTGTTTGGGGAGGATCCTATAGTGGGACTCCTTTCGATAGGTTCCATATTTCCGACCACCAGGTGAGGGAGCATTTGACCAGAGATGGAAGGAGAACATGATGATGGTTGTGTAGTGCAATGTCTGACTGGAACTGAAGTAAAAAGGTTTGAAGTGGGTGGGAGTGCAGGCGCACCCAGGGAGTGATCCCTATTGCTGATGCCATCATGCCCAGTAGTTTGGCAAGCGACATCACGTCTGGGGATCAAAGTTGGGACAAAGTAGTTGCTAGTGAGGCAATGTTCTGGACCCTCTGTGGCGACAGGGAAATGAGCTGTTGAGCCGTGTCTATAGTCGCCCCAAGGTGGAACAGCTGCTGAGAAGGGCATAGATGGCTCTTTGGGGAATTTATGAGAAAGCCATGACCTTGCAAGAAGTCTAGTGAAACGTGGACATCCTGTTGGGCTTGATAGAAGGAATTGGACAGGATGAGGAGGTCGTCTAAATATGGGTATATGTGTAATCCTTGCATCCGAAGACCTGCTACTAACGTCACCATGACCTTGGTGAATAGTTGTGGAGCTGAAGCCAGACCAAAGGGAAGGGCCCTGTATTGAAAGTGGCGGCCGTTGTAATAGAAGCGGAGTAATCGCCTGTGAGATGGCAATATGGGGATGTGCAGGTAGACCTCTTTTAAATCTATTGAAGCCAGAAAGTCCCGTGGAAGAAGAGCTTCTCGGATGGACGTAAGGGTCTCCATCCTGAAGGTTCTCTGGGTCACAAATTGATTTAAGAATTTGAGGTCGAGTACCCCGTGCCAGGATCCGTCCTTTTTCCCGACCAAGAAGAAGATGGAGTAAAGACCTGAGAAAACCTCTCCTGATGGTACTTCTTCTAGGGCGGAGATATCCAACAGGTGATGAATCTCGCCTAAGATTGCTTGGTGTTCTTTGATGGAAGTGGCTAAGGGAGAGGGAAGGAATCTGGTGGGCGGGTACTCTGTAAGTTCTATCCAGTACCTCTCCTTGACGATGGTGAGTACCCACTTGTCCTGGGTCATGCGTTGCCAATGGGAAGCAAACTGGGTTAGGCGACCTCCTACTTGTGGTGTCGGCATTGAGTCAGAAGCGTCGTTGGTTCTGACGTCCTTGTCTAGTTTGGTTGGGGGAGGGCCTGGAAGAAGAGGTCTGAGACTTTGGTGGAAATCTCTGCCTGGTCCAGTAGGAGTGCCCGCTTCTGAAGTCACGTGCCCTGGTGGTGAGCCTGGAGCCACGAAAGGTCTGGAAAGGGTAAGAGGAAGAGGCAGGATGCTTAAAAGTGCGCCTATCCTCTCACTTTTGGGATGGCATCACTTTCTTTTTATCTCTGGTCTCTACGAGGACTTCCTGGAGTGCCTCATCACTGAAGAGCTTGGTACCTGAGAAGGGGACAGAGGCTAGGTTGGCACTTGAAGCTGCATCCACATCCCAGGGGTTAAGCCAGAGATGACTTCTAGCTACAGCTGCTGCCGCCATTGCTCTGCAGGAAAATTGGGCAGAGTCCATAGAGGCATCTGCTATGAATGCCAGGGATCTAGATACCTTGAGTAGAGTATTTCTGAGTCTAGCTGGGTCTCTGTTAACATCGTCAAGCAGGTCTTCAGTCCATAACAGCGCTGCTCTGGCAAATACAGAAGCCGAAGTAGAGGCTCTTATTGAGAGCGCATTAGCTTCGTGAGAGCGCTTCAGAGCTGTGTCAGATTTGCGCTCAATGGGGTCCTTTAACTGAGCATCTCCGTCCCGCAGCAAGAGGGCTTGGGAGAGTAGAGCGGAAATGGGCCTGTCCATGGCTGGAATGCAAAGCAGGTTCATAACGTCAGCATCTAGGACATAAAACTTATTGGCATAGTTAGTACCTTTCCTGCATTGGAGAGACAAGTCCCATTCTAACTTCATAATATTTTTAAAAGAGGTGGGCAAAGGCATGCATCTAGTTGAAGGCTTAGGGACGGGGAGCACTAGAGAGTTCTTGCTCCATTCGGAGGTGGGTAGGAGCTGACTGCAGCCGAGGCTGAGGACTGCCCTGCCTTTTTTGAATATTTCTTCTTCTTCAAAGAGTAAGATACCATCTTTTCCATACTTGCAGGGAGCGGAAGGCAGAAGAAATGAAAGTGAAATAAGAAGGACAGAGAACTAAAGGTAATATATATATATATATATATATATATATATATATATATATATATATATATATATATATATATATATATATAAAGACAGTTTTGAAAGCGACAAACAGAACTTCACTCAAGCTTGCTCTGGATCCCTACAAGGATTCCGTTAATCACCTAAAAATATATATGAACGTAATTGTGTTTAACCAAACAGAGGTTTTTATTGTATTAACAAAACGTTTCAGCTTCCACCTTCATCAGCTGCTAACATACAAATGCTGCTACCAAGGTGGCCGTTATAGAGCTTTGAGGATGGAATGCTCAGAATGCTTCATTTGCAGAAGCTAAGTAGTGCTGGTACTGTCCTCCAGGTTCAGGCCATGTGGTGCCAATGTGTCCAGAGAGTAAATCCAAAAGTTCTCCCTTTTAGTCAATGCTGCTGGATCCGCTGGCATCTCTATCGCTGTAATGGAAAAGTCCAACAGGCTGTGACCCTCGATGTTAAAATGCTTTGCAACTGGTTGCTCCACTTTTTTTGTCAAAATTGCCGACTTGTGGTTCCTGAAGCGCGTGCGTAGGCCAGTTGTGGTCTTTCCTACATATTGGATATGACATCCTGGTCTTTTGTACTTGATGATGTAAACTATATTGCAGGACCTACAGGTGTTGTTCTGTTTGATGTAATATGTCCTGCCTGTCCTAGTGCTTGTAAAAGTGGCTGTCTCCCTGAGGTACACACAGGTGATGCAGCGTTTGGAGTGACAAGGATGAGACCCTAGATTGGTGATAGGTGACTTAAGCACAGCTCTCACCAACAGTCTGCGCAAATTAGGAGGTTGGCAAAATGCTATAACAGGAGGCCTGCTGATGGCTCTAGCAAGATGTTCAGAGTTTGCCAGCAATGGGTAGCTCTCCCTGATTGCTCGGTGATAGGAGATGCTGGATAGAAATCTACTGCAAATGGAATCCGTTGCTCTTAGAATATCCTCTTAGAAGAAGGTGTTCTTTAAGTTCACGGATCCTTCTCTGGTATTTATCTTCAGTGTTGCAAATAAGTTTGATTCTCAGAGCTAAGCTATGCACAATGTTCTTCTTTATATGCCTAGGATGGCAGGATTTTCAGTTTAAATAGGTGTGGGCATCAGTGGGTTTGCTGTAGAAATCAGTGGCTATTTTGTTGTTTTCAATGGTGAGAAGGACATCCAGAAAAGGGATGTGCGCATTATCATTTGTACTATTAAATGTAAACTTAACAGATGGATGGATGGAGTTGATGTAATTTTTAAATTGTTCCAAACTCTCTTTACCATTTGTCCAGACCATAAAGATGTCATCAATGTATCGCCACCATATAAGTGGTTTGTTGATGGCCTTTTTGAGGATCTCCTGTTCCAGTTTACCCATGAAGAGATTCGCATATGATGGAGCCATGCGAGTCCCCATAGTTGTGCCTTGTAGTCAGAGCTTGGAAAAGTTACTTTTTTGAACTACAACTCCCATCAGCCCAATCCAGTGGCCATGCTGGCTGGGGCTGATGGGAGTTGTAGTTCAAAAAAGTAACTTTTCCAAGCTCTGCTTGTAGTTGCAGGTAGTGTTCTCCATTGAATGTAAAGTTGTTACAAGTCAGGACTAGCGTAGCTAAAGTTGTGAGAACCTCTGTTGGAGGACTGTTCATATCTCTGGTGTTAAGGAACTCATTTAAAGCCTGAATCCCATCATTATGTGGTATATTGGTGTAAAGAGATGTGACATCTAAAGTAGCTAGTATAGTATTGTTGTGGAATTGATACTGCTTGTTTAAAGACTCAGTTTTAAGCAAGAAGTCCTTGGTGTCTTTGATATATGATGGGAGGTTTTGCACCATGTTTTGTAAATTTAAGTCAATGTACAGAGAAATCCTTTCAGTAGCTGTGTTGTTACCTGAGACAATTGGGCAACCAGGATTATTGGCTTTGTGGATTTTAGGCAGCATGTAAAACCTTCCAGGGGTGGGATTTGGATTAACAAGGAGATCAGCAGTTTCCTCTTTAAGAAGTTTCCAACTTGTAAGGTTTTGTATAGATGTAATGATACGAGTATTGAGATCTGTAGTGATGTCTTTGTCAAGAAATCTATATGTTGTTTCATCCTTTTTAGTTGTCTTTGACCTTCTGCTATATAGTCTGTAGTGTTAAGTACCACAACAGTACCACCCTTATCCACAGGCTTGATGACAACATCCCTTCTCATCTGAAGGTTCCTCAGGGCTATTCTTTCTTCTTTTGAAAGGTTGTCGTGAGTAGGAGTTGGTGTGTGATTGTTAATGACTCTGTTTATTGATAAGAGAAAGGTTTCTAGGACTGGATTCCTGTTAATGTTCGGTGTCCAAGTTTTAGGTAGCAGAAACTGTAGCAGAGGATCTCTATTGTAGAGGTCTATGTTGTTCTTAGAGTCATCATAAAAAAATTCAGCCAATCTGCATCTCCTTTCAACTGCTTTGATGTCACATTTCATCTGTGCTATATTGTGCTCTCTAGGTGTTGGGCAGAAGTTGAGGCCTTTGGATAGAAGCCTAATTTCATTAGGTGACATTTTGCCTGCAGTGAGATCTATTATTGTTGTGGAGTCATTTCTGTAAGTTATGTCAGGTGATCTTCTTATATATATAAAACAAATAGAAAAATAGATAGCTGGAAGATAGGCTGAAAAAACCTGGAATATAGGCAAAAGGGAGGAAAGAAGCTAGGCCAGAAAGGAAGACAGCCAGAAAGGGTGTGCTCTGAGCTGAGACGGGAAAGAAAACTGAGCCTCAGCAGGAAGGGAGGAGCAAAAAACATTTCCTGTCTTCAAGCTGTAGAGGGAGGTATAGTACCCACGTGGAGATCTCTTGTCATCCATGAGAGAAAAAGAGAGAATTAAAGCCAAATTAAATGAAAGAAGTCATTTGTACGGTAATTTACCTCAGAAAAAAACACTCTAGCCAGACAGCTGATATGGCTGTCAAAAGAGAATTGAGCCAGAGGGAGAATGGGAATGCATGCACATAGAGGATGGATACACCAAAACTCAAATGTAACTTGATAAGTTTCCTAAACAAGTCTCTGTGCAGATGTAGAACCCATGTGTGTGCCTGCATGGATGACCAAGAAGAATTTTACTGCTGCTGATTAACACACAATTCGACTCAGCTTCTTCGCTAAGAGTTCATTTCTCCTCCAAGGTAAAATAGTTTTAAGTCCAGCTGTGAACTCTGCATTCCCCTCAGGAGTGGGTATAGGGTAATGTCTACTTGACCAGCCATGTAATACCTCATCTGGGACAGAGAGGGAAGGAATATATGTTGCAAGAGGCGATTCAATAAAAAAATGTACTTTACAACCTTCTAAGATTCTCTACTTTTCAAGCCAAGGCTAAGAGTAGTGCAGAGGCATACGTTCTGCTTCTTGTGTATTTGACTAATAGTGGAATTCTTATGTTGGCCTCCTGCAGAGCATCTTTACTACTTTTGAAGGACTGAAATAGGGGATTTAAGGATATTATGGTCCTGGTAATAACAGCCTATCTTATAATTGTACCATGCACAAAGGAAAATTAAACACTTCATACATCATGCCACAAAATGCATGGTAAAGTGTGTGTTCATTACAACTCTAGTCCTGAAGGAGTCCTAAGTTCACTGCCGGGATGAGCACTATTTTCACCCTTGAGAAGAAATGAGGCTAAGCAGGTGATTCAGATATGTTTTTTTTGTAATCATCATTAGAAATTTTGAAATTCCAGTTTTAATCTATAGTGCCAACTCATGCAGCAGAATGATAACAAATTGTTCACAATGACTGAGACCCAAATAGCTACATTTCATGTACACAAAGTCTTCTGTGCATCTAGCCATGCTTTTGACTTTGAACAGCATAATCTTTTTCAAAGTTGCTCTCAGTTTCAAAAATGTGAAATGGTCACTGAGCCATGGAAATTTAATGTCTGCACTGTCTACAATCCTCTTTTTATTCCTTAAATCACTTAAATCTTTATATTTTGTAATAAACCTCTGTAAACTGAGGGGAAGAGCTAAGGATCTCTGGCAAGAGAATTCTCAGCACCATCTTCAAACTACATTTCCCAAGATTCTTTGGAAAAGGCATGACACTTAAATTAGTTTTAAATTAATGTAAGTTTGTCTACTCTACTGTCTTACTACTGTTTGTATATAAAAGCACTCTTAGGGCACTATCTACCTATATAAATACTTACATAAATGAATACTTCTTGAATCTCAAGGCTTTTTGTGCTGACAGACCTATGCAGCTATTTAAAAATGTCTCTTGAGTAGCAGTAGGGCCCCACTTCTCGGCGCCCCACTTTTTGGCATTCCGCTAATACGGCGCCAGTGGGGCGATCAGCTGGAAGGGGGGCTGGAGCTCCCCACGCTCCAGCTGATCTCGCTGGAGGAGGGAAAGATCAGCTGTAGAGCGCTCCAGCTGATCTCTTCTTCTGGCGTGATCAGACTCCCGCACTCCAGCTGATCGTGCCGGAGGAGAGGAAGGCGCTACAGCTGATCTCCTCCTCCTCCTGTGCGATCAGCGGGTTTGGTTCCAGACCCCCGCGCTACAGCTGATCCGCTTTTTGGCAGGGGTCTGGAACCTAACGTGCCTACTGTAGCCAGCCATTTTAATTATTTTTTGGTACTGTTTTAAATGTTTTTATGCTGCTATATACACCACTCTTAAGTTTTGTGAGAGGGTGGTATATAAATACTTTTATAAAAAAAAAAAAACTAAATCCATCTGCTTGCACAGCAGAACTTCCACTCCTTCACCTCTTCCCCCATCCGTCCCCCCCGAGCTCTGTGGCTCTGTACATGTTAAGGTTAAGAAACCTAACACAGCCTTACAAGTCAAAATGTATTTATGGTAGCACATTCTGATGACACTAGAGGAACTGCTTAAAGGTCAGGTTAAAGGTGACATACATAATTTTAACACATATTTCTCACATGGCTGTAGACCAGGGATGGGGAACCTTCTGGGGGCCACATGCCAGGGGAGGGCAGGGCCAGAGGAAAAACTGAGCCAAGCAATGAGTGTAAATGTTATCTTTGTACAGCAGGCTAGTTTCTACACACACACCCTACTCTATCTATCTAGGCAAGCAAAAGGCATTATCAGGGTTCAAGGACACATTCCAGTCAGGCAAAAGCACTCCAGGAAGGTGCAGCTGTGGATGTAGTATGGTTTGGGGAGAGTCCTGAGGCCTAGACAGAGAGGGCTGAAGGGCTGCATTGTGTGAGGTTCCCCATCCCTGAAACAGACCCTATGGATATGCACAGTCAAACTTCAAACGTGGTGCGGGTTCAGAACCAACATACCTGTTCACAAACATCACGACACATTAAGTTATCCTTTGCAAGATAACAACATGATGCCCCTATAATGAAAAATAAATTTGTCAGCATCAGCAAAATACCTGTGCTCTCCAAGTAGTCTGATAAAGTGTAATTATTTATTGCCACTCAAACATGTACATGGCCTCCTGTACCTGAGGACTGTGACAAACAACAGACACACTTTTTAAGGGATCCAGGGGAACACATAAATTACAGGCCAGCTAGCTTAACATCTATTCTGGGAAAACTGGTGGAAAATATTGTTAAAGATAAAATTACTAAGCATGTATTTATCAGCTTTACAGGATAAAACAATCAAATGTAAAAACAGGACAAACATATGCAAGCTCTAAAAATAATAACATACATTCAACAAACTCTAAAAACAGTAAGACTATCCATACAAATTCCAAAAATAATTTCACCAGATAGAAAACCAATATGCCATAAATGCCTGGATCACACCTCGGAGAAAGCCATTCTAAACAGAAATGTCTTCAGTAGGGGCCCAAAACATCATCCCACTAAGTGATTGTCTGATTTTGGCTGATAATTGATTCCAGAGAGCTGGAGCTGCAACACTAAAAGCCCAGTTTCTTGTGCAGGCTATGTACAACTCTGGGGCTTATTATTTTCTCGGCAGTGTCAAATCTGAGCACAGTTGCCAGGCAGAGGTATATTGGACGAGGCGGTCCCTTAGATATCCTGGTCCCAAGCTGTTTGGGCTTTAAATGCTAACAGCAAAACCTTGAACTAGACCTGGTAGCACACTTGCAGCCCATGCAGTTCCTTCAGCAGAGGTGTTGTATGGTGTTGCTGACTGAGTTCCCCAGTCAACAACCAGCTGCTGCTCCTGAGTGAAGCCCAAGGAAAGCCCCACAATGAGCATATTGCAGTAATCTAGTCTTGAGGTTACCAATACCAAGATCACAGGGGCCTATCTATCAGTCCAGGAACAACAGTAGCTGTCTTACCAACCCAAACTGGTAAAAGGCACTCCTAGCCACCAAGGCCACTTATGTCTCAAGTGACAACGATGGACCAAGGAGCGGCGCCAGACTACGTATCTGTTACTTCAGAGGGAGTGTCATCCCTTCCAGAACAGACCTGCCTCCTGGACACAAGAACCACTCACCCACAGGGCCTCTGCTGTGCCACTTTATGGCTACAACTGCATCCAGACACTGGCCAGAGCCTGCATGGTCCCTCCCAATTCAGATGTTACAGAGGAAAAGAGCTGTCTATCATCAGCATACTGGTGATCCTTTACTCCAAATTCCTTAATGACTGCTCCCACATGGCTTATATATTTGTTTATTCATTTATAAAATGATTTACATACCGCCCTTTCTCAAAACATCAGCGGTGTACAGCAACACAAAAACATTTTTAAAAATTTTGAGCAATCATTAAAACGACTGGATATTTTTTTAAAAACATGTTTCAAACAGCTGCAAAGACCTGTCGACACAAAAAAGTCTTCAAGAAACACCTGAAAGACAAAACCGAGGATGCCTTCCCAATCTCTGGCAGCAGAGTGTTCCACAGCATGGGGCTGGGGACACTAAACGCCCAGCTCCTGTTCAGGCAAGTTGGGCCTCTATAACCATGGGGGACAACTAACAGCACTCCTCATGAAGATCTCCGTGATTGGATTGGATTGCATTTAAGGTATCCTGGACCCAAGTTGTCCAGGACTTTGTATATCAACACAAACACCTTGAACCGGGACAGCCATGTTTTAACAGCCATGTCACATGCTGTTGGCTATCTGCCCCCATCAGCATTCTAACCAGCTGGAGCTTCTGGACCAGATCCACACAGAGTGCACTACAGTAATCCAGTCTCAATGTTACCAATGCATGGACTACAGTGGCCAAGGTATCCCAATCCAGATAGGGCTGTAGTTGGTGTACCAAACAAAGCTGTTAAAAAGCACTGAGGATACTTGGACATCTAATGACAAAGATGTATCCAGGACTACAGCCAAGCTATTTACCCTTCTTAAGGGGAAGGCTGCATAGATACGTTAAATAACATAATAGTGTCCTGCAGCACCCCATAACATAGATGCCATGGGGCCAAGCAGCACTCCCCAATGCCACTCTTTGGAACCAGCCCAGTAGGTAGGACTGTAACCACCATCAAACAGTGCCCCTGACACCCATCCGACAAAGCCGGTCCAGGAAGATGATATTTTGCCTGCCCAGTGTGAAATCTAACTGTGGGCAGAGGCACAGCCCACAATCAGCTGATCATTGGGTCTTGCAGAGCACTGCGTACAGCGTTCTGCAAGACTGAAAATCCCAGTGCTTTGTACTCTTCTGCACTACCTGTAGAATATGTAGGCATGGCTTGAACGAAATGCCCTCATGGGCAAATGGGAAGACTCACAGGCTGGAGGCTCTCCACTGATGGGATAGAGAATGCATAATTTATCCCTTTATCAACCATAGTTGATAACATTTTATTGTTTACTGAAGCTGGTACTTGAACTTGCAACCTTCTACACAAACAATAAATGCTGACCTAGAAACCTCTATTCGATCATGCACTGTTGCTGTATTGATTTCAGTGGGTTTGAGCACACTCTGCTCTGTGCTACAATGTGCTTAGTATGTTTTGAAAAATAATCAGTTCTAAGAACATAAGAAGAGCCTGCTGGATCAGGCCAGTGGCCCATCTAGTCCAGCATCCTGTTCTCACAGTGGCCAACCAGGTGCCTGGGGGAAGCCCACAAGCAGGACCCGAGTGCAAGAACACTCTCCCCTCCTGAGGCTTCCGGCAACTGGTTTTCAGAAGCATGCTGCCTCTGACTAGGGTGGCACAGCACAGCCATCATGGCTAGTAGCCATTGATAGCCCTGTCCTCCATGAATTTGTCTAATCTTCTTTTAAAGCCGTCCAAGCTGGTGGCCATTACTGCATCTTGTGGGAGCAAATTCCATAGTTTAACTATGCGCTGAGTAAAGAAGTACTTCCTTTTGTCTGTCCTGAATCTTCCAACATTCAGCTTCTTTGAATGTCCACGAGTTCTAGTATTATGAGAGAGGGAGAAGAACTTTTCTCTATCCACTTTCTCAATGCCATGCATAATTTTATACACTTCTATCATGTCTCCTCTGACCCGCCTTTTCTCTAAACTAAAAAGCCCCAAATGCTGCAACCTTTCCTCATAAGGGAGTCGCTCCATCCCCTTGATCATTCTGGTTGCCCTCTTCTGAACCTTTTCCAACTCTATAATATCCTTTTTGAGATGAGGCAACCAGAACTCTACACAGTATTCCAAATGCGGCCGCACCATAGATTTATTCAACAGCATTATGATATTGGCTGTTTTATTTTCAATACCTTTCCTAATTATCCCTAGCATGGAATTTGCCTTTTTCACAGCCACCGCACACTGGGTCGACGTTTTCATTGTGCTGTCCACTACAACCCCAAGGTCTCTCTCCTGGTCGGTCACCACCAGTTCAGACCCCATGAGCGTATATGTGAAATTCAGATTTTTTGCTCCAATATGCATAATTTTACACTTGTTTATATTGAATTGCATTTGCCATTTTTCCGCCCATTCACTCAGTTTGGAGAGGTCTTTTTGGAGCTCTTCGCAATCCCTTTTTGTTTTAACAACCCTGAACAATTTAGTATCGTCAGCAAACTTGGCCACTTCACTGCTCACTCCTAATTCTAGGTCATTAATGAACAAGTTGAAAAGTACAGGTTCCAATACCGATCCTTGGTGGACTCCACTTTCTACAGCCCTCCATTGGGAGAACTGTCCATTTATTCCTACTCTCTGCTTTTTGCTTCTTAACCAATTTCTTATCCACAAGAGGACCTCTCCTCTCATTCCATGACTGCTAACCTTCCTCAGAAGTCTTTGGTGGGGTACCTTGTCAAACGCTTTTTGAAAGTCTAAGTACACTGTGTCCACTAGATCACCCCTATCTATATGCTTGTTGAAGTTCTACCTCAGTAACAGTTGTACAAAATTGTTTTTCAGTTTTTAGAATCTAATAGAGAATATAAACATCGATGATCTGGATCAGGCTAAAATGCATTTAGCCTAACAATCCGTTTCCATCAGCAGCCAGCCAAATGCTAAGATCATTATGGAATTATCTAGTTGACAAGGTGTGCCTGGCGCCAACACTGTTATGCTTTCGGCGCCAGGTCAAGACTTTCTATTCTCCAAGGCATTTTAGCATGTGTTTTTAAATTGCTTTTTTAAAAATGTGTTTTTATATTTGTATATTTGTTGTTAATGTTTTTAATTGTTGTGAACCGCCCAGAGAGCTTCTGCTATGGGGCGGTATATAAATTCAATCAATCAATCAATCAATCAATCAAATGCTTCTAGAAGCACAAGGAGGTGATGCCTTCCCTTGTTGTTTATTCCTAGCATCTATGGCTTCAGAGGTGGCATTCATTTATGCACAGAACAATTCTTTCTGGGTTTCCCCCCCCCCTTTTTTTTTTTCAATTTAGTCGAACAAAAGACCTTGGACACGATACCTAAGGACATCAATTCTTACAATTTGCCAAAGGTTCCTACTGACACATGGAAAGAACCTAGCCCAGACACAACTAAAGAAAAATCACTGACCAATGGGAAAGAAAACCATTTAAACAAATCGATGTCCCAAAGCCGAACCCTAAACGAAATTGACCCCACTATTACAGGCTGGCTTCTCATGCTAGCCCTCGATCTAGATGCCATGAAAGACATTATGTCAGAGACTAATTGCCTTATAGCACTGATCTTAAACATCTTAGACAACAAAAACAACAAAGGACAGCTTGCACCATCTATCCATAAATCCCCTTCTACTCGGCCTCCTTCTCAAGTGACTATAGCACCAGCAAACATAGAATCAAAGATTAATAAATCCTCCAGACGTTCCAGGAAGACCAACACTAACACCAATTTTAAAAAGTCAAAGAATGTCAAAACCTGTAAATATCACAAAGGGAATAAAATGAACTTTAATAAACTATTCAAACTTCTGGACCAAGCTATACCCAGAAAGAATCAACCTAACTTAGAAAGTAAGATTGCCCTTCCTTCACGGAACAATGATGCGAAGCAGTATTCAACTGACAATGACCTTACAGAATTTAAATCGCCATCTGTGCAAGAGCCGAAACATCTAGACACTGACTACTCTACCCATAATGACTTTTTTGAGATCTCCTCGACTTTCCAAAGTGGGGTTCGAGAATTTTCCACTCAACCACAAGATCCTTGGACTGACATTTTATCCAAACACTCTTTACCATCAACTTCTTATAAGGCACAGTGGACATTAACTTTGGATCCATTACAACTAGTCTTTGAAAATTTTCCGAAGCCGCCGGGTCTTCTTTCTCAACGGGATCGCATACAACAAATTCATAACCTCTTGAAATCAAAGACTGAGATTTATCCAACTGATATCTTACAAGTACAATATTTACATTTTAATGGTCATAAGGCTAGAGCTTTAGTTCGATTTAACTCTCTTTCTGCAGCACATAAAATTTTTGAAGCAGGCTCAGCTCTAGCCAGTCTTCACATCACAATATGCAGATATTTTATAAATAAAGCTTCTCCTCAACCGTTAGTATTAAAGTCAACCAACTACAAACCTCCTCAGCGGTCTTATACCGAAAAATCACTTCCGTATGAACCCCTTATAGTTCTAGCAACAGACCACCCTGCTTCGGCTTCCCCTCACAATCCTTTGTTAAACCAGGACAAAGACAACCCCTTTACTTTTGAAGAACAGTCACTAGTAGAAACATTTGACTGCCTCACAGAAACCTCTCAATATGAGATACTAAATAAATTAGATCGATTAAAAACATACCTTGCCGTTAAAATGAATCACAAATTAAAAACTAATAAAATGGACTTGACAAATCCTGTTTCAGTGTTACAGCCATTAGTCAGGACATTAAATCCCATACACCTGTTGATAAAATATGATTCCATGGGATCACAATTACCCGAAGATAAGGAAAAGCCCCTCTGGAAACACCAGAAGAGTATAAACGAAAGAGACGATTTAGCCCAAGTTGACACTTCTCCTAGCTGCGAAGTGAATAAATTGGAAATGTCTCCTTGCTACGAACTGGCAAGACACGCGAAAATCGATTCTCTGGGGAATTGGGAAAGAATGCGCTTTTGGAGGAGGATGCAATTGGGTCTCCTACATACATCTCAGCGTATGAAAAGACCGAAATCCAACATGGAACGCAGTACCCATCCACTACGGTCATCGATTTGGTAGATCTGCCTAATAATTCCATTCGCCCAAAACCATCTTTCCCGGCAGCGAATTGCTGAGTAGCTTTTCCAGCTTCTCTGGACAAAATTACGGATGCATGACAGCCCCTCATTATATCATGGAACATCAACGGCTGGCTTAATAAGAAAGGCGATACTGAGTTTATTGAATTCCTAAGCAATTATAAAATCATTTGCCTACAGGAAACATGGATCACTTCTGTTGACAATTTTAATTTCCCTGACTACCACCTCTTTTTAAGTCCTGCACTCAAATCTTTGGGGAAAGGTCGTCCAAAAGGGGGTTTGATAACCCTTATATCAACTATTTGGTCACCTTCGGTTGACAATCTACCATCAGCCTTACCTCAATCAATCTTGGCCCTTCGGATTAGAAGATCCAAGTCTGAAGCTTTGATCTGTATTAATGTGTACATTCCCCCTTCAGGTGTATCAACTCTGGACACTACAAAGGTATGGATTAAGTTAGAAGAGTCACTTAACCTTTATGAAAAGCAATTCCCTAATGGCCATCTTTTATTATGTGGCGATTTTAATGCCAGAATCGGGAATTCTTGGCTATATAATATCAGTGCGTCTAATTGGATGCCACCATATCAAAATGATAATAGTTATAGAACCATTCAAGATAAGAAGACTAATAATCAGGGCCCTTTTCTATTAAAACTAGTCTCATCTCACTCTCTAGAAATAGTAAATGGCTCTGAAAAAGACTCTTACCAATGGTTCTTTTACATATCACTCCCATGCAGGAATAAGCTTAATAGACTATATGATTGTATCACCATCTTTATTATCGGATATCCTTGACTTTAAGGTCCTATGTAGAACAGAAAGCAACCATCTCCCCTTACAACTAAGTATTAGCTGTTCTAAACCTTCTACCACCCTACCTTCCATGCAGAATCATTCTAAAATTGTGAAAAGAATCCAATGGTCAGAAAGATTGAGAGATAACTTAGCAACCCAATTAGGTAAAAAACCATACCAAACAATTCGCCAAGGGATATTAGAAGGCACCTTAGATCCATTATTAGCTTTCCAGAATATCCTCTCAATGCTTAGCCCCACCATGACCCAAAAAAGTCGAACTCCAAAAGGCCATTCCGCCCCTCTACGTGGTTCGACTCTGAATGTAGAGTCGCGAAAAAGAAGCTTAGAACACAACTACGACTACTACATAAACATCCAAGCGACCAATCTTTAGCCTCAGCTTTCAAATCATCAAAGATGGCATATAGACATCTCTTGAGACAAAAGAAACAGAGCTTTGCAATATCCCAATGGCAGAAGCTAGCAAACGCGGTATCTTCAAAACAAGAGCGTTTATTTTGGAACTTGGTTAAATTGGGAATGGGCTCAACCAAAAATAAGAACCAACAACAAATCTCAACCTCAGCCTGGCATGTCCATTTCAGCAGTCTCTACCTCTCCATATCACCTTTCCAACATGATCATATAACTTTGGATATCAAAAACCTCCCACCGTGGCCTCCGGTATCCCCCGATGAAATCAGATTACTAATACACTCACTGAAAAATGGAAAATCACCTGGGGAAGACTATCTTCCTCCTGAAATATACAAAACTTTTCCTGACTGGTGGGCACCAATTTTGGCACGTTTGTTTTCGAAGATTAATGAACTAGGCATAATACCGGATGGATGGAGACGAAGCATAATTGTCCCAATTTATAAAAAAAAGTGACCCCTCTGACTCATCTAATTACCGCCCCATTAGTTTACTAAATGTGGCGTTAAAATTGTATAGTAAGTTTCTCTTGTCAAAACTAGAAAAATGGGCAAATGTAAACAGTATTATACCAGCTGAACAAATTGGCTTTAAGAAAGGGTCCTCCCCGGTTGATCATGGCCTAACCACTTCATAGCAAACCAGGCCATAACAGGCCCTACAAAACATCTATACGCGGGACTTCCCGGAAGTGAGTGCCCAGCTGGTGGTTGTCTCTGAGAGATCTCTGCCTCAGAGGAAGCTTTTTTCAGTTTAAAAGCCAGCCAAGAGGAAACTTTGACTGGCTTAAATGTTCTCCAAGGTAAAGGTGAACCGATCAGATTTTCCACAGGACTTCGTTGAGCTGTCACCGGCTGGAATTGATCAGCAATTCCCTGACATAAGAAGGCATACCGATCGGCTGAAGACGGGGTCAGGACTTCCAACAAGCTGTACTGGAAAAAAAAGCGAGGCTTTTTTTTTCTTCTTAAAAACGTTCTTAACCAGCGAGCCTCCTTCTGTCTAAATCTTATCATTTGGCTTAAATTACTACAGTAAAAGGGATTTGTTTACGAATCAGCAATTGAGAAATCTGGGTGAGTCATAATTTTTCTCTGTTAAATATAATTAAGGAAGAAAGAAAATGTAAACAATTTATATATATATATATATTTACGACAAAAAGCTGGCCTGAATTTGGAGTTATAAAGATTAAAAAACGGATGAGAGGCAATTATTATTTGATGGAAATATATTTTGGACTATTTTTCTCCTTGGATTATTTCTTTTTGGACGAATCTGCTGTTCGTATATGTTACTAATTGCTTGGTGTTGTGAACCAGAATTGTTTTGCATTCCTGGACGTAGATAAGAACTGTGCTGGCCGGACTATAATAACAGGCCTGGAATATTAACTCTTTTGTTGGTGGAGGAAAAAAAAAAAGAAATAGACTGCCTCTAGGTTTTGGAACAGTGGTTAATATCAGAAATTAAAGGCTTCTTTTGAGAATGAGAACTAAAAAAGCAGCTAAGGCTCAGGAGCGAAGAGGTTCAATTGATCCACAGGAAGGGGCTATACCCCCAGATATGTTTCAAAAAATAATGGAAGGGATTAGTGATCTAAAACAGGAAATGAAAACTGAATTGAAAGATATAAAAGACCAAATTAAAATACAAGTGGATGAGATTAAAGGGACAATTGGGCAAATAATGGAGGATGCAAAAAATACTAAAGAAAAGGTACAAATCTTGGAGAATAGAACAGATATATTAAATCTGGAATTAGAAAAAAATTTGGACTACATGGCTGTGATTGAAATGAGAAATAAAGAACATTGTTTGAGATTCCGTGCAATCCCTGAGGAAACAGGTGAAGACATCAGAGATAAAATTGTTAATGCCTTAGTAAAATTTTTGGATTTGAATGAAGATCAGATGAAATTTGAAATAGATAAAGTTTATAGAATTAATTCCAGATATGCAACAATGAAAAAAATTCCAAGAGACGTGCTTGTTCACTTTATAAAAAAGACGACTAGAGATATGGTATTACAACACCACTTCAACAATACCTTTAAAATTGATGGGAAGGAAATACTGGTGATGAAAGAAATTCCTATTAGACTTTTACGTAAGAGAAAAGAATATGCTTTCTTTACAGAAAAACTTAAGCAATGCAAAATTCAATTTAGATGGGATGTTCCAGAAGGAGTGATTTTTACATTCAGACAACAGAAATATCGATTGAATACTGTTCAAAAAGCAAGGGATTTCTTGAGAAAAGCTTCAAAACACATGGAAGAAGATAAACTCAAAGATATGGATATAATTCCTGGGAAACAAAGTCAACAGAAACATGCAGAGGAGGGGAAGGAAGATGATGGATTAAAGGGAGCATCAGGTACATTTTAAAATACACGCTTAAAGATGGATTACAAATATCTAACTTGGAATATAAATGGAGCCAACACGGCGCAGAAGAGAAAGTGTTTCATTATTTGAAAAAATTAAAATTGGATATAATTTGTTTACAAGAAACTCATATTAAGAAGAAAGATTCCAAATATTTGATTTGTAAAAATTTGGGTGAAGAATTTATTTCGGCTGGATTTAAAAAAAAAATGGAGTTGTTCTTTACATTAACCCACAATTGCTTCCTAAATTGATATTACTGGATGATAGTGGTAGATTTGTGGGGGTTGAAATTACTTTACAGGGCATAAAAATTTTGATAGTGGGTATTTATGCCCCCAATGAAGATAAAACAAGGTTTTACACAGGACTTATGGGAAAATTGTCAGAGTTTTCATATGATCATTGGTGTGTCATGGGTGATTGGAATGGGGTAACCTCACCAAAAATTGATAGACTTTCTGAAAAAAATATTGAAGAGACACAGGGTAAATTACCGAAGATTTGCTTTGAATTGATGGAAAATTTAGAATTGGTGGATACCTGGAGATATATAAATGATAATGCAAAGGAATTTACTTATTTTTCAGAAAGACATAAAACATTTTCGAGGATTGATATGATTTGGATGTCTAAAAATCTAGTGAAAGATAATTTTTAAAATGGATATATTACCAAAACCTTTTTCGGACCACAATCCTGTGATATTAACTTTAAAAAAAAAAAATATTGGATTTAGATGGAGACTAAATGAATCTTTATTACAGAATGACAAAGTAGTACAAGAATGTAAGAAGAAATTAAAAGAGTTTTTTGAACATAATTTACATAAAGGAACGAATGAAAATATTGTTTGGGATACAAGTAAGGCATTTATGAGGGGATATTTTATTAAATGTAACTCTGAATTAAAAAAAAAGAAACAACAGAAAATGCAATTAATTTTGGAAGAAATAAAACAAAAAGAGGAAGAATTGAAAAAGAATCCAACTAAAGTTTCTATTGTAAATCAAATTAAAATGTTACAGAATCAAGTATCAATGCTGACAGTTAGAGAAATTGAAAGGAAACTAAATTTTGCTAAACAAAGGACTTTTGAATTTGCAAATAAACCGGGGAAATGGTTAGCATATAAATTAAGAAAAGAACGTCAAAAAAATATTATTTTAAAGATACAAGAAGGAGATGAGATGCTGACAGACAATGTAAAAATCAAAAAGATTTTTCATCAATATTATTCAACATTGTACAAGTGTCAGGAAATCCCATCTGAAAAAATAGAAGAGTATATATCTAAACAGAATTTGCCTAAAATTACAGACTTTCAGAGACAAGCTATTAATGGCCCTATCACGTCAAGAGAGATATCTGAAGCTATAAACAAAATTAAATCAGGAAAGGCGCCAGGACCCGATGGGTTATCTGCAGTGTACTATAAATGTTTAGAGGAAGAACTCTTGCTACCTTTACAGTATACAATGAATTCTATTTTGCAAGAGGGGAAGATACCGGATAGTTGGAAAAATGCTAACATAACATTAATACCTAAAGAGGAGCAAGATTTAACTAAAACAAAAAATTATCGGCCGATATCTCTATTGAATAATGACTATAAAATTTTTACAATGATTTTGGCAGAAAGAATGAAAATAATATTGCAACAATTTATCCAGGAAGATCAATCGGGGTTTTTACCTAAAAGACAATTACGTGACGTCAGGAATGTCTTGAATGTGTTGGAATATTTAGAACAACGAAATGATAAACAAGCAGCTTTGGTTTTTTTAGATGCTGAGAAAGCATTTGATAATTTGAATTGGAAATTTATGTTTCAGGTTTTGGAGCAAATGGATTTTGGAGACAATTTTATAAAATGGATTAGATCGATTTACACATCTCAGAAGGCTCAGATAATTGTTAATGGAGATTTAACGGATTCATGTGAAATACAAAAGGGTACAAGACAGGGATGTCCATTATCTCCTCTTCTATTTATTCTGGTCTTAGAAGTGCTGCTTAGAGATATAAGGCAAGATAAAAGGATTTCGGGATTAAAGATAAAAAAAGAAGAATATAAACTGAGAGCACTTGCTGATGATTTGATAATTGTATTAGAAAACCCTTTGGAAGGAATTTATGTATTGATGGACAAATTAAAAGAATTTGGACCGTTAGCAGGATTTAAGATCAACAATCAAAAAACAAAGATGTTGGTGAAAAATTTAACTTTAAGGGAACAGAAAGAGTTAATGGACAAGACAGATTTTACAATAGAGAAAAAGTTGAAATATTTAGGTATTATTATGACAAATAAAAATTCAAAGTTGTTTCATAATAATTATGAAAAATTATGGACAGAGATTAAGAAAGATCTGCTAAGATGGGATAAACTACAGTTGTCATTAATGGGTAGAACATCTGTGATAAAAATGAATGTATTACCGAGAATGATGTTTTTGTTTCAAACAATACCTGTAATATCCTCTGATTTACCTTTTAAACAATGGCAAAAAGATATTTCTAAATTTGTATGGCAAGGAAAAAAACCAAGAGTTAAATTTAAATTACTACAAGACGCCAAAGAAAGAGGAGGACTGGGATTACCAAATCTGAGACTTTATTTTGCTGCCTGTTGTTTAGTCTGGATAAAGGAATTGATTTTATTGAGGAATAAAAGACTATTGGATTTGGAGGGCCATGACCTGAAGTGGGGATGGCATGGATATCTATGGTATGACAAAGTAAAAGTAAATGTAGACTTTAATAATCATTTTATAAGACGTCCTCTGTTGAAAATATGGAATAGATATAAACCAAGGTTTTATTCGAAAATACCATTATGTGTCTCAAGTCAAGAAGCGTTTTACAGAAGAGAAATGGCTGGAAAAGAGAAATGGTTAACTTATCAAGAACTATTAGAAAATGTACATGGAGAATATATAATGAAAGAGCGAACAACTGATAAAGGAAGGATATAGTTTGGTTTGCCTATTTACAATTGTTAGAAAGATATTAAATGGACAAGAAAATGTATGGGTTTGAAATAAGTAAATCTGATTTTGAAATAGGTTTGTGTACAAATGATGAAAATACAATTGCGAAAATGTATAAACTCTTGCTGAAAATGGATATGGAAGAAGAACAAGTAAAAGAGTGTATGGTAAAGTGGGCAAAAAATTTTGGTTATAACATACAAATGGATCAATGGGAAAATATGTGGAAAAAAGGCTTGAGATTTACATTATGCTATAATCTTAAAGAAAATTTCTATAAAATGATGTATCGTTGGTACATGACTCCAGAAAAGTTGTCAAAAATGTATAGTAATGTTTCTAATGTTTGTTGGAAATGTAAACAACAAGAAGGATCATTTTATCATATGTGGTGGCTGTGTAAAAAGGCAAAATCATTTTGGGCACAGATAGGTAGGATGATGCAAAAAATTCTAAAGATAAATATTCAGTCAAAACAAGAATTTTTTTATTGGGTTTTATGGATAAACAAATAGAAAAGAAATATGGAAGAATAATATTATATATGATTACGGCAGCAAGATTATTATATGCACAAAAGTGGGAAATGGAATCAACACCAACAATGGAAGACTGGCTATTGAAATTAATGGACTTAGTAGAGATGGATAAATTGACATGTTTACTTAGAGAAAAATCAACAGACACATTTCTTAAGGAATGGAAGCCTCTCTTAGTCTTTTTGTTGAAAGATCAAAATAAAATGATGATATTGGGATTTGATGATTAACTAAGATAGCCTATGGAGAAAAGTGATCCTGTATGTATATATTAAGGGACAGGTTTGATATATATTATATACTTATAGCTGATCTGCGACAAATCGGAAGTCAACTATTTTATTGTTTTTCCTTTGTTGTATTGTTATGTTTTTGTTGTTTGACTCTGTTTTGTTTGTCTTTTGAAAAATTTGAATAAAAATTATTAAAAAAAAAAATCTATACGCGGCTTTTGTAGATTTGGCTGCAGCATTCGATTCAGTGGACAGAGGTAAACTTTGGTCCAAATTACATAATATGAACATAGACCATCGACTATTATTCTTAATAAGGGCCCTGTATAAAGACACTTCTGCCCAGGTTAGAGTGAATAATCACGGAGCCATGACAAGTCCGATATTAGTGGCCAGGGCTGTAAAGCAGGGGTGCCCCCTCGCACCTCTATTATTTAACCTATTTTTAACCGACATAATATCTGATCTAACTGACCCTCAATATTTTCCCCCCTCAATTGGAAATAGGAAGATATCAACACTGTTCTATGCAGATGATATGGTTCTCCTTTCTCTAGTCCCAATAGGCCTGAAAAAGCTAATGAGACGACTTCATGATCTCTGTGAAACCGAGGGACTGAAAATAAACTACAAAAAAACAAAAGTCCTAGTATTTGGAAGAAGACATGCGAGCCACCGTTGGGCAATGTACAATCAACAATTAGAACAGTGTCGGATATTTAAGTACCTGGGAGTGATTTTTTCAGATACCCTCTCTTGGAAGACCCAACTACAATTTATTAAACAATCAGCAGCAAAAACAGCGGGAGCCATTTTAAAATTCTACCGCTCAACAGGGGGTAACTTGGTCACCTCTGCCTTAAAAAATTTTGAGGCCAAAGTAATCCCTCAGGTCCTTTACGGAGCTCTGATATGGGGGTGGAACATGGAATCAATATCATCTTTAGAGACAATTCAAACAGACTTTCTCAGGCGTCTATTGACCTTACCCCCAGGAACCCCTTCTGCAATGCTTCGAGCGGAAACTGGTCTCCCTCCGCTGACTGCTCACATTCATTTAACTCTTCTGAGATTCATGAGATCCATACCATATCTACAAAATAAGGAATTGTTATATCTATGCCGCACCCACCCTGCTTCTAAAAAAACATGGGACTTGAAAATCTATTGCATAGATACCATTTACCTATTCACCAATTTAATACCATTGGTTCAGATAAGAATCTACGACAGGCAGTTATCCATCACTGTGAATATTTAGACTGATTATCCCTACTTAACTGTAGATCTGTCCCATGGTATTGGAGATTTAAACCTGATCACATTTGCTCTCCATATCTTACAATAGCCTCGCCGAGCAATTTTAGACATGCATTTACCTCAATTAGATTTTTCACTTTGCCTAACGCAGAACGAGAAGGGAGAATTGCTAATGTCCCTAAAGAACAAAGACACTGTATCTGCGGGTCTCAAAAGGTGGAGGACCTCCCACATATTCTACTAGATTGCCCAATCTATCATAACCTTAGAATGAATCTTATTTCCAAGTGGGTAGATCCCTCCAAAATGGCTTCGACCACTGACAAAATATTATTGTTAATGTCCGATCAGAATTTTGAAGTGACACATAAGGCAGCTCTATTTGTGTCCGCAGCCATGAAACTAAGAGCCAGATATCTTTTAGAATTTGATTCGATCCCGAAACCCAAATAGGTGTTAAGGATGTAACGACCAGTATTTTAACTTGCCAAGGCCAATAATTAGTGCCTTTTAGAATTCAGACACACAAAGAACATCTCAATTCCATTTTAATAAACTGCATTTATTGTATTTTAACAATTTTTATATTTCTTAAAGTACATTTTGGTTTTTTGTTAAATGTATATCTTGCGTTGGCCTGTGGCCCTGTAATAAAGATGAATTGAAATTGGTTTTGTTTTTTAAAGAAACCAAAAAAGGATTTGATAATAGGTATACACAGTACTACTAAATATCTGATCTCCACATTGTTTGCATGTTTGTTTGTTTGTTTTTTAATCATGAGAATGGCATGAGACTTTTCCATTACAACAAACAAGGGATAGTGCCACATTAAAAATGGCAACAAAATATGAACAGGCAAAATATAAATATAATGTATATTTTGTACATTTTGTGAAATTTTGGTTGGCCAAATAAAGGAATTGCTCTAATATTAATTTAGAGCCAAAACGTTTGTTTCCTTTTTGGTTCAAAAAAATCTGATATGCTCTCTGAAGAATATTCAGTTTTATACCGTTTCTCAAAATCTAGTATATTTACTTGATCAGAATAAAAGTAACAAGTTGCTCCTAAGCATGTTTACTCAACTGTATATCTCACTGACTATTTTTAAGTTTCTAAACTCATTTTCCACCACAGCACCACAGTCCATGCAATAAAAAAGTTAAAATGAATCAGTTTATGGTGGCAAAATAAAGGGACAAAAAGACAAACATAAAAATAATCACTCCCCACAAACCCTTCAGACTTTGCAATTAATGTCTACGCTGTTAACCATGCAGGGGCAGTTTCCAAGAACTGGGGATGATGGGATAGTGGGCATGGCAGTTAATGGCAAGTAGAGCAAGGGGATCACAGGGCGTGGCACCAACTTGTTTTGGTATTCTCCCCATCTTCCTTTCTTGCAAAGATACACACCTCCTTATTATACAGTAGGACCCTACTCATAAGGCAGGTTACGTTCCAGACCCCCGCCTAAAAGTGAAACTCGCCGAAAAGCGGAACTCTTTCAATAAAATGGTGCCCGATGCCCAAAAAATGCCGTAAAAGCAGAACAAGCACCGTATGAGTGGGGCCTTACTCTAATTACTCTAATTGAAAGCCGTCATGTTAGCAGAACGCTGAAAAGTGGGCCACCGAAAAGCGGAGCCCTACTGTATTTAAAATTTACATATAGTGGCAATACATCGCCCCAAAAAGAAGATAGAAAATGTAATCTTCAGGAAGAATTATTTTATTACAGGCAGTCCAACTGATGAAAGTTTACTTAGAGGTACCTGCATTCAGCAGGGCTTTCTCTCAAGAAATGTATTCTTCACTTTTTCTACTGCTCCCATGCCTATGCATTTAGCAGCCGCCTCCCCACACTTCTTTTTCCCACCCTGGTGTCAGAGGTGGAAAGGAGCCACACGGGGCAGCTTCCCAGGGCAGTGCTGGGAGGGAGACATGGTTTCCACTGAATGGCAATCACTTCCCGTTGGGTGGTTGAGAGCATGCCTTGCTCTAGCTGTAAGGACTACCTATGGCACCACCACCTTGGTTCATGTCAGTGGGCCAGGCCTGGCATACATCATGGCGCACCCTGGGGCATATTTCCCTTTGCCTCCTCCCCACTTGCTCTGAGCCTTTTGTCTCCATTGAATGCTACATAACGTGAACACAGACTTGACTCTAACATGCAGTGGAACAGCAAGGCGATAAGGTTTGACAAGCTCCAAAGACAAGCCTTGAAAACTCTTATCTGGTCCTGCTGGTAAGCAACCCATCTGGATAGAAATGGATTCCTTGCATATATACATTATTCATGGCGAGACTAGGGAGTAGATCAAGCGTTGTATTTTTTTCCCCAAAGGTATTCAAATAGTTGGTGCCATGGTGCACATCTGCTTAGGGGGATGAATTATATAATTTGGACCCTTGCCATTTTCTCAGGAAGGCAAGAATAAACATTCTCACAACTGATGACCTTTCATTTTGACTGTCATTAAAACCCTCCCCATGTACACCGCTATCACATTTATCAATACAGCTGGGTCTTGCGAATGGCCCGTTATAGTGGGGGGCGTCGTAATTAAGACGGTTAACGTGGCAGCTCCATGCAGGCAGGCACAGTGGCCATGTCTCTACTGGGCCTCTGCCACCACAGACAGGCAGGTGCTGGTCTGCCTGGCAATAGTGCTAACCAAAGCAACAGGCCAGAATGCCCTGACCCAATAATATACACACCAGGGATGGGACTAGCATAGATAAATTGGTGGAGCTGGTAAATTCAGGTGTGCCATCCCACTGCTCCAGTAGGCATTGCTTCCAAATTGCACACTGCAATAGACAGTCATACACAAACCCTGCCTGCAGGAGCTATGGCCCACTAAGTTACGGTAGACTTCGCTGAGTCCCCAGCACTGCCCAAATATGCCATGCACTGGTGCGAGGTCTGACCTAATCACAGATCCAGTCTACTTGACCATAATGTTATCACTCAAGAGTCCGCTGCCCTCCTAGTCAGGGTTACTATGTGGATTATCTAGCTTGACAATTGATAGAATGCAGAATTAGCTACTAGAATTTGTAGTATAGAATTAGGTGATAAACATCCACCTGCATTTGACTAAAATCAGGTAAGAATTATCATGTCTCACCTTGTTGTCTTGCTTGAATAAGGGATTGGACATGCACCAGAGGTTTGAGTTAATATATGTCAATTGATCACATGTAGTTGGTTGTAAGCTGGAGACTATATATATATTATATATCCCGCCCTTCCTCCCAGCAGGAGACCAGGGCGGCAAATCATCTTGTCAAAGCAGTAGTCTTTTTTTAAGGCAGAACCAGTAAAAGATGCTAGTTACATAGGTTTTATAAGTGCCTAAAATGGTGATTAATGCAGAGTAGGCATAAGGAAACACAGTTAGATACAAAAATATATTTTCTCAGAGCAACAAGAAGTTTTAATTAGTATTCAGGTATATTCTAGTACTTCAGGACAGGGACATAACAATAATTAAAACCAAAACCTCAGAAGGGTTTTTGTTTTCTTTTCTTAAAGTCGCTGTGTAGGCTCCCATTTTGATCAGAGCAGTGGTGCTGGTGCACGGGGTGTTTAACCCTCCACTCATATCATATTTCCGTTTCTAAAATTTCTCTCCCTTAATATTATCAGCACAACTGGGTGAAAATGCCTCTTTAATCCTTTTTCTAGGTGTACTATTAAAAGCTAAGATGGTGAATTTCAAATGAGGAGAATGCAGAGGTGCATTTTAGAGTAGGTTGGTGTATTCTCTGTGTATCACTTCAACACACCACTGTTTTATTTTTTTGTACCTATGCATGCTTTTGGACACACCATCATGTATCCAGTTAATAGCCACCTCCATCTCACCTTCTTCAGGGATAATAGCTATCAAATAATGTACTTAATTAGAATTATCTGGAACTTTACAGACAGAAAAGTTCCTCTGAATATATGCAAAGTATATTTCCCTCACAACTCAATGACCAGCTCAGGTCTCACCCGCCTCAGAAATATCTCCCCAAATACCAGTAGCATCCGTATCCTGCTGCTGAATATGCAGAATATCTTTAACTTACCCAAGTTGAAAGGGATGGTTATGGGGTAAATACCTACAGCTAATACAAAAATGAGAGCCAGTGTGGTGTAGTGGTTAAGGTGTTGGATTATGACCTGGGAGACCAGGGTTCAAATCCCCACACAGCCATGAAGCTCAGTGAGTGACCTTGGGCCAGTCACTGCCTCTCAGCCTCAGAGGAAGGCACCTTCTGAATACCGCTGACCATGAAAACCCTATTCGTAGGGTCGCCATAAGTCGGGATCAACTTGAAGGCAGTCCATTTCCATTTTTCAATAAAAAAAATGGAGCATGCAAGATTATGCATTTGAAGAACAACAAAAAGTGTACAATGGCAGTAATTAATAAGGATAAAAATTTGAGAATGTGGTATGTGAGCTTCTGAGTTACATGTAACTCATTCCTCACACTTGATGCAACTCAAAGGGAGAAACAGATGTTTCTGGGGGAGGGCACAGCATCAAGCTCACTCTGCAGTCTGTTTTTGTCTTGACAACAGCAAAAAGCTTTCAGACTAATTAAGAATAATACCTTAATGCACATTTCTATATAGCTTTTTGTCAGGACAGGTTTTCACATCTGGTTACATAAGATATCAGTGATAAAATGAAGTATTCACTTATACTAAAGGTCTTAAAATTATTATTAAACTAAGTCACATTGGGCCAGGAAAACACATGGCAACCATTATGTCTATTCAAAAATATCATTAATTTCAACAGAGCTTACTCTCTCAGATAAGTGTGGTCTGAGAATCTCACTTTCGAAGTACAAGTCAGCAGTTGACCTTGTCTCTAGCACGAGTGTTTAGCTAGCTAACCTAAGAAACAAGTTTCACTTGAGCCTGCTTTAAATGCCATGTCTCAGTCACAGAAGGGGACTTTGGTCCGTACCTGAAATAAATTTCTCCTGGATGAGAGTCCATCAACTGGGTAATGGGCTCTACCTAGCGTCCATAGGCAGGAAATTCAGCAGAATTGCTGGGAGTAGGTCGCCTCAGACATGTGACCTCCTCAGTGCTTTCATGATGAGTTGAACACCGTGGGTCTAGCTGCATGCAAGCTCCAACAGTTGACGACCTACTCCCTTAAAAACATAAGAATTAGTACACAGAAAATGCCATATAAATCAAACAAGTAAACTGTATCAATGAAAAAATTGCAACAGAAACAGCAACAGACCAAATGTATTGCCACAAATAAGGATTGTTGAAAGACTTTTTTAAAAGACCAAAAAAAAAAAACCCAAGGCAAAGCAACTGTGCTCATAGTTTAACAAGCCCAGTAAATATTCATAGAGCCCCATAGAGGTGAGCCTTGATGGACTATCATCCAGGAGAAATTTATTTCCGTTAAGGACCAAAGTCCCCTTCTCCCTGGATGATAGTCCATCAAGTGGGATATACCAAAGTAGTTCCCGCCCAGGATAGGGAGGGCAATGTGGCTCAGATTTTATCAACATGTTGCAGAACACATCGGCCAAAAATACCCTCGTCTGAAGCACGAGTGTCCATCTATAATGAGATGCAAAGGTATTGGGATAGGACCAAGCAGCCGCTCGGCAAATCTCTAATAGTGGGACATTAACAGAAAATGCAGCTGAGGTTGAGGCTGAGCGCATTGAATGTGCCGTTATGTTCTTAGGAACAGGCACTCTTATGCTAACTTGATACAGGCTTGCAGCCAAAACAACGTGGAAGTAGATACCCTTTTTCCAAAACAGGTAGGATGAAAAGACACAAACAATGAGTCTAAGATCTTTGGTCCGATTGAGGTACACCTTTAACGCTCTCCTAACATCCATAGAATGCCAGGCTTTCTCCTGTGGTTGAGTTGGATTTGGATAAAAGGATGGCAGGGCAAGCTCTTGTTGACGGTGGAAGAGGGAGTTCACCTTGGGTACAAATGAAGGGTCCATTCTCAACACAACACAGTCCTTGTGAAAAATACAGAGGTGCTTGGCTACAGATAACGCATTGAGTTCTGAGATGCGTCTGGTCGAAGTAATCACTAGAAAGAGCACCTTAAATGACAGTAGACGGACAGGAATGGTGCTAAGGGGTTCAAAGGGTGGCTTCTGAAGGGCAGAAAGGAAGGTTTGAAGATTCCATGAAGGGTATCTGTGGGACTGTAGGTAGGCGGAGGGCCATAGCTCCTCTGAGAAAATGCCTTACTAGTGGATGGGACCCCATAACTCCCGAAGGACAAAGGGACAGCATGGATGATAAGGCTGACACTTGACGTCTCAGGATGTTGACTTTGAGACCCATGCTGAGGCCATTCTGCAGAAAACTAAGTATCTCAAAGATCAAAGCCCTAGTTGGACAGGTGTCTTTGCATCCACTCCAGGCGACAAAGCTTCAGCAAGTGGAACTGTAAATTGGTTTTGCAGAAGGGGAGTGTGAAGCTAAGGTGGTAGATATAACATCCTGTGAAAAGGCTGCTCTCCCAAACAGTGCCGCTCCATAACCAAGCTGTTCGTTTCAGCCAAGCTGGATCCGGATATTGAATCAGTCCTGGTGTTAGAAGCTCTGGGTAAGGCTGAAGCTTCCAAGGGGTGCCAATGGAAAGGCAGAGTCGCTCCGAAAACCATGCTCGGCATGGCCAGTAGGGCGCTATCAGAACTCTTTCCAGGCTTTCCTCCCTCAGCTGTTTAGGGTTCGGACTATCAGAGGAGTTGGAGGAAAGGCGTATAGTAGTCCCAGGGGACAGGTGGCTGAAAGTGCATCTACTGTCTCTGCCTGGCTCATTTTGCCAAATCTGCGCTGTAGCTGAGCAAACACCTCCAGATGAAGTCTCCACTCCCCTTTTTGAAGCTGCTGGCAACCCAGTCAGTCTGTGGCGACATTTATGTCCCCGCTGAGATGCTCTGCATACACCAAGTCCATGTGAAGTTCTGCCCACGCAAAAAGTTGGGCAGCCTCTCAGTAGAGACTGCGTGATCGCATTCCCCCTTGTTTGCTGATGTGGGCTTTTGTGCAGACATTGTTGGTTCGAAGCAGAATGTGGCGAAGAAGGAGTCTTGGAAAGAAGTGCTAGATGGCTAGCCTGGCCGCTCTGAGTTCCAGCCAATTGAAGCTGTGCTGTACCTCTTCTGATGACCACTGTCCCTGGACAAATAAGGAGCGACAATGTGCACCCCATCCTGAAAGACTGACATTTGTCGTGATCACCACCCATGACGGATCCCAGAAGGGGATGCCCTTGTGAAGGTTGGGCGAGGTCAGCCACTATACGATTTGGTTTCTGAGATGACGGGGGACACGTACTCGACTGTGTTTGCAGATCATGTTGTTGTCCTGATATGGAAGCAGGAACCACTGTAGCAGGCGGGAATGATGACATGCCCACAGAACTATCTGGAATGTGGATATAAAAAGGCCGAGAACCCTGGCTAGGAGCATGAGATCTGCCGATGTCAAGCTGACTAGTGTCCTTACAACCCCTTGCAGATTCTCCACTCTCTCTGGAGAAAGCAAAACCATGGCTTCCTGGGAGTCAAGAATCGCCCCCAAATGTTGGAGGAATTGTGTGGGAACCAGGTGACTCTTGGTGTAGGTGATCAGAAAACTGTGGGCAGTCAGAACTTGTAGAGTCAGACAAACGCCCTGTTCCCCTTGAGAGAAAGTGTCTACCTGGATTAGTAAGTCATTGAGGTAGGGATAAAGGTGGATACCCTGACAGCAAAGACAGGCAACCAGGGCTACCATTATCTAAGACCCGGGGAGCGGATGACAGGCCAAAGGGCACTGCACGATATTAGTAGTGCTGTAGGTGAACCGGAGGTACCTTCTGTGTTGGGGTGAATAGGAATATGTAAATAGGCCTCCTGGAGATCTATCGATGCCAGATAATCATTTTGATGGAGAGCCTCCCTGATGGATGAAAGAGACTCCATCCTGAGCCCTCCAGGTTGGTCACATTTCAGCATGATGAAGAAAGTAGAGTAGACTCCTGAGAAGCATTCTATGACAGGCACCTCCTCTATAGCTTGGATCTGGAGCAGGGGATGAACGCCGTCTGTTAGTGCCTGTCGTTTCTGGGGACAGCTAGAGACAGCAGAAGGCAGAAAATGATGTGGAGGAATGCTTTCTAATTCTATTGTGTAGCCCTCCCGAATGGCCTGCAGCACCTATCGATCTGTGGTAATATGGTCCCAGTTTGGAAAGAGCGAAGAAGCCGAGCTCCCACCGGAAGGGCTTCTGCGTCAGAACTGTCGGGAAGAATGTTGAGACCTGCTGCCCTTGGTTCCTGAGGATGCTGGGGTAATTCTGTTTCCAGCCTGTGGATTGGGTTTTCTGGAAAAGCGGCTTCTGGACCAGTTGTGTTGGCCAGACTTTTACTAACATCCTCTTCCTGACAGTCGATTAGACTGAAAGGGCAGAAATGCCTGGAAGGGTGACTGGTAGGGAGCATATCAACGAAAAGGTCTACACTCATCCCGGCACAAGGTGGCCAAAAACAGCTTCCGCTTTTCCTTAGGGTCAACCAGGACCTCTTGGAGGGCCTGTTCTCTGAAAAGCTTCAGGCCTACATACAGGGCAGTAGACAAGTTGACCCGTGAACCTGAATCAGCGTCCCAATGACGCAGCCATAAAGTTTGCCGTGCTACAATCTGAGTTGCTATGTCCCTTGAGAAGAACTGAATTGCATACAAAGTGGCATCTACCACGAAGGCTGCAGCCCTGTGAAGCTTTAGAAAAGTCTTGCAGAGTCTGTTGGGGCCCCTGTTGAGATCATGAAATGCCATATCTAACAGTTCATTCAACCAGACCAAGGCCACTGAGAAAATAGGATGCTTCATGGTAAGTCCAACTTTCCGTTGTCGGTCAGCAGGGTCGTGCAGCATACAGGAATGGGATGTACCAAAGCAGTGAACCCTACATCCCTAGGGGGGGATGCAGGGCTAGGCCACCACTCTCTGAAGAACCCTCCTGCCGAAGGCTGCATCGGCAGAGGCGAACCTATCCACCTTGTAGTGGCTAATGAAGGTGGATGACTGTGATCATGTAGCTGCCTTACAGATCTCCTCCAGTGGTGCCTCCCTGTGGAGCACAGCTGTGGCTGCTGCCCCTCTGACTGAGTCAGCAGTAATGTCACTAGGCGGAGATCTGTCAGTAGTCTGATATGCCATGGAAACACACTCCCTGACCAATCTGCTGATGGTGGAGCGTGACACCTTCCGTCCATGTGCCCCCTTCTTGAAGGAAACAAAGAGGGACTCTGTCTTATGGAAAGACTCAGTCCTGCCTAGGTAGATCTTGAGTATCTGCCTGACATCCAACTTGTGCCATTCCTTTTCCTTAGGATGTATAGGGTGTGGACAGAAGTTGGGCAAGGAAATGTCCTGCCCCCTGTGGAACACCAAATTTACCTTGGGCAGAAAAGCCAGTTCTGGCCGGACTACCACTTTATCGGGGTTAAACGTGCAAAGCTCCTCTCGAGCTGAGAGCACTCTGATCTCTCCTACCCTCCCAGCTAACGTCACCGCCACCAAAAACACTGTCTTAAGGGTAAGTAATGTAATAGACGATGTTCAAGCTGGTTCAATAGGCGAAGAGCAGAGGGCTCTGAGAACCAAGGGGAGATCCCAGGAGGGAAATCTGTGCAGAGTGGGTGAAGTTACGATGGACACCCCACTCAGAAACCATTTAACCCTGGGGTGGGATGCTAAAGTGCAGCCTCCCACCAGAGAAAGCACACTACCCAACGCCACAGCCTGCCGCTTCAGCATGTTAGGGGCTAAGCTCTAATCCAATCCATCCTGCAGGAACTCAAGGACAATCTTAAGGTGACACCCACTGTGCATCAGGTGCTTACGCCTGTGCCACCGATTGAAAGCCCTCCACGTAGTCTCATAAATCCTCTGTGTGGAGGACCTGCACAAGGCCAATATGGTGCCTATGACTCTATCTGAGAAACCCTCTCCTTTCAATGACTGCTGCTCAATCTCCCTGCGTGAAGCTGGAGCCAGTCTGGATCTGGGTGGAGCAAGCATCCCTAGGAGAGAAGGTCTTGTCCTTGGGGGAGCCTCCAGAGCGGTTCTGAGCTGAGGTCCCCCAGATCGGAGAGCCACGGATGTCTGGGCCAGTGGGGAGGTATAACCACTGCCTGCGAATGAAGAGCCTTGAGCCTGCATATGAACTTGGTCAGGAGGGGCAGAGGGGGAAATGCATATAGGAGACTCCGGGGCCAGGGCGCAGAAAGGGCATCCACTTCCTGAGCCTTGGGCTCCCAGTACCACAACATGAAGCTGTCAACCTGTGCATTCGTCCCAGACACAAAGAGGTCCCCCATGTCTGTACCAGCTGACTAAAGACCTCGCTGTTGAGAGCCCATTCGCCCTGCTGTACCTGTTGTCTCCTGAGACAATCTGCCTAGGTGTTCAGGGTTCCCTTCAAATAAACTGCCACAATGGATACCAGATGCTGCTCCGCCCACCTGAAGATGAGACTGGTTTTATTTCTGCAGAGAACCCGACCTCGTTCCCCCCGATGGTTCAAATGAGCCATTGTGGAGACGTTGTCAGTCCGGATCAGCACATGGGCTTGTGCCAGGATAGGTAGGAAATGCTGGAGAGCCAGTCTGACTGCCCAGAGCTCCAGCCAGTTGATGGACTGCATCCTTTCCTGCACCTGCCACGTTTCCTGTGCAAACCGATTCAGGCACATAGCCGTCCATCCCGTGAGGCTTTCATCCGTGGTAACAATTGTGGCTGAAGGAAGCCTGCGCGACAGACCCTTCTGTATATTGGGTAGATGGCACCACCAGAGCAGAGAGTCCCTCACCTCTCTGTTGACTAGAACTGAGCCCCTCCACCGACAAGCAATTTTTCTTGAAAAGGCAGCAGAAGCCACTGCAATGCCCTGGAATGAAATCTTGCCCAGGGTACTGAGTTGATTGCCACTATCATTGAGCCCTGGAGCTTGACTAAGTCGCTCAGGTGGACCCAATCACTGCTGAGACAGGTAAGTAGTTAACACTGAAGTTTGGATATCCTGTCCTCCGACAGGAACAACTTGGCCTGCTCCGTGTCTGTCACTACCCCGCGATGTTGAAGGCGCTGCATCAATAGCAAATGATTCTTGGATGTGTTGACGACGAAGCCATGGGCTTCTAGACAGCAGATGGTACTCACCATGTATTGTCTCGCTCCCTGAAGAGATGGGGCCCGGATAAGAATGTCATCTAAGTAGGGGTACATGTGTACCCCGAATGCGCAAATGCCCCACAACCGCTGCCATGAGTTTCGTGAAAACTGGGAGCGGAAGAGAGACCGAACAACAGGGCTCTGTACTGGTATTGTTGCCCCCTGTGTGCAAAGTGCAGATACCAATGATGCTGGGGCAAAATCGGAACATGCAGATACACCTCCATAATGTCTATAGAAGCAAGGAAGCCTCTGGGCTGAATAGCCTCTGCAATCGACCAGAGTGTCTCCATTTTGAATTTCCTGGGCCAGATGAACCAATTCAGAAACTTCAAGTCCAAAATGATGCAAAGGTCACCATTGCATTTGGGCACTGTAAAGAAGACAGAAAAGACCCACACTGAGTTGTTGGCACCTGTTCTATGGCACCTATATCTATTAGATGAGCAATGGCATCTAGGGTTCTCTGCCTTTTTTCCGGGTCGCGCACTGTGGGGGCCAATCTCCACTTGTCTGTGGGAACGGTTGAAAATTCCAGGGAATACCCCTTCATCACTGTGTCCAATACCCATTTGTCGGTTGTGGAGGCTGCCCATGCCTCTGCAAAAAACTGCAGCCTGCCCTCTACCAGGTACTCCGCGGCATCATGGTTGAGCCGGCTTGGACTGATGTTGTCTATTGAATCTACCTCCCGTGGAAGAGGTTCGGTGCTGCTGTCGAGCTGCGTTCCAGGAAGAGCTCCAGGAACCTCTAATCTGTCTGTTGTTCCTATATGCAGAAGTATAACTTTTTGGATGAAAGGACTGCCCGGATTTCCTACGAAATTGCTGCCCTGGTCCTTCTTCTTAGCCATGGGCAATGCCTTCTTCTTGTCCTTGGTATCCACCAAGTGGCGATCCAAGGACTTGCCAAAGAGGTGCCCTCCCACATAAGGGAGAACAGATAGTCTGGCTTTGGAATGGTGATCCACCTCCCATTGTTTAAGCCAAATGTTTCGCCTCACTACCACTGCATATCCTAGAGCCCGCACCGAGTACTGCAAACTATCCATGGAGGAATCGGCCAAGAATCCAGCTGTCTTGGCTAACTTATTAAGTCCCTTCCGGACATATCTGGTGTCTGATAGGACTTCCTCCATCAGTGCTCTGATCCATTTACTGCTGCCTGGGCCAGAAACTGCTGACACCCTCATGGATAGAGCCGGGGCCTCGAGCGCATGCCGAAGGGCTGCAACGCTGCACCTGTCACTAGGGTCAGACAAAGTGTCCCCTTCTTTAGGGATAGCTATCTTGGCACCCAAAGCCAATACCAGCTCGCCTATGGCCGGCACTTTCAGGCTGTCCATTACCGGTGAAGGGAAGCTATACAGCTTCCTGGACAATATGTGGGCCTTTTTTGGTTTGGCCAGCTGCTCCCATTCCTCCCCGACTATGTCTTTAAATAGCTTCGGGAAAGGAATGCTAGTAAACGTCTCCCCCAATTTAAGGAAGACATCTCAAGAGCCTTGCTGCCCCTTGTCCCCAACCTCTGCATGAGAAGGGACCTCCTTGGGCAACTCCAGCTGCAGGCAAGCCATAGCTTTGGTAACCAGTACTGAATACGTATCTGGTGAATAAAGCCTCTTGTGCGCCGAGGGGAGAAGAGGAGCATTGTCCCCCAACAATTTCCCCTCCTCCCTCTCTGAATCTTCCGAATCTGAATCACAACGCCCAGCAGTCACTAGGGAATCTGGACTAAGGGCCTCTTCTCTGTAGGAACGCTTGGCCCTGGAAGAGCGCCCCTTGCCATGTCCCCTGTGGAGGCCTTTGTGTCTAGTCCTGCCCTTTGCTTTAACTGGACTGGAGCCCGAAGAAGAAGAGAAGGACCATGAGGCTGAGCTAGAGGAAGAGGACGGAAAGTGTGCCCGGCCATGTCGGGGTCGTTTCCTCCTGTGAGGGTGAGCTAGGCGCTTAGCCATTGAAGCCCCCGCTTCCCTCATCATAGCCTTACTAATCCACGCCAACATGGAGGAGGCCCTTCCTCAGACTGGTGATGACTCCTGGTGTTCTTGTGGCGATTCCCCCCCCCCCGCGAAGACACACGCTGAGCCAGGGTCCTCCCTGCTGAAAGAGAGGACAACATGGCCCCTGCTACTGAGGCCAAAGTGCTGAGAGGAGTCTGCTCTTGGCCCTGCTCCCCCCCACTGAGAGACATGACATCATGCCCCATAGAGAATTGGTGCTCTGCTGCCTCAGCCATTGTGAACCTTTTTGGGGGGCTATGTTGGACTCCCCCATGAAGACCCCTCAGGTGGCGTCGAGCCGCTGTAATCAACCAATAGGGAATGCTGTCTATTACGACAAGCTGACTGTTCCCGCCAAAACCGCGAGAGGCTTTCCCACCACTGAAGGACTCACTAAGGCGAGAAAAAACCCCTCCCGCTCAGTTATGGTTACTGCTGAGGAGAGCCAGGCAGGATGGAAAGGAGCCAATACCCCCACCACAAGAGGCCTAGGGCAGATCCTGGCTCCTCAAGCAGTGCAAGGCATGTGGGGTAACTTACCCCCACAGCGCGCTGGCCCACGGTTCCAATTGCTGCCACTCCAAGGCAATGTATGGGGGGGCTGGAAAGCATCTGGCTGGCTACCACCCCTCCTCTAGTCCCACAGAAGGGCTGATGCGATGTTGGAGGGGCCTGGGACGCTTCCCGGCTACCTCCTTCCTGCTGAAACAGAAGTCTTTGCCCTCCCCCTATGCTCTTCTGCGCTGAGGGGAAAATACAAGTGGAGTGACAGTTGCTGCCGCCCACCACTGTTGGGAAGCCATGGAGGGGCCTGGGACTCTTCCTGGCTACCTCCTGCCGAAACCAACCGCCGCTCTGGCCCTTCCCGCTCTTCAGCATGAAAAACCAAAATCCCTTGGAAGGCGGGTGCTCCATCTTCCACCACCTCAGGGAAGCCACGGAGGGGCCAGGGAGGAATCCCGGCTACCTCCCTCCCCACTCTGAGGCCGAGGGCAATCAAGCCTCGTGCAGCGGGGGAGGGGCCTGGGACGATTACCAGCTACCTCCCCACTAAGGGCAGATCGAAAAACCAATCAAAAGAACAAAAAAAAGCTCTTCTCCTCCCCCGTCGCCTACCTAAACACTGATGGGCAGGGATAGACATAGAAGAGAGAAATCCAAAGAAGAAAGAACCCCTGACCGAGGTACAGGAGCATACAGTTGACTCTGTTAACTCGCTGGAGGCTGAGTCAAGACTGGCAGTTAGAGGGTGGTTCCCTCCCCTTCTGGCTGGCCACCATCTAACACTTTATTATAGTTTGACTCTGCGTACAGGAGGAGTTAACCCATTCCTGTATGCTACATGACCCCGCTGACTGAGAAAGATCAGACTGAAACAGCCTGTGGGAACTGGAAGCAGATGGAGAACAAGCGTCCTCCATTCCTTAATCCCCACTCCTTATCTTCATACTCTGGGTCCACAAATGGATCCAAGGAATCTCTGCATGACCAATTAGCCCTGCAGCCCCTGGAGGCTGAGAAAGGCTCAAGAAGCGCCATCCTCCTTGGAAGAATGTCCAACAAACTCACTAGGCAGTGGCTGCCTGGAACCCCTGGGTTCCCTCATATTTGTGACCTGCCCTGAGCGAGCAGCTCTGGTGGCCGTGGGCTGAGATGAAATGGGAGCCAGGAGCTCAGTGGACAGGACTCCAATGAGGGCCTCCCTGGTATGGGAAAGGGCCTCAGGCATGAGCTGGAATGCTACAACAGCCTCCATTCCTGAGTGATGAGATGGATGAGTAGATGGGGAGGGCCATGGTTGGGAACCTCCCACATCTGCAATTTCCTCCATATCATTGTCTGATGAGGAATAAGGTGATGTTATAAAGGTTGCATCTGTAGCCAGCTCATTCTCCGAAAGTGATTCTCATGTGTGCCTCCTTAAGGGTTGTGATGTCTATGAACATGGGAAGCAGAAGTTCTATGAAGGGCTGTAGAGCCCTTAGATCTCTGTTGTCCTGGCTTGGAGCTGATCTTTGTAGCGTTCCCTGAGTTATCTGAGATTTTAAGACACTACTGCGTTCTCTAAGTCCCCTGAGGGGAGAGGAACTCACACAACAGTAGCCTTTTTTTTTTGCTAAAGACACTGTTTCTAAAATGGCAGCTGTTTTCTTTTTCGTGAAAACTGCTGGGGTGGCAGAAGCAGACAGGGCTGGCGCTACAGTGCTGCTGACTGAGCCCTTCGCCTTTGATCCTGGTGCCCGATGTTTGGTTTTCTTAGGTGCCTTACGAGGCGCTGGCTCGGTTAGACAGCCTTGTCCTGAGGCACTGGGGGAAGTACACGCCGGCAAGCCGGAGTCCATAACGGGCAGGACAAGGACGGAATGCCTGAGGTGGAATCAAGCTGCGTCTGCTTGGGCAAGAAGTGAATAACATCCATCACCTTCCCTTATGCACACGCATCTTTCTGGGGTGTGGGGGGTGAAAGGACCAGCAAAAAATGGAATGGTTCTGTTAGCTCTGATTTGGCCCGGTTGGTAAGGCACCCCTTTCCTACTCCAAATGGCCTGGGTGGGTAAGCGTGAGAGCAGAGGACAGAAACAGAGTGGGACGATAAAAAAGGCTTATACTACAGAAGAACAAGTCAAAAACGATAAACTCACCAGGAAGTGGAATCAGAGTAATGGAAAAAAACAAAACAGATGGGACAAAGAAGATTAAAAACAAAGAGTCAGAGAGAGAGAGAAATATAACCGCCTACGCTGACGAGGCAGGAAAGGACAGGTCACGTTTGTGAGGCGACCAACTCCCAGCAATTCTGCTGTATTTCCTGCCTATGGATGCTAGGTGGAGCCCATTGACACTTGATGGACTAGCATCCAAGGAGAAAAACAAGCATGAGTAGAGTGCCTCTGTTTCACAACCAGGGGACTACAAGGGCTGACACTACCATTAGGCTGAGTGAAGCAACCACTTCTGGCAGCTGGTTTTGAGTGTCATGAGAGAGCAGCATATTGTTAGTTATCTAACTAGCTAGCTAGTTATTTATTAGCATTGTGTATTTTCACTGTGTCAGGGAGGAAAAGTGTTCATGAAATTTTCTGCTTTTGGTGGCAAAATAACTTGTCTAGTGTCTAGTAGATCCTCCGTGGCGCAGAGTGGTAAGCAGCGGTAACGCAGCTGAAGCTCTGCTCACGGCTGGAGTTCGATTCCAACTGAAGGAGGAAGTTGAATCTCCGGTAAAAGGGGTCGAGGTCCACTCAGCCTTCCATCCATCCGTGGTCGGTAAAATGAGTACCCGGCATACGCTGGGGGGTAAAGAAAGGCCGGGGAAGGAACTGGCAATCCCACCCCATATATACGGTCTGCCGAATAAACGTCGCAAGACGTCATCCTAAGAGTCGGAAACGACTCACACTAGAAGTGCGGGGACACCTTTACCTTTCAACAATCAGTTGAGTCGACAGGCACCAGTAGCTGCTCTGAAAGCATGACGGGTGAAGGGATAAGACCAACAAAACCTGCAGCACTACAAGGACAAACATCACCCCTCCCCTCTGCAAGAACAGTATTACTATTATTATTATTATTATTATCTTTATTTATACCCCGCCATTTTTCCAAAACTGGAACTCATGGTGGCTTCCAGATAAAAAATACATATAATTAAAAACATACAAAGTCTACATTAAAATAAGATTAAACTATTTCCAATATTAAAACCATACACACATATAGCTAAAAAAGTTCAAACTAGTTTAAAAATGATATAATAGACATTAGCAATGCAGCACCCTTCACGCCCTATCCTTAGCCTTCAATTCCAAAGGCTTGTTGGAATAGGAAGGGTCTTTGCTTGTCGGCAGAAGGACTGCGAAGAGGGGGTCATTCTTACCTCCCTAGGAAGGGAATTCCAAAGCCTGGAGCAGCCACCGAGAAGGCCCTCTCACGCGTCCCCACTAGTCGTACTTGAGAAGATGTGGGTATTGAGAGAAGGGCCTCTCCTGAGGATCTCAGGGCCCGGGCAGGCTCATACAGGGAGATACGGTCTGATAAATAGCCTGGACCTAAGCCGTATAGGGCTTTATAGGTCATCACCAGCACTTTGAATTGTGTCCGGAAACAGACTGGCAACCAGTGGAGCTTTTTTAACAGGGGGGTAGTATGGTCCCTGTAACCAGCCCCAGTTAACATTCTGGCTGCAGCACGTTGTACCAACTGAAGTTTCCGAACAGTCTTCAGAGGCAGCCCCACGTAGAGCGCGTTACAGTAATCTAAACGGCATGTAACTAAGGCATGTGTCACCGTGGCCAGATCAGACAGCTCAAGGAACGGGCGCAGTTGGCGCACTAATCTTAATTGTGCAAAAACACTCCTGGCCACTGCAGAAACCTGGGACTCCAAATTTAACGCTGAGTCCAGGAGCACACCCAAACTGCAAACCTGTGTCTTCAGGGGGAGTGTAACCCCATCCAGCACAGGCTGTATCCCTATTCCCTGATTTGCCTTACGACTGACCAGGAGCACCTCTGTCTTGTCTGGATTAAGCTTCAATTTGTTCACCCTCATCCAGTCCACCACTGATGCCAGACACTGATTTAAAACTGAGACAGCTTCCTTGGAATTAGGTGGAAAGGAGACATAGAGTTGGGTGTTGTCAGGCCCAGGATGGGACTGAGGAACCAGACTGGTGGTTGAAAGCAATTCAGTTTTTATTAAGGTAATATCCAAACAGAGACTGTGTCTTCTCATGAAGCAACACAGAGTTACAGATCCTGCGACATAGAAAGAGAGTTGACAGAGCAAGGGACTGCTATCCCGCCTGTCTCTTAAGAAGGGGGCAAACGGGCGCGAAGTCTTTCACTCCGCCTTAACGTGCCCTCAGTCACCACCCTTCTTCCCCCCTCCTTTCTTGTCTTTTCAACTGTCTTCAAGTACGCGGCGACAGGGGAAGCACGGGCCCCTCCCCTTCTGAAGTCTCCGACTCCGGTATGGGGGAAAGAGGGGGGTCAGGTTTTAAACTGTCTTGCGGTTTCTCTTTGCTTGTCCCTTGCTTAGGAGGCCCTCCCTCTTCCCCCACCTGTTCTGAACTTCGGAGAAGAGGAGGCGTGAGAATTTCAAGGGAAGGCTCTGAGACTGTGAAGCTTTCAAGGTCTCCGTTGCTAGGCAACTCTATCTCTGGAATTTCCTCTTCTTCTCCTTCACTCCACTCCAGCGAAATGGCCCCCTCCCTTTCCTCCTCTTCTTCTGAATCCTCAGGACCCCAAACCTGCACCCTGACATCATCCCCTCTCCCATGCTGTGCTCCCCCCCCCGACTGGCTTGGGGCGATGGGGAAACCGTTGATGAAAAAGTTTTACCAAATCTGGAGCATGCACATCAGTTTCAGCTTCCCAAGATCTATCTGCTGGCCCATAACCCTTCAAATACTGCAATTTGTTATGTCTTATTCTGGAGTCCAGGATTTCTTCCACTTCAAATTTAGTCTGCTCATTTACCATGAGGCTCCTCTGGCCGTAAATCACTGGGAGGGGCTGCTTTCGTTAGCAAGGATCGATGAAACACAGGGTGTATTTTAAACGTGTCTGGTAACTTCAGTAGAAACGCCACGGGATTAATTTGAGTCTCTATTTCAAAAGGCCCCAACCTCTTGTCTTGTAATTTCCTACATTTGCCTGGCATCTGAAGGAAACGAGTGGACAGCCATACCTGGTCTCCTGGTTGAAGGGCTGTATACTGTGCAGATCAGCAACTCACTTGTACTCAGTCTTGGCTTCGTTTAGCTGCTGTTTCGACGTCTGTTGCACAGCCTGTAATTCCTGCAGAAATTCCCCTGCGGCAGGCACAACAACTCCCTCTGAGCTGCTAGGGAAGGCTTTAGGATGAAATCCATAATTAGCGAAGAACGGGGTTTGCTTAGTGCTGGAGTGCAAGGAGTTGTTATAGGCAAACTCTGCAAAATGCAAATATGACACCCAGTCAGTCTGTTCGTAGGACACATAACAACGTAAATACCTTTCCAAAACAGCGTTCAGGCGTTCCGTCTGACCGTCTGTCTGGGGATGATGAGCTGAAGAGAGTTTTAGCTCCGTCTGCAACTGTTTCCAAATTGCTCTCCAAAATTTAGCTGTGAACTGAGTTCCTCGATCCGAGACTACACTGTTTGGCAATCCATGCAACCGGTAGATTTCCTTGATGAATAACTTGGCTGTTTCTTTTGCCTCTAAGGCTCCTGAACAAGGAAGAAAATGCGCCATTTTGGTGAGTAAATCTACCACTACTAGGATGGCCGTCATTCCTTGTGACTTTGGTAGATCAGTTATAAAATCCACGGAAAGGTCCTTCTAGGGTTCGTTTGGGACAGGTAGCGGTTGTAACAGCCCTGCTGGTTTTCCTGTTTGTGTTTTCGCTCGCACACAGACAGAACAGGATTTTACATAGTCCTCAATATCCCGACGCATTTTAGGCCACCAAAAGTCCTTGGCCACGTTCTGAATGGTTTTGTAAATACCAAAGTGTCCCGCGGTGATGGAGTCATGGCACTGACGTAGGATTGAGTCTTAAATTCCCTTCTGGCACATACCTGGCTGTTTTAAACCATAACAGTCCATCTCGCCAGTGGAAACTTACTTCTGGGTCTTGATCTTGTCCCGCCTCCTGAATATACCGTTGCATGCCTGCATCTTCCTGTTGTGCCCTTTTGAGTTCTTCTTCCCATGAAGGCTGGTCATCGGATTCGCTTCCTTTGAATTGTGGCTGTCTGGATAAGGCATCTGCTCTCTGGTTTTTGGCTTGGGCATGATAAGTAATCTTGAAGTTGAACCTAGTAAAGAACTGGGACCATCTTATCTGTCTCTGGTTCAGCTTTCTGGCCGTTTGTAGGCTTTCCAGGTTCTTGTGATCGGAGCGCACTTCAATCTGATGAGAGGCCCCCTCCAAATATTGTCTCCAGTTCTCAAAAGAACCCTTGATGGCTAGTAGCTCCTTCTCCCATACTGTGTAGTTCTTCTCTGCAGGCTTTAACTTTCTAGAGAAGTACGTGCAGGGGTGTAGCTCCTTTCCTTCTTGGTCTAATTGCAGAAGGACCCCCCCGATGGCAAAATCCGAAGCGTCTGCTTCCACGACGAAGGGGCGGGTTGGATCGGCAAAACGCAGAATGGGCTCAGTAACGAATCTTCTTTTCAGCTCCTCAAAGGCGTTTGTAGCGTTCTCTGTCCATTGAAATTTCTTCTTTCCCCTTAAACAGTCAGTCAGAGGAGCTGTTAATTTGGAAAACCCTGGGATGACCTTTCTGTAATAATTGGCAAACCCTAAAAAAGTTGTACATCCTTTTTGGTGGCAGGTTGACCCCAGTCCAATATACAACTCACTTTCCCTGGATCCATCTCCACTCCCCCTGCTGAGATTCGATACCCAAGGAAGTCCAAAGACTTAAGGTCAAATCCACATTTCTCTAGCTTAGCATACAGATGATTCTCTCTCAGTCTCCTCAACACAGTTTTCACATGCTGATCATGGTCTTCTTGATTCTTTGAGAACACCAGGATATCATCTAAGTAACAAATTACATACGTGTCCAACAGGTCTCTAAACACGTTGTTCATGAACTTTTGAAACACTCCTGGACTTCCCGAAAGCCCGAACGGCATGACCAAATATTCAAACTGTCCGTAAGAAGTCAAAAATCCTGTTTTCCATTCATGTCCCTCCTTCATCCTGATCAGATTGTACGCTCCTCTTAAATCCAGCTTCGTGAAGATTTTTGCTGAGCGCAGTCGGTCTAGCAGCTCTGAAATCAGGGGCAGTGGGTAACTGTTAGGGATGGTGATTTGATTCAATGCACGATAGTCGTTACAAGGCCTGAGCTCCCCCCCCTTCTTCTTCACAAACAACAGGGGCGCTCCAGCGGGGGACTGTGAGGGACGTATGAATCCTCGCTTCAGGTTTTTTTCCAGAAATTCCTTCAGGGCCTCTCTCTCAGTCTCTGTAAGAGAGTAAATTCTTCCTGATGGAATGCTGGCTCCTGGCACGAGATCAATCGCACAGTCGTAAGGGCGGTGGGGGGGTAAAGTCTCTGCCTCTTTTTCATCAAATACATCTTTGAATCCCTCATACTTCAAGGGAAGGATCACTGGCTCGATCTCTTGCACTGCCCCCGCTAAGGTGTTCTTGATTCCTTCTGGTTGACAGTTCTCCTGACAATACTGAGAGGTGAACCACACCACCGCCTCCTTCCAACTTATTTTGGGTTCGTGCTTGGCTAGCCAGGGCATTCCCAGAATCACCTCAAAGTTTGAGAGATCTGACACATACAGCGAAATGAACTCTTCATGCCCAGGAATTTGAAGTTTCAATTCCTCCGTGGCTTGTGTCACCCCTCCTGACTTCAGGGGTCTCCCATCGATGGTCTCCACAGATAGGGGAGCGTCCAGTTTCCACCTAGAAATTCCATAACGCTTGGCTAACTTTGCATCAATAAAATTTGTGGAGGCCCCACTGTCAATTAATGCAGTAGAATTAAACACCACTCCTTGGGAAGTTGTAATCCGAATAGGTAGGACCAGCACTCCTTTGGAGGGAGGTTGGATCATTGGAGGGCCTTTATACAACGCTGCCCCCAGTCCACCGGCCTGCACGTGGACTGGGTGTTTTAGTTTCCCGATGGCTCTGCTTTCCCCCCTTTCAGTCCACAATCCCTGGCCACATGGCCCGGTTTCGAACAATAAAAACATAAACGTTCTCGACGTCGTCTCTCTTTTTCTTCTTCTGACAGCCTTGGCCTAGCCCCTCCCTGTCCCTCGGTTGCATTACCTGCGGTTCCTGAAGTGAAAAGGGCCTTGCTGCGAGATGCCAAGGCTGAATATCTCTGGACCTCCTGTTTCTTTTCCAGGCGCCTTCCTTCCAGCCGGTGATCAATCTGTAGGCATAGCCGAATTAGCCCTGACAGGTCAGTGGGGGGGGGTAGTCCTGGCCAGCTCATCCAGGATCTCAGCATTTAGTCCACTCCGGTACATAAACATCAAGGCTGCATCATTATAACCAGTTTCCTGGGACAAAATTTTAAAAGCATTAGTGTACTCGGAAACAGTCCCTTTTGCTTGTTTCAGGGCGCCTAGCTGCCGCGCTACCGTTTCAGCTCTTTGCGGATCTTGAAACATCTCGGTCATTTCTTGTATAAATCCTCTGTATCTTCCTAGGAGGATCCTTTCTCACCAGATACGGAGTCACCCATTTTGCAGCTTTTCCTTCCAGGAGGCTGATCACGAAGGCCACTTTAGCCCCATCACCAGGAAATTCTGCATTCCTGACGTCCAAGTACAACTCACATTGAGCCATGAAAGTTGCCAACTGATCGCTCTGTCCCGCATACTTTGGGGGTAATCCAATGGGAACCTTCACCGCAGCGGCTGGAGGGGCTGTCCGCATCCGATCGATCGTGGCTTTCAAGGCCTGATTATCCATTTTCAGCGCCTTGACTGCTGCCAGCAAGGTTTGAACATCCGTCTGCAAATCAGCCACATTAGTCCTCAAAAGTCTCACTTCTTCTGTCTCAGAAGTGGGATTCGTTCCCCCCGCTGCTCCCTTTTCCATCTTGTCACGGTCAAGTGAAGAGAGCGTTGAGGGTGATTTAGGTGGCTCTGTCAAGCTGTCAGGCCCAGGATGGGACTGAGGAACCAGACTGGTGGTTGAAAGCAATTCAGTTTTTATTAAGGTAATATCCAAACAGAGACTGCGTCTTCTCATGAAGCAACACAGAGTTACAGATCCTGCGACGTAGAAAGACAGTTGACAGAGCAAGGGACTGCTATCCCACCTGTCTCTTAAGAAGGGGGCAAACGGGCGCGAAGTCTTTCACTCCGCCTTAACGTGCCCTCAGTCACCACCCTTCTTCCCCCCCTCCTTTCTTGTCTTTTCAACTGTCTTTGAGTACGCGGTGACGGGGGAAGCACGGGCCCCTCCCCTTCTGAAGTCTCCGACTCCGGTATGGGGGAAAGAGGGGGGTCAGGTTTTAAACTGTCTTGCGGTTTCTCTTTGCTTGTCCCTTGCTTAGGAGGCCCTCCCTCTTCCCCCACCTGTTCTGAACTTCGGAGAAGAGGAGGCGTGAGAACTTCAAGGGAAGGCTCTGAGACTGTGAAGCTTTCAAGGTCTCCGTTGCTAGGCAACTCTATCTCTGGAATTTCCTCTTCTTCTCCTTCACTCCACTCTGGCGAAATGGCCCCCTCCCTTTCCTCCTCTTCTTCTGAATCCTCAGGACCCCAAACCTGCACCCTGACAGGTGTCATCAGCATACTGATGGCACCGAACCCCAAACCCCCGGACAACCTCTCCCAGCGGTTTCATGTAGATGTTAAATAGCATAGGGGATAAAACTGAGCCCTGAGGGACCCCACAGGTCAATGGCCAAGGGATCGAACAGGAATCCCCCAGCACCACTTTCTGGGTTCGTCCCTCCAGGAAGGAATGGAGCCACTGCAAAACAGTGCCCCTAAGTCCCATCCCAGCAAGGCGGCCCAGAAGAATACCATGGTCGATGGTATCAAAAGCTGCTGAGAGGTCCAGCAGAACCAACAGGGATACACTCCCCCTGTCCAGTTCTCTGCGTAGGTCGTCCACCAAGGCGAACAAAGCCGTCTCTGTCCCATAACCAGGCCTGAAACCAGATTGAAATGGATCCAGATAATCTGGTTCATCCAAGAATCCCTGGAGCTGGGAGGCCACCACACGCTCTATTACCTTACCCAAAAATGGAATATTGGACACTGGCCGGTAATTACCCATTATGGAGGGGTCCAGGGGCTTTTTTAACAAAGGCCTTACAACTGCCTCCTTTAGGCAACCTGGAACTCTGCCTTGGTGTAAGGAGGCATTAACCACTCCCTCCACCCACTGAGCCAGTCCCTCTCTGGCACTTCTTATAAGCCAGGAAGGGCAAGGGTCTAGCAGACATGTGGTGGCTCTCACCTCTCCAAGGATCTTGTCCAAATCCTCGGGCTGTACAAATCGAAAAGAATCCATCATTATTGGACAGACAGGAGCCAAAGTTACATCCCCTGAGACTGTATCAATTATAGCGTCTAAGTTGGAACGAATCTGAGCGACTTTATCTGCAAAGTGCTGTGCAAACTCTTGACAGCGGGCTGTTGAGTGATCTATATTACTGTCTCGGGGGCCAGAATGTAAAAGACCCCTGACCACTCAAAACAGCTCCAGTGGACGGCTCCCTGCAGATGCAATGGTGGCAGAAAAGAATTTTTTTTTTATTCGATTTATTAGTCGCTCATCTGGCTGGAAACCCAGCCACTCTGAGCGACGTCCAAAATAAAGGCATATAAACATCAGACAGAAAAGTATATAAACATCAAAAAAGAAGCAATAAAACTAAACAACAAAGTAGAAGCTATCCCCCAACCCACACAGCCCAACCCAAAGATCAGAAAGTCCTCCTAAAGAAGCTCCCTTTTGAAGGCTGGAGGGTGGGGCAAGGCAGGTGGAAGCAGCCTCCCCTGATGGCAACAGAGTCTCTCTCCCCTCATAGTCCTTCTCTTGAGGCAGCTCCCTTTTGAAGGCTGGAGGGTGGGGCAAGGCAGGTGGAAGCAGCCTCCCCTGATGGCAACAGAGTCTCTCTCCCCTCATTTCTTTGCTGCCCGCACTGCCACGGAGTAGGCCTTCAAGGAGGCTCTAGCCTGTGTTCGGTCAGACTCGCTCCGAGTCTTCCGCCAACGTCGCTCTAGTCTCCGTCTCATTTGTTTCATCACCACCAGCTCCTTGGTAAACCAAGGGGCTGGTTTGGCTCCACTTTGTGAGAGGGGACGCTTAACTGCTATCCCCACTTCCTCTTCTAGAAACAACTTAATGCAATTCTAGTTAAAGACAGTACTCACAGTTCCAGACTCCTCAAACACAGAAGATACCCAAAGGTGGTTGTCCCAGAAAAAAAAGGGGGGGGGTCCAGAGACTGTTAACAACTACATGGCTCAGGTTATTTTTCGCATAACTGAGCACGCACAATCCCACATTTTGCTGTTTGAAATTTAACATCACTCACACAATGGGAAGCAAGCGTCTGTAACTCTACAGCACTCCAGACAGGGCAATCTCCTCAAAACCCTCTGATGGCAGTAATGAGAAATGGGGAGGGCATTACTGGGCAAGGAAAGGTATGGGATATTAGCAGATATGGAGCAAGGTCTTCTATAGGCAACTTGACACTTTCCAGAGTATTTCTTTCATTAGATTTATGTCCCGTCATTCCTCCAAAATGGAGCACAACAATGATAAAATAACATTATCGTAATAAAACATTTTTAAACCAACAAATAAAATAAGCTATAATTAACAGTAAAACTCTCTGTACAACCGCACTACAAATCCTATTTGAGGATCCAAAGGCCCACATAAATGAAAGTGTCTTTAACCGTTTCTTTAAAAGTTGTGCAGTGGGGTTAATTTAAATATCAATTGGAAGGAAATTCAAGGTGCAAGGCCACCAGTGGGCAAGCACAGCTGTCATACCACTGTCCTCTCAGCCTCTCATCACAGACAGAACTTATCATGATGACCATAACACATGGGTCAGTCGGTAACAGCAGAGATGCTCCATCAAGTATTATATTCTAATAGCAATACCCTGAAATGGTTCTGGTAGCTTACTGGCAGCCAGTTCTATCCTCTGTTAGCCTCTAACCTGGAAGATCACTCGTAATCCTCACCAGGAGTGCCAAGGAAACTCAGGGTTAAGCACAAGTTATTGCAGACATGTTCCAATGCATTCATTTTTTTAAAAAAATCCAAATAGCAACTGCAGGGGATGATGATTACAAAATCATAGAGCTGAAAGGGACCCCAGTAGGTAATCTAACCTAAACTCCTGCTGATGCATAAAATGTAAGAACAGAGATGCAGCTGTGTAGCTGCTGGCATGCCTAGTAACAGTCCTGCCACCAGCTAAAATTGTACCCATAATAAAAGCCATATTTCCAGACATAATAGTTAGTTGTGTAACTAAGCATGCACATGCGCACGCACATGCGCACACACACACACACACAGAGAGAGTCTCCAAAAAGAAGGAGCCAGATGTACTCTTATGGAAAAAAAGAATCAACCCCCTCCTCCCCTGAAACATAAAAAATGCTAAAATATCAGAACCAGACATGCATGCTCTAACTGAAGTTGCAAACCTAAGTTTGAAAAAATCTATATTGTTGTGGAGCTCTTTCTAGTGTTCAGTAATACAACGTACATGTTATCAGGCAGTTACCTACAAATCCTTTATTCAGCAAACTGATCAGCGGAACAGTACTATCGTAATGCCTCCCATAAGGCCTGGCATAAGTAGCAACAACTGGCCTTTATCCAGGCTACCAATGCATCCAGACACTGGTCAAGAACACTGCATAGCCTCTCCCAGCTCAGATGAAACGGCGTACAGCTGAGTTTCATTACCACCTAGGTACACTGTGGAAGGGCCCAAAGTTCACAATAGCCACCAACCCCTTCATAAATAATAAGCAAAGGGCAGCTGATGGACATTAATATAAAGTACAGAAGTGCAATCAACTCTGTTGGGCAATATTATCTATCAAGTGCATACAGTACCGAAATAAAGTACAAGATCAAACACATGTAAAGTGCATAAGCACTTCCCCACCTGAGACAGTATTTCCATCGCTGCCAAGTCTCTCCCCAACCCCATGTCTCATCCCCGCCCCTGCCTTTCACACAGGATTCTTTCTATTTCCAGGTACTCAACCTGGTCCAACAGAAAGACAGCACCAGGGCTCACACAACATTTGGGAGAACATGAATGAGAGAGGCACAAGGTGGAATTCTCTCTTCCCCCTGCACAACTACAGAAGACCTCTTGGTTGCCAGGCCCGGCCTCCAAGAGGTCTTCTGTATCTTTAAAGGTTGTGGAGGGGGGAGGGAGAATTCCACCTTGTGGTTTTTCCCATTACAGAGTTGCAAGAACACCTGCATGTGACTGACCTTCTCTTCTCCTAAAGATACAGGATCACTCTCAGGCCATGGACCTGGCAACCCTAATATGCTGGTTTGACTCAGATTGCATCAGGGATCCATGATGCAGTTAGGGGAAACAGAGGCACGGTACAAAAACAGTACATAAATGGTTGCTATATGCACTAAGCACTGTGTGTGGGGGGAGGGTGGGAAGAAGCCTTTGGTCCTTACCTGAAATTAATTTCTCCTGGACAATAGTCCATCAGGTAGTCTGAACTGAAACTGCTGTTTTAAATGAACAGAAAGGATTAACAGAAGGCAAGAAAGCCTTCTTTCCACTTAATTAAGGAATATAGAAAAAAAGCATCTACATGTCTTTTAATTCTATTGACCACATCCTCAAAACCATCCAGAAGGACTACCTGTCAAAGGAAGGAATAAAATCAAATAAGCTTACATTTAAAGCATATGTTTCTTTTGCTACTGAACTGCCTATCTGCAGGCAGAGAATATCATATCATATACTCTCAGTACGTATCTACCTACCTGTGTAAATCTTAGCCAAATTAGACAAACTGTACAGAGAAGTAAGTCCTACCAGAGGCTAATTTGTTTAAAACTGTTATAAGCTGCCCAGGGACCTGCTCGTGAAGGGTGGGTATTAACTGAACAACCACCGCATTCCAGGAGTTCCTTTAGCTAATAAGCTAAAACTCTGGTGAAAAGAACAGCAATCGGGCCATTGAAATAGATAAGGCTGAAGCCTCATGAAACTTAAAAAGAGAAATTCATCTTAATTTATTTTCTCTTATTTATTTATGTTCACCCAGCAGGGTAACTATAAGGCCATCCTCTAGGGAACCCTTCAAATTCAAGTACCCATAAGGAAAATCTCATTATTTCCCCATTCAGTCATTAAGGACTGCAGCTGTTCAAAAGAGCAAACTGGGGCTTTCTGCTGCTAATGCTGGAAATACTTCAGAATAAAAATACCGCAGGGCCATCTCCTAGAAATAACCTTTACATCCTCATGAAGTTCATGAGGAAATTCATATGCATTGATTTCACTGTGGCCCTCTAGAGGAGCCATCAGGTTCTTCTGCTGTTGCCCACAGACACGTCCTTCTGGCAGTTTAGGCCTTGGAGGAAAGTCAGATCTCTAAGAACAATTGAACCTAACATTCTAGTGCCTTCAGTAAAAAAAAAGGTGGGAAATCACTATCCCATATCGCTGCTCAAAGGACGATACCCTTGTCTATTCTGACGGGAAAAAGCCTAATTCTCTCCACTGTTCTGCCCAAAAACAGTTTATTAGAGACCATTTTTTGCTTCTTTCTACTTCCAGAACTATCGCTCCAAATCACATTATACTCCAACGATCCAACGCTATACTGAACTGAAAGGCTGCCCAGAATGGGACATAATGGAAACACATTATAATAGCCTGGAGTAACAGCTTTTTGCCCTTTGAGAGGCTGACTCCCGCAGCTGATTATTAACAGGAAAGAGTGGACACCCAGTAAACTGTAAACAAGCTAAGAAAGTACTGAAATTGGCCCCATATACTTGCTGTTGTGTAGAGTCCTCATCTTCTCATAAACCAGAGGGATGATGACTGAATAAAATTTTAAATTTAAATGGTCTGTGGCAAGGCATCAGTGCCCTACAAAGCTCTTTGCTACTACTCATGACTAGCAAAACATTGTGCAAACTATTAGAAACTACAGAACTTACGTTATTCCAAGAATTGCCACACTCAAAAGGCTACTAAGGACTCTTGTAGAATAAAAATCACAATTTTAGAAGTACAAACCTAGCTTCCCATCTTTTCACAGTCTATAAAGCTTTTTCTGGATCAGAACCAACGTTCACAGATTTGCCGAAGCTGCAAGGTAAATTTGAAGCAAAAGAGCTCTTACCCTGCACAACTATCCCCCAAAGTAGGCCAAAATCAGCATTTCTTTTTTCTTTATTTCTCAAATGAAAGTTAAATGGCTGCCTGAGACACAGGTTTGGAGGTTGGGAAATTCTGAGTAAGTTAACAATGCTGCAGGATCTGCCAGTACAAGTGCAGCTACATAATTCTAGGCTCTGAACTTAATGATCTTACAAGGGCCTTCACCAGTACTTCAGATGGGAAGCACACAAAGATCACAGTATTCAAAACCACAATAGCTCTGTTTTTACCATCCTGAGGGTCAGTTTGAAGTAGTGAAGTTTTTGTTCTTTTCTTTTCTTAAAAATACTTCATGTCAGAAAAATAGTGTATCAGGAAGAAGCATACACTTCTCTCTGACATGCTGGCGTTTATTTTATTTATTACACTTACTGTATATCCCACATTTCCTCAAAGAGCTCAAAGCAGCTATATGATTCCCCCTCCCTTCCCCATTTTATCATCACAGCAACCATGTGAGGAAGGCTTGGCTAAGACATAGCGCCACAAATTTAACCTGTTTCATTCCTAACCCTCTGTGACAGAAATAAAGCAGACTAACACTATAGAGCTAAGAAGAGTCAAGGCGATAAACTGCTCAGTTCAAGGGATGACTTGGAATTGTCACGTGATGCTTTAAAATAGTGCAATGTATACCTCGCTGCATGTAGGTTAACGAAGCATGCAGTTTCTGCATGCAACTGAGTGCTGGATTTGGGCTGGGAAGGAGTCTGAGAGTGAGGGGTTTTTGGGGGGGGAATTTCCCCCTGGAAATGTTTTGAGTGCTAAAATATTTTGTTCCCGCTGGCCTCTCAAGAGCAAAACATTATAACTACTAAAAATGTGAATACTTGCCTAGTGTTTAAAGCTCTATATTAGGGATGTTCTGAAGGTTCATCCGAATCTAGGTTGGAAACCAATTTCCAGGGTTCTCAAAGGATTGCCGTCAAGGAGAAGCAAACTTTCAAGACAGGCTCCCACCCCCAACTTCTCCGAACCTTTCTCCAGGCCAGATCAATATCCGGGCTGGGAACTAGCTCCTGCTTCCCTCCCGCGCAGGCCACCCTCCCCTTCACTTCGCTTTACCTTCAAATGGGGAGCGGAGAAGGATATAAAGTAGCAGCAAGAGAAAGAGACGTTTTTTCCCCTCTTCCTTCCCCTCCTGCTGACATTCCAATGAGGATTTGTTCCCTAACTGTACATAGAACTGTAGGATTAAGGAAAGTATGAGGGCGTAAAAAGACTTTGTTCACACTCGAACCTCAGCTGTACTCTGCCCTGTTTTAATGGTCGCATTAAACCCACGTTGATGCGGGTTAAAAAACAAACCAGAGAACATCCGCCTGCTCTTCCTTTGTGGTTTATCTCCATAATGCAGTGTTAAGATCATTAGCTGCTTTAAAAAAAAAAGCTCCATCATCAGCCATCCCCGTTCTCTCGCTCTCTGTTTAGTGCGCTCGCCACCCGCCGCGGGAACGCGCGCTACTCTCGCTTGAGGGGTCAAACTCGACCTGATCAGGGCTCCCCTCGGAGGGGGTACCGAGCCGATTCCGAAAGAGGGCCCTCCCACCCCTGCGCTTAAACTGCGCTTCTCCGGCGCTGCCCGGCCGTACTCACCCGCCACGCCCGGCAGCAACAGCAGAAGCGCGGGGACCGTTGCAAGGGTCAACAGGGTCCCGCCAGTCCCCTGCTGCAGAGGGACAGTTAGCGTCGCCATAGCCCGGTCTCCGGCAACCTCCGCCGCCGCCTCTTCCTTGGCTAATGGGGCCCCGCCCTTTTCTCTGGCTCTGTGGGGAAGATAGAGGGAGGCGGGCAGGGGAGGGGCGGCACGAGAGCCCTGACCAAAAAGGAACGGGAGGCCGGCGGCGGCAAGGCGGCGTCATCTCCCCCCCCACCCCGTGCCTTTCCGGACTCTTCGCTGTAATCGGCCCCCTTCATCTACTGTCCGCGCAATGAATGACTTCTCCCGCTACGCTTCAATCCTAAAAGGAAATCGTGGCCCCCGCCCATCGAGAATGGGGTAGCTGAGGATTCCTAGGCTGGAACTGAAGGAAGAGCAGGTTTGCTCTTAGAAAGATTAAACGACTTTGAGAGAGGCATTGGTTTCCATAGCGTAATAAGCGCTTCTGGTCAAAAAATTATGCAGCGCTTCAAAAAAGTTGGAGAGCTTGTGAAACGTTACAAAACTTATTTACTAGAGACAACAGCAAGATCGGTGTACACAATGAAAAATAAATTCTGCCACTGCATGCTTCGATATCAATATTGCTTGCCTCCAATAAGGTTAGGAGACCGCTGCGTCTACCTATTCCAATCCTTATGGAGGATTGGCTCGATAACGTTCCATTGTGTTCATTTGAAATCGACGTATGTATGCAAGGCTTTGCAATCCAGAGTGAGACCTACCCTGAGGAAATGAAAGAGCCAAAAGAATGTTTTCAGTCTGCTCTTACTGTAATGTCGCATTCTTACCAGTATGGTGTAAAAGGCAAAATGGCCCTTTTATAAATAAAAATGGGGCGGGGACGGGATGTGCTAGAGACACTTGAGACCAATATTTTAGAACTAAAAACATTCCAATACTATGCTTTTATTAACTTTTCATTTCATAATCAGAACCCATCCGGAAATACCATCACCTGAGTTGATTGTCTAGAATGCCATCTTCCAAGCTAGCAAAAACAATCAAAATCACGAATTATCAACCAGTTATCAATACAGCTGGGTCTTGCGAATGGCCCGTTATAGTGGGGGGCGTCGTAATTAAGACGGTTAACGTGGCAGCTCCATGCAGGCAGGCACAGTGGCCATGTCTCTACTGGGCCTCTGCCACCACAGACAGGCAGGTGCTGGTCTGCCTGGCAATAGCGCTAACCAAAGCAACAGGCCAGAATGCCCTGACCCAATAATATACACACCAGGGATGGGACTAGCATAGATAAATTGGTGGAGCTGGTAAATTCAGGTGTGCCATCCCACTGCTCCAGTAGGCATTGCTTCCAAATTGCACACTGCAATAGACAGTCATACACAAACCCTGCCTGCAGGAGCTATGGCCCACTAAGTTACGGTAGACTTCGCTGAGTCCCCAGCACTGCCCAAATATGCCATGCACTGGTGCGAGGTCTGACCTAATCACAGATCCAGTCTACTTGACCATAATGTTATCACTCAAGAGTCCGCTGCCCTCCTAGTTAGGGTTACTATGTGGATTATCTAGCTTGACAATTGATAGAATGCAGAATTAGCTACTAGAATTTGTAGTATAGAATTAGGTGATAAACATCCACCTGCATTTGACTAAAATCAGGTAAGAATTATCATGTCTCACCTTGTTGTATTGCTTGAATAAGGGATTGGACATGCACCAGAGGTTTGAGTTAATATATGTCAATTGATCACATGTAGTTGGTTGTAAGCTGGAGACTATATATATATTATATATCCCGCCCTTCCTCCCAGCAGGAGACCAGGGCGGCAAATCATCTTGTCAAAGCAGTAGTCTTTTTTTAAGGCAGAACCAGTAAAAGATGCTAGTTACATAGGTTTTATAAGTGCCTAAAATGGTGATTAATGCAGAGTAGGCATAAGGAAACACAGTTAGATACAAAAATATATTTTCTCAGAGCAACAAGAAGTTTTAATTAGTATTCAGGTATATTCTAGTACTTCAGGACAGGGACATAACAATAATTAAAACCAAAACCTCAGAAGGGTTTTTGTTTTCTTTTCTTAAAGTCGCTGTGTAGGCTCCCATTTTGATCAGAGCAGTGGTGCTGGTGCACGGGGTGTTTAACCCTCCACTCATATCATATTTCCGTTTCTAAAATTTCTCTCCCTTAATATTATCAGCACAACTGGGTGAAAATGCCTCTTTAATCCTTTTTCTAGGTGTACTATTAAAAGCTAAGATGGTGAATTTCAAATGAGGAGAATGCAGAGGTGCATTTTAGAGTAGGTTGGTGTATTCTCTGTGTATCACTTCAACACACCACTGTTTTATTTTTTTGTACCTATGCATGCTTTTGGACACACCATCATGTATCCAGTTAATAGCCACCTCCATCTCACCTTCTTCAGGGATAATAGCTATCAAATAATGTACTTAATTAGAATTATCTGGAACTTTACAGACAGAAAAGTTCCTCTGAATATATGCAAAGTATATTTCCCTCACAACTCAATGACCAGCTCAGGTCTCACCCGCCTCAGAAATATCTCCCAAAATACCAGTAGCATCCGTATCCTGCTGCTGAATATGCAGAATATCTTTAATTTACCCAAGTTGAAAGGGATGGTTATGGGGTAAATTGTTGTTGTTATATGCCTTCAAGTCGATCACGACTTATGGCAACCCTATGAATCAGCGACCTCCAATAGCATCTTTTTTAAAATTTATATCCCGCCTTTCGGCCAAAGGCCCTCAAGGAGGCTTACAAAAAATACAAATATAAAAATACAATATAAATTACATCAGTAAAACAATACTATTTACAAAATACAATTTACAAAAGTTAAATAACTGCTCTTAGGCTAACAATGTAAGATGCACGACACACGAGGGAAAAGGGACAGGGAAGAACAAGGAAAAAAGCACACTCAGGCACCAGTTCTTAAATTACAGTTCTTATCATGACCAGCTGGAATGGAAGCAGGTAGCTTGATATCATGGTGGCTATTGGCAAGGGCTGCTAGTCTCTCAGCAGAGGCGATGAAACAGCTCACGGATGGATCAGTTTGGCATGGGAACAAAACACATCTTTGCTGCTGGAGCCACGACGCATACTGGCAAGCACGCTGCTAATCATCAGTAAAGATTCAGCACAGGAGAGGGGGTAGTACCGCTCCTCCCCCATGATGACAGGGGGCTAGCGTAATTGAACAGCAGGTTGAAGGCTCGGTTGTTTGCATGCAGGTGCCTCTCTTGCTTATGACGGCAGCAGCTGTTGCTGCACATGGTGGCATCTCAGCCTCGTCCTCCTCCACCTCTCTCAACGCCCTTGCTATTGCTGGTGGTCGCTGGCTTAAGTGGCTAGCGGCCTCCTTTCCCTGCTACTGCCACTACCTCTGTCCGCCCGCCGTCCATCCGTCGTCCACCACCCTGTTCAGATCTTGTAGGTTCAGGTCTGTGGCTTCCTTTATGGAATCAATCCATCTCTTGTTTGGCCTTCCTCTTTTTCTACTCCATTCTGTTTTTCCCAGCATTATTGTCTTTTCTAGAGAATCATTTTTTCTCATTATGTGTCCAAAGTACGATAACTTCAGTTTCATAATTTTAGCTTCTAGTGATAGTTCTGGTTTCATTTGTTCTAACACTTAATTATTTGACTTTTTTGCAGTCCATGGTATGCGCAAAGCTCTCCTCCAGCACCACATTTCAAAGGAGTTGATTTTTCTCTTACCCGCTTTTTTCACTGTCCAACTTTAACATCCATATATAGAGATAGGGAATACCATGGTCTGAATGATCCTGACTGTAGTGTTCAGTGATACATCTTTGCATTTGAGGACCTTTTCTAGTTCTCTCACAGCTGCCCTCCCCAGTCCTAGCATTCTTCTGATTTCTTGACTATTGTCTCCATTTCGCTTAATGACTGTGCCGAGGGATTGATAATCCTTGATAAGCTCAATGTCCTCATTGTTGACTTTAAAGTTACATAAATCGTCTGGTGTCATTACTTTAGTCTTCTTGACATTCAGCTGTAGTCCTGCTTTTGTGCTTTCCTCTTTAATTTTCATCAGCATTCATTTCAAATCATTACTGGTTTCTGCTAGTAGTATGGTATCGTCTCCATTTCTTAAATTATTGATATTTCTCCCTCCAGTTTTCACACCTCCTTCATCTTGGTCCAATCCCACTTTCCTTATGATATGTTCTGCATATAGATTAAACAAATAGGGTGATAAAATACACCCCTGTCTCACACCCTTTCCAATGGGGAACCAATCGGTTTCTCCATATTCTGTCCTTACAGTAGCCTCTTGTCCAGAGTATAGGTTGTGCATCAGGACAATCAGATGCTGTGGCACCCCCATTTCTTTTAAAGCATTCCATCATTTTTCATGATCTACACAACCAAAGGCTTTACTTTAATCCATAAAGCACAGGGTGATTTTCTTCTGAAATTCCTTGGTCTGTTTCATTACCCAACATATGTTTGTGATATGATCTCTGGTACCTCTTCCCTTTCTAAATCCAACTTGGACGTCTGGCATTTCTCGCCCCATATATGCTAAGAGCCTTCATTGTAGAATCTTGAGCATTACTTTACTTGCATGGGATATTATGGCAACAGTCTGATAATTACTGCATTCCCTGGGATTTCCTTTCTTTGGCATTGTGATTTATATTGAATGCTTCCAATCTGTGGGCCATTGTTTAGTTTTCCATATTTGTTGACATTTTTTTTGTCAAAATTTGGATAGATTCAGTCTCAGTAGCTTGTAGCAACTCTATTGGTATGCCATCTGTTCCTGGTGATTTGTTTCTTCCAAGTATTTTAAGAGCAGCTTTCACCTCACATTCTAAAATTTCTGGTTCTTCACCATATGGTTCCTCTGTGAATGAATCTGTCATCCTTGCATCTCTTTTATAGAGTTCTTCAGTGTATTGCTTCCATCTTCCTTTTATTTCATCTCGGTCAGTTAGTGTGTTCTTCTCTTGATTATTCAACATCCCTACTCGGGGTTTAAATGTCCCTTTCATTTCTCTAATCTTTTGGAACAGGGCTCTTGTTCTACCCTTTTTGTTGTCCTATTTCTGTACAATAACTATTGTAATAGTTCTCTTTGTCCCTACATACTAGTCACTGTATTGTTGAATTTAGGGTTCTGACCGTGTTTCTATCTCCTTTGCTTTCGCTTTCCTTCTCTCTTTAACCATTTTAAGAGTTTCTTCAGCCATCCATTGAGGTATTTCTCTCTTTTGAACTAGAGGCATTGTCTTTTTGCATTCTTTCCTGATAATGTCTCTGACTTCATTGCATAGTTTTTCTGGTTCTCTGTCATCTAAGTTTAAAGCCTCCAACCTGTTCCTTATTTGATCTTTATATTCTTCTGGGATGTGGTGATACCGTGCCCCAGGAGGGACTTAATACTGGGAACGATCTATCATCCCCCTGATCAAAATGCTCAGGGAGACCTTGAGATGAGATATGAAATTGAGGAAGCATCCAAACTAGGAAAGGTGGTAGTAATGGGTGACTTCAACTACCCGGACATACACTGGCTGCATATGTGTTCCAGTCATGAGAAAGAAGCAAAGTTTCTAGATATTCTAAATGACTATTCCCTAGATCAGTTGGTCATGGAACCGACCAGAGGGACGGCAACCCTGGACTTAATCCTCAGTGGGGACCGGGACCTGGTGCGAGATGTAAGTGTTGTTGAACCGATTGGGAGCAGTGACCACAGTGCTATTAAATTAAACATACATGTAACTGGCCAATTGCCAAGAAAATCCAACACGGTCACATTTGACTTCAAAAGAGGAAACTTCACAAAAATGAGGGGATTGGTAAAAAGAAAGCTGAAAAACAAAGTCCAGAGGGTCACATCACTCAAAAATGCTTGGAAGTTGTTTAAAAACACTATATTAGAAGCTCAACTGGAGTGCATACCGCAGATCAGAAAAGGTACCGCCAGGGCCAAGAAGATGCCAGCATGGTTAACAAGCAAAGTCAAGGAAGCTCTTAGAGGCAAAAAGTCTTCCTTCAGAAAATGGAAGTCTTGTCCGAATGAAGAAAATAAAAAAGAATACAAACTCTGGCAAAAGAAATGCAAGAAGACAATAAGGGATGCTAAAAAAGAATTTGAGGAGCACATTGCTAAGAACATAAAAACCAACAACAAAAAATTCTATAAATACATTCAAAGCAGGAGACCATCTAGGGAGACAATTGGACCCTTGGATGATAAGGGAGTCAAAGGTGTACTAAAGAACGATAAGGAGATTGCAGAGAAGCTAAATGAATTCTTTGCATCTGTCTTCACAGTGGAAGATATAGGGCAGATCCCTGAACCTGAACTAACATTTGCAGGAAGGGATTCTGAGGAACTGAGACAAATAGTGGTAACGAGAGAGGAAGTTCTAAGCTTAATGGACAATATAAAAACTGACAAATCACCGGGCCCGGATGGCATCCACCCAAGAGTTCTCAAAGAACTCAAAGGTGAAATTGCTGATCTGCTAACTAAAATATGTAACTTGTCCCTTGGGTCCTCCTCCGTGCCTGAGGACTGGAAAGTGGCAAATGTAACGCCAATCTTCAAAAAGGGATCCAGAGGGGATCCCGGAAATTACAGGCCAGTTAGCTTAACTTCTGTCCCTGGAAAACTGGTAGAAAGTATTATTAAAGCTAGATTAACTAAGCACATAGAAGAACAAGCCTTGCTGAAGCAGAGCCAGCATGGCTTCTGCAAGGGAAAGTCCTGTCTCAGTAACCTATTAGAATTCTTTGAGAGTGTCAACAAGCATATAGATAAAGGTGATCCAGTGGACATAGTGTACTTAGACTTTCAAAAAGCGTTTGACAAGGTACCTTACCAAAGGCTTCTGAGGAAGCTTAGCAGTCATGGAATAAGAGGAGAGGTCCTCTTGTGGATAAGGAATTGGTTAAGAAGCAGAAAGCAGAGAGTAGGAATCAACGGACAGTTCTCCAAATGGAGGGCTGTAGAAAGTGGAGTCCCTCAAGGATCGGTATTGGGACCTGTACTTTTCAACTTGTTCATTAATGACCTAGAATTAGGAGTGAGCAGTGAAGTGGCCAAGTTTGCTGACGACACTAAATTGTTCAGGGTTGTTAAAACAAAAAGGGATTGCGAAGAGCTCCAAAAAGACCTCTCCAAACTGAGTGAATGGGCAGAAAAATGGCAAATGCAATTCAATATAAACAAGTGTAAAGTTATGCATATTGGAGCAAAAAATCTGAATTTCACATATACGCTCATGGGGTCTGAACTGGTGGTGACCGACCAGGAGAGAGACCTCGGGGTTGTAGTGGACAGCACGATGAAAATGTCGACCCAGTGTGCGGCAGCTGTGAAAAAGGCAAATTCCATGCTAGCAATAATTAGGAAAGGTATTGAAAATAAAACAGCCGACATCATAATGCCGTTGTATAAATCTATGGTGCGGCCGCATTTGGAATACTGTGTACAGTTCTGGTCGCCTCATCTCAAAAAGGATATTATAGAGTTGGAAAAGGTTCAGAAGAGGGCAACCAGAATGATTAAGGGGATGGAGCGACTCCCTTACGAGGAAAGGTTGCAGCATTTGGGGCTTTTTAGTTTAGAGAAAAGACGGGTCAGAGGAGACATGATAGAAGTGTATAAAATTATGCATGGCACTGAGAAAGTGGATAGAGAAAAGTTCTTCTCCCTCTCTCATAATACTAGAACTCGTGGACATTCAAAGAAGCTGAATGTTGGAAGAGTCAGGACAGACAAAAGGAAGTACTTCTTTACTCAGCGCATAGTTAAACTATGGAATTTGCTCCCACAAGATGCAGTAATGGCCACCAGCTTGGACGGCTTTAAAAGAAGATTAGACAAATTCATGGAGGACAGGGCTATCAATGGCTACTAGCCATGATGGCTGTGCTCTGCCACCCTAGTCAGAGGCAGCATGCTTCTGAAAACCAGTTGCCGGAAGCCTCAGGAGGGGAGAGTGTTCTTGCACTCGTGTCCTGCTAGCGGGCTTCCCCCAGGCACCTGGTTGGCCACTGTGAGAACAGGATGCTGGACTAGATGGGCCACTGGCCTGATCCAGCAGGCTCTTCTGATGTTCTTATGTTATTTAAATTGTATTTTGGCATTACTCTAGTCTTTAGCTTTACTCTGATTTTTGATATGACCGGTTCATGATCTGTACCATAGTCTGCTCCTGGTCTTGTTTTCGCAGAAAGTATGGAACTTCATCTTCTGCTACCAATTTCATTCCTATATTGACCATTTGGTGATGTCCACATGTACAGTCATCTTTTTCGTTGCTCAAAAAATGTGTTTGCGAGAAATAAATTAGTGGCTTCATAGAGTTCAATGAGTCTTTCTCCTGCTTCCTTTCTATCTGCTAAGCCACATTTCCCCACAATTTCTAGTTCTTCTCTGTTCCCTACTTTTATATTCCAGTCCCCCATGATTATCAGCACATCTTGTTTTGGTGTGTGATCAATTTCTTCCTGTATTTCTGCGTAAAATCTCTCCAATTCCTCTTCTTCTGTTTGCTGTTGGAGCGTAAACTTGGATGATGGTTATGTTAATAGGTTTCCCGTTAAATCTCATTGATATAACTCGCTCAGACCTTGCATTATAGCTCTTGTTTTTGCTACGTCACTTCTCACTTTTAAAGCAATCCCATTTCTTCTTAATTTCCGATTTCCTGCATAAATTATTTTATAGTTGCCTGATTGAAAATGTCCCATTTCAGTCCATTTTAATTCACTCATGCCAAGTATTGTAATGTTGATGCGTTCCATTTCTTGCTTGACAATTTCTAACTTTCCCTGCTTCATGCTGCTCACATTCCATATTCCTATGGTGTGTGTTGTACAACTCCAGACTCTCCTTTTGCATCTGTGCGCATCAGCCACTGGGCTTCCTTTCTGCTTTGACCCAGCTGTTGTCATTAGTCACAGCACTACTTGTACTTGTCCTTTGTTCTTCCCCTGTAGCTCGGTGAGTGCCTTCTGACCTGGGGGTTTCATCTTCCAGCACAATCTCATGTTGCATTTTGGATACTCTGTTCATAGGGTTTTCATGGTAAGAGGTATTCAGAGGTGGTTTACCATTGCCTTCCTCTGAGTTTGGATGCATCTTAGTCTGGTGTTTCAGCTTTGACCATTCTGCCATGGGTGACCCTGCTAGGAGTCTAGCCTTTTGGTCTAGACTCCTGACGGCATTGCTCTCAGCTTCTTCAACACTCTCAACCCCCTCTTCACATTAAGGTGTGATCCTAGAGGGGGATGGGTAAATGCCTACAGTTAATACAAAAATGGAGGATGCAAGATTATGCATTTGAAGAACAAAAAGTGTACAATGGTAGTAATATATAAGGGGGGGGAATTCAGAATCTGGTATGTGAGCTTCTGAGTTACAGTGTATGGAACTCATTCCTCACACTTGATGCAACTCAAAGGGAGAAACAGATGTTTCTGGGGGAGGGCACAGCATCAAGCTCACTCTGCAGTCTGTTTTTGTCTTGACAACAGCAGAAAGCTTTCAGACCAATTAAGAATAATGCCTTAATGCACATTTCTATATAGCTTTTTGTCAGGACAGGTTTTCACATCTGGTTACATAAGATATCAGTGATAAAATGAAGTATTCACTTATACTAAAGGTCTTAAAATTATTATTAAACTAAGTCACATTGGGCCAGGAAAACACATGGCAACCATTATGTCTATTCAAAAATATCATTAATTTCAACAGAGCTTACTCTCTCAGATAAGTGTGGTCTGAGAATCTCACTTTCCAAGTACAAGTCAGCAGTTGACCTTGTCTCTAGCATGAGTGTTTAGCTAGCTAACCTAAGAAACAGGTTTAACTTGAGCGTGCTTTGAGTCTCAGTCATAGAAAAACAAGTATGTAGTATGTGGGGCTGCCTTTGAAGACTGTTCGGAAACTTAAACTGGTACAAAGAGCTGCAGCCAGAGTATTAACAGGAACTGGTTACAGGGATTATACAACTCCCTTGTTGCAACAGCTCCACTGGCTGCCACTTTGTTTCTGGTCACAATTCAAAGTGCTGGTTTTGATCTTTAAAGCCCTATACGGCCCAGGTCCAGGCTATTTGTCAGACCGTATCTCCCTATACGAGCCTGCCCGGACCCTGAGATCTTCAGGAGAGACCCTTCTCTCAGTCCCAACAACCTCGCAAGTGCGATTGGTGGGGATGCGAGATAGGGCCTTCTCGGTGGCTGCTCCTAGGTTCTGGAACTTTCTTCCTAGGGAGGTACGAATGGCCCCCTCCTTACCATCCTTCCATCGGCAAGTAAAGACTTTTTTATTCCGACAGGCTTTTGGGATAGGTGTTTAGGAGTGGGCTTTACAAGGCTTGTTTTATTGTTTTATATTATTATTTGTATTATTTTAAATTGTTTTTAGATTTTTCAGTGCCTTTTATGGTTTTAAGGTTGTGCATAGTTTAATTGTATTTTAATTGTATGTTTTTCTATGTTTTTAACTACATGTAGTTCTATTTGTAAGCCGCCCTGAGTTCCAGTTTGGAAAAAGGGCGGGGTAAAAATAAAGTTTCAATTCAATTCAATTCAATGCCTCTGTTTCACAACCAGGGAACTATAAGGGCTGACACTACCATTAGGCTGAGTGAAGCAACTAGGGTTGCCAGGTCAGAAGCATCCCAAAACCTGAGATTTTGGGGGGGATGAGTGATGTCATCAGGCAGGCACAAGTGATGTCATGCGGCGAGCCCAAGTGATGTCACAGGGGTGGGCCCGAGTGATGTCATTAAGCATGATACATTAAGCATCAATCACAGTTGCTTGGAGCATACAATTAAAAAAAAATCTGATTGGAAATTAAGCTAGAAATCTTAGCTAAAAGATGGAGCCTGGGTAAGGAACATTTAATCTAGCCTACTTGTTTTCAGCAAGAAGCGTTTAAGTGCCTTCAGGCCAGGCCAGCCACCAGAAGGCCGTTGTAGGAAGAAAGGAGCCTAGTGTTGTGAAGATGTTAGATGGGAGCATTCAGGAGTAAAGATGGATGCCCCTGAAGGCTTCAATTCTAAACACACTTACTAAGGGACTAAGCCCCATAGATCTCAACAGGACTTACTTCTGAGTAGATATACTTTGAATTGTGCTGTTGGTAAAGCTTGACTAGGGATCCTCTGCAAAGACATCCATATCCAAGCAGGGTTGGCAACCCGCTGCCTGGAATGCCCTGCCCTTAACTTTTAATGTGGCTGTTCCAAACTTTACAGATTTGACCCTTCACTTCAGAAAGAGGTCTGAGAGATGAGTAAGAGTAAGTAGATTCTCTACCCTTTCTGTCTACCCTGTGAGCTGCTATAAAGTCACTTTGACAGCCAACCCAATTCCAGTGAGTAATAATCGACAGAGAGAAAATACACATGGTTTGGTCTACCTTCACAGGCAGCAGCTTGGGAACAACAACTGCAGCCACACTTTCAAATATGTGAATTCTCTGTTATCACTACTGGGGAAGAAACAAACGGCCATGTAACCAACAAGGTGCATCATCAATGGGTTTTAGGGGGTTGAGCTGAGCACATGCAACCACTGCTATTGCTTCTACGGATGTAAGGGAGTGAGGTTAAAGGTAAATCAAATGCAAACAGAAAATGAAAAACAAAAGACAGTGATGCTTTCCTAAATGCAATACCATACAAACCACAACAAGATTCCTATGAGTAAGGCAGACAACTTAGCATCCCACAACCAGTCAGGATTCATAATTGAAAACCCAAACTATAAACATCCTGGCAGCCACTCAGTTAATGCAGAATGCTGCGGCATGATGAGTGAGATCCAATCAGCACATAATACCTCTGCTCTGAAATCTGCATTGGTTGCTGATTTGCTACCAGGCCAAGTTCAAGCTGTGCTTTCCATGTTATGGGTGCCACATAGTACTTGTTCTGCTCTTGTAAGAAATCAGTCCTGTAAAGTGGCAGCATTATGGATACTCTGTTCATAGGGTTTTCGTGGTAAGAGGTATTCAGAGGTGGTTTACCATTGCCTTCCTCTGACTTTGGACACATATACTTTGGACACATAATGAGAAGACGTTATTCACTATAAAAGACAATACAGAAAAACAGAAGGGAGTAGAAAAAGAGGAAGACCAAACAACAGATGGATTGATTCCATAAAGGAAGCCAGAGACGTGAACTTACAAGATCTGAGCAGGGTGGTTCATGACAGATGCTATTGGAGGTCATTGATTCATAGGGTCGCCATAAGTTGAAATCGATTTGAAGGCACATAACAACAACAAAGTGGCAGCACCTACGCTTTGGAACTCCTTGCCTAATGACATCAGGTAGACGCCTCTTTTCAGCACCTGCTAAAATCAGTTTTGTTTAGGCAAGCCTATCCAGGCATGTAGAAGCTATTGTGTTTTTAAATCTGTTTTTAACTCATTGTTGGTTTTATTATTTTGAATGTTTTTAAATACGTCTTTAACTGTTTTTGCCAAGAATTTTATTGTTTTAATTCTTTCTGTAAACCGCTTTGAGACTTTTTACAATAAAGCAGTACATAACTGTTGTAAATAAAATACATACATAAATTTTGGAGTCACTGTGGCCCTTGAGTCTCTTCCCACTTTTAGGAACAGAGGAATCTGCCTTATACTGACTCAGGCCATTTGGTACCGCACAGCTCAGTACTGATGAGATGGACTAGCATTGGCTCTCCAGGATTCCAGGCAATAGTCTTTTCCAGAAATTGAATTCTGGGCCTTTCCATGCAAAGCATATGCCCTACTAATGAGCTACAACCCTTCCCCTGTTTAAAAAAGTATCTTTTAAAATTGTTCTTTTCAATTCACTCTTGAATGCACATCATAACTAGGGCAGATCCACACCATGCATTTAAAGCACATTCAACACCCATTTGAAGAACATGAATCCCACCACAGAATCAGAACTGTAACTGTGAGGGAGAAATGACACTTCACAGGATTCTTTAGGGGAAGTCATGAGCTTTAAATGCGAGTTGGATGTGCTTTAAATGTATTGTGTGGATCCACTTAATAAATTTTGCCTGCATGTAAATTGTTTTAATTAATTTTTCAAACTGCAAATGCGCTATAAAGTGTAGTGGGTGACCATGGGCTACTCACCATCTTTCAGCCTATCTGCCCCTCAGGATGAAAACAATGGACAACCATGACCACCTCAAGGAAGAAAGGCCTACTTAAAATGTAGAGGAAGTATTGTACAACCATAGTGTGAAATCGGATACTTATTGGGACACAGTATGAAGAAATATTTATATAAGCATGACTATCAAATATGTTTATTATTTACACAACCTGTAAAGATGTTTATAGTGCAATCCTATGTTTGTTTACTCAGAAGCAAGTCCCAATGTATTCAATGGGGCTTATTCAACCAGGGAAAACTGCAGCCTCAAGTGATAAGGAACTTGTTCTTTCAACAAGCCTTTTAAATTGAGACCTTATCGCAGTCTGTGTCTGGGTTGGAATTGCTTTTTAATATGTTTTTAAACCCTTTCTTTCTTTCTTTTTTAAAAATGTTTTTAAAGCTTTTAAAAATGCTTTTAAAGATGTTTTGTTTTAATATATTTTAAAGTCTGTTTTTATTATTTTTAAAGTGTTTTTAGTGCTTTTGTTTGCCGCCCTGGGCTCCTACTGAGAGGAAGGGCGGGATATAAATCAAATAATAAATAAAAATAAATAAATAAACTTCATTTACCCAACCCAAAATTCAGAATCATGCCACTTTAAGCTGGTTTTTTTTAAAATAATTTTTATTCAAATTTTCAGAAGACAAACAAAACAAAGTCAAACAACAAAAACATAATACAATAAAAAATCTTCTTGACTTCCGATTTGTCGCAGATCAGCTATAAGTATATAATATATATCAAACCTGTCCATTAATAAATACAAGATCACTTTTCTCCATAGGCTATCTTAATTAATCGTAAAATCCCATTATCATCATTTCATTATTATCTTTCAACAAAAAGTCTAAGAGAGGCTTCCATTCCTTAAGAAATATATCTGTCGATTTTTCTCTAATTAAGCATGTCAATTTATCCATCTCTACTAAGTCCATTAACTTCAATAACCATTCTTCCATTGTTGGTGTTGATTCCATTTTCCATTTTTGTGCATATAATAATCTTGCTGCCGTGATCATATATAATATTATTCTTCCATATTTCTTTTCTGTTTGTTTATCCATAAAACCCAATAAAAAAAATTCTGGCTTTGACTGAATATTTATCTTTAAAATTTTTTGCATCATCCTACCTATCTGTGCCCAGAATGATTTTGCCTGTTTACACAACCACCACCTATGATAAAATGATCCTTCTTGTTGTTTACATTTCCAACAAACATTAGGAACATTACTATACATTTTTGACAACTTTTCTGGAGTCATGTACCAACGGTACATCATTTTATAGAAATTTTCTTTAAGATTATAGCATAATGTAAATTTCAATCCTTTTTTTCCACATACTTTCCCATTGATCCATTTGTATGTTGTAACCAAAATTTTTTGCCCATTTTACCATACACTCTTTTACTTGTTCTTCTTCCATTTCCATTTTTAACAAAAGTTTATACATTTTTGCAATTATACATTCATCATTTGTACACAGACCTATTTCAAAATCAGATTTACTTATTTCAAAACCATACATTTTCTTATCCATTTTATATCTTTCTAACAATTGTAAATAGGCAAACCATTGAGAACTATATCCTTCCTTTATTAGTTGTTCTCTCTCTTTCATTATATATTCTCCATGCACATTTTCTAATAGTTCTTGATAAGTTAACCATTTCTCTTTTCCGGCCATTTCTCTTCTATAAAACGCTTCTTGACTTGAGACACATAATGGTATTTTGGAATAAAACCTTGGTTTATATCTGTTCCATATTTTCAACAAAGGACGTCTTATAAAATGATTATTAAAGTCTACATTAACTTTTACTTTATCATACCATAGATATCCATGCCATCCCCACTTCAGGTTATGGCCCTCCAAATCCAATAGTCTTTTATTCCTCAATAAAATCCATTCCTTTATCCAGACTAAACAGCAGGCAGCAAAATAAAGTCTCAGATTTGGTAATCCCAGTCCTCCTCTTTCTTTGGCGTCTTGCAGTAATTTAAATATAACTCTTGGTTTTTTTCCCTGCCATACAAATTTAGAAATATCTTTTTGCCTTGTTTAAAGGGTAAATCAGAGGATATTACAGGTATTGTTTGAAACAAAAACATCATTCTCGGTAATACATTCATTTTTATCACAGATATTCTACCCATTAATGACAACTGTAGTTTATCCCATGTTAGCAGATCTTTCTTAATCTCTGTCCATAATTTTTCATAATTATTATGAAACAACTTTGAATTTTTATTTGTCATAATAATACCTAAATATTTCAACTTTTTCTCTATTGAAAAATCTGTCTTGTCCATTAACTCTTTTTGTTCCCTTAAAGATAAATTTTTCACCAACATCTTTGTTTTTTGATTGTTGATCTTAAATCCTGCTAACGGTCCGAATTCTTTTAATTTGTCCATCAATACATTAATTCCTTCCAAAGGGTTTTCTAATACAATCATCAAATCATCAGCAAATGCTCTCAGTTTATATTCTTCTTTTTTTATCTTTAATCCCGAAATCCTTTTATCTTACCTTATATCTCTAAGCAGCACTTCTAAGACCAAGATAAATAAAAGAGGAGATAATGGACATCCCTGTCTTGTACCCTTTTGTATTTCACATGAATCCGTTAAGCCCCCATTGACAATTATCTGTGCCTTCTGAGATGTATAAATCGATCTAATCCATTTTATAAAATTATCTCCAAAATCCATTTGCTCCAGAACCTTAAACATAAATTTCCAATTCAAATTATCAAATGCTTTCTCAGCATCTAAGAAGATCAAAGCTGCTTGTTTATCATTTCATTGTTCTAAATATTCCAACACATTCAAAACATTCCTGACATTATCACATAGTTGTCTTTTAGGTAAAAACCCCGATTGATCTTCCTCAATAAATTCTTGCAATATTATTTTCATTCTTTCTGCCAAAATCATTGTAAAAATTTTATAGTCATTATTCAATAGAGATATCGGCCGATAATTTTTTGTTTTGGTTAGGTCCTGCTCCTCTTTAGGTATTAATGTTATATTAGCATTTTTCCAACTATCCGGAATCTTCCCCTCTTGCAAAATAGAATTCATTGTATACTGTAAAGGTAACAAGAGTTCCTCCTCCAAACATTTGTAGTACACTGCTGATAACCCATCCGGTCCTGGCGCCTTTCCTAATTTAATTTTGCTTATAGCTTCAGATATCTCTCTTGACGTGATGGGACCATTTATAGCTTGTCTCTGAGAATCTGTAATTTTAGGCAAATTCTGTTTAGATATATACTCTTCTATTTTTTCAGAGGGAATTTCCTGACACTTATACAAAGTTGAATAATACTGATGAAAAACCTTTTGGATTTTTACATTGTCTATCAATATCTCATCTCCTTCTTGTATCTTTAAAATAAGAGGAAACTTTGACTGGTCCAAATGTTCGCCAAGGCAAGGGTGAACCGAAGAGATTATCCACAAAACTTCGTTGAGCTGTCGGTGGCTGGAATTGATCAGGAATCCCCTGAGATAAGAAGGTTTACCTAGCAGCTGAAGACGAAGTCAGGACTTCCAGCAAGCTGTGCTGAAAAAAAGCGAGACGTTTTTTAAAACGATCTATAACGAGCAAGCCTCCTTCTGTCTAAATCTTATCATTTGGCTTAAATTACTACAGCAAAAGGGATTTGTTTATGAATCAGCAATTGAGATACCTGGGTGAGTTACACTTTTTCTTTTATACAAAATTAAGGAGGAAAGAAAATTTAAACAACTTATTTTATTCTTTTATGACAAAAAGCTGGCCTGAATTTGGAATTATAAAGATTAAAACGGATGAGAGGCAACTTATCCGATGAGATGATTTGATTATTTGATTGAAATATATCTGGGACTATTTTTTTCTTCTTGGATTACTTTCTTTGGACGAATCTGCTGTTCGTGTACGTTACTAATTGTTTGGTGCTGTGAACCAAATTTGTTTTGCATTCCAGGACGTGCAGGAGATAAGAACTGTGCTGGCCAGATCATATTAACAGGCCTGGAATATTAACTCTTTTGTTGTTGGGGAAAAAAAAGAAATAGACTGCCTCTAGGTCTGGGAACAGTGGTTAATATCAGAAAATAAAAAGCTTTTTTTAAGAATGACAACCAGGAAAGCAGCTAAGGCTCTGGAGCGAAGAGGTTCAATTGATGTACAGGAAGGGGCTGTCTCTCCAGACATGTTCCAGAAAATAATGGATGGGATTAATGATCTCAAACAAGAGATGAAACAGGATAGACAAGAGATTAAAGATGAATTTGGCAAAATGAAAATGGAATTGAAAGATATAAAGGACCATATCAAAACAGAAGTGGATGAGATTAAAGGTACAATTGGTCAAGTATCAGAGGATGTAAAAAATACTAAAGGAAAGGTGCAAACCTTGGAGAATAGAACAGATATATTAAATGTGGAATTGGAAAGAAATTTGGATTATATCGCTGTGATGGAACTTAGAGATAAAGAACATTGTTTGAGATTCCGTGCAATCCCTGAGGAAACAGGTGAAGATATCAGAGATAAAATTGTTAATGCCTTGGTAAAATTTTTGGATTGGAATGAAGATCTGATGGAATTTGAAATAGATAAAGTTTATAGAATTAATTCCAGATATGCAACAATGAAAAAAATTCCAAGAGATGTGCTTGTTTATTTTGTAAAAAAGAGGACCAGAGATATGGTCTTACAACAACACTTCAACAATGTCTTTAAAATTGATGGCAAGGAAATACTTGTGATGAAGGAAATTCCTATTAGACTTTTACGTAAGAGAAAAGAATATGCTTTCTTTACAGAAAAACTTAAACAATGCAAAATTCAATTTAGATGGGATGTTCCAGAAGGAGTGATCTTTATATTCAGACAACAGAAATATCGACTGAACACAGTTCAAAAAGCAAGGGATTTCTTGAGAAAAGCTTCGAAAGACGGAAGAAGACAAAATCAAAGATATGGATACAATTCAGGGGAAACAAAGTCAACAGGAACATGCAGAGGAAGGAAAGAAAGATGATGGATTAAAGGGAGCAACAGGTACATTTTAAAATACACGCTTAAAGATGGATTACAAATATCTAACTTGGAATATAAATGGAGCCAATACGTCGCAGAAGAGAAAGAAAGTGTTTCATTATTTGAAAAAATTAAAATTGGATATAATTTGTTTACAAGAAACTCATATCAAGAAGAAAGATTCCAAATATTTGATTTGTAAAAATTTGGGTGAAGAATTTATTTCGGCTGGACTAAAAAAAAAAAATGGTGTTGTTCTTTACATTAACCCACAATTGTTTCCTAAATTGATATTATTGGATGATAGTGGTAGATTTGTGGGGGTTGAAATTACTTTACAGGGTATAAAAATTTTGATAGTGGGTATTTATGCCCCCAATGAAGATAAAACAAGGTTTTACACAGGACTTATAGAAAAATTGTCAAATTTTTCTTATGATCGTTGGTGTGTCATGGGTGATTGGAATGGGGTAATCTCACCAAAAATAGACAGACTTTCTGAGAAAAATATTAAAGAGACACGGTAAATTACCGAAGATTGCTTCGGATTGATGGAAAATTTAGAATTGGTGGATGCCTGGAGATATATAAATGACAATGCAAAGGAATTTACTTATTTTTCAGAAAGACATAAAACATTCTCGAGGATTGACATGATTTGGATGTCTAAAAATTTAGTGAAAGACATCTCCAATATGGACATATTACCAAAAACTTTTTCGGACCACAATCCTGTGATATTAACTTTCAAAAAGAAAAATCTTGGATTTAGATGGAGACTAAATGAATCTTTATTACAGAATGATAAAGTAGTACAAGAATGTAAGAAGAAATTAAAAGAGTTTTTTGAACATAATTTATATAAAGGAACAGATGAAAATATTGTCTGGGATACAAGTAAAGCATTCATGAGGGGATATTTTATTGAATGTAACTCTGAATTAAAAAAAAGAAACAACAGAAAATGCAATTAATCTTGGAAGAAATAAAACAAAAAGAGGAAGAATTGAAAAAGAATCCAACTAAAGTTTTTATTGTAAATCAAATTAAAATGTTACAGAATCAAGTATCAATGCTGAGTTAGAGAAATTGAAAGGAAATTAAATTTTGCTAAACAAAGGACTTTTGAATTTGCAAATAAACCGGGGAAATGGTTGGCATATAAATTAAGAAAAGAACCACTTTAAGCTGTTTTGCAACTGTTTATACTTGTTTTATAGTTATTGGTTTTTATAGGGATTTATTTCTTATTAAGAGCTGCCTTGGTTTCCAATCACCAACCCTACCTCACAGGGGTTGTTGGAAAGACTCCCCCCCACACACACATATGTAAAAATACACCCCATATAATACTTTATTGTCAAACCAGTTGGTCATTGCAGAACATTTTTTAAAAAATCAGTATTAGTTTTCTACATAATAAAAAATTAAACCCTGCCTAATTGCTTTAAAAATAGGATTGGAGGGGAAGAGAAAGATTTACAACAAAAACACAATTCTTTGCTATGTTTACTCAAAAGTCCCATTAATTTACAGCACAATCCTAACCATGTCTACTCAAAAGTAAGTCCTAATGAATTCAGTGGGGTTTACTCCAGCTACATGGGATTAGCATTGCTTTACTCCCAGAAAAGCAAGTATTGGATTAAATACTTTCATATTGCCAAGGTTTTCAAAGCACTGCTCTCTCCAACAGCCCAGTGTCTGACTCTTGCACACAAGGGAAAAAAACTTTAAGCCATATTCTTACTTACTCAAACTGAAGATCTCAAAGCCACCATTTCCTGATGTTGCAATAAAGTCTAGGCACTGCCTGGATCAACAAATCACAACCCTGGCTTCACTTATTGGCTGCAATCCTGAAAGGGCGGGGTTAGGGCCAGAGCTTGGAAAAGTTTTTTTTAAAACTACAACTCCCATCACCCAATCCAATGGCCATGCTGGCTGGGGCTGATGGGAGTTGTAGCTTTAAAAAAGTAACTTTTCCAAGCTCTGGTGGAGCTAGGGGCTGCTATAACAGATCCATTAAACAGATTTAACAGTCACGGTGGGTGGCTGACGTTTTGGTGCATATCTTGGGAACCAGACCACCTAGAAACTTATTTTTTTAAAAAAATTAAAGGTGAGAGTCTGGAGATTAAGGTGGGTTACCCAGAGACCCAGAGAGGACCCCCAGAAACTGGAAACTCTGGCTGAAAACTGGACACCTGGTAACCCTAGAAGCAACCACTTCTGGCAGCTGGTTTTGAGTGTCATGAGAGAGCAGCATATTGTTAGTTATCTAACTAACTAGCTAGTTATTTATTAGCATTGTGTATTTTCACTGTGTCAGGGAGGAAAAGTGTTCATGAAATTTTCTGCTTTTGGTGGAAAAATACCTTGTCTAGTGTCTAGTAGATCCTCCGTGGCGCAGAGTGGTAAGCAGCGGTAATGCAGCCGAAGCTCTGCTCACGGCTGGAGTTCGATTCCAACGGAAGGAGGAAGTTGAATCTCCGGTAAAAGGGGTCGAGTTCTGTGATGTTCCTGTATTAGTGTAAATAGGGTAAGTGCTGTTTGTATAGGAGATACATGGTAAGTAGAATGAAAGAGGAAGGGGGAGTGAATGGGCAGTAGAATGCTGGATGATTGGCTGAATGTTTAAAATGGCTGACAGTATAAAAGGAAGAATGACTGGTAAATCTGGGTGGATGTTGGTGGACTTGAGTGGGTTGTTTTGGTGGGTTTTGAGAGGAGATTGTGTGGAGAGTTGGTGGATGTGAGGAGAGGGTGGAGTTCGGATTAATACTAAGACCAGTACCTCAGGAATAGATGTAACCATATGCTTATGTGCCTTTTAAAGAAATCTTGTTATCTCTGTTATATAATAAAATACTTATTTGGTTTACCAAAGGCCTGATCCTTGCCTGGGGTTTCACAGACCAGAAGGGAGGGTAAGGTAATGACCAAGGCTGAAGAGTGACAAATGGTGGCAGCGGGGAAGGGAAGAATATAACACCACAAGTATTCAGAGCAAACCAGAATTATAAGCAGTCTGAGTAAATCAAAGGGATTGGGACAGTTTAAGCACGCAGTCACAGAGGTAACCTAATTGAGGGAGACTCAGGCAGAGTCTCTGGGAATACTGGTTATAGGACGTGGCTGGTGGTGCTGCCTAGCAGGGGGATCTGTTGAGATCTATGCTAGAGCGGGGAGAGAAACCATAAAAAAGGACAGTCCGGACTGGTGGAGTCCCTGGTGGTGCCTAGTGACAGGCAGTAACCACGAGCAGGTAGGAACCTGACAGGGAGAGCCAGGGAAGGGCGTCACAAGGTCTACTCAGCCTTCCATCCATCCGTGGTCGGTAAAATGAGTACCCGGCATATGCTGGGGGGTAAAGAAAGGCCGGGGAAGGAACTGGCAATCCCACCCCATATATACGGTCTGCCGAATAAACGTCGCAAGACGTCATCCTAAGAGTCGGAAACGACTCACACTAGAAGTGCGGGGACACCTTTACCTTTCAACAATCAGTTGAGTCGACAGGCACCAGTAGCTGCTCTGAAAGCATGACGGGTGAAGGGATAAGACCAACAAAACCTGCAGCACTACAAGGACAAACATCACCCCTCCCCTCTGCAAGAACAGTATTACTATTATTATTATTATTATTATCTTTATTTATACCCCGCCATTTTTCCAAAACTGGAACTCATGGTGGCTTCCAGATAAAAAATACATATAATTAAAAACATACAAAGTCTACATTAAAATAAGATTAAACTATTTCCAATATTAAAACCATACACACATATAGCTAAAAAAGTTCAAACTAGTTTAAAAATGATGTAATAGACATTAGCAATGCAGCACCCTTCACGCCCTATCCTTAGCCTTCAATTCCAAAGGCTTGTTGAAATAGGAAGGTCTTTGCTTGTCGGCGGAAGGACTGCAAAGAGGGGGTCATTCTTACCTCCCTAGGAAGGGAATTCCAAAGCCTGGAGCAGCCACCGAGAAGGCCCTCTCACGCGTCCCCACTAGTCGTACTTGAGAAGATGTGGGTATTGAGCGAAGGGCCTCTCCTGAGGATCTCAGGGCCCGGGCAGGCTCATACAGGGAGATACGGTCTGATAAATAGCCTGGACCTAAGCCGTATAGGGCTTTATAGGTCATCACCAGCACTTTGAATTGTGTCCGGAAACAGACTGGCAACCAGTGGAGCTTTTTTAACAGGGGGGTAGTATGGTCCCTGTAACCAGTCCCAGTTAACATTCTGGCTGCAGCACGTTGTACCAACTGAAGTTTCCGAACAGTCTTCAGAGGCAGCCCCACGTAGAGCGCGTTACAGTAATCTAAACGGCATGTAACTAAGGCATGTGTCACTGTGGCCAGATCAGACAGCTCAAGGAACGGGCGCAGTTGGCGCACTAATCTTAATTGTGCAAAAACACTCCTGGCCACTGCAGAAACCTGGGACTCCAAATTTAACGCTGAGTCCAGGAGCACAGCCAAACTGCGAACCTGTGTCTTCAGGGGGAGTGTAACCCCATCCAGCACAGGCTGTATCCCTATTCCCTGATTCGCCTTACGACTGACCAGGGGCACCTCTGTCTTGTCTGGATTAAGCTTCAATTTGTTCACCCTCATCCAGTCCACCACTGACGCCAGACACTGGTTTAAAACCGAGACAGCTTCCTTGGAATTAGGTGGAAAGGAGACATAGAGTTGGGTGTCATCAGCATACTGATGGCACCGAACCCCAAACCCCCGGACAACCTCTCCCAGCGGTTTAATGTAGATGTTAAATAGCATAGGGGATAAAACTGAGCCCTGAGGGACCCCACAGGTCAATGGCCAAGGGGTCGAACAGGAATCCCCCAGCACCACTTTCTGGGTTCGTCCCTCCAGGAAGGAATGGAGCCACTGCAAAACAGTGCCCCTAAGTCCCATCCCAGCAAGGCGGCCCAGAAGAATACCATGGTCGATGGTATCAAAAGCTGCTGAGAGGTCCAGCAGAACCAACAGGGATACACTCCCCCTGTCCAGTTCTCTGCATAGGTCGTCCACCAAGGCGACCAAAGCCGTCTCTGTCCCATAACCAGGCCTGAAACCAGATTGAAATGGATCCAGATAATCTGGTTCATCCAAGAATCCCTGGAGCTGGGAGGCCACCACACGCTCTATTACCTTACCCAAAAATGGAATATTGGACACTGGCCGGTAATTACGCATTATGGAGGGGTCCAGGGAGGGCTTTTTTAACAAAGGCCTTACAACTGCCTCCTTTAGGCAACCTGGAACTCTGCTTTGGTGTAAGGAGGCATTAACCACTCCCCCCACCCACTCAGCCAGTCCCTCTCTGGCACTTTTTATAAGCCAGGAAGGGCAAGGATCTAGCAGACATGTGGTGGCTCTCACCTCTCCAAGGATCTTGTCCAAATCCTCGGGCTGTACAAATTGAAAAGAATCCATCATTATTGGACAGACAGGAGCCAAAGTTACATCCCCTGAGACTGTATCAATTATAGCGTCTAAGTCGGAACGAATCTGAGCGACTTTATCTGCAAAGTGCTGTGCAAACTCTTGACAGCGGGCTGTTGAGTGATCTATATTACTGTCTCGGGGGCCAGAATGTAAAAGACCCCTGACCACTCAAAACAGCTCCAGTGGACGGCTCCCTGCAGATGCAATGGTGGCAGAAAAGAATGATTTCTTTGCTGCCTGCACTGCCACGGAGTAGGCCTTCAAGGAGGCTCTAGCCCGTGTTCGGTCAGACTCGCTCCGAGTCTTCCGCCAACGTCGCTCTAGTCTCCGTCTCATTTGTTTCATCACCACCAGCTCCTTGGTAAACCAAGGGGCTGGTTTGGCTCCACTTTGTGAGAGGGGACGCTTAACTGCTATCCCCACTTCCTCTTCTAGAAACAACTTAATGCAATTCTAGTTAAAGACAGTACTCACAGTTCCAGACTCCTCAAACACAGAAGATACCCAAAGGTGGTTGTCCCAGAAAAAAAAAGGGGGGGGGTCCAGAGACTGTTAACAACTACATGGCTCAGGTTATTTTTCACATAACTGAGCATGCACAATCCCACATTTTGCTGTTTGAAATTTAACATCACTCACACAATGGGAAGCAAGCGTCTGTAACTCTACAGCACTCCAGACAGGGCAATCTCCTCAAAACCCTCTGATGGCAGTAATGAGAAATGGGGAGGGCATTACTGGGCAAGGAAAGGTATGGGATATTAGCAGATATGGAGCAAGGTCTTCTATAGGCAACTTGACACTTTCCAGAGTATTTCTTTCATTAGATTTATGTCCCGTCATTCCTCCAAAATGGAGCACAACAATGATAAAATAACATTATCGTAATAAAACATTTTTTAAACCAACAAATAAAATAAGCTATAATTAACAGTAAAACTCTCTGTACAACCGCACTACAAATCCTATTTGAGGATCCAAAGGCCCACATAAATGAAAGTGTCTTTAACCGTTTCTTTAAAAGTTGTGCAGTGGGGTTAATTTAAATATCAATTGGAAGGAAATTCAAGGTGCAAGGCCACCAGTGGGCAAGCACAGCTGTCATACCACTGTCCTCTCAGCCTCTCATCACAGACAGAACTTATCATGATGACCATAACACATGGGTCAGTCGGTAACAGCAGAGATGCTCCATCAAGTATTATATTCTAATAGCAATACCCTGAAATGGTTCTGGTAGCTTACTGGCAGCCAGTTCTATCCTCTGTTAGCCTCTAACCTGGAAGATCACTCGTAATCCTCACCAGGAGTGCCAAGGAAACTCAGGGTTAAGCACAAGTTATTGCAGACATGTTCCAATGCATTCATTTTTTTAAAAAAATCCAAATAGCAACTGCAGGGGATGATGATTACAAAATCATAGAGCTGAAAGGGACCCCAGTAGGTAATCTAACCTAAACTCCTGCTGATGCATAAAATGTAAGAACAGAGATGCAGCTGTGTAGCTGCTGGCATGCCTAGTAACAGTCCTGCCACCAGCTAAAATTGTACCCATAATAAAAGCCATATTTCCAGACATAATAGTTAGTTGTGTAACTAAGCATGCACATGCGCACGCACATGCGCACACACACACACACACAGAGAGAGTCTCCAAAAAGAAGGAGCCAGATGTACTCTTATGGAAAAAAACAATCAACCCCCTCCTCCCCTGAAACATAAAAAATGCTAAAATATCAGAACCAGACATGCATGCTCTAACTGAAGTTGCAAACCTAAGTTTGAAAAAATCTATATTGTTGTGGAGCTCTTTCTAGTGTTCAGTAATACAACGTACATGTTATCAGGCAGTTACCTACAAATCCTTTATTCAGCAAACTGATCAGCGGAACAGTACTATCGTAATGCCTCCCATAAGGCCTGGCATAAGTAGCAACAACTGGCCTTTATCCAGGCTACCAATGCATCCAGACACTGGTCAAGAACACTGCATAGCCTCTCCCAGCTCAGATGAAACGGCGTACAGCTGAGTTTCATTACCACCTAGGTACACTGTGGAAGGGCCCAAAGTTCACAATAGCCACCAACCCCTTCATAAATAATAAGCAAAGGGCAGCTGATGGACATTAATATAAAGTACAGAAGTGCAATCAACTCTGTTGGGCAATATTATCTATCAAGTGCATACAGTACCGAAATAAAGTACAAGATCAAACACATGTAAAGTGCATAAGCACTTCCCCACCTGAGACAGTATTTCCATCGCTGCCAAGTCTCTCCCCAACCCCATGTCTCATCCCCGCCCCTGCCTTTCACACAGGATTCTTTCTATTTCCAGGTACTCAACCTGGTCCAACAGAAAGACAGCACCAGGGCTCACACAACATTTGGGAGAACATGAATGAGAGAGGCACAAGGTGGAATTCTCTCTTCCCCCTGCACAACTACAGAAGACCTCTTGGTTGCCAGGCCCGGCCTCCAAGAGGTCTTCTGTATCTTTAAAGGTTGTGGAGGGGGGAGGGAGAATTCCACCTTGTGGTTTTTCCCATTACAGAGTTGCAAGAACACCTGCATGTGACTGACCTTCTCTTCTCCTAAAGATACAGGATCACTCTCAGGCCATGGACCTGGCAACCCTAATATGCTGGTTTGACTCAGATTGCATCAGGGATCCATGATGCAGTTAGGGGAAACAGAGGCACGGTACAAAAACAGTACATAAATGGTTGCTATATGCACTAAGCACTGTGTGTGGGGGGAGGGTGGGAAGAAGCCTTTGGTCCTTACCTGAAATTAATTTCTCCTGGACAATAGTCCATCAGGTAGTCTGAACTGAAACTGCTGTTTTAAATGAACAGAAAGGATTAACAGAAGGCAAGAAAGCCTTCTTTCCACTTAATTAAGGAATATAGAAAAAAAGCATCTACATGTCTTTTAATTCTATTGACCACATCCTCAAAACCATCCAGAAGGACTACCTGTCAAAGGAAGGAATAAAATCAAATAAGCTTACATTTAAAGCATATGTTTCTTTTGCTACTGAACTGCCTATCTGCAGGCAGAGAATATCATATCATATACTCTCAGTACGTATCTACCTACCTGTGTAAATCTTAGCCAAATTAGACAAACTGTACAGAGAAGTAAGTCCTACCAGAGGCTAATTTGTTTAAAACTGTTATAAGCTGCCCAGGGACCTGCTCGTGAAGGGTGGGTATTAACTGAACAACCACCGCATTCCAGGAGTTCCTTTAGCTAATAAGCTAAAACTCTGGTGAAAAGAACAGCAATCGGGCCATTGAAATAGATAAGGCTGAAGCCTCATGAAACTTAAAAAGAGAAATTCATCTTAATTTATTTTCTCTTATTTATTTATGTTCACCCAGCAGGGTAACTATAAGGCCATCCTCTAGGGAACCCTTCAAATTCAAGTACCCATAAGGAAAATCTCATTATTTCCCCATTCAGTCATTAAGGACTGCAGCTGTTCAAAAGAGCAAACTGGGGCTTTCTGCTGCTAATGCTGGAAATACTTCAGAATAAAAATACCGCAGGGCCATCTCCTAGAAATAACCTTTACATCCTCATGAAGTTCATGAGGAAATTCATATGCATTGATTTCACTGTGGCCCTCTAGAGGAGCCATCAGGTTCTTCTGCTGTTGCCCACAGACACGTCCTTCTGGCAGTTTAGGCCTTGGAGGAAAGTCAGATCTCTAAGAACAATTGAACCTAACATTCTAGTGCCTTCAGTAAAAAAAAAGGTGGGAAATCACTATCCCATATCGCTGCTCAAAGGACGATACCCTTGTCTATTCTGACGGGAAAAAGCCTAATTCTCTCCACTGTTCTGCCCAAAAACAGTTTATTAGAGACCATTTTTTGCTTCTTTCTACTTCCAGAACTATCGCTCCAAATCACATTATACTCCAACGATCCAACGCTATACTGAACTGAAAGGCTGCCCAGAATGGGACATAATGGAAACACATTATAATAGCCTGGAGTAACAGCTTTTTGCCCTTTGAGAGGCTGACTCCCGCAGCTGATTATTAATAGGAAAGAGTGGACACCCAGTCAACCTGGGGGCCGTGCAGTAATCCAGAGGGGCTGCAAACAGTAAAGAAATTGGGGGGGGGTTAAGTTTTAATTCCCTGGATACTGTCTGCTGTAGACAACACCTCCCCCTTGCTCCAAGCAAGAGGGGAGGTCTTTTGCTGAAGCACCACAACATCTTTCAGGTGCACCGAGGGCCAGCATCTGCCTATAAAATGTTGGAAGTGGGGCAAGAGCAACTCCTATTTTCTTCTGTTGTTTATGCTCCAGAAGGGAGATAGAATTAGGGTCCTCCAGATGGATAGGCTTGATTACCTTTACCTGTGATGCTCTGACTGACCTTCTTCCGGCTGTTAGACTGATACGTCTTTAGGGAAGCTTACCTGCCCCTCCTCCTTCCGCCCTCTCTTCTCCAACTGTCCGGGAGAGAGGAGACACCTTTGTCTCTCTCCTAGCCATGAAGGCAATTCCCACGCCTGGGTATTGCACCTCCAACTTAGCTAATTAGTTAGAACTAGGTATGCCTTTCTATCTACTATGTATTTCTATAAATAAAGTAGCTTTTCTTATTTTACAGCCACAAGAGTGGCTGTATACTATAGCCAGCATGGATTTTTCACATTCCACAATGTTAAATTGAAAATACCCCCATGCCATTCTGATGCTTCCCAGAAGCTCATTTTTTTTAAAAAAAAACTAACAAAACTTACAGTCCTGAACTCAGAAACGCTTGCTTAACAACTCTGTAAATTTTCATGGCGATACACAAAACAGTCAGAGAGAATCAAGAGTTCAAAGTCTAAAAAGAGAGAAAAAAACTCCAGAGCCCTTTTGGACATTTTCCTCTCAGAGTTCTCATAATCTGTTGAAATTCATTAAAAATCAACCATATTCACAGAGTATCTATAATCCTATTACTGACCTTGCCTCATACTCTGACCTTCATCTGTTGCAGTTTAAAAGTTGAAAAAATGCCTAGATGATTTTTAATTAATTTAAGAAATTTTGGCTGGAACCGTATGATAAGCCCAGGCATGCTCAGTAAGAACCAACTGTCAAGAGTTCTAAAAGCCAGACTCCCGGCTGCTGGGCTTGGCTAATCAGGGGGCCACACCCACACCAGACTTTGATTTCACTTGAGACAGTCATGGCTTCCCTCAGAGAATCCTGGGAAGTGTAGTTTGTGAAGGGTGCTGAGAGGAGAGTCCTAGTCCCCTGACAGAGCTCCAGTGGCCAGACTGGTTTAACAGTCAGCTGCTCTGATTGAAGGTCTGTGAGGGGAACAGGGCGTCTCCTAGCAACTCTCATCACTCTTCACTAACTACACTTCCCAGGACTCTTTGAGAGAAGCCATGACTGTCCAAAGTGAAATAAAGGCCTGGTGTGGATGTGGCCACAGACAGCTTTGGTTTAAATGCAGATGGGAGGCTACATGTACCGACTGTAGAATAAAAAGGTGGGGGAAACCCTGAAAAGCAGTGATATTGTTCATAATGTTTTCCTTTTGGAAAGGAAAGGGGCTTCCCCTCTGCCCAGTGCCCACCCATCCAATCTCCCCTCCTCCTCCCCTCCCTGTCCCCCCCCCGGGTCAGTGTTGGACTACGACCTGGGAGACCAGGGTTCAAATCCCCACATGAAGCTCACTGGGTGACCTTGGGCCAGTCACTGCCTCACAGCCTCAGAGGAAGGCAATGGTAAAACCACCTCTGAATACCGCTTACTATGGCCCTGTTCACACGTTGGTCAACAAGTGTAGAGTCCGTGTACCTGGCTACACAAGTAGTTGGGCTGTACACTCGTAGTTATTCACATGTAACATTCAACGAGTGCACAGTCTATGTACCTAGGTACACAAGTAGCTGGGCTGTACACTCATAGAGTTATTCACATGTAATGTTCAACGAGTGTACAGTCTCCGTTATACACACATTTGCTGCCAGGGAAAGAAAATGGCTTCAATTACATTTATTAAATGCGCCATTGAAGCAATTCCCTTTTACTGGCAACAAGGCAAGGCATGCTGGGTCTGTTATACTTCCTGAAACGTTTCCCGTCAAGAGGTACATTCAATAGAAAGAGTTTTGGCAGAAATGGGAATGTAGTTTTACTCTTCATTTTTCCTGCAGATTCTTAAGTTTTTAAAATCAAAACCCCAACTTTTAAAAAGAAAATACCAGCCTGTAACTATCATAATTATAGCTATTAAAATATTGCATTTTTCATTGCCTGTTATTAGAGTATGTATGGTTTTTGATGTAGGCTTTCATGGAACAATCCTATACATGTCTATACAGTTCTATAGAGATCAATAGGACTTACTCATAGATAAATCTGTGAAAGTGCAGATCTAAATATATTGAATATTTATATATGAAAATATTTTGAGGAGGGGGCTGCAACAAAAACAAGCTGCTTAAAAGAGTATGAACTGAAACAGTTCTTCCAACATAGTACACCCGATTCTTTCTTGAGGACATCATGCGTTTTAATATACAAAACTACACTCAAAGTATAAATGTGGGGAAAATTATTTATCAATTGGGCTTTCCAGCCTGCTGCTCCCACTAACATACTCTGTCCCCTGGAAAGCCTTTCCTGGTATTTGGAAAGCTCTGCGCTGTGGATGTTATGGTTTTTCATGGTTATAGGTTTTCCTAGAACAAAGCCTCGGGCTGTCCCAGGGAGAAAAACTAATTGCTCATGATCAGCTGCACGTGGACAGCATGCAGGAAGAATCAACACATGAACAAATGGCATCTTTTTTCAGGGTACCAGTACACGTGGTGATTTTTCAAATCACCATGTGTAGACTCTTTCTCAAGAGCAGCTGTACTCAGGTACAGGGGGCTTCTACCTGGGTACAGAGTAACGTGTGAATACCTCCAAAGAAAACCCTATTCATAGGGTCACCATAAGTCGGGATCGACTTGAAGGCAGTCCATCTCCATTTTCAAACATGATTGCACATTAAATTTATACCCTGCCTTATGGCCAAAAGGCCCTCAAGGCGGCTTACAAAAACACAAATATAACAACACATCATAATACATTAATACAATAATGCAATTCTCAAAATTAAATAACAAATAACATTATTAAATTAAAATAAAAGAAAAAAACCATTTAAACGTGTCACGATAAGAGAACCGCATTCAGCCAGGTTTTTCATACTAGATATGCTCTGCTCCGGAGGTAAGACAATCTCAATTTGAAAGGACACAAATTGGCTCTTCAGCTCTTTCAAGACCTGATCTTCGTGACTCCCCAAAACGCCGTCCTCCATTTTGTAACTTAGAGACAAGAGACCATACATTTTCCTCCTCACACAGTATGAAGTACCTGCTTTGCCAGCCTTGGATGAGGTTGGTGTATTTGCTCAGAGAGCCCTTGAGCACCGTCTCCGTCTTCCTGCCTTCCGCCAGTCCCCCTCCCATGCCACCAGTGCTCCCTCCCAGACTGGCTGCAGCTGAACCGGGGCTGCTGCTGCTCCCGCCACCTCCATCAGGCCTCCCAGTTGGTGCAGCCGCTGCTCCTTGCCGACCCGGGAGCCCCCGACTGGTGGAGGAGCAAGAAGAGCCTGCCAAGGTGGGGCAGCTGCTACTCCGGCTGCTGCTGTTACTGCTGCCACCGCCGCCGCCACAGGTTGACACAGGTTTCCATACTTTAAGATCCTCTTTGGAGGCCCTACTCCAGGAACCCACACTAAATAAAGTGAGCCCATTTAACTAAAAAAGTATGCAACTGATCAAACCCACCCTCCCTTCTCCTCCTGTCTCCTTCCCCTTGCCCCTTCCTTCCCCTCCAATTCCCTCCTTTTCCCTCCTCTCCCCCTCCCCATGGTCAGTTTTATCTATCTGAAGCATGATTGCACGAGAGTAAGTACCATTGAACTCAATAAGCATGCAAATGATGAAACCTGCCCTCCCCTGCCCCTTCCTTTGCCCCTCCCCCTCCAATTCCTTCCTTCTCCGCCCCCTCCTTCTGCTCCCCTCCCCTCCCTTTGCTCTCCTCTCCCCTCCCTCTGCTCCTCCCCCGTGGTCAGTTTTACCCATCCTAACCATGATTACATAGGAGTAAATCCCATTGAACTCAATAAGCATGCAAATGATCAGAACTGGCTTTCCCCTCCTTCCCCCTCTTCCTTCTTCCTCCTTCCCTGCCCACTCCAGCCATCCCTCCCTCTCCCCCACCATATGCTCAGAGGCACGTTACCAAATTCTTCCAAGCTACACAGCAAGTGGATTGGACTGTGAAAGACCAACCCAAATGGTGTTTGCATTTTGACCAATTTGTAGGGCAGTCCAATATCTCAGAGAGGAGGTCAAGTCTCCTGCTTCCCTGGTGCATTCACTATAGCTGCCCAATTTCCCTGCTTTTTAGATTTGATAGAAATATCTGTGGGCTATAGGTACGTTCTTAAACTGCAAGGTTTTTTGCCTATTAGTGAATTCTTATTTGTGAGGCTGCCCAGATCTTGCCTTCAGCCCAAATGGAGCCAAGGAGCAGTGAGGAAGCTCAGGACTTGATCGCCCCTCATCTCTGAGGCTAAATGTGTATGCCAGTGTCCCCCCCTTTCTTCCACCTACACTCCACACACCCCCAATCTCTCTAAGACGCTGCAGTAGTTGAGGGCTTCCCCAGTCCCACATGCCTAAATGCATGCACACCTGCAGATACTTGGAGGAGGGGCAGGTGTGTTTGTGCGTGAGTGCTGCTCCACTCTCATTCCCCAAGTGCACACTAACCAAGTCATCAGTTCTGATGATCATCCCAAGGCCTAAAAGCATTAACCCCCCTACTCAATCTATCCACCCTTGTCTTCACACTCTAGCATCCCCATCACTACCACATTGCTGCTTCTATTATTATTGTTGTTGTTGTTGTTATTGTTTGTTATTGTTATTTAATAATAATAATACAGGAATACCTCGCATTAACATACTCAATGGGACCAGATCGAGTACGTAAACCGAAAATGTCCTTAAAGTGAAGCACTACCTTTGAAAACTTTTTTTCCCTCTCCTTCATGCGGAGCCTCAAAGCCCCCTGCTAAAGCCTCTGCTGCTGCGCTGCCGCGCCTCCCAGCTGATCATGATCATGCCTCCCAGCTGATTTGCGGTGGCCCGATCCTATTTATTTCCACCCCCACATGCTAAAGCCTCTGCTGCTGCGCTGCCGCGCCTCCCAGCTGATCGTGATCATGCCTCCCAGCTGATTTGCGGTGGCGCAATCGTGTCTATTTCCACCCCCACATGCTAAAGCCTCTGCTGCTGCGCTGCCGCGCCTCTCCCTAACCCTAACCCTGTAAGTGGTTTGCTAGCTGTGTTTCTGGAGAAATACAGACATATGGAGCATGTACGTTATAGCGAGGCGACGTTTAATGAAGCGACGTTAAGCAGGGTATGCCTGTAATAATAATAATCTCAGCAGGTTGGCTGAGGTCCACATACTGCAGCTGGAATGTATTTATTTATTTAATTATAATTGCATTTATACCCCACCTTTCCTCCAAGTTGTTCAAGGTGGTGCACATGGTTCCCCCCCCTTTCCATTTTATCCTTACACAGATCCTGTGAGATAGGTTAGGCTGAGAGACTGTATTTGGTCCAAGGTCACCCAGTGGGCTTCACGGCTGGGTGGAGATTTGAATCTGGTTCTTAGTCCAACACTGTAACCCACTGGTGTTGGGAGACAGGACTGTACATCTTCAGGCTGTGTGTGTGGGGGGAGGTGGATACCAATTTGATTGGATATTTGCAGGGAGCTTTTAATTAATTTATTTAGTTGTTTATTTATTTGATTTATAGCCCACCCTAAGAGCACTAAAAACACTTTAAAACATCATAAAAACAGACTTCAGCATATATTTAAAAAATCCATTAAAAACATATTAAAGCAAAACGTATTTGAAGATACGATTTTGCCATGCACCATTTTTTCAATTAACAGAGACTAAAATTACAATTAATGTGGGGGGGGGGTCACAAAAATGTTTGAGCTTATAAAGCGGGTCCCGTACTCCTAAAGGTTGGGAACCACTGCAGTAAACTGTAAACAAGCTGAGAAAGTACCGAAATCAGCCCCATACACTTGCTATTGTGTATGCCCTCACATTCTCACAACAGCTCCACTGTCAGCCTGCTCAAGGCAGGAGACAGCAGTTCTAAACTTTCTGTGCACCTGATTGAGGCTTCCCCATATATTGTGCCTTTTGATACAGAGGCATAAAACCATGGTCATCATCAGAAAAAAAGCTCAGTGGCATGCCTGCTGGCACTTGAAGAGCAAGGGAAGGTCCAAGCAGCTGATGTCAAAATGGAGACTGCCTTCTTCTTTGCCACAGCAGCACTGGGGTTCAAAATGGCACCAGTTTTCTTTTTGGCTCATTCTGCGGCTAAGGGGAGGACCACTGTTTGTTTGGTCTTTCTAAGCACCTTCTATGAGGCTGGCCTCCCTTCTGCCTCTTCCATTGAGGTCAGCTCACTTGGGGGCAAGTGCTGCTGTCACAAAGGTGCTGTGCCATGGAAGACTGGCTCGGAGATCCAGCGAAGGAGGATAACCATTGAAGAGGTGGTGCCTGCTGTTTTGCTCAGCTCATGCATACACACTGCAAAGGGGTGCAAAGGAGATGAAAATGAACTGGGGGGAAAAACCCAAGCACAGCGCCAAGCAGCGGGTTCTAATTCTGCCCTAAATAGCCACTCCTGCCCCCCCAAACCCAAGCGGGGGACAGGGAAGGTGGGAAGAAGGAATAAAGTTCACAGTAGTGAGAAAACAACAAAGGATTAAAAAAAAATAAAACACAAGCAGGTAACAAAAAGACCATGAAGGCTGAGGTAAAACTAACCCCCCCATACACCTGTAAAGATTGGGGGGGGGAGAAAACAGAGAAGCTGTAGAGAAAAACATAATGAAACAGGAATGTTTCATCAAATTCAAGATAACGCAAAGGAAAATACAGAAAAACCAGAAACAGTGGCAAAAGGATTATTGGAGCTAAGGAAAAAGTAACCGCCTACACAAGAAGGCAGGAAATGAACCCAGGTGTCATGTGACCGAGGCAACCTACTCCCTTACCCAGAAATTAACTGCAATTCCGGCCTGTGGACTCCTGGTGGTGCACAAGATCCGCTTGATGGACTATGATCCGTGGAGAAGTAAAAGATATCAATATTTCCCTTTGCTTATATCTTGATGTCCCTTGTGCATCTTGCTTGAGACTTATGTTCTCTTTGCTAATACTAGTATATTAAAATTCCTTTCATAAGGTCCCTTATGAAGCCATAAAATCTCTTCCCCATTACATTTCTTAAAGCTGTGTAGTCACAATTGTTTCTAAGCAGATTGGAACTATAATCAGAGCTATGTAGAAATAGAGAAGAGTCTTATCTAGGAAAAAAGACATGCATCATTAACCTATCTGGATTATTACAAAGGTTGAAAATCCACCATCCAGTCTATGCACAAGACATATGTGCTAATATGGTACAGAAGATGAGAGGATACAGCAAATCCAGCTTGGAATCTCTGGTCAGCTATAATGCTCACTTGGTAGCTGTGAGGAAATCACTATCTGTTTAGAATCAAAGAGTTGGAAGGGGCCTTGTAAGCCATCGAGTCCAACCCCCTGCTCACAGCAGGAAATCCACAGCTAGAGCATCTCCCGCAGATAGCTGTCCAGCCTCTGCTTGAAGACATCCAGCGAAGGGGATCCCACCTCCTCCCTAGGCAGTCGGTTCCATTGCCGAACTGCCCTTACTGTCAAGAAGTTCCTTCTAATGTCCAATCTGAATCTACACTCCTGCAACTTAAAACCATTAGACCTAGTCCTACCCTCTGGGGCAGCAGACAACAAATCTGTACCCTCCTCTGTGTGACAGCCCTTCAGGTACTTAAAGAGTGCAATCATGTCACCCCTCAGCCTTCTCTTCACCAGACTGAACATGCCAAGTTCCTTCAACCTTTCCTCATAAGACTTGTTCTCCATACCGGCTATCATCCTCGTCGCCCTCTTCTGAACCCGCTCTAACTTGTCTATATCTTTCTTAAAATGAGGCACCCAGAACTGAACGCAGTATTCCAGATGAGGCCTGACTAATGCAGAATATAGTGGGACTATTACTTCCCTCGACCTGGAAACTATCGCTCTGTTTATGCAGCGCAAAACCGCGTTTGCCTTTTTTGCCGCAGTATCACACTGCTGGGTCACGTTCAACTTGCGATCCACTACAATTCCAAGGTCTTTCTCACACGCACTACTGCTAAGCCGGGTATTTCCCATCCTGTACCCGTGCATTTTGTTTTTGTGGCCTAAGTGCAGAATCTTGCATTTGTCTTTATTGAATGTCATTTTATTAATTTCAGCCCAATTTTCTAGTCTATCCAGGTCCCTTTGGAGTTTAGTTTAGTTTAACTCAGGATTGTTGCAGGGAATGGTTAACATGAAAATTATAAAGCCACTCCCCAAATGTATGAATAATAAAAATGTATCCAAGCTGTCATACTCAAATTTTAATGGCATTCAAGTGCTGCAGTTATTTCAAAATCTATATTCTGTGTCAGCCCTAGCAAGGTATCTATTTTTAGGTTTAGGATATTTCACCAAATATTCCTGCTTATATAGATGTTTAAAATACCAGGTACATGTTCTGGTTCAGTATATTCTACTACCAACCAGCAACCCCATTTTTATCAAAGCACATTATTATAAGAGTCAACAGATGCAAGGCCAGAATCCACAGAATGGTTGTTCTGATTGCACGGGAGAACATTATAGACTTTTTCTCCTTAAACAGCAGCCCACTGAGGGGGAATTTCAAAAGCAGCTTGTGATACCGTATGCTGGGTTCTGCTGTTGAAAGGGCCCCTGTGTGAGCCTAAGCAATTTTAATTCTCACATGTTCAGAATGCTTTTTTAAAAGGTGGGTGGGGGGAAAGAAATCATCTTAACTAATCCATACATACTCTGGACGAGAATACCAATAATTTAAACTTCATTTTACCAAAAAGAAAGCAGAAGCATGTATCTACTAAAAAGAAAGAAAATCTGTAATTGCTTTTATTACTGTAGTGTTAGCACTTAACAATAATCATCATTCTTATACTATTTACAATCCTCTGTCGTATAATCTACTGCGCATACATTATCAAGCACATGTGCAGCAATGAACAGTAAGGCTTGAAAGTAACACATTTCTACAGATGCTCAAAATGTATAATCCAAAATGTAAAAAATTATGTCTCCTTACCCCTATAGCTCTGGAAGAGTTGATACAAAATTGATAAAGCAGAAAATATGTTGGCAAACAATACAAAAGGGGGGAAAAGTATGCAATCTGGACAAGAGAAAATACGCACTCAGCTTGACACAGGGCCTGTTTAAACATGCAGATACTCCAGTGTCCACACACAGCTCTCACATAAACAGCAAATGTGTATTAGGGGCCACTCTGTATGTATGTCTACAAGAGAACACAAAGCAGTCTCCCACCTCTAAAGCCAACATGAAAGCTCGCCTGAGCAGGATCTTCAAGTGAGAGCACACATAGGACTTTGGATCAGAGCCAGTTATGTACCAGCAAAGTTGAAGATTTACCATATAATACCCATATTTTAAAAAGACATGAAATTACCAACCTTGAGAATGGTATGAAAAAATATTAAATATTATATACACAATGAGGTAAATGTACCTTGGTCTTTTTAAGAGGTAATTTAAGTTTAAAGCAACTGACTGGTGTTTTTTTTGTTACATGTTAAAACAATTCAAATACCATTAAGACCATTGTAATGGCACAGAATGAACAATGAGCAAACTAAAAAGTGGATCCGTGGCACTCAGCTGACAAACCGTTATTTTGTGAGAAAAGCTTCTTGCTAGATTTGAATCTGCAAAACTATGTCAATGTTATATATACAGGCATTTCTAGGCTTACATTAAGGTGGGAAAGCCTACAAGAATATATAATAAAACAACTCTTAAGGATTAGTAAGAGTCCCTAAAGTTTCAGCATTCTTGAGATGTCTTGAGTAACAAAACTTGCTACCATTCCTTTTATGTATCTTGTAAGGAATATGTCCAAGGTCTGAAATGCAACTGTAATACTACTAAAGTCTTTATAAAAATCTGTATTAAGTAAATGTGTACTGTGTGAAGATTTCCAATAACATAATTCACCAGAATTATACCAGGGTTTTTCTGCATATCCTTGAAATGTTTTGCGTTAATTACTGTAATGGTTTAGTGCCAAAATATTTTGGTCCCCCTGGACTCTCAAGAGAAAAACATTAGTACAGTTTAAAAAATATGGATACTTGCCTAGGTGTTCAAAGATCTGTATTAGGGACAGTGTGGAGATTAATCTGAGTCTAGACTGAAAACAAATTTCTAGGGTGCTCAAGAAAGTCTCCAAAGAGAAGCAAGCTTCTAAGACCTGCTTCCACCCCCACCCATCCCCAACCCCTCTGAACCCTTTTCCAGGTCAGATCTATCTCCAAGCTGGGGAATAGCTCTTGACTTCCCTCCCGCTCCTGTTCTCCCCAGCCAACAAAGGACATTCCCACCCATTTTACTTTTACTTTCAAATGGTAAATGAAAAAGGCGATAGTATGCACATCTCTTAACAGATGGCACTCTGATGCACTTTACTATGCAAAAGGACAGAGTAGTGGCTGTTAAGAACTGGTAACCTGTAGACCTTGAGGACATTAATTACCAAGGGATACTGCTTTCAGTCCCACCATCCCCACTCCATGCTTGAAGGCAAAGAATAGGGAAAAGCTGGCAGGGGAAAGAGTTGAACCATCTGAGCTACTCAGACTGGCACTGTACATTTCCCAGGATTTTCTGTTGGGGGTGGTATTGGAGAAATCTGGAACTAATCTGAGAAAGGCCTCAGAGGATATGATCATCCCTAATCTGTGTATGAGTTTACAAGCAACAGATTAAAAAAGTTCTATGTAACATATACAGGCACTCTTTCACAAGATACTGACAAATCAATGGAAAACATGGCTGAAATTCTGTCATCACAGCCGAAGCCACAAATAACAAAGTATAATTTGCACCATATACAATTTGCCTGTTGCAAAGCCTATTTTAAGAAGAACTGCTCAAAAACTAACCTTATAAAACTCTCTAGACTAAAACAGAAACATCATTTTGGCTTGAGGGAATTATGGATAATCAATATGACAGACAATTGGTAACCACTATTAATTCACTGTACATTCCTGTAAAAATTGCAGATCTTCAAAGTCTTTTCCTTTAATTCATATGTGAGTTGCATAAACACAAAAGCAAATACTTTTTGCTTGCTGCCTTATTTTAACTTTTATGCAAATCAAAAGAAGTTTTTTAAAAGACTATAGTTTCTCTTTGTTTTTCATAAATGTAACTGGTTTGAAAATATATTAGTAGTAATCCAATTTGTGTGCCAGATTTGCAGAAATGACACCTAAAATACATCTTAAAATGCAAGTGCTATTTTTCATTGTTCTAGATATCAACACAATATATTCTAACTGGAGCTTTTTGCTGTTTCATAGGAATTAAACCCAGAAGTTAGCAAACTTTATTTCTCTGTAGGTGCCAGAAATGCAGAGAAAACAAAAAAAATAGCACACAAATTTCTTTCCAACTGTGACTTAGTAAAAGATGGATGTCTCAATGAAGAGGAGATCTTCAAGGAGAGCTATAAGCTGTAAAACACTGCTGCGTGTGAGGCTCTTGCCACAAAACCGGGAGTTGTCCTGCATGGGCAATTCCAATGGCACCACATGTTGGAGGTAAGGGAGAGGGGCTTAGATTCAGTCCAGCTTATACAAATGGTATTATAAGAGCCAACAATGCCAACCATGTGTTAAGAATGTGCACACTGACCTGATCCAGAAAAATCACCACACAGGAGCTCCAGACGCTAGGAACACTGCTTTGCACATCTGGACTGCATCCAATAAGGCTAGCCACATGCACTGTTTTTGCATGTGGATTATCCTTGGAGAAGCAGGCAAACAGCTGATACTTTAAAAAAACCACTGTTCTTTGAACAGATAAGGGTCTGTATAGAAATAAAAATTTCCCCCATAGAAAGCATTAGAGCTCTAAAATTTATTTTGGATTAGTCCTCATGTCAAATTTAAAAAGAATCTGGAAGTACTCTTTATAAGAGTCATTAACAATTAAGCGTCACTTTTGACACCACAATTCATTGTGATGTACAACTCTGATAACAGTATGGAATTAATTTGTATACTTAAAATCCCTACAGCCTTCAGAGTTTAGAGGTTTTGGTAAAAAGAAAGGAATTCCACACACTATAAAATCCCCCTTTAACTAAGACATATTTGCCATTCTACAAGCACCAAAGGCTTTGCATATCCCTACTGAATTGCATTAAGAAAATTAAAAAGTGGCACTTCCTGGTACAGTACAATCTATTTTGAAGGCATGAAATGTTCTGAAGCAACGGAACAGAAATATAATACAAAATATAACTGCATGTGTTGTATATGTTCCTCCAGACTAAATGAGGTAATGTCTATAAATCCTGATAAAAAGGTCCAATAGCAGTGCCTTAGCGTTCAAAACACTACTCAGTCTGATGAGAATAAGCTAAGAGTGGTTCAGAATATACAGCGTACCATCATGAACAAAGCAAATAGCTTTAAAAACTTTCAACACATCCTTCAATGCAATAGTGTGCACAAGCTCCACTATCTTAAGCATCATCTTCATGTTTTCAACAAAGCAGGGACCAGCATTAATCCTCAGAAAACAAGTTCCATTTTACTGAAGCTAAACTAGTATCCCAGGAAAGAGGCGTTCGTAGTGTAAGGTAAGGAGCTGTACAACATTTTACTGCATCTATAGAAATCCTGGGATAATAACTGATCTTCCTATCTTGTATAGAAGGCAGCAATTTCCTTCTGTTCCCTCAGTGAGGTAGAACAATTAGCCTTCTTAATGCACAAATCAGGTGCAGATATGGTCCTTTAAAAGTTTCCTTCAGTAGCACCTCCAAGATTACATTTTTATGCCTTCTTGCTGACTCAGCTGAGACAACGTTTTCTTTATGCGTAAAGCTGTTAGTCTTGCTGCACCATTGGCATACCAACATTCCCGCATAATTTTGGCCATTACTCGTAAGGCCTGTAAAGAAAAAAAATTAATTCACAACTTTAGTTTTCATGCTCTAAGTTCTCATTTTTTGTATCACGAATTAGTCAGCCTCAGTGATGTGGGTTTTTACTAAACAAAACTAAAAAGTATGCCATGTTAATTTCACCTGTGTTATTGATATCTCAAAACATTTTTTTCATTGACCAGAAGTTGAACTGGAATATCTGGGTTTTTGGAGAGGGGGCAGGATTCAATAAAGTGTATATAGTAAGGTTGAAATGCATTTTCAAACAAGCTTGAAGCTTTACTTAGAAATTAATTTTCATTGGAAAACTAGTAGTTATTTTAAAATGTGACAATTCAGTAGCATACATTTTTCTTACATAAGTTAGATTTTATGGAAGAATGAAGACAGTGTCCATAGATTAATTTAGCATGCCTGAAGATCTGTGTGCATAAGTATATGCAGTCCCTAGGGATAGTCACAAGAAAAGTTAATAATTTTCAATCCATCTATTGTATTCATTTTAGCTATGCATTTTGGTTTCTACCGGAATTATTTATTTATTACATTTATACCCCACCTTTCTTTTCATGATAGATACCCAAGGCAGCTTACGTATGGTTCCCAGGTGGTCTCCCACCCAGGCACTGACCAGACCTGACCCTGCCTAGCTTCAGCAGGGTGCTGGCCTCATATGCCTTCAGACCATAGTCTGGGACTATAATTAATTAATTATATTACCAATTAATTTTATAAAATAATGCATTTACAGTATACAAATAGAAAGTTTTCCACAGAAAAATATTGCAGTGGGAAATTTTCTGCAGAAAATATCTCATCACACATCACTTGTTATTCTTCTTAAAATGTTTAATATTTCTGTGATCAACCATGTCCCACAGACTCAAATGCATACCCTTCAATTCACAAACCCTCTCAATTTAAATCTTTCATTGCCTTAACTCAAAATAAAAAAACCTTAAATTCACACTAGACTGTTTTATGGATTTTTAAAAATTCTACTTTTGATACATCTCAAAAAGCCTCACCTCGCAGCTTTGCCATCTGTTTGGAATATTGGGTCGAAGCTTTTGTTCACAAACAACTTTCCTCATTTCTTCAACGGAAGGATCAGAAGGGACTAGGTCATAATAGGGTAACTGGTAATCTTCATGAATTCCTGAGATGTGTAAACCAAGATGTGACTTAATTGTGTCAAGAAAGAACCTTAGGTCAATTTCTGTTTCATTTCTATTTGTACCTACCACCAATTGAACATCGGCGAGCTATTTCCCAGAACACTAATCCCATTGCATAAATATCTGCTCTTTTGAAAGACTCAAAATGTTTCATGTTTATGGAATCATCAAGTACTTCAGGAGCCATGTACCTATTGAAATGAAAACCAATACATATTATGTACAAAGCAGTGTTCTCCAAACATAGATATTTTTCTTTAACTGAGGCACCATAAACAGTTTAGCCACTTGGACAGTTCAGCATTACACAACAACGACAGTCTGAAGACACTATTGACCTAGCTCTCCAGTCCAGCCAAAGCTAATAGGAGCAACTACAATAGTAGCTTTTTAAACAACCTACTACTTTTCTTATCACCGTGTGGTAATTTGAGAAAGGAAGAAGTAGAATGCCAATCAATTAATCTGTATTTACTACCTCTGGGGCCTAGACATTATTTCTCCCATGCTCAACATTAGAGTTCCACCTATAGTTTTGAAGATTTTGATTAATAAAAAAAACATTGTTTCCCTTCAGTCACCCATTCTCCTGCTGGCTCTCATGAAGAAGTGTAGTCATTTAAAGATTGACTGCCAGCTCTGTACCTTATTTATTCATTCATTCATTCATTTATTATTTTATTTATACCCTGCCCTTCCTTCCAGCAGGAGCCCAGGGCAGCAAACAGAAACACTAAAAACACTTTAAAACATCATAAAAAGACCTTAAAATACATTAAAACAAAACATTAAAAAAACCTTTAAAAACATTTTTTTTAAAAAGGGTTAAAGATATTAAAAGATATATTAAAAGCAATAGTAGAGAACAGTGAGCTCTTTTCTTTTCCTTTATATCTGCATTCCCTAAGACCAAAAAACAGATTGTCAGAGAGGCTTCCTATACAACGACCATGCAATTTTTCAGAAAAGCGCTAAATTTACACTATATGTGGGCTAATGCTTAGTTATCGTTTTCATATATCATATGGAGGCATGTGATATGCCAGTTCAATACTTAGCGACCTATATATGACACAAGATTTAAAAACACAATTCATACAGTAATTAAAAACAACAGGATAGTTTTGAACAATGTGGATATATGTTCTATGCCGGTTTTTAATTTAACAAACATCCCTATTTATCAAGATTATTTCATGTTCGCTCACAAGAGCACAGAGCATGAAAGGTTGGCCTTTGTCCTTACAGCTCTTCTGACAGCCTTTTGTGCAGCCACAAGCTTATAGCAAGCTTGGGAAACTTCAGGAAGTGTTGTCCAGAGAGGCTCATATAGTCCATCTTCAATCAGACTAGCCCAGCTTGTTAGGGAAGAAAGGGCAGACCTTGATACAGTATCTGACTGCAGATATGAACACTCTGGTAGACAGCCCTCTTTCCACGCTGCTCAAGAGCAGCTCACGTTGGTAGAATTCTTTTCAGAGTTAAGCTTTACAAACAGCTTCCTTCTGACCGTATCCATATCAGTTCAGGTGCTTTTTCAGTCAGAGAGCAGTTTGACAAACCTCTCAATAGTATGCATAGTTTCTTCTGGAATATTACATGGCTCACACCCCATCCTTCACAGTGCATCAATAAGCTCTGGCAGAACATTCTATGTGGACCAGGCTGTTATGGTATGCCAGTCACAGGATGGGAATCTCAAATTTCTTTGATCATGATAATCAGGTGTCTTCTTTCACTGTCTGATGAAAGAAGACATTCCATTTTCTTCCTTCAAGAGCAGCCCCTACAACAACATGCAATCCCACTCTTTCTCTGGTTGCACCTTTCAGAGAGTCTGTTACAGAGAGATCCCCCAAATCGTGGCAAGATACATTTCATAGTTACCCAGGCAGGTGCCATGCACACACACGACATGCCTTCATATAGGAAAGTGATCACCATGTATCATCATGCTTTTCTGAAAAACTGCATGATCACTCCAAAAAGTTCAGGTATCGTGCTGCCACATTAATATAATATTAATTAATGTTGGAAATACAAAGAATACTGTAAACCATCTCAATATTATTTCCTGCAGAGGGAAGATGGATTTTCTGGTCAAGTAACTTTTTAAAAAAAACAACTTTCCACAAGTAACAAAAATGCATGAATGTCACTTTTTCAGGATCTGCATGCAGATTAGGAGTAGTATGACCCTGCTAATTCCCCCTGATCTCTCAGTGGATTTTGATACCATTTACCATGGTATCCTACTGAACAATTCTGTGGGTTTGGAGTTGGAGGCACAATGTTACATTGGTTCCACTCTTACGTACAGGACTGATTCAAGAGAGTAGCTTTGAGAAACCTGATTTGCCATGTGGTAGTTATGCTGTGGGGTCCCACAAGGTTCCATGTTGTCCCCAATGTTATTTAATATCTATATGAAGCTGCTGAGAACAATCATCAGGGGACTAGGGGCAAAGTGACACTAGGCTCTCTCAAGTTAGGTGAGTGTGTGTAGGTGCTTAGAGGTGTTAATGGACTGGACAGGAGCCAATAAACTGGAGCTGAATGGTGTCAAGATGGGTGTACTGTGTAGCTGTGGTTCCCAAGCCTGGAAACTGGGTGATCAGCCTTTCCTGGATGGAGTTGCACTCTTCCTGAAGAATCCAGTGCACACTCTGAAGCATACTCAATTCTACCTTATCACTGGAGGCTGAAGTGCCACCCTGGGCTCCTTTGGTAGAAAGGGTGGGAGTGCCTGTTTCCAAGCCAGTTTGCTACTAAGCCCAATTCCAGATGCTTGCTTTGGCATGTAAACCCTGTACTAGCCTGGGAACCAGCTACCTGGAAGAACGCGTTCTTTTGTATTGTCCTGCCCAAGCTTGGAGATCCACAGGGCAGGGCTTTCTGGCTATACTGTCACCTAATAAAGTCCAGTTGAACAGCACCCCAATTGTGAAACACTCTTTGCCCAGAGGTTAGCCTGGTGCTGACAGTGCTTAGTTTCTGGCATCAGATGAAAACGCTTCCATCAAGACTTTTAAAGACCAGCCTTGATTTACAAGGATTGTAAAAGATGGAGAAATTAGATTAGCTTTTAAAATTTGAGTTTTGTTTTTATCTAATGTATATGCTGTGAATGTGTTATGGTGAAGGGCAGGATATAAATTCTAATAAATAAAAAAATGGAGGATAGACCATTGGTCTCACCTGAAGGGTGGTTTCCCCAGGTATCATACCATCAGGTGGGTAGTAGTGCAGCCTAGTGTCCAAAGGCAGGAATGCAGGAGTCAAGACTTCGGCTGCTCCCTCTGGCTTGACCCCATTCTATTCCGGAGGAAATGTACACCGGATCCAGACATCTCTCTTCAGACAGAACATGCTCAGCCAGAGAAAAATGCAAGGAGCAGCAAACATACTAATGCACCTCTCGACTCCACACAGAAAATATGCATAAACAGTAAGATCAAGAACAGCCTTAGCAGTAACGTAACTTATGCAGTAACACAGGTGATGTAATCTAAACTCTAGTGGATTGAAATCCGTTTAAGAGTTATTAAAGAATAGTAAAAAATTATTTGCTGACTAGCTAGGCAGCCGCCCTCACCAGGGAGGGCCCTGATGGTATGATACCTGGGGAAACCACCCTTCAGGTGAGACCAATGGTCAGTTTCCCCTACGTAGCATACCATCAGGTGGGATGTACCAAAGCAGTCCCAGTAGGATGGGCCCAGGCTGCCTAAGATGAAGATAGTACCTGTTGTAGAACTCACCAACCAAATGAGGTGTCTGCTGAAGTGTAACGATCTACCTTACAGTGTCTAGTAAGGAATTTGGTGTGGACCACACAGCCGCCTTACAAATATGTGCAATGGGTGCGTTAGTTGCAAAAGCAGCCATAGTGGCCACCAACCTTGTAGAATGGCCTGTGACAATTGGAGACACTGGTATCTGAGGAGACTCATAGGCTAGAGTAATGCAAGACTGCAGCCAATGAGAGAGCGTTGAGCTGGTCACCTTCTTCCCCAAGGTCCTTGGATGAAACGAGACAAAGGGAGACTCAGATAGATGAACGTCTCAGATCCTAGCCAGGTAGACCTTTAGGGTGCGAAGGATGTCCAGGGAGTGCCAGGCCTTTTCATGTGGATGAGTCGGCTGAGGGCACAAGGAAGGCCAGACTATATCTTGACTACAGTGAAAGACGGAAGAAACCTTAGGTCGAAAGGCAGGATCTGGACACAACATCACAGAGTCCTTGTGGAAGACGCAGAGATGATGGGCAATGGACACAGCTGCCAGATCCAATACCCTCCTAAGAGGAAGACGGTACCTGTTGCAATCAGACGCATAATGATTCACTTTGTAGTCCGTAATGAAAGAACTTGGAGTAGACCAAGACGCAGCCCTATAGATATCTGCAACTGAAACATCAGTTGCAAAGGCAGCCATAGAGGCTGTTGACCTAATTGACTAAGCTGTGATATTTTGGAGCACTGGAACTTTAAGAAACTCATGAAGCAGGGTGATGGTCCCAATGTCCGTGAAGGAAAGGATACGAATAGTGATTCTGTCATACAAATGTCTCTAGTCCTGGCTAGATAGACCTTAAGGGCTCAACGCACATCCAGAGAATGCCAGGCTTTCTCAAGAAGTTGGCTTGAATGAGGACAGAAGACGAGGAAGTGTAACAGAGCAAACGGCAGCTTAGGTACAGTTATCCATGCCAAGACTGGCTGGAAAGAAACATGATGTAACAAGACCCCAGTAACTCTTTTGCCAGAGAGACGGATGGAGACAGGCCAGCGAATGACCCGGATACGAATGAGATAACCTTAAAGAACCCCTTGAATAACTAACCAATGTCCAGCCTTCTCCACAGGATGAGCCAGATTGGAATGAAATTAATTGGGACCAAAGGATGCCCTCTTAGTGAAGGTTGTATTGGAGACAAAACGTAAGAGATTGATGAAATCTCCTGATGCAGAGTGTAGGCTACAGCCCCATATTCAAACAACGAAGGACATACCCCCTGTGGACAGCACTTGGAAAGCATGACCCATGAACTCTGGTAGATCTGGATCCTGGAGGGAAACCCCCAAAGACTTGACTGCCACTGCTGAAAAGACCAGGCTCCGGAAGGTTGCCCGGGACAGAAGACCTAGCCTTGTTGGCAACCCCCTGAATCCATGATGGGCAGAGTCAGGAGAACTGAACACCATGGCCAGTAAGTCAGGAGTAAAGGGCAGAGCAGCATCTGCTTCCACCTTCAGGCAACCTGTCAAAAAGCGGGGATAGCTGAATGTTGTGAATCAAGATGAACAGATTTGCAGTTGGAAGACCAAGTCTACAAGTAACTGGTGGAGACCTCGTAAAGGGGTTTGCCCTCCCATGTCCCCACTTGTTGCCTGCTACCCTGGACTACTTCCAATTCTTAGGGACACCTGGCCCAGGGGACTAGAGGAGCTCCTCTTGCTGACTCATCAACAGAGTGGTCCCCAAGGAGGATGAGCCAAGTAAGATCAGACCGATGCCTGTGCTATATGTCAAGCTTGAGGCCAAGTGAAATGATTCCTCTGAGCAGCGTAACTTTCTTGGAAAATACGTGTGCGACCAAATTGCGCTAAGTAGGCTTGCAGAGGCATGTCAGGCATATTAAGATGGGACCACGCACACCAAGATGGTGGCAATCATGTCCCTAAAAACAAATTACGTTCCCAGAAGCACCAGTGAATTGACAGACCAGAGGACCAGTGGTTCGTTTGCACCTGGAATGGTCAATCAAGCCTGACTAGGATGCAAAAGAGGACCTTGAAAACAGCATGGCTAGATGTACTGGAGATGCCATGGTGGAGGAAACGTCAACTTATTGTTTCCAGCAACTATGGCCTACTGGCCAAGTTATCCGACTACCACTATGTCATATGGTCATCTGGTAAAATTCAAATTCCTTGATGAATTCCAAAATGAAAGAAACACCTCAGAGACTATTGCCCTCCAAACGAATTGGAATTCCTGTAGTTCCTGGCAGAAGAATAAGAACATTGCACCTCCATGGAATCCACCAGTCCACAAGCCTAGGGAGTTGCTTCATAACCTCTACCATTGTCTTAAGGCTACCCTGTTATTACACAGAGAGATAGCCAACAACTTGTGTATCCTTACTATTGTCTTACGGATACAGTGCAGAGATGCAGGCTGGGTCCAAGAAGATAAGGCAAATACATGGAAGGCAAGACCAGCAGCGGTCACCAGACATGATGAACATGCTCTGACTGCATAAACGGGGACAAAATGCTTCGAAACCCTAGCCATCCAAAACCACAGAAGCATGCTGCTGTACTCATGTCCTGCTTCCAAGCCTCCTGTGGACATATGGGGCTGCTTGAGGGTCAGCCACAGGAAAAAAAATCCCCAGGGCCATATTCTAAGTACCTATGCAATAACCAGTGCAGAGGACGACCTGTCAAAACAAAAAAAGAGTAAATTATATTTATTAATTAAGTTATTTATTTTCTTTTTAAAACCACTGTAATGCTCATTTGCAAATAGGGAAGCCAAATATCTGTACAAATATGCCAATGTGTGTAACCTTGAGCCAGGTTACACCAATTTAACAGCGAAATAAGCCTTACCAAAGAATAAATTGTTTTGATAAATTTAATACGGAATGTTAAACTGTTGTAAATCGCTCAGGGACCTGCAGATGAAAGTCAGGAGTTGACTGAACAACCACCACCGTCCAGGCAAACTGCACCTCAGCACATATATGCCAAGGAGAGTAACCTTGAGTCTATTGTCACAACTTGAAACAGCAAAGTACCAGTTTGGCTACCAGTTGTCTACCGGGCCCAATTCAAGATGTTGGTGTTGACCTATAAAACCCTATACGGTTTCGGCCCAGTATATCTGAAGGAACGCCTCCAGAATCACCGATTGTGCCGCTTGACGAGATCAGCCTCACAAGACCTTCTCTCGGTCCCACCGGTGAGAACAGCTAGGGTGGTGCGGACCAGAGAGAGGGCATTTTCTGTTGTGGCCCCCACCCTCTGGAACTCCCTCCCTTTTGATCTTAGACATGCTCCCTCCTTGTCAAGCTTTCGCCGAGCCTTAAAGACCTGGCTATTCAGGCAGGCCTACAAGATTGGGACAGATTAATTGTATGTTATATGAACTGAAGGATGGTCTTGTAGCTTAAATTTGGTTGTGTTGATATATGTATTGTTTTTACTTCTGTTGTTCGTCGCCTAGAGTGTCCCTAACCCGGACAGATAGGCGACTGAAAAATAAAATTTATTATTTATTAAAAGTAAGCTTAACCAAAAGCTAAATGGAATTTTCAACTGTCTTAAGTCGTCCAGGAACCTGCTGGTGTAGGACAAGACATAATCGGGCAACCAGCTTAATTCATAATATCCTGCTAAGTTAAACTTACTCAGCAGGGTAACCAGTGGACCCTTAGAACTTCCAAGGAAGTCCCTGGATAAAACTAAATATTTATTCAGACAGTTATGAAGAACTGCAAGTGTTCAGAGAATCAAACTGGAGCTTGCACTGATGTTCCAGAACAAATAGGGGAGAAACCTTGTGGAATTGACAAAGCTGTATCTTGCTTATTTACGTTTTCCCACCAGGATGACAGTAAGATCTTCCTCTGTAAGGAAGTCACTGGATAAATCCCAAAATTTACACAGACAATTATGAAGTGCTGCACCTGTGCAAAGGAACAGTCTGAAGCTTTGAAATGAAGCTCATGAAGCAATTCATATATCTTGACCACAGTGAGGTCCCTTAGAGGAACCACTAAGGTATGAAGGGCTGCAGAAATTTACACAGACAGTTATGAAGGGCTGCAACTGTTTAGAGGAACAGACTAGAGCTTTGAGCTGAAGCTCATGAGGCAATCCCTATATAGTAGAGCCCCACTTTTTGGTGCCCTGCTTTTTGGCGTTCCGCTAATAAGGCGCCAGCAGGGCGATCAGCTGTAGTGCGGGGAGCTCCAGACGCCACGCTCCAGCTGACAGCGCTTGGCCCCTGAAGCTCCCCGCGCTACAGCTGATCGCGCACTTTGTCCCACTTTCCGGCGGGTTTCACTTTTCAGCGGGGGCCTGGAATGTAACCCGCCATATGAGTGGGGCCCTACTGTACATTATTACACTAAAGCCCCCTAGAGGAGTTACCATGCCATTTTATTGCTGCCTCTGTAAATGGCCTGCTGCTGTTCAGGCCTCAGGAGAACTAGAGCTTTGCGCTGAGGCTCAAGAGGCAGTTCATATGCCCTCACTACACTGAGGTCCCCTGAAGAGCCATCAGGTTATTCTGCTGTTGCCTCCACATTATACTCCTGTTGACTATACATGGCCTGCTGTTGTTCAGGCCTTGGGAGAACTAGACATTTGAACTGAGGCTCAAGAGGCAGTTAAATGCCCTCACTACACTGAGGTCCCCTGAAGAGCCATCAGGTTATTCTGTGGAGCTGAGGACCCCTAAGGAGGCACCACATGATTCTACTGTTGCCCCTTGAAACGGCCTGCTGCTGTTCAGGCCTAGGGGGAAAGGGAATCAGGCCCCTTAGAAATAAAGAACCTGCTGTTCTTAGATGACTTGTCTTCAGGCATGGCCCGAGTTGTTGGTGGCTGCGAAGGAAGTAACAGCTGCCCATCACTGATGAGTGGCTGCGGTCTGTAATTGATTCCCTAGGTGCAGAGGAAGGTAGCTCAGCCATGGTAAGCATGCACATGGAAGAGGTGAGCGGTATCAGGCACGGTATAAATAGTCCAAAGAAGAAGACCAATCACATCACTCACGCACAGACTGCAGGGTGCAGTGGAAAACCAATCAACACATGCACAGGTAGATGGGTGCGGTGGATTGACGGAGGCCAGTAGAACACGCCCACGGTAGAGGGAAGTGGTATGACCTCAAAGCAGCCAATTCTTTCATGCACAGGTAGAGAGGTGTGGTGGATTGAGGGAGGCCAGTAGAACATGCCCACGGTACAGGGAAGTGGTATGACCTCAAAACAGCCAACTGCTTCCTTTTCCTTTTTCATTCTTCCCTTATTTTATTTTGTTTAATTACTGTAAATTATGGCTCCCTATTACTTCTTCCTTCCTTATTGCTCCTTCCTCTTCTTCTCTGTTGTGTCCATTTCCATGCTTGTCCCTTTAATTCCTCGGTTTGTCCCCTGACTAAGGAGGGGAGTAAACAAGAGGAGGCCAGACACAGATAGCCGGGGACAGAGAGGCACTGGCGACTGAGGAGAAGAAAAAAGGCAGGAGAACAACAGCCAAGATGGCAACCAGAGAAAGAGAGTGGGGAAAAACAACACAGAATGGCCAGGACAAAAATTGGTGTGAACCACAAAATGGCAGCTCTATAGCTCCAGCAAAATATGGCACGAGGCAGTAGCTGCGAGCTTCTAAAGCAGCAGGGCAGGCAAGAGGCCAGAGATCAGAGAGCCGCCGCAGACAGGAGGGGCGGCAGACAGGAGATGGGGCCGCAGGCATGAGCCCCAGGAGATGCAGCTGCTACCACTGCGAAAGAGAGGGAAGGAGGGGCGGCAGACAGGAGATGGGGCCGCAGCAGCAAAACCTGAGGGGCAGGTTCCACCACCACGAAAGTACAGTGGGCAGGAGATAGAAAGGCGGGAGCCGCAGCCTTGACCTCCAAGGCAGGCTGGAGCCGCCACCGCAAAAGGGAGGCAAAAGGGAAGAGACAGCTGGGGCCACAGCCACAGGAACCAGGCCAACGATAGTTGGAGCCGCAGGAGCAAGCTCCGAGAAATCGGGGGGGGGGGGTTCAGAGCCGCGATTGCGTGCTCTGGAGAGGAAGGCTGGGCGAGCTGCAGGAACAAGCTCTGAGGAACAGGAAGGAAAGGCCAGGATGGGAAGACCCACCAGCCCTACCAGAAACCCAACTCAAGGAGAACCACCCGCAAAAATATAAAACTTTTTAATTAACATGTAAAAAGTACAACACAAGAGAAAAGGCAAATACTGAAGAAAATAACTAACAAGAACAAGGAACAAATTCGCAGATAGAGCTACGGCTAACAGATTGAACCTAGGACAAAGGCAGGAATGGAATGGGGCCAAGCCAAAGGGAGTAGCCAAAGTCTTGACTCCTGCATTCCTGCCTTTGGACACTAGGCAGCGCTACTACCCACCTGATGGTATGCTACCTGGGGGAAAGGGAATATTTAATCTTGTTTCAGAACAGCACTAGACATTATGTGTAGTGCTGCAATGTTTTTCAGGGAATTAATAAAAAAACAGACAATGTAGCTACTGAGGCTGCAGCTTGAAGGGGAAAATAGCACAGAGTACTGTTGAAAATTGCTCCTTCCGAGCTACTTTTACCCTTGCTGAGAAAGACACCTGGGAAAGGAAAATGGAGCAGCTGTAGAAGGACAATTTTCAGCAGGGAAGCAGGCAAACAACCAGTCAACTTTATTCCATTTAAAAACCTATTAATACAATTTATGTATTTTAAAATAAAGGACAACTATAAAACACACTTCCTACTACTACACCTCACTTCCCAGAGATCTTATATAAACTTTCTCCTAACACTCATGGCAGCTGCTAAGAATTTTGCAGGCGTGGTGGTGGTGGTTCTATCAGATGTTTATCCGTACCCACCGCTAATAATGATATATGGAATACTGAAGAGTGAGCCAGTAAAAAGTTAACAAAGGTGTCATAAATAGCTGTCATAAGCCTTGTACAATATATGCAGTCTAATAAATACATGGACCAAGTCAATCAAGCACCATGTTAGACAGAGTCTAACAACTAAGCCCAAGGGCTAAGAAGCTTCTCCACTTCAAACAGACCGACGTTTCTGCATTTCAAAAGGACACATACCGGTCACTAAAGGGTTATATGACTGAACATGCCTTGTCCTGCTCCATGACTGTTTCCTTGAACTATGAGCTGGGCTTATGCAAGTAGAACACATGCAGACTGTTCTTCTTCAACTGAAGCTGACAGGATTTCAAAGGCCATTGTGCTGGTTGTGTGCAGAGAGAGGGAAGACGGCAGGACATTCTGAACACCCCACCATAGGCAGAGGAGGAAGCTGCATATATGTCATGTACATATATACAGAGAGGGAAAGAGAGAAGGTGCAGCAGCGCTGTATCTGCGGCAGGAAGATGGTGGGGAGGCCCACAGTGGAGTTGTAAATGTAAAGTTCCCTCACAGTTTTACTGAGTAGAGACATAAAGGAGCATTTAATGCTTTAGACAAGATAAAGCTTCCCAGTGCCTCATCACAAACAAGAATGGGAGATTAAAATGGCTTGGTAGTTGTCAGGGATCCAGCTAAGGGTTACAACATCCAAAATATGAAGGACAGTATGGGGAATGTAGTGTAACTAGTTTTTGCAGGTGCCATTTGTGTATCTATAATATTAAGTCAAACACCCCTAAAAAAGAAACACAGAACTACACATAACATGTAGTTCGGCCTTCAGTCTCCGATGTATATTTCTTGTCTAATTATCTTTGTGACCCCACTAGAGCACCCTATAATACTGCAAGCAAAAAAAAGGCCTGGTTCACACAAAAAGCAGGTAAGATGGGCAATACATATTGGAACTTTACCACTTCGGGCTGCAGGTGGAGTCTCAATGACGGAATGGCTGCTACACACAGAAAACCAATTTGTCAAGGGAAAAACTAGGGTAGAACCCTTAGCAATACCTAGTTTCCTACGTGCAGAGTTTTTTTAAATGGACATGCATTCCATCATGTGAGATCCCATGTTGTTACCAAGAAGTTTGGTTCAAGTAGAATTCTGCAAGTGTCCTGAGACTGTGAGTTTCTTCTGGCTTTGCTTTGGGCAATGACCACAGTGTCAGTACAAGGTAATTAGTAATCCAATTAGTTTTGGGGTTCAATTCAAGGTGCTAATTTTAATCTTTAAAGCCCTATACAACTCAGTACAGACAGTGGGCACCTGTCATAGCTCGACAAAAATGGTGTTCCACAGAACAGGGCCAGTCACATTAAAACCCCTACTCTAAGCTACTGTGGAGCAGGCTCCTGAGATCCCTGGAACTCGAAGGTGAGGCTCTCCTGCAGACTGCAGTGACCTACTGGATATATAAGGAATAAGGCAGGGTTGAGAAAAGTCTCAATTTTCCATGGAGGTTCACATGAGTGGGAATCTGAATCAATCACATCCAAACACAACACAAAACAGATACTGCACTGTGCAGGCTTTCATTATTGGAATGCCTGCTCTCAACAGACCCTAGAGATGTCCTGCTCTCTTGCCTTTAAGTTTAGATCTATGTTTATCAGCCTCTTTAATATATTCTATTTTTTTTAAAAAAGGGTATGAATTTTACCTTTTCGTTCCCACTCTGTGGTTTGGTGCAATATCTATTGTGTCTGTAGCTGAATCATGTCTTACTGCCAGGCCTAAGTCTGCAATACAACATGTTCCATTTTTCTTTACTAATATATTTTTTGATTTCAAGTCTCTGTGAGCTATTGCTGGCTTTCCTGCATGGGGAAAAAAGCACATGGAAAACATCAATCAACTATTGCATCTAACTAGAAATGTCTTCATTATACATTAAATCCAAATTCAAAGTTGATCTTTGGCAAACTGTTCACATCAAATAAAACAATGTTCATAAATGATACCAAAGTATGTTATAATCTTGGAACAGTTTTAAGATCTTGTAGAGGAAAATAAGAAAGGTGGGTGGATGTACATTTCTGAACTATTTGACAAATTTGAACAAAATTACTGACATAATGTGAAGCTCTGAGAGTTTAGGGAAAATGCTGTAAGAGTATTACTACTGCTATTAGTATAACCATTACTCATCCTCAAACTTGTGCAATCTGAGTATCATAAATTGGCTACTAGCAAGTTATGGTCTAACTCAGTGGTCAAGTACATGTACTGCATACAAAACGTCTCAAGTTCAGTCCTTGACTTTTCCAGGACAGACTATGATAGACTCCAGGCTGAAACCCTGGAAAGCCACTATGGCAGTCAGGGGACCATGGGATGCCACTATGGCAGCCATGTGCCCACCAGTATCACCTATGGTGAACTTGAAAGCTCTCAGTAAATATCCCCTCAATGATCATAATGCACCAGAAATGGTTTGCCTTTCCTGCTCAGTTCCTGTTTGCACTACCTCAGCCTCTCCTACATTGAACATGTCACTTTAAACATGTCAATATTTCACTGGATGCCAGCACTGGACAACCACCTTCCCATCTATTCTGAACAGAGGCAAGGTGCAAAACGTATCTCTGTAAGTGAGTGTGGCAGTGGTTGATATAGCTGCCTTTCCCCGCCCCCCACCCTAATGAAGGGATGGCTGATGGGGACATGCTTATAATATTTTGTGGCCTTTTTCTGCTCTTTTGGAAGTGGCAGCTACTTTGTGTTATGTGACACTCCCGTGGCAGTCATTCTTTGACAGTCACCCACAGCACTTTCTCAAAATTCCAATGTGCCCACTGGCCCAAAAAACTTGGCAACCCCTGGCGTAGACAATACTGAGCAAGCTGGCATCATGGTCTAACTCAGTATAAAGGCAGCTCCTTTTATTTATTTAACTGAAGTATTATAACCATCCCATAATGTAAGTTCTCTGAACATCTCACAAAATAATGTATTTTAATTTAATGTAACAATAAAAACCTATTAAAACACTAAAAACTCAATTAAAATACAGATTTTTCTAAAAGAACAGAGTCCCATAGTGAAATACACTTCATCAATAAAATGTTGAAACCGTATCTTTAGTTTTCAGAGCTTTCAGAAACAGGGAGTGTGCAGTATTGGCGTTTCCTGCCCTATTGCTTTAACATTCCTTTAGTCCACCTTTGTCTCTCTCCTGCTTGGGGAAGCAGGGTTCTAGCTGCGGCAGATTAACTGACTATTCAGCACTGGGAAAAGTAGTATGTATTGCATACTATCTCATTGCTCTTGAATGGCAATCCTAGTTTTAATTGAACACCAGCATGCATTTTTTAATGTGCTAAGTCACACCTCCGTTTTCATATTTACACATATATGGTTATAGAGAGTGATTTATTAAATAACGAATTGCTCTGCTTGGGGAAAGACTACATATAGAACTGTGGGAATCACCAACAGAACACATGAATGTGGTATAGCCTTACTTCCTATAGCTAGTTAAAAAACAAAGTATATTAAAAATGAGTTACAAAACGCATTTAAAAATCTAAACACAAAACAAATAGGAAATAAACAAAAATATTTTATATAGGATTAAGAGTAGAAGAGACATAGCAATATATAAAACACATTTTGTTTGAAACGAAACTGTCTTCAGAATTTATTTTATGAGAACTAAATATATATACGATGGTGATTTGACTATTGTACATTACTGGGAGCTTGAATAAGTTTAATATGATGAAAACCTTAGAGCCCAGTCATAATTGTGTAATGTTTTTTCCTATTAAGCCCAGATGAATAATGACAGACACAATGTGCTAAGTTACCTTGAGTGCCAACAATCTCCATGTGAAGATGCGCAAGTCCACTAGCAGTAGACAAAGCTAGTTTTATCATTCCTTCCACAGTAACAGTATACCTGTTCAGATAATCAAAAAGAGAACCATGCTCATGATAATCTGACACCAGCCACAGCTGTGTCCATGTACCATTGTCTGAAAAAAAAAAGTGTAATATGAAGTACTTTCCAAAGACAAACAAAACAAAACACAAAAATTATTTTCACGTATGCTCAGCAATTCATTTAACCATGGTCTCTTTGCAGTAAGTTCTCAAGGCAATCAAAAGCCTTTCTATTGTTGCTAAATAAGAAGAAATGTTAACAGCTGTAATTCTGCATACATCAGCGATTTAAATCCCAATAAACTCAATATGATTTAAGCAGGCCATGTGCACAGAGTTGCTGACAAATAACTGCATAATTAATAAGCGTTAGAAAATTCCAGGATCAGCAGAACATTTGAAATCCACATATATTCCTTTTTCATTCATTTAAAAGATTTCTATGCTACTTTTCCAGACTAATGTCTTCCTAAATGTTCACAATAACTGTTTTAAACAAACATCTAAAAAAATTACATAACACAAAACAAGTGAACAGATTGATTCAAACCAATCCTATGAAACAAATTAAAACAATTTTGTAGTTTAAAACAGAGTAACGGCTTGGTATTTAAATAGTTATCTTTTCAACCAAAGGCAGACGAGAATAAAAAGGTTTTAAAAGCCTGTTTGAAACAGGGAAGGAGCCAGCCATACATCCCTTGAGGAAGTTCCACAGACATGGGGCCACCAAGGAGAAGGCTTTCTCATCATGCCTGCCAGCCTAACTTATCTTACTGGCAGACCTACAAACAGAGCCTCTGTGACTGAATTCATGTGCATTCATTACAATTAATTACAATCACACAAATAATTTGTAGGAGCAGCATTTCATTCAAAAGACACAAGGCATGATTTCTCAATGCAAGTGTCTGAATCTTTCCAGGAGATTGAAGAATGGTAGCAATTTACTCATTTTTAGAGATTAGAAGTCAATATGGGTCAATTACATGGGACAGAAACACTACTGTGAAGCCATTGCAAAAAAATTACCCCAATTCATCAAAAAGCATGATTTTTACCTTTTACAGCTTTCTATAAAATAAAATATTTTTCAAGTAAACCCTATGTCATCAATGTTTATTTCTCACTATTGATGTACAAGATTCAGTCAGATAACAGTGTCAATGTTTAGCAATTAAGGGGACCAAAGCAATTCTTAAAAACTACCTAACCTTTATTGTCTGCAGCTATAAACCCAAGAATGTTTTCATGGCGTAACATAACAGTTTGATAGATTTCCGCTTCACGAAACCATGAACGTTCTTCTCTTGAGGAGAAAATTTTCACCGCAACTTCTTCTCCTCTCCATTTTCCTCGCCAGACTTCTCCAAACCGACCCTTTCCAATACTTTCCTGAAGTACAATTGTTCTTGCAATTGTTCTTTGAACAAGTAAAGGCAAACCTACAAGATTAAAGTTTGTTTTACAATCAATGACCAAGTCCAGTTAATTTTAAAGCTATCTGACTGGATAAAACCCTATCATGTTTGAAATTTGAGACAATTCTTTTCCTCAATTCCGTGAATAACTCAAGAGATGCCCCCACAATCACTTTCTGGGCTATGGATCTTTTTTATAGCTTTGACCTCCAAAAGATGCCATGTTGCTGTTGAGTTGTGCTGATGTTTCAATCGGTTACTGGATAAGGGGAGCCAGATGTTGTCCTTTGGTATACTAACCAATTCAAGGGTGTAGTTGATGGGAACTGATTCTAACCACCCATTGCTCAAGTTATTCCATACTTCCATAAATTTATCAGGCAGCTCCCAAATAGTATTTTAGTAAACAGCACAATATTTATTAAGAATTTAGTTCCCCATTCAGAAATGCTGGGCTGAGGACCCAGTCTTGGATCTAGGCTACAGATGGTAGCAACAGTGGGGCTTAGAAGCGGCAGAGTGTGTGGTAAGAAGAACCACTTGGATGTGATATTTTCTCCCTCCTGGTCCTTTTACTCCTTTAAACTGAGAAGCAAGGGAAAGACAGAAATGCTGAGACAAATCCTTGTATCTGCTTTGTAACAATCTCCTCCAGATTTTTCCAAGTAAGAAAGTACACAGGAACTCTCTATTTATAGTAATGGATTGTGGAAAGTGAGAGGAGACTGCCTTTTTGGTGGCTGAAACATCCTTTGGAAGGGAAAGACATGAAACTGTACACCTGCTTGGCTGCTGTTCAATTAAATATTGGTGCTCTTTTTCTAGCCAATGACTAGCATCTATAACTTCCCTTTTTGGCAGAATATTACTGAGCGGATAGCTACTCCACAACATCAGCCATCTAAAGAGATTATCTAAGACTGACGTCTGTGCAGGGTTTGGCCTCCTATGGATATAACACTAAACCACAAAGCTGGCTAACTTGTGGTCCTCCAGATGGTGTTTGACTCCAACCACCATCAGCCTCAGGCAGCATGGCCAATGGTTAAGAATGATAGCAGTTGATCAGCAACATATGGAGGGTCACAGGTTAGCCACCCATTGTTTAGGATGTAAAAATGGGCCACAAGGCATGAGTCCTACACACTTCCTCTGACACGGCTGCAATAAGTTCAGAAGCATTTGCTTCTCTTAAATTAGGGGTGAGGAATATGTGGTCCACTAGATCAAGCTCCCTTCAGCCCCAGCCATTGTGGCCAAGGGTCAGGAATGAAAGCAGTTCTAGCCCAACAAAATCTAGAGGCCTACAGGCTCCCCATCCTTGTTCTAGATTAATTGCAGATTGTTGTGACCAGGCAATGTAGCAAGCCCAATCCTAAGTGAGTGACAATGGCATTTTCATTGCAAGAACCATTTATTTTTATTTTTGGCGTTCTGCTTCTATAGTCTCATGAAATGATTTTCATCACCCTTCAGAAAAAAGGTGAATCCAGACAGAATGTTTTGAGATGGGTGAAACAGTAATTAATTGTCCCGTCATTTTGGGTCAGCCCTGTTTGAAGCAAGCCACCTTCATTAGGTTTGAAGTTGCCTTCTTTCAAAAACCATAGTTAAGATTACCTACAATTTGTCTGGGTTTGGATGGTTGGCCAGGTCTTGCTAGCCTGCAGCCCCAACTTTAGTTTAAAACTAAAAAACACGTTCTAGTGCTCATAGGACCAGACAAAAGAGGCTAAATGCATAGGCACTTGTATTATACATCATGACTGTTAGGAGAGTGCCAATGCAGCCCAAAGATCCCTCCTTTTTTGGGTCACCACAAGTGTGCTTGACCCTACCAAAGCACCTAGAGCAGCCTTTCCCAACCAGTGTGCCTCCAGATGTTGTTGGGACCACAATTCCCATCTTTCCTGACCATTGGCAATGCTAGCTGAGGCCGATGGGAGTTGTGGTCCAACAACATCTGGAGGCACACTGGTTGGGAAAGGCTGACCTAGAGCAAAAACACTTATTCAGAGTGGGTAGAATTTTTCTGAGCAGTATACATTGGCTTCTTCTCCATATATATTGAGTAAACTGGTGTATTTTTGGACCCCAGTGTTTTTTGTGGTTCCAGGAAGAAAATGGTAAGTGGTAACTGGCTGAAATTTAGGGACGTTGTACAGGTGTAGTTTGTGACAATGACCTAGATCAGTGATTCTCAAACGGTGCACCCAGGCACACTGGTGCGCCCTAAGAGGTGGCTAGGTGTGCCTCAAATATTATGAAAGTATATTTTAAAAATGAGAAGAAACCCATTTGTATAGGGTAAGTAATAGTTTTCTATAATTTATTTTTATTCATAGTTTAAAATATATTAATATATTTTTAATTTTGTACACGAAGTGCGCCAGAAAATTTTTATATGTTTTACATTGCGTCGCGAACCAAAAAAGTTTGAGAACCACTGACCTAAATGGACAATCCTGTAGTTCTTCTTATGTGTAAATTACACAATAAATGGCAGAAATTTGCCCCCAGGGCTTCTAGAGTATTTTTGGCCCCAGTGTTTTTTTGTTTCCAGAAGAAAAACGCTAAGTGGTAACTGGCTGCAATTTGGAGACATTGTACAGGTTACAATGTGTGTCAGGAAGCTTCTGTAAGAACACAGACAGACATATTTCTGTGATTGTGAGAGATCTTTCTGTTGTTTTGCTTGCTAGTGCTTAGGCAACCACTTACATCTCATTATTCTTAAGTTCTTTTCCCAAACTATTCACCATCCCCACCTCCCACACGCCTTATTTGTGGGCAAACCATGGTGAAACAGCTAGGAAACTAATCTTCAAAATAAACGTTGAGCTAATGAACATTTCTTCTCAAATTACTGACTCTTTTTTTTGTTGAAACAGTGTTTTTAACCAGCCCTAGTTTCAACAAACCATAGCTAAGCACACTTAATGGTTTGGACAGCATAATAAGCTGCAGTTAATTTGCAGCCCTGGGCTTCTACTGGGAGGAAGGGTGGGATATAAATCTAATAAATAAATAAATAAAATAATTTAAAATGAAATATTTTGATCTCTTTGTGGCCACACTGGAGGAACACGGGAGAAATATGTGAGCCCAAGGCTTGCTGAAACTTGTTGTTGTAGTGCATGGTTTAGCATTATGTGTGAATGCAACCATAACCTTTGTCTACAGATCCATAAGTGAAACTATACCCTATTTATACCAAGAAATCTTTCTATGGGTTCCTAGAAAGCTGGTATCATGTCTATTGAACTAGGCTGGTATTTACAGTATTAGTCAATGTGCTACTGTCTTGCCAGGCAGGTAACACTTACAGCAGGTGTGGGGAACCTGTGGCTCTCTCAATGTTGCTGAAACTACAATTCCCATCATCCCTGGGCATTGGCCATGTTTTCTAGGGCTGATGGGGGTTGTAGTTTGGCAACATCTGGAGGGCCAAACTTACAGGCTTGCAGGAATCCTGCCAGATTTTTTTTCAGTGTGTATTTCAAGCATTTTGGCGAGATTGTAGATATCAGAAATAATAAGCTTCATATATGTCAACAGCATTTTACTTAATCTCAAGATCTGTATTTTTTAGGTAGGGTTTGCATAGAACTGGGGGACTAGATTTTGGCACACCACTGAAACTGAACTTCAGACAATCTACTTTTATTTGAAATTTAATCAAAATATGGATTTCTCTCTTCTATCAGACAGTTTTACATATGAAATCGAGACAACCATGAACAAACTGCAAGTTTCTTGGTGATATGACAAACTAGTCATACAAGGAAAAATCCATACTTGATTATCAATCTACACTTTGTGTGACGTGGTTTTTGCCTAGTTAAAACATCACAACCACAGTAAAAGAAGTCGCAGAATCATTATTCCCATAACATTTAACAAGTTACTATGTTTCCATACCCCTATTTAAAAATGGTGATATACTACTAGTATATGGGGAGGGGACTCTATTACCTGAACCTGAGCCTGAAGTAGTCATGTCATAAATTAAATCTTTTAAAGTAGTTCCCTCAGATATAAAGGGACGATCCATAGAAGGATCTTCTTCACTTGGAACACGGTGGTGTATGACAGTACGATTATGGCAGATGTATAAAATCAACATAAGTGAAATGCAAACAAAACAAACAGGTCCAGCAATGACAGCAGCCAATTCTACTGGTCCTAGATTAGAAGGCGGCTTTCCTGGTACAGGACCTAGAAGACAAAGAAAAATAAAAATCTAACATACACATTCAGTACTTGCATATATGTTTGTGCACTTGAATAAGATTACCCCCTCCCCAGTTGCTAAGTAAAGGCATTCAGTGCATCCAAAGAACAATACAGGAGCAAGAGACATTTCCATGCAAATATGCCATTGGGTGCTTAGGTTGCACCACTATCTGCTTTGACTTTCACTAAATTATTTTAACTTTTCTTATAATCAACTGTATAAATAGGGGTTACCTGGGGTTGGAATCGGAAGATCTATTTTATTGCAGAAGTCTTTATTGCAGCAATGAGGCAAAGTAGTAACTCCTTCACTTGTTGAGGGGGCACAAATAAATGGTCTGTCTCTGGGAATCAGATCAACTTCTGCTATGCACATACTATTGCGTATGATATTGTCTCCATTCCGTGTTATGTAAGTAATGCAGAGCCCATCTGTTGTGCATGTAAAGTTCTCTTTTGTACAAAGAAGGCAAAAACACTGTAGGTCTGTAAAAAAAAATAGTATTAGTTATTTTAAACACAGTTGGAATTGTAAAATATGCTTCCACTCCTAGTTGCTAGTTTATACCACTACAGATTTCATAATGTACTTCTAGTGAATATCTGCCAAACAGTCTTCAAGTAAATCCAGGGATGTAATTACTAGTGTATATAACAAAATGTTTCTACATGAATTCCTTTTACCAGTGTTGGTCAGTTGACATCTAACATTTTGAAAAAGAACAGCATTCCAGGCATACTTTCAAATGATTTTTTGTAATCTTAACATGAAATGAGTTAGCAAGAACCGAAAGAACTGTGAAATGAATTTTGCATACCCTAGACTTGAGTTTCAAAAACAGCAGCCCCTTATATCATACTGTAAATCATTTCTGGAACTGGAGGGAATTTCAAAAACAATTTGTGATACAGCCTGGCAGCCAGCTGTTCAAAGTAAGTATTTTGCAAAACTCCACGAGGAACATGCCAAGCCTCTGGCACACCTAAAGTAAGGCTCTGAATCCAAATGTCCAACATTTGATGGTACTAACACCACACATTAAAAAGAATAACAGGCCTTGTGGCATTCTAAAGACTAACAAATTTATTATGGCATTATTCTTCATGGACCGCAGTACACTTTATCAGATGCGTGATGTGAGTTGCAGGTATGTCACAGAATCATAGAGCTGGAAGGGGCCTGTAAGGCCATCAAGTCCAACACCCTGCTCAATGCAGGATTCCAAATTAAAGCATACCTGATAGGTGGCTGTCCAGCTACTCTTGAATGCCCCAGTGTTGGAGAGCCCACCACATTCCTAGGTAAGGTTCCACTGTCGTACCACTCTAACAATTAAGAAGTTTTTTCTAATGTTCAGTTGAAATCTGGTTTCCTGCAGCTTGAGCCCATTATTCTCTGTCCTGCACTCTAGGACAGAGATCCTGGCCTTCCTCAGTGTGACAACCTTTCAAGTACTTGAAAAGTGTTATCATATCTCCCCTCAGTCTTCTCTTCTCAATGCCCAGTTCTTTCAGTCTCTCCTCGTAGGTCTTTGTTTCTAGTCCTGATCATCCTTGTTGCCCTCCTCTGAATTTGTTCCAGTTTGTCTGCATCCTTCTTAAAGTGTGGTGTCCAGAACTGGACACAGTACTCAAGATGAGGTCTAAACTTTGCCGAATAGAGGAGAACCAATACTTCATGCAATTTGGAAACTATACTTCTGTTAATGCAGCCTAAAATAGCATTTGCCTTTTTTGCAGCCACTGTTGGCTCATATTCAGCTTACAATCAACGACAATTCCAAGATTCTTCTCACATGTCGCATTGCTGAACCAAGTATCCCCCATCTTATAACTGTGCATTTTGGTTTCTTTCTAGGTTTTGAATTTTGTACTTATGCCTGTTAAATATCATTCTGTTGTTTGCAGCCCAATGCTCCAGCCTATCAAGATTACTTTGAATGTTGTTTCTGTCTTCCAAGGTATTAGCTGTTCTTTCCAATTTTGTATCATCTGCAAATGTGATAAGCATTACCTGCACCTTCTCATTCAGGTTATTAATAAAAATGTTGAAGAGCACTGGGCACAGGACCAATCCCTGCAGTACCCCACTCGTTACCTCTCCCCAGTTTGAGAAGGAACTACTGATAAGCACTTTTTGAGTATGATCCTGTAGCCAACTGTGGATCCACCTGACAGTTGTTCCATCCAGTCCACATTTACCTAGCTTGCTAATCAGAATATCATGGGGCACTTGTCAAAAGCTTTGCTGAAGTCGAGATATATTATGTCAGGGGTGGCCACACCGCGCTCGCGAGCCACATGCGGCTCTTTGACATATAATTTTTTTAGAAGTGTCTGTGAAAAATTTGTGAAAGAGGATGGCGTCATCAAATTGTAAGAAGCAAAAGTATGAAGTTGAAAACAGAAATTTTAACCCAGAGCGGGAGGAAGATTTTGCATTCACCGTTAAAGAAGGTAAACCTTTGTGTCTTATCTGCAATGTGTCACTCAGTCATTACAAAGCCAGTAACTTGAAACGCCACTATGAAACAAATCACAAAAACTTTTCGTCTGATTATCCACCTAAATCAGAATTACGGAAAAACAAGTTAACTGTGTTAAAATCATCACTAAATAGCCAGCAGACATTGTTGACAACGTTCAATAAGGAAGCCGATACAACGACTGAAGCTAGTTTTGTTATATCATGGAATATTGCTCATGCTAAACGCCCATATTCTGATGGGGAATTTGTTAAGAATATAGCTGAAGTTGTTGCAGTGTTAGATCCAAACAACACAAAACTTCAGCGACTCATAGCACAAACACGAGCTTCACGCCACACCACAGAGAGGCGTATCTCCCAGATCAGTGCTGATGTTGCAGGCAAAATGCAAAATGATTTAAAGAATTCCCTTGCGTTCAGCTTTGCTCTTGACGAATCTACAGACATACAAGACAACCCACAACTGGCAGTATTTGTTTGTTATGTTTCCTCTCATGTAACTGTGAAAGAAGAGATGTTGGACCTAGTGGCACTAAAAGAGACAACTCGTGGTGTTGACTTTAAAAATGCACTTGACAGAGCCTTAACAAATGCTGACATTCCACTGGATAAACTCGTCAGTGTTGCAACAGATGGAGCACCTGCAATGGTGAGGGAAATGCAGGATTCATTGCACTTATGAAACGTGATCCCAGCTTTCCAGAGTTTCTCCCTGTTCATTGCATTATTCATCGTGAACACCTGGCAGCCAGATACTTCAAGTATGAAGATGTTATGAAATCTGTTCTTGAAATTGTCAATTTCATATGCTTAAATGGGAAGACCCACGACAGTTCAAAAATTTTATGGAAGAACTGGAGCTTGAAGATAAACCCAGTGATGTCTCTTTCCACTGCATTGTGAGGTGGCTGTCAACCAGCAATGTCTTGAGTAGGTTTGTGGATCTGTTGGAGCCTATTATTACTTTTCTTGAAGAAAAGAAAAGATTCTATCCTCAACTGGAAAATGAATGGATGCAAGATCTAATGTTCCTTACTGATATAATGAATCATCTACAAACTCTCAACTTGGCACTCCAGGGGAAGGATAAGATCATTTCTGATCTTACTCAGACAATTTTCAGCTTTCAGAATAAAATAACGAGTTTTTCAAAGAGACATATTGTCAAGAAACTTCAGTTACTTTCCCAATCTCAAAAGGAGAGTAAATACATTCCCTGATATTGAAATAAAAGACCACAAACTGGAAGAATACAAAGATAAATTACAAGGACTGCTTGATCATTTCCTAGACAGGTTTGAGGACTTGCAGAAGCTGAAGCCCTGCTTCACCTTTCTTGTAAATCCATTCATGGTTGATGTGATCAATGATGGTTGTCCAATTCTCGAACCTCTGGTTACAGAATCATCTGCTTTTGAAATGGAACTAATAGAATTACAGGAGGACCTGGGTCTAAAGATGATCCATAAATACCAGTCTACAATTGAGTTCTGGAAGCAAGTTCCAGAAATAAAATATCCTGAACTGAAGAAAACCAGTGTGCGACTCATCTCTATTTTCAGCACAACATACTGCTGTAATACTCTGTAATGAAGTTTGTGAAGTCGAAGCATCATGCTATCCTTACCAATCAACACCTGACGGCGCTAATTCGTACATCCTTGACAACGTATCAGCCAGATTTTCAATGACTCACAGCCAAGATGGAGACTCATAAGACCTCTACTAGCAGTAAATAACCTGATCATTGTAAGTAAGTAAGTAAAATTTAATTTTTGTGTCGCCTATCTGGCCGAAGCCACTCTAGCCACACATTAAAATTCAATAAAATACAATACAATACAAAATAAAATACAATGCAGTCAGAATGATCATTTTAAAATAGCGGCAGTATAAGACAATGTAGGGCAATCAATAAACAATTAACACTCATAAAAAAATTAGCACACCCCGGAGGTCCCGAAGGCCTGTCCAAAGAGCCAAGTTTTTAAGGCTCGGCGAAATGTATCTAGGGAAGGGGCATGGCGGAGATCGAACGGGAGGGAGTTCCAGAGAGTGGGGGCCACCACTGAAAAAGCCCTCTCTCTAGTCCCCACCAACCTAGCTGTTTTTGTTGGTGGGACTGAGAGAAGGCCCTGCGTTGCTGATCTAGTCGGGCGGCTTAATTGGTGGTGCTGGAGGTGCTCCTTCAGGTAAACTGGGCCAAGACCGTATAGGGATTTAAAGGTTAAGACCAACACCTTGAATTGGGCCCGGAAAACAACTGGAAGCCAATGTAGATGAAATAGCACTGGCATGATGTGATCACGGCGACGGCTGTTTGTAAGTAAACGAGCCGCCGCATTCTGCACCAGTTGTAGTTTCCGGACCGTTTTCAAGGGTAGCCCCACGTAGAGCGCATTGCAGTAGTCTAATCAAGAGGTGACCAGGTACTACCAGTGGGAGCTGATGAATAGGGAGATAGGGTTGCAGTCTCCATATGAGGCGTAGTTGATACCAAGCTGCCCGGCTCACTGCCGAAATCTGAGCCTCCATGGACAGCTTGGAATCAAGAACAACCCCAAGGCTGTGGACCTGATCCTTCAGGGGTAGTCTCACCCCATTAAGCTTCAGGACAACAATACCCAATCTTCCCCTGTCACCCACAAGCAGCACCTCAGTTTTATCAGGATTAAGCTTCAGCCTGTTTCTTCCCATCCATCCATTCATGGATTCCAGGCACTTGGACGAGGTCTCCACAGCCAACTCCGGTGAAGATTTAAAAGAGAGATAGAGCTGCGTGTCATCAGCATATTGGTGACACCGCAGCCCATAACTCCTGATGACGGCTCCCAGCGGTTTTATATAGATGTTAAATAGCATGGGAGAGAGGATAGAACCCTGTGGCACCCCACAAGTAAGGGGCCAAGGGTCTGAAACCTCATCCCCCAATGCTACTTGTTGATGCCTGTCAGAGAGAAAGGAACGGAACCACTGTAAAACAGTGCCTCCTATTCCCAATCCCTCCAGACGATCTAACAAGATACCGTGGTCGACGGTATCAAAAGCCGCTGAGAGATCCAGGAGGACAAGAAAGGTGAATTCTCCCGTCTAATGCCCTCCTCATATCATCGACCAGAGCGACCAAGGCTGTTTCAGTACCATGTCCAGTCCTGAAACCCGATTGGTATGGATCCAAATAATCCGTTTCATCCAAGTGTGCTGACAACTGGCTAGCCACCACTCGCTCAATGATCTTGCCCAAAAATGGCAAATTTGAAATGGGGTGAAAGTTGTTCAAGACTTGGGGATCCAAGGAGGACTTCTTTAAGATAGGTTTTATAATTGCCTCCTTGAGGGCCGGTGGCATTACACCCTCTTTCAAGGATGCATTTACCACCGCCCTGATCCCTTCGCCCAATTCCTCCTTGCAGTTCATAAGGAACCATGATGGGCAAGGATCAATCAGACAGGTGGTAGTCTTCACCGTTGAAAGTACCTTGTCCACATCCTCAGAAGGAAGAGGCCGGAACCGATCCCATTGAACCGGATTGCAGCTGGTCAACTCTGGATCTTCTACTGCATCCACAGCGTACGGAATCGAGTTCTTCAGGTGTTCGATTTTATCAGCAAAGTGCCTTGCCAATTTGTCACAGGAAGCCTTAGAATGTTCCAAGGGTCCCTGAGCAACTGGACCGACCAGGCTTCGGACCACTTGGAATAGCTTCCTGGGACAGCACTCTGCGGATGCAATAGAGGCAGCAAAGAAATCCTTGTAGCAATGTCTGTTTGTGTCATAAGAATATTATGATAAGACTATTATTTTGTAAGGTGGTATCTGATTAAAATATCTCTAATTTTCAGGGCTGTGGAGTCGGTCCACCAAACCGACTCCAACTCCTCTATTTTTCTACTGTCTGACTCCAACTCCGATTCCACCCAAAATTGCTTCCAGCTCCCCAGCCCTGGAAAGGGCTGTAAATGTCTTTTTAAATTGGAAGCTCTCATAGGAGCATTTTTATCACTGCCTGAATATGCGCTGATCTTGGCATCACAGTGTTTGTCTTCATCTGGGTCCTGCGTCATACACTGACACACAAAATGTTTTCCATCTTGAGTTATGGTGAAATGCTCAACTACAGCTGACTTCATGGGAAGCTTCTTTGACATTTTGAATTTATATTTTAAAAAATTTGTCAATCAAAATTTATTTTGAAACCGGAGTCGGAACATTTCTACCGACTCCGACTCCACCCAAAATTGCTTCCAACTCCAACTCCGACTCCACGACTCTGACTCCACAGCCCTGCTAATTTTATTGGTTTACATATTTTCCTCCATGTTTTGACCAGATATTTACTAAGACAATAAATATCATTAAAATATCTGTTTTTACCCCTTTTATTTGCATATTTTTCTTAGATGTTTCCATAGTTCATTACCGTATTAAATATGCTCAATTAAAACAATAATCATTCAGGATTTTGAAAACATTTGGTATATATATGACATGTGTATTTTGTGATTATTGAAACTAATACAAATTAACAGTTTAAAAACAACATACATGGATAAATATTATTACGTACATATATTTCTTAATATTTGTATAAAATTTTTGTAACAAAATGTGCATGTAACAATAAAAACGTGTGTGTAATATTTGTTCATGTCTTGCGGCTCTCAAACATATGAAGTTTATCGTATGTGGCTCTTACGTTAAGCAAGTTTGGCCACCCCTGTATTATGTCAACAGCATACCCACAGTCTACAACGGAGATTACCCAATCAAAAAATGAGGCAAGATTAGTCTGGCAGCATTGATAAATCCATGCTGGCTTCTAGTAATCACTGTATTGTTTTCAATGTGCTTACACACATAGTGTGGGGGGGCGAGGGGGAGAGATTTTAAACAGTGAGGTCAGAGGGAAAATGACATGCAGAAAAGTACAGCCAATGATAATTATATAATCAGTGGTAATTCACAAAGCAGTTTTTGATAACACAGATTTCCTGCCATTGGTAAGTCAATTAACACATACAGTGTGGGTTCAGTTCACAAGTGATAGCATCAAACCTGTTGATGTATTTTAACTGATGGCTTCACACTGCAGTCTCTCTTTGAAGTACCTTAGCTCCAGGTTGACCACTCTAATGTCACTTAGAATATCCTAATAAGACAAAATGGTCCCCCACTAACTTTTGAATATTACCATTTCTGTTGTCACACTTCTGACCATTATTATGTGTAGAGCAGGCTTACCTGTGGCCGCTGCACAGCCCCAGAAGGTCTTTTGTAGACCGGGTAGGGCTGCTCCCCAACATTTGTTAGAAGCACCTTTCTGGAATGAATTTTTCCACTACCCACCTTTTGTTTGTTTTTTAATTTCCACAATGCTCTTGTTGCCTGAAAGCACTACAGGCATTTTGGTTTGTTTTTGTCCTCAATTCCTCTCCCAATCAGCTTGCTTTTACAGCAGCTTCTACCACGGTTTATTTCTTCCAGACCTCTGTTATCACGCACCTGCTGGCTTTCAGCAACTTCTGCCAGCACCCCCAGTAGTGGAATTGAGTACCTGGCTATAACACTTCAGCTGTTGAAAAAATATGAGCTTGCATGATAAGTCCAGACAGTGCCTGCAACATTTTTTTTAAAAGTTAAGAAACTGAAATGTAGAGGAAATCAATGTAGAGAAAAGCCAGAGTATAGATGGAAAGCAATGCAATTAACTTTGTGGGAAAGCTGATTTAACTTAGGAAACTGAAGTAAATCAATGGGGAGAAGAAATTGGGGAGGTCTGAATAATGGAGCACAATGAAATGAAATCAATGTTCATAGAAATCAATGCATAGGAAAGAGGGAATTAATGATATATTGATGGAGCATAAATTGATCTGTTAAGTTTAATTGCCTTAATTTGGGGAGGAGGAAAGAGAAGTTCATGTATTAACAGAGTATAACATTGTGGGACCCTCCTACACCAGCACTGTCCTGAAGACCAAGAATGGTGATGAGTGCGTATGTGCGTGAGAGCACATGTTGCCAAGTCTGTTCCCCTGCCTGTTACGTATGTGAGTGCAGACACATGCAGGCTTCTTCTCTCTCCCCCTGTTGAGTGTATGTGTGCAGACTCTTCTCTATACCTCCACCCTCCCCTGGAGACATGCAACCCTTGAAGGAGTGGAAAACCTCAATATAGCCTTCAAGTCAAAAAAGATTACCTATCCCTGAAGTAGAGACTAGCCTGTTTGTCCTATGTAGAATAGAGAAGGACTCTGTTGGCAGAAAATGGCATCTATTATATTGGAAGATGAGCAGGTGAATCAACCCCTTACGTTGCAGACAATAGGATTAGGCCCTGTAATAGTGGTACCAGAGCAGACACAGGGACAGAGTTGAATTCGAGTCTGCGGTAGGGGCTGGTCCCTGTGTCTATATCTCTGTTATGTGATCTGTTATTGCAAAGGATGAGATTTATTTGCTTGTTATATTTTTACCCTACACATCCTCCTAATGGAGCCCAGGGCAGCATATACTGTACACAATTCAACATATCATCAGAATAAAACGTTTTACATATAAAACTTAGGAAAGCATAAAAACTTCACTGGAACATACAGAGAAAATAAAACATCAGTTCCTATTTTCCCTTCCCTGAAGGCTTGAACAAATATTTATACCTGTCAGTCCAAAACTGCCAATATGGAGAACACACACAATTCTATGGGGAGTTGTATAACCAGGGTGCAGCCACAGACAAAACCCTAGCTCATGTAACTGACAAAGAGGCTGTACCCATCTACAGGACCACAAGCAAATCCTGCCTCTCCACAGCACCTCCAACTTATCAGGATTCAATTTCAGCTTACTGGCTCTCACCTAACTAGATACTACCTCCAAACACTGGTCCAGCACTTGAATAGCCTCTCTAGATTCATACAGAATGGAGAGACAGAACTGAGTATCATCAGCATCCAAAACCCCTGGATGTCTCCTCCCAGCAACTTCATATAGATATTGAATTACATGGGGGACACATAGAACCCTGCAGAACCCCACAGCACCACACTTAAGGGCTGAGCATGAGTCCACCAGTGCTTCTCTCTGGAAATGGTCCTGGAGAAAGAAGCGGAACAACCACGACACTGTGTCCCCAACTGCTTATCTAGCAAGCAATTCCAGCAGAATACTATGGTCAATGGTATCAACAGCTGCAAAAAGCTCAAGGTAAATCAGCATGGTAGCAATCTATCTCTCATCTGAAAAAGGTCAATCAATCAGAGAAACCAAGGCCTGAAGCCAGACTGAAACAAGTCTAGATAATCATTCAAACATTCCTGCTGCTGACCAACCACTACTCTCTCAATCACTTGCCCAAGAAGGAGTTATTTGCAACAGGGTTGTAGTTGTCCAATACCTCCAGGTCCAGGGAGGACTTCTTCAGAAAGGGCTGCATCATCATCACCTTCAGGGCAGCAGTAGGCATCACTTCCTTCTGCAATGCAGCACTGACCATGCCCTTCAACCTCTCCCAGCTAGATCTTAACAGCCATAATGAACAAGACACAAAATGGCAGGCCTAACCCTTGCAAGTGTCTTGTCCACCTCCTCATGCTGCAATAAAAACTGATCCCATAAAACAGTATCAGATGGCATCCCAGATACTCAACTGGACTGGCTACGATTGTTGCTTCAAGTTCAGATAAGAGGGCTTTTATCCTCAAAGTGCTTCACAAACTTACTACAACTGAAAAACCTGAATGTTAATGAATCTTGACTGGATTTAATCAGCCTGGTCACAGCTCTATAAAGCTCTGTTAGGTTATTTACTGTGGAGGAGTTAGCATTCTCCTCACCACCACCACTCAGCAACTACAATTATTTGTTCCCACCTGTGTTTGATTGTATTTGTCACAAGACTTGTACCACCTGCACTCAGGCTATTTCCCTGCCTACCTACTTCATAACCCAGAGCTCCTCAGTAAACCAATATCTTTGAATTCCATGTGACTGGAGAGGATGCTTAGGACTGTAGGTTTTTTTGTGTGAAATTATTTAAAATGTGGCTCTAGCACCCTTTAACAAGGATCCCGCCATCCTGTTTGAAGAATTGTTCCAGCAGTCCATAGGAGTCTTCCAACCAACTAAACCAAACAGAGACAGATTAAGGTGGAACAGTTTTATTAAGATACCACTATAAACACAAAATAACATACATAAAATATTGGTACTTATGTATTAAGGACCAGGACCAGGTTGCTCCTATCCTCCACCACCACCACCCCTACCAAGCTGGCTAACCTGCTTTACAGTTGATTTTTTATTCTCACACAATTCAGACCACAGCTTTTATCCCCTTTGACTTTAAAAATGGAGTCTTTCACTGATTGGCATGCTCGATTTTTGCCTTCCCATCACTGATAACCTTTTACCCAGTTTCTTGCCACGCTGTTCCAAACAAGAACAGATCAATCACAATAGAGAATGCTTTCTGAGCCAAAAGGCCAAGAAGGGATGTAATCTTGTACTCCAACACCACTACATGTCCACCCTTTGCTTCCTTTTTCTTTCTTTAACCTAGACTTCTAGTTAAAAAAACCCTGATTAAGCATATTTATAAAAAAAATCTGTATTCATCATTTAATAACCCAATTTGAGCATATCTGCTGCTGGAATCCTGTGTCCATCAACTGTTTATTTAGACATCTTACTCAGACACCTTCTCTTTTAAACATGTGCTAGGCATCATTTGTTACTTTTGTGATCTTAGGTGCTTTTAGCCATAACCAGAATTATCAGCCATATTATACGAATATGTGCATGTTGTTCTATTCCCACAGGAGTGATCTTATCTTGCTATGCCATAGACAGAACAGGGCCTCAGCCAGAACATTGGGAAATCTCCCAAAGTCTTCAGGAATCCTACAGATTCCACACATCTCTGAGGGAGGACCTTTAGTGTTCCGGCATCTACCCTGTAGAACTCCCTACCCTTAAATGGACAGGCGCCATCTCTGTTATCTTTTTGGCACCTATTGAAGACCTTCCTCATTCAACAAGCCTTTTAAATTGAGACTTTATCCCAGTCTGCTTCTGTGTTTGAATTGCTTTTTAATATGTTTTTAAACCTTTTTTTTAAAGATCTCTTCAAAGCTTTTTTTAAAAAAGGTTTTTAAAGCTGTTTTGTTTTAACATATTTTAAAGTCTATTTTTATGATGTTTTAAAGTGTTTTTAGTGCTTTTGTTTGCCGCCCAGAGCTCCTGCTATAAATCAAATAATATATAAATATAAATCAAATAATATATAAATCACATAATAAATAAATAAATAAATGTGTGAAACCAAATGCATAGTTATAAGATAAGGGATACTCAACTCAGCAATACTAAATGCAAGAAGTTTATTCAGATTGTTGATGATCACAAGCTGAACATGAGCCAACAGTCAATGTGGCTGCAAAAAAGGCAAATGCTATTTTAGGCTGCATTAACAGAAGTACAGTTTCCAAATCGCATGAAGTACTAGTTCCCCTCTATTTGGCACTGGTTAAGCCTCATCTTGAGTACTACGTCCAGTTCTGGACACTACACTTTAAAAAAGATGCAGACAAGCTGGAACAGGTTCAGGGGAGGGTAACAAGGATGATCAGGTACTGGAAACAAAGCCCTATGAGGAGAGACTGAGAGAACTGGGCATGTTTAGCCTTGAGAAGACTGAAAGGACATATGATAGCACTCTTCAAGTGCTTGAAAGGCTGTAACACAGAAGAGGGCCAGGATCTCTTCTCGATCATCCCAGAGTGCAGGACACATAATTATGGGCTGAAGTTACAGGAAGCCAGATTTCAGGTGAACATCAGGAAATATTACCTAACTGTTATGAGCAGTATGACAATGGAACCAATTGCCTAGGGAGGTGGTGCGCTCACCAGCACTGGAGGCATTCAAGAGCTAGCTGGACAGCCACCTGTTGGGTATGGTTTAACTTGGATTCCTGCATTAAAGCAGGGAGTTGGACTTGATGGCCTTATAGGCCCCTTCCAACTCTGCTATTCTATGATTCTATGTTAATGGGTTAGCTCCTATTATTATACATTGTTCCAAATCCTGGCTCTCCTTTCTACCAATCCCATGAATCCCTCTGTCCAGCAATTTTTCCAAAGTCCCATTTTAATAACACAAAAAACAATCAGGTATTTCAGTATACTATGGCATGAAATGTCAAGCAACTTTGAATCTAGTAGCCTCATTAAGAAGCTCAGTAAATAGCGGATATAGCAACGTCAATGTCCCTACATTCTCACATGCCATTACACTCTCATTATCACTATTGCTACTGGCCTCTATCCATTTCTTACTCCAGATAAGTCCATATGTTTTTAATAAGGAAAACACAGCTGAGGTCTTTTTTTTCTTTTTTTTTTAATTTCTACCCCGCCTTTTGGCCAAAAGGCCCTCAAGGCGGCTTACAAAAAAAAATTAACACAAATATAAAAGTACATCAATAAAAACAATACAATTTACAAAAAACAGCAGTTACAACATCCAATAAAATACATTAACAAATCACAAAGCAAAACTTCACTCCTCTCTCTTCTTGGCCTTCTAAAAATGGCCCAGGAGAAAAGATGGGAGGCAAATGCACATCTCCAAACCAGCAGAGACACACACAAAGCAAGAAAAGCCCCTCTAGAAGGAACAGAGAGAGGAAGCCGGCCCAGCAGTGGCAGACAAGGGAAACAGCAGCGGAGTCAACACCATCCCAGGAAACATGTCTCTCCGGTGAACCTTCCCAGTCTTTGTGGCCACCAGTGAGTAGCCTTTCCTATCTTGCTGGTATTCCAGGATAGATGTTGATAGATGTTATGGCACCAAAGGACACTGTCATTTTAGATTATGTTACACAGCATCATATTCAAAACCTGGACATGTTATAGACAGTATCTTTTGATGAGCATTTGCAAGATTACCTCTGGACAACATCAGTTCTGAGCACCACCATTTGCAGAAGATGTTGAGAGGGTGGAAAAGATTCAGAGACACAAGGATGATAAAGGGAGCTAAAATGCAAATGAGGAAAGGTCCAATTATCTGAGAATAGTTTAGAGAAAAGATTACAGTTCATCTGCACAACACATCAAATCAATTGCAGCCTACCAACAATGAATAGCAGGTTGCCAAAGATTTGATAGGCCTCCTAGATTTGCTGCCTACCTATGCTTGAACATTTTCCTCACGCTATTAGGGAAGCAGAGGGTAACATGAAGGTGCTGATGGGAGAATTTTTTATTCAGTCAACATGGAGAGAGGTCTAGTGCAGGACAGCTTTGAGTCATCCCATCTGCCAGTTCCCTACAGACAGATCCTTTCAGCAGCAGAAAGCAAATATGCCTCTCCTCTTGAAAATATATTTTTGGCAGAAAAAGGGGCTCAGACACCAAAAGGACTTATGGGAGGGAGGGATCTGGACTCCAAGGGCACACATCCTCAGGCTGGATTCTTTTCCTACCAGTGACCCTTTCAATGGCAAACAAGCAGCCCTGGGCATAAGTCTGCAGTTTTTATAAAACTGGACTCCTTCGGGAGGAATATAAATTTAATTAATAAAATAAACAATAAATAAATTTGTTTTAAGCTCTGGGCTTGCTGGGTGCAACCAGAGAGCCAAAACAAACCTCAACCTCCCCTCTCTGGCCCAGTTCATAACGCTAAGCCAAGATGAAGGAGGTGTGAAAATTGGAGGGAGAAATATCAATAATTTAAGATATGCAGACGATACCATACTACTAGCAGAAACCAGTAATGATTTGAAATGAATGCTGATGAAAGTTAAAGAGGAAAGCACAAAAGCAGGACTACAGCTGAACGTCAAGAAGACTAAAGGAATGACAACAGAAGATTTATGTAACTTTACAGTTGACAATGAGGACATTGAACTTGTCAAGGATTATCAATACCTTGGCACAGTCATTAACCAAAAGGGAGACAATAGTCAAGAAATCAGAAGGCGGCTAGGACTGGGGAGGGCAGCTGTGAGAGAACTAGAAAAGGTCCTCAAATGCAAAGATGTATCACTGAACACTAAAGTCAGGATTATTCAGACCATGGTATTCACGATCTCTATGTATGGATGTGAAAGTTGGACAGTGAAAAAAGCGGATAAGAGAAAAATCAACTCCTTTGAAATGTGGTGTTGGAGGAGAGCTTTGCGGATACCATGGACTGCGAAAAAGATAAATAATTGGGTGTTAGAACAAATGAAACCAGAACTATCACTAGAAGCTAAAATGGTGAAACTGAAGTTATCATACTTTGGACACATAGTGAGAAGACCTGATTCATTAGAAAAGACCATGATGCTGGGAAAAACAGAAAGGAGTAGAAAAAGAGGAAGGCCAAACAAGAGATGGATTGATTCCATAAAGGAAGCCACAGACCTGAACTTGCAAGATCTGAACAAGGTGGTACATGACAGATGTCACTGATTCATAGGGTCGCCATAAGTCCTGGTCAACTTGGAGGCACATAACAACAACAACAACATGTTTTAATTGATTATCTGAATCCTGCTCAGCAGCAGTTTGTTAACCACAAACAAACCACACTCTTAAGCCAAGGTTTGTTGTTGGCTTACCATGGCTTAGCACTGTGTGCAGATCTGGCACCTGTCCTTAACCATGCTTTATGCGCCACAAATAAAGAGCAGCTGGAAAATGAAACTGTTCCCAAAGCTAACTGGCTCTTGGTGGCGTTTTGGCCAAAAGGGACCTATCTCCCAACTCTGCTTGACAACAGGCACTGTTCCCAAAGAGGATGCATCCCCCAACTCTGCCTGGCAACAAGTGCTGTTCCCCACACCACTTCTTCTCCACAACAAGCCTTTTCTCATGAGGCAGACAGCTTCATTTTGTAGGTGCACTGTGTGATAAGGGAGATTTAAAGGGGCCACTCTGTCCAGCTTACATCTATGGAAAGATTAACAAGAAAGCAGCAACAAACCATGCAAAGATGCACAACAAAAGTTAGCCAAAGTGACTTTTATTATAATTGTGAAAGCCGTTTTAAGAGGAAAATAAAATAATAGCTGGGGGCAGAATTCACAAATAAAGCAGTATTTAAAGTAAGAATTAAATTTTAGCAAAAAGATAGACTCTTCTCACAGTACCACAAATCTAAAACTCCTGTAGTTTTTTAAGGAATATTCCTGTGACTGTAATTTGTTTTAACTATTTTTAATACTGAATTTTAAATGGTTATAACCTGTACCCTGAGACCTGCTGGTAAAGGGCAGGTAATAAGAACCATAATAATAATCACAACAACAACAATACTACCATCAAATCTAAAGAGGAGTCAGGGCCGGCTCCAGGTTCCTGGGGGGGCCTTGGGCATACTCTAGAATTTCACTACTTCTCTTTTTTTTTTTTTTTTGGTCAACAGTGTAACTTAGTAGCAAATGTAAAACTTAATTTGCAATCCTATGCACACTTACCCTGAACTCATCAGTTTACTTTTAAGTAGACATATGTGTAGCATTGCACATCAGAAGGCAGAATTTAATCAGCAATCCTATGCATACTACTAAAACTCAGGAATAGGAAAAACACTTTGAAATTGACATATGGAAATTCTAGTATAGCTTTTTGAGTGGGGTGGGGGCTGGGACAGGAGGACACCCATTGCAGACCTGAGTGCAAAAAGATTTGACAAAAGCAACACATATCAAGTACATCAATCTCACTCACACAAATGGGCAGAACAGAGACCAAGCATTAGACCAGAAGGTTTCTCTCTTATCTCTTACAAGATGTATAAATATTTATTCTCTTTGCACCTCTTCCCATGCCAAATCCTCAGTCAGATGCAGAGTTAAACTTCAGAATGCTGGCAGGTGGGCAAGGACAGCCAAGAAACAAATACCCTTTTATCATCATTTCAACTGTCATCACCCCCTCACGTTCCACATGTATTTCTAGAGAACTAGATTATGCAGCAGCATAAAAAGTGTTGTTTTTTAAAAGGAAATAATAATTTGGCCTGCTCTGCATGCATCACAAAAGAATGATTGATTCACAGTCTATCTAGCAGCACTGCTGTTTGTTTCCTCAGGACTGTGCAGCACAGTGGGTAATACACAGCCAAGAGATCCTGTTTTAAACAAAGTGGGCAAACCTTCATCCTTCTATGCTAGCAAAGATTGTGAGGGGAAGTTAAAAGAAAGCAAGTGCCTACAAGAGTGGGAGATGGACAATGTCCTGGCTGTAGTAAAGAAACTACAGGGAAGCAGGACAGGATATGAGGATCATTATCTCACAAAGAGAGGCAGAATCAGCAGCAAAAGCCCCTTAAAAAAAAGTTGTGTCACAGCAAGGAGGGAGGCAGTCTTGGAAGTTCTTACCACAGGCTATATGCTGTCTGTTCAGGGATTTTTCCCCCAAAGCCGCAGAACTGCTATAAGAGCGGGAAGGTGTTGTAGTGCTGGCACTAGCGATTCAGCTCCAAGTGGAGAAAAGAACTGTTGGAAGGGCATGGGTGGAAAGGCATGCAGTGCTGGTGTTGTTTTTGGAAGTGATATAGCTTCCACGCACAGTACAAAAAATTGTTAGAAGGGTACTGCAGGAAGGTGTGTGGTGCTAAAATTTTTGACAGGGAGTATTTTGGCTCCAATGCACAGTGGTCAGGAATATTTCAGGATGAGAAGGCATGCAGTGACAATTGGGCATTGTATGTGTAACCAGACAGCCACTACACATGGGGGCCACATCGCTCCCATTTCAAAGCACCAGCACGCGTGCCTTCCTGCTTCCCAACGCATCCAGTCTTGATGGGGAATGGCCACCTGGTGAGCGGCAGCAACAGCAAGGCAAGATTGGGCCCAGGGCAACTCCTGGACCCTCTGCAAGTGCCCAACCTGGCCAGCCACTGTCTCCAGCCATGTTAGCAATCATCTCAATCAACGTTATTCCCCGTCCCCCAAAAAACTCCCAGCATGATGCATTTGGAAGACTGTTGATTGCTGTATGCAACTTAAGCAACTAATTTTGTTCAGGCACTACAAAACAATTCATATTGTCCCTGCATGCCTCCTTACTGTTGTCCCAATCATACTCCTTTGCCCAACCATGGTGACCTGTTGTATGCATGTAGTTTATGTTGCGTTTTGAGGAAGGGAGAAGGTCCTTCAGTGCTATGGGTTCAGAGTTCTAGTCCCATACATCCTTGGACGGCTTAACAGAGGCTAGGAGCAAATGGGTGCTCATATGAGGAGGCATCCAGGCATTGGGAGCAGCTGGCCAGATGAGGAGACCTCCTTCCTCTATCTCAGAACTCTTCAGCCAGGTATAGCTACAGACTCTCCTAGACCAAGGGTGGGAAACTGGATCCAACCAGTGAGACAGATCCATAATTCCCCCACCCCCCTGAGCCAACCTGGATAGATAGGCAAGACCACCCACTTGTCAGTCACTGGATGTCATAATGACAGCTAGCAAACATGAGACCATGAGAAGAGCACTGATGGATCAGGCTGAAAGCCCAACTAGTCCAGCATTTTGTTCTCAAAGTGGCCAACCAGGTGCCCATAGGAAGCCCACAGGCAGGACCTGAGCACAACTTTATTCAAGATCCTGGAATGGAGTGTGATGCAAACCATGAAACAATGCACATTCAGCATGTAGGCTAATGCTCAAGGGGGTGACAGTTTGTTAGAGAGTGATGTTAGTGATGATCCATAGGGAGAAGGTGAAAATAAGGATGAGGGAGTCCATGTGTAGGAATGAGAATTTAGCAAAACAGGTTAAATGTCCAACATCCTGGGGGTTATTAAGTAATCCCTAATCCAGTACAAGAGTCCTTGGATGACCTGACGTATGGCGAACTATCTTGGGCCATGTGGAGATGGAGCCTTGCATGATCACAGAAGCCCTGTTATCCATGGTGGGCTTCGATAAATGGGACAGTGTTCATTTCTGTGATAGTTTTCAAATGTCTAGAGCTATCTTCAAGCAAGTGGCTGAGGAGATCATGCTAGTACTGCAGCAGCAGGAAAATGATAATCAGAGCAGCGTCTGAGAGGAAACATCTAGAGTTGACCATGTACAAGCTAGACTTCACCATGGGTTATCTGACTCTCAGACTCATCTTCAGGGTTCAAAATCCACAGCTTGTGAGATATTGCGAGAAACTGTTCCTGCACTCAAAAAACTGTACATCTCCAACATGATTAAAGCTGAGGATTAAAGATAAATTATCCAAGGCTTCCATAAGGCTAGGTTCCTATGGTCGGGCAGTGCTTTGGATTCATCTCACATCAACACACCCATCCTTCATGGTCATTTGCCATGGTGACTGGGGCTGATAGGAGCTGGAGTCCAACGACTACTAGAGTAGAGGGCCACAGGTTCCCAATCATAAATGTTGCATAGCACTGAGGACAAGATTCTGCCCTACAACACACTATAACGTAAGGACCAAAATACAATACTGAACACAGCCCTGAGGTAGGAGCGGAACCACTGTAAAACAGTGCCCCCAATACCTATCCCATAGAATCAGCCTTAGAGGATACCATGGTCAATCAGCCACTGAGGGATCAAGAAGCAGAGCTGTATTCCCTGTCCTACTCTCGATACTCTCCCATCAGGAAGACCAATGTTGATTCAGTCCCAAAACCGCACCTGAACTCAAGACTGAAATGGAATCAGATCATCCATATCCTCCAGGAACCCCTGTAACTGGTCCAGCACCACTTTCCCACCACTTTCCCCAAAAAGGGGGTATTTGTAACCAGGTGGTAATTATTGTAATTATTGTAAACCAGAGTCCAGTTTCTTCAGAAGTGGTCAGGCTGTTTGTTTAAGGGCAGCAGGCACAATTCCATCACCTAGGGATGTGTTCACCTGCGTTCTACCAACTTCGGTTGGTAGCCCAGCTACGTCCCTATCTGAGTAAGGAGGACCTCTCATCAGTGGTACATGCTATGGTAACCTTGTGTCTGGACTACTGCAATGCGCTTTACGTAGGGCTACCTTTGAAGACGATTCGGAAGCTACAGCTAGTGCAAAATGCGGCGGCCAGACTGCTAACAAGAACTAAGCGGTCTGAGCATATAACACCTGTGCTAGCCCGTTTGCACTGGCTTCCAATATGCTTCCGGGCCAGATTCAAAGTGTTGGTACTTACCTATAAAGCCTTATACGGCGCGGGACCAAGATATCTGTTGGAACGCCTCTCCCGATATGAACCGGCCCGTACACTACGGTCTACTACGAAGGCCCTCCTCCGGGTTCCGACTCATAGGGAAGCCTGGAGAGTAGTGACAAGATCTAGGGCCTTCTCAGTGGTGGCCCCCGAACTATGGAATGGTCTTCCCGAGGAGGTGCGCCTGGCGCCGACACTATCATCTTTTCGGCGCCAGGTTAAAACCTTTCTCTTCTCTGAGGCATTTTAATTCCTGTTAATTCTAAATTATTATATTTTGATTTTAGACTGCACAGTTTTGTGTACAGTTTTGTGTTATTTTTATTGTATTTTTAATGTTCGCCGCCCAGAGAGCTGTTGCTAGTTGGGCGGTATATAAGCTTAATTAAATAAATAAAAATAAATAATAAATAAATCATTGCAACATGGGGAACCTTTTCCAGCCAGTGAACCAGATCCTGGGTTCCCTCTCTCACACACATACACACTTACACATGCAGGCCACTCTGATCAGTGGGCAGGGCTGACCACCTTTCAATCACATGATGTCACCATGACATCAGGTGACCCATTTTTCCTTTGTAGTGTGGCTTCAGTTAAGCCACACTGCAAAGCAAACTCCAACCAAGCATCCCTTGCCAAGGAACAATCAGGAGCACACTTTAAGAGTCCTGATTGTACATTTACACCACTGTTTTATTTGTACAACTAGGTCTTGCAGCTCTTTGTTGTACTGTGTATTGCATGCTATCTTTTTTACTATAGGATATCTTTAAAATATTTCCATTTTTAAAAATGACCAGCAGCCATGACAGTTGGTGAGATGAAGTATGGATTAAACAAATTTATGGAGAATAAGGCTATGAATGGCTAAACTATTACCATATAGGGTCTTTTTTATGAGAAGCAGCCATGACAGTTTGTGGGATGAAGAATGGATTATTTCATTTATTTATTTAACAAAATTTATGGACCGCTTGAATGTAAAGAACTCTTATGTGGTTTACAAAAAACATTAAAATTATCAATAAAAGTTAAAAACAAGTAATTAAAGACATATTTAAAACAATGAAAACAGCTACTAACTAAAAAGATTAAAACAGATCAACATCTATATGTCTGAAAAGGATTGCCTAAACAGAAAAGCTTTGTAGGTGCCAACGATCAGCTTATCAGAAGTCCCTGCAAACCCCCTTTGACCCAGCCGCATCTTTACATGCCGCACACCTGAGGTCATATGACATCAGGTGTAGGGCAGTTGGGCATGGCTAGATCACAACGGCCTTGTGGGCCAAATGGATATTGAACCTGTGATCTTTTGCATACAATTCCTGTGCTCAAGTGCTGAACTACACTAAGAATACATGAGGATTTACGTCAGAAATACAGTCTTGTGTCATTGAAATACCATAATACACGTTGGATCCATTATTTTCATGCAGCTAAAAATAATAAGAATCTATGAATATATAATGTAATATGATGAGTTTGTATTCTTCATGTAGCAGCTATGAGAATTCTTACATCAGGTTTTGCAGAACTACAAAGTGCTGAATCAGTTTTTATTTTAAGTGAGTATACGTAAACATGAACTATGATTAGACAAGTTTTCAGGTTTCCATGTACAAGACAGAGGTCCAGGGTTCTGCACTAAAACAAACATTACATTCAGGATTTTTTATTTACTCCCTCATTATAGATATACACAATAATTAAACTGCACATCTGGGGCATTTGCAGATATAAATCATCAAAATCCATGCCTCAGTACCAGGTTTGTACATCATACAAAATCCATGATTTTTTAACGAAATAGTCTAGGGGCACGGATGTGAGGTGTATCATTCTAGGCAATGGATTTGGAGTGTCTCCATGCAAAACCCCCAAGAGAATCCATATCTCAGGCCAGGGTAACACAGCTGTGCCACAAGCAACTGGTCTTGTCTGTGGGCACTTGAACTGTGATTAGTGGGTTTTTGTGGTCTTTTCCTAACATTCTTCAGGATTCATGAACATCCATGGATCAAGATTTGTTTGCACTACAGTAATGCCAGAAGGTACTGGATGAACCATTTTTACAGTAATATCAATGGGCACAAATGTGAACCTGCAGAATTCACATTGAACTGGAGAATTTGCCAGTAAAAATGAGAATCCATGAGCATCCTCAATTGAAATCTAGATTTTGGGACCACCAGTGCCACAATACATTGAAATGTATTTATTTATACATTTTTCTATGCTACCCTTCAGTTAAAATTCTCATGGCAGTGTTGGATCTGTGGTTTTTACACTGCATTTCCTGACTACACAAATATGAGCAGTGAATTTGAGATGTGTCTGTCCATGAAAAAGTTATGAGGATCTACGCTTGAGATAAATGATTTTGCATCATTGCAGCTTGCAGTAAAATCTCAACGGATGGATGCAAACTGTGATAAGATTTGTTATATTTTTTAAAGTATGTTATGTTGCTTTTTGGTGGAAAAAATGCTTCCAGAACAGCTTACAAATAAAAATAATCAACTGTCCCTGGCCTCAGGCTTACAATCTAAAAATTGTGGTCTACCTATAAATATCATGCCCCAAATTTAGGTTTTGCACCATAATAATACATTGAAGTGCTGGATCTTCAATATGTATAGAGTTATCTTTGCATACAGGTCAACTGCGACCATAATAGTTTTGAGGTACTGCCTGTAAAAATTATGAGAATCCACACCTCAACTTCATGTTTTTGTAACACAGCAGTGGCACAACACAATGTATCTGCTGCATTCCATAAACAAGGATGGAAACTGTAGTTCTATTGTAGATTTTTGTGGGCTGCATGCAAAAACCATGCAAATCCAACTTTTACACAACCCCCTCCTCCCCACCCCCTATTACAGCAACAGGTACAACTGCTTTTGAGTTTAATGATTTTTGCTATCCATTAAGATGCTCTCTTTTACAAATAAAATGCAATTTTCAGCACTGTGGCATTTTTGCCTCAGTCCCAGTTACTTGGAATGTATGTTGATTTCACTTAACTTTCAAATCTTAAACTTCTTCCAACTAAGCGCACTTCCTTCTTAATAAGCAGCATGAATACTTCAAATTTTATGTTGCCATGTTTTCCACACCTTATTATCACACAGTATGAATTATCCTGGATTCCCCATTTGGATTATAACATCAGTAAGTACTTAAAGAACGTAGAGAAGATTGTGAATCATCCCAATAACACTAAGTTTACCAAGCGTCAACTACTACATCTGCGATAAAATTAGGTATCAAGCACTGCAAGGATAACATAGGATAGGTTGGTATCAGAGCTCTAGCCATTACAACGACCATGGTCTGCTGAAGAACAACAAGATGCCGCTGACCCTCCCTTGGGGAGAAAGTCAAAAGTTCCCACTCATCCTCATGATCACTTCAAGCCCTCTTAGATAAGAGACATCTGCGCCAACCAGTGACTAGCATCTTATGGAACTGGGGGAAGATATGGGGGCTTTCCTAAGGAGATTCTGCAGACGGCGGAAGGATAACGCCTGGCTCTCCCAGTTTAGAGAGAAGGACGCTGTCTGGATTGAAAAGGGAGACAGTCTACCTCTTCTGTAGAGCTTATGGAGTGTGTGTCCTATATTGTACTACATACACAAATATATATATACACATTAAATCCACACATGCACGAGATGGAGGAAGAGCTAGACACACGGCAGACTCCTTCCTGCAGCCTTATTCCGAGGGAGGGAGAAGCGAGGGAGCCCCTTTGGGGGAGGTCCCTGGCGGCGAGGGTTGTGCAACGGTGAGCACAGCCGCCTTTGTGGAGAAGCAGCTGGCAGGGCTGCCGAGGTGCTTCCGTCCGATGCAGGGCGGCGAAATAAGTCGCGGCTAGCTGCTCAAAGCAGCCGCAGTCCGCTCCGGTTGCTCCCCAACGACGGCGCTCGCAATCCCCTCTCCAGATCTCCCCGAGACTTCACCGCCAGCGCCTTCTCCCCTGGACGGTTTCAGAAGCAGCGCCATGTTGCTGAGGAAGAACTGAGAGGGCGGACGCGGCTACTCCCAGGCTGGTCCGTTAGAAAACATAAAACGCGACTCACCAGTTGTCGCCTCAGGAAGGAGAAAAAGGAGCAAACCGACCGCCGCTGTCACCGTTGTCGGCGAAGTCTCCCAGCGGACGAAAGTAGCACACGGTCCCCGCCACCGCCGACTCTGAGGAGAGGCCGCTTCCGCCGCCATTGTCCCGTCCGGGTCCCGCCGCCTCAGCCCCTCTCGCGCCCCCTTACAGGCGCACAGAGAGCCGAGCAGACGCCTCCCGCGCCGCGGCGTCCCAAACCCTCCCTCCGCCAGCGCACGCCCCGCCCGCCAGACAGACGGAAAAGGTCCCTCCAGCCTGCCGCCTTCTCCTCCTCCGCCGCTAGATAAGAGGAATTGCCAGCCTGGCGGCAGTCAATCTGGCAAGCAAAGTCCTGATTGGCCAGGGTCGTCTTTCGGCTCCTCCTCCTGCGCCTCTTTGCTGCTGCCGCCGGGACGCGAGAAAGAAAGAAAGAAAGAAAGGCGACCCGCTAGCCCGGGCGCTTTCACAAAAAAGGGGGAGATGCAAGGTGTAGACGCGAGCGCTCATCCTTCTAGGAGTGGGAACTTTGCAGCACTTCTAAGCTATGTCCTCCAGTTTTTTGTTAGTGTCCCAAACACGAGCAAAATATCATGATTTGTCGCTGCCCGGATCTAGTTAGGTAGGGACAAAGCAGAGAGGATATATTTTGAGTTGCAGAGAGTGTATATACACTACAGTACGCAGCCCGGGTGAGGAGACTATCTTCACACACTGAATCGGGGAGGCAAGACAGCGGTTTATACTTTTTGTTGACTTTTGTCAGCCTGACTACTTCTTATTTGCAGCCTGGCCCAGGGCATCTGCTGGGCGCAGGGCACGGATAAGGGCATCTCCACAACCAAAATGGACAAAAGAGGCAGAAAAAAATAAGTAACTGGGGCACCCACCCTAAAATCTGCTTTGGGCCAGGACTAATCATATACCCCAGGAAAGGGGAGGGGGTCCTCTATGAGATGCCAGTGCATCCCGCCTGGCCCAGAGCTTCTGCTGGGCGCAGGGCACGGATTAAACCCATTTTCCATTTTGGTTGTGTGTAGATGCCCTTATCCGTGCCCTGCGTCCAGCAGAAGCTCTGGGCCAGGTGGGATGCCCTGGCATGTTATAGAGGACACCCTCCCCTTTCCTGGGGTGTATGATTTGTCCTGACCCAGAGCAGATTGTGGGGTGGGCATCCACAATTACTTATTTTTTATGATTTTTATGATATCATTATGCATTTATGACCATTTCAGAAGCATGATGATTTTGATTGAATAAATTTGTTGATATTCTTGATGGGGAGAGTCCCCCGATCACAGCGATATATCATACAGGATACCCTAACATATATTTTGGGGTTCAGAGACATGTTAACTTTGGCTTGAAGTTGCTGTAGCTGTCAAATTTTCTTTTTTAGTGTTTTGAACTTTCAAGCAAATAAGGAACTGGGAACTAGGAACCAACTTCAGCATCGTGAGGTTGCCTGTATTGAACCTTCATGAGCACAGTGGACTGCTGGATTTGCATACTGCTCCCAGCCCTTCTTTGTTGACAGGACCCTCGTCAGGAGGAGCCATCCCCGTCGTTCACGACACTGGACTAAGCTGGAATCCTGAACACAGGCTTTGAAATTCCCTTATAGCCCTTCCTTCACCTCAAATTATATATCATACATGTGTGATGCGTGTGTGAAGAGACTCTAGCATTTAAACCATGACACTAACTGCTGGTCCATTTCTGAGCGAATTCAAAATGCTGCTTCTTGCTCTTAAATTCTGTATAGGCCTGGGACCCAGATACCTAAAGAACCACTATCTTTCACATGAACCCGCCGAGGGCATCCTCAAAAGCCTTTCTCCAGGTTCCCCTTCCTTCTGAAGTGTGGAAAGTAGTGACCAGAGATTTCCCCCTCCCCCCAAAGGTCTTCTTTGTCATAGTATTTTAGTTTTGTTTCGGTGGGCAGGTCTTGTCCAGGTTTCTGTCCCAATGTCATTCTGTGTTTTCTCCCCACCCCCAAGTCTTACAGAGATGCACTGATGTTTGCCACTATTCTTTTTAGTCTCAATAGGTAGGTCACCAATCCTAGACAGTGTTGCAGAGTAGTGAAATTAGGCACTTGAGCTTTATGTGTTTGAATCTTTGCTAAAGGTTACAACTTCCCTGGAATTAGTCAGACTGAGACTTTTTAAAATAAATAACTACTTTATTCTGGAAGTACATACTTGATAGGAAAGAGTTCTACATCTAGCTAACTAGCTAAGTTGGAGATGAAAACACTAACCCTAGTGTTTGCCCTCATACTGGGAGGAGAGAGACAGACAAAGAGAAGATGTCTTCTCTCTCAAGAGAATGAAGAAGAAGCCGGAAGATGTGGTCAACATCCTGAGAACATCAGTCTAACAGGAATGAAGAGAGTCAGCATGAGATCAAAGGATAGGTGTAGCCTAGCAATCAGGAGGTCTCCTCTGTATCTACCCTTTTTAACCCCATGCAGTCCCAACCCACCAGTTCGAGTTGAACCACATATTCCAACAGATAGTTTAATAGCTTCCTTTAATGGAATGGCACCTTTAATTGTTTTACTGCTTCTGCTTTACCTGGGCCTGCTGTAATGTTTCCCCTTACACTGCGACCAAACTATCTCACTGTTTCCACTTCAAGGCTGTTTTCCTTGAACCTCGACAAAAGCTTTAGAGCCTTACTGGCATGTTGCTCTATGGAACTTCCATGTACTTGAATATCATCAGTAATTATTTTGAGATTTGTCAGCCTCTTTAAGATTTCATATTTCTGGGGAAGATTTACTATGCACATATGCCCCCCCCCATTTTTTTTACAAGCCTTTTCTGAATAGTGATGAGTTTGTTGCTATTAGCATCCAGTTCGAGTTGTTGGAATTCTGACTGGCAGCAAGCACACTAAGGCTGCAATCCAATACATGTCTTCTGAGAAGTACGCTTCATTGGGTTCAATGGGACTTACTCCCAGATAAGTGTGTACTGTATTGGATTGTAGCCTAAATGACTTGCTGCTGCAAATGTGTGACTGTTTTCATTCAGCATGGACTCCTGCTGGGAAGAAGGGTGGGATATAAATCAAATAATAAATAAATAAAGGTTTTGCATTATTGCTGTGTTCAGGTTTCAAGGATTTATGCATTTTTGTGTAGTGCACCAGTGGCTTTCTTTTCTACCGCAGTCATTGAGATGACCCATTCTGAGTGTTCTTCAAGTGTTTCACATCATTCATTCATTGATGATCACTCGTGGCCAAGTAAGATTGTCTTCCAAGATAAGGTCTTTAACAGTGGGTCCGTAAGTGATTGTGGAAGCCAATTCTGGATCCACACAGCCTACCACAGTGAGGACATAGGTTTCCAGATGGAAGATGGTCGCGATGAGGATTTGTTTGAAGTGCCTTCCATTTAGCTCGTTTGTCCCGTTCACCCTGTATTCGTGCTTCTTCAAAGTCCACAGTACCTTTGATAATAGCTGACCTCCATTTGGGACTTTCATGGACCAAGACTTCCCAGTTGTTGATGTTCATGTTACATTTTTTTAGATTCTCTTTAAGAACATCTTTAAACCTCTTTTGCTGTCCACCGATGTTCCCTTTTCCATCCTTAAGTTGGGAGTAAGGTAGCTGCTTTGGAAGACCATGATTAGGCATTCAAACAACATGGCCGGTCCAGCAAAGTTGATGTTGAAGGATCATTGTTTCAACACTGGTTGTCTTTGCTTCTTCCAAAATGCTAACATTAGTCCATCTGTCTTCCCAAGTAATTTGCAGAATTTTCCGGAGGCAGCGTTGGTGGAAACTTTCAAGAAGTTGGGAGTGGCATTTATAAATGGTCCATGTTTCATAGGCATACAGTAAGGTCGGTAGTACAGTGGCTTTGTAAATAAGCATTTTGGTCTCCCTGCAAATATCCCGATCCTTGAACACTCTACGCTTCATTCGGGAGAATGCGGCACTCACAGGGCTCAGACGATGTTGCATTTCAGCATCGATGTCAGCTTTTACAGAGAAAAGGCTGCCAAGATAGGGGAAGTGATCAACGTTCTCCAATGTCACACCATTAAGCTGGATTGATGGTGCTACAGAGGGACTAGTTCACACCTGTTGATGAAGCACTTTGGGTTTTTTAATATCAAGTGAGAGCCCAAGCTTTCCATATACTTCTGTGAAGACATTTAGGATAGTTTGAAGATCTTTCTCTGAATGCGCAGAGACTACATTATCATTGGCATATTGAAGTTCTACGAGAGAGGTTTGTCATGGATCCCAGCCGTCAAGGCACAAGGACCATGCGTCAGACCCAATTCCCCACCCTTAGGGCAATTGATCTGGAACCAAAAAATACCAATTCACCCTTGCCAAGGCTGTGTAATCCAACACCAACCCTGCAAGGTAGAAGGTAGGCTGCCACCACCCCTTTTACTGGTTCCACTCAGAGCTAGGGGATCTCTGAGCCCAGACAATAGGTAAACCAAGGTCCAAAAAGACAAGAGCCAAATTTACACTCCTTGTCAGGAAACCTCTGGTAAAACCCACAAAGTAGAATCAAGCTTTTAACTTCTTTTTCCCTCTTCGGTAGTTACGTGACTGAGATGGTCAAGGTGCTGAATTCAGAACCACCCTTTCTCTCAATGAACACACCAGGTTAAATAGAAGTAGCTTTATTAAAAATATATAAGTGCACATCAGAATATAGCAGCAAGTAATCCTTTAAGACCATACACCCAAACGGGTTTAGGTACATACAAGAGAGTTCATACACACAACAGGAAAATAACAACCTTTCTAACCTAATACTTACACATGAGGTAGATGGTTGAAGTGGCGTCTCTCCTAAGAGAGATTGGCATCAAACACAAAAAAAATGGAACCCTGCATAGGTTACCTCCCATAGGCAACACTCCGAAGGAACTTTCAGAACCTTCCCAAGGGAACTGCAAGGAACAAAGGCTATGGGTCTCCAGCCCTATACTTAAGGAAAAGAATCCCAACGGTCCAGGATTCATTAACCAATCAGGAGATTTCTGATGTAACCCCTTTCTAGATGTTTCTCACTTTTTCGCCCCTTCCAGGCCCCCCTCCCAAACGATGTTTCAAACTTCACAGGCCAAGAATGGCCTTGAGTGCCAGGCACTTGCTAATCAGCCCAGATAGCCAGGTGCTTCTTGTTTAGGCTTCTTCTTAACCGTCCTCAGCTGGAAACCGAAACTTAATATGTTATTCTGTCAGAGGCCTGTCTTTCTTAACGGTTAAACTCCCAGAGTTCTTTGCTTGAACCAAGATTTTACATTTATGGATTTTAATAACTCGAACATATACAGGTTCATGACAAGGTTGACATTACCTTACTTTTGCTTTCAGCCTACTGAGATTAAAAAGCTTTCCATCTGTTCGATATATGATTTCCACACCAGTAGGAAGTTTCCCCTCAATAAGGTGTAGAATCATAGCAATGAAAATAGCAAATAAGGTAGGAGCAATGACACATCCCTGTTTTACACCTGATCCGACTCTGAATAGATCGCTCTGAAAGCCATTGTTATCCAAAATTGTTGCTGTCATGTTGTCATGAAGGAGTCGCAAAATATTCACAAATTTATCAGGGCATCCAGTTTTCAGAAGGATGGTCCAGAGAGCAGTTTGATTCACAGTGTCAAAGGCCTTAGTCAGATCAATAAACGCCATATATAAAGGTCGATTCTGCTCCCGGCATTTTTCTTGAAGCTGTCGTGCAGTGAAGATCATGTCCACTGTCCCCCTGGAAGGGCAGAAACCATTCTGAGATTCAGGAAGGACATCCTCTGAGATTGTCAGGAGGCAATTTGCAAGGATCCTTGCAAGGATTTTACCTGCGGTAGCAAGAAAAAAGATACCCCAATAGTTCCCGCAATCTGTTCTATCACCCTTCTTAAAAAGGGTGATAATTATGGCGTCCCTAAAGTCTTCCGGGATCTCCTCCATCATCCAGATTTTTTCGATGAGTTTATGAAGTTGTTGTGTAAGTTCAGGCCCACCTTCTTTAGAGACTTCAGCAGGAATCCCATCAGGTCCACTAGCTTTGTTGTTCTTCATTTGATTGATGGCTTTACTGACTTCATCCAAATCAGGGGATACTGCAAGCTTGTCTCTAGTTTGTTGTTGTGGAATTCGCAAGAAGACCTCATCAGCCACGATAGAGTTACGATTAAGGAGGTCATGGTAATCTCTTTCCAGCACAGTGCAATAGACTCTTTATCCTTAAGAAGTTTGCTATCCATTGAACATAAGGGATTTGTACCGTAATTTGTTGGTCTATAGATGGCCTTTGTGGCATTAAAAAAGCCCCATACATCATGAGCATCTGCAAAGTGCTGGATTTCTTGAGCTTTCTTTATCCACCAGGTGTTCTTAAGTTCTCTAGTTCTTCTTTGGACCTCAGCCTTTGCGCTGGCATAGATTTTTTTCTCAGCAGCACAGTTAATGTCTTTCTGTCATATCTGGAAGGTTTTCCTTTTCTTGTCGATGATATGTTCAATCTCACTATCATTCTCATCAAACCAATCCTGATGTTTCTTAGTTTGGTATCCAATAGTTTGTTCACAAGCTGCAATAATGGATGTCTTCAGTTTAATCCAGTGTTCCTCGACATTTTCAAGGAGTTCCATAGGTAGATGTTTCTTGAGAGTTGTTTGAAAGCAGGCTCACTTAATAGGATCTTGAAGGGCGTGGATGTTCATTTTACGCCTTGGTTTTCTTCCTTGGAGGAACAATATTAATGGCCATAGTGGACTGAATTAATTGGTGATCTGTCCAGCAGTCATGAGCACTCATCATGGCCCTAGTGAGGAGTACATCACGACGATCTCTGGCACGGACAATTACTTAATCTAGGAGATGCCAGTGTTTTGACCGAAGGTGCTTCCATGATGTTTTAAATTTATTTTTCTGACAAAAGAGTGTGTTTGTGATAACAAGATTATGCTCTGTATATTTAGTCAGAAGTAGAATGCCATTCAGATTGCTATTGCCAACTCCTTCTTTCCCAATGGTTTCTGGCCATAAATCAAAATCACGCCCAACTCTTGCATTGAAATCACCCAAAAGGATAATTTTATCCTCCTTAGGTAACTCTGATAAGATGGTGTCCAGCTGGTTATAAACATTTTCCTTGATGTCTTCATCAGCATCTAATGTTGGTACATAAGCACTTAGAATAGTTGCCTGCTGGTTTTTGGCAAGTATCCGTCGTTCTTGTTCAGGCAGTCCTTTCCAGAAGAAGGTATAACCTCCTTTTCTTCCTTCAGTTGTCCTTCTCCTGCTCTTCAGGTTTCTTGGAGTGCTGCTATGTCAATATTAAAACAACTCAGCTCCCTCACAATGATGGCAGTCCTGTGTTCAGGACATTCACTATCTGTATTGTCCAGCAATGTAGTTCTGTGAGGGGTGAACTATGCTTCCCAGGATTCTTTGGGAGAAGCCATGGCAGTTATAAATGTTTTTTAAATGTATGGTGTGAATGTTACCTGTGACTCTGTTTGATAATGTACACATCCTGGGGCCTAGTAAATAAATAAAATTAAATAAAGTAAATAAATAAGTAAATAAAGTAAATAAATAAAATTAATTAATTAAATAAATAATAAATAGTAAATATATTTATATGCTCCAGTCCATCCCCCATTAGTAGTTTTTCCTACATTAAGTTTGAGTTAAATCCCATAAGAATCCTATCCTTATCATTTCTAGCTGCAAAGGCACAGTTCTGTATAACTAATGCAGCTGAATCAATATTGCGGCTTATGCATACTCCAACTGTGCACTCTCTCTCTCTCTCTCTCTGTCTCCCCCCCCCCACTAATTTTTTCCTTCTGCTCAGTTGCTATATAATAGTAAAATGGACTGTAGTCAATCTGGCAAGGAGTTGTTTGATTGGCCTCTGTCACCTCTTGGTCCACCCACATTCTTCCCTCCAGTTGCTGGTACAGAGTGCTTGTGAGTAACAAGCAGGAACAGTTCTGTGGAGGCTGGTCCACTAGGACTGGGACACAGACCTCCCAATTTAAAAAAAATTCCCTCCCAGAATCTCAAACCCACACACTCTTTCTGGTCCCACACACATTTTATACTTCCTTGAATTTACAGCAACTTGTGGAGGCATTTCTGTCAATTTAATATTCTCAGGCCAATCAGCTCTCTTCACCGCAGCCAGTCCTAATCCAAAAATATAGCTATGGAAAATATTGTCCCTACCATGTACATTGTGGCAGAAAAAAACATGTGAAATCTAAGTATTAGGACTGCCACCTTTCCAGCCCTACTAGTAAGGCTTCCACTCCATTTGTTGTTACAAAGGTTATGCAGCACAGCCACTTTAGCAATTAGAGAGGAGTCAGGACTGCTTCAGGAACATAATCCATGTGGTAGCCTTAGCCAGGGACGGCACCAGAGGGAGCCAGGTCAGGCTCTGGCCGAGAGCCCCTAGGTCCCAAGGGCCCCCTGAAGGGCCTCTCCTTAGGGTGGCTGGATAGCACTCCCTTCTGCGATCCACGGCTCGGATCACGGAGAGGGAGCTCCCAGGCACCCCCCTAGTGCTGCGCAGGCCCGTGACTCCCCCTGCATGCTCCACCTACCTCTCCCTTGACATAAATGTTTGCACTGCGGGTGCAAGCCTGCCATCAACCAAGATGGCAGCCGAGGTTTCCCTAAGGCGCTGATGCCCCTGCCGCCATCTTGGTTGATGGCAGGGATGTGCGTGCTTAGCACGCATGCATGCCATCAACCAAGATGGTGGTGGAGACATCAGTCCCTTAGGGAAGCCTTGGGCACCATTTTGGTTGATGGCAGGCTTGCGCCCGCAGCACATCTAACATTTCCATCAAGGGAGAGGTAGGTGGAACATGTGGGGGGGTTGCGGGCCTGCGCGGCAGTAGGGGGGTGCCCGGGAGCTCCCCCTCCGATCGTGGAAGGGAGCGCTAAACACCCACCCTAAGGAGGGGCCCTTCAAGGAGAAGTAGGTGGGGTGTGCGTGCGTGTGGGTACAGGGGCCCGGGGCAGGCAGTAGAATTGACTAATTTGCTTTGCTGTTCTTTAGCTTTAATCTGATGTTCGATATGACCAGTTCATGATCTGTACCACAGTCTGCTCCTGTTCTTGTTTTTGCAGAAAGTATGGAACTTCTCCATCTTCTGTTGCCAATTATATAATCAATTTAATTCCTATATTGACCATCTGGTGATGTCCACATGCACAGTCGTCTTTTTGGTTGCTCAAAAAATGTGTTTGCAAGAAACAAGTTATTGGCTTCACATAATTCAGTAAGTCTTTCTCCTGCTTCATTTCTGTCTCCTAAGCCCCATTTTCCCATCAATGATCTTATTAAGGGTCCCCTAAGAAGCTTCTGAAGAAAATTAGGAACACCATTTAAAAACTATTGCATCATACTGGAAGTTTCCCTGTATGTATGCCTTGTGCTTTCCAACACATTTTTCAGCACTCTTTCGTACTTGTGCAAAAGCCATGCCTGACAGAATAATCATTGCTTCACAACTCTCTTCTACTGTGTTGCCTTTTTTAAAAAAGTATCCCACTTTTTCTCCTAGCCACCAGTTCCCTAAATGTATGAAAACACTACAATCTTTCCAATGACAAGAGTGTCTAAATATTGCACTAGTGCAATAGTCTTCAACCTTTTCAGACCTAGGACCTCAAACATGCATTTTGGGACTCATTTCTTAATTTTTTACCATATATTTGTATGGTGGTAGTGGTGCTGTTGCTACCCCCCCTTTTAGATCAGATCATGACCCTATAGGAGGTCCTGAGTCCCACCAGTTGAAGATCCAATGCACTAGATGTAATGCCACAGAGTGGTGGGAGGAAAAAGAAGGAAGTTGAGAAGAGAGAAGTAAATGAAGCAGGACCCCAGAAAAGGAGACAAGGGTCTTAGAAGAATACAGGCCTGTGGCAGTGGAGGGGGAACTTTGAGAGCAGGATTGGTAGAGGTCCAACAGAAAGAGGAGAAAAGAAGGCTAAAAGGGAGGAGCCCAAATAGGGAAGGAAAACAGAGAGACTGGGCAAAGAGAGGAGATATCTATAGGCAGCAGCTGCTGAAGAGAAGCTAACGTTTTGAAGTGAAAAAGCCAGCCAAATTAGTTCCAGACTTTGTATCAATATTTGGTTTCTATTTCAACATTTGATTCCATCAAGAAAGCCACAGACCTGAACTTACAAGATCTGAACAGGGTGGTTCACAACAGATGCTGTTGGAGGTGGCTGATTCATAGGGTCGCCGTAAGTTGTAGTCGACTTGAAGGCACATAACAAAAAATTTCAACATTTGGCAGTCCCACAACTGAAGGCCATAATATACATGCACATACCTCTCTCTCTCTCTCTCTCTCACTCACACACACACACACACACACACAGGAGCACATACAGACAAGCACACACACACCCCACACACACATACACCCACATGCACGCAGACACACTCAGTTGGAACTAAGCCTCTCATAATGGGAAAGGCGAGAGAAGCCTTTGGGAATTGCCACTTCAGGGCGCCTCAAGGCAGCATCTCCCAACAAAGCCAGCTTCCCTTGCTTTCAGTGATACCCAAGCACTGGCAATCATTGTTGAGGGCCTTGGAAGCAATGGCTAACTGTGAGGAAAGACCCATGAAGCACCTTGAAGCAAGGTGTGGGATGAGGAGAAAAGGAATAGGCGGTGTGGAGGTAAGCAGCATGCACTGTGAACTGGTTAAAAGAAAGTGTTGAGGGTCTTTGGGGGCCATTTGAAAACATGGAGAGGCAAATCAGGCCTGCAGACTGCTAGTTCACCACCCCTGCTCTATAATATTAATAATGATCACGTCTAGTCACTTTCAGTGCACAGAGTGCTTCATAAGAACATAAGAGGAGCCTGCTGGATTAGGCCAACGGCCCATCTAGTCCAGCATCTTGTTCTCAGTGGCTAACCAGTTGCCCATGAGAAACCCGCAAAAAGGACCTGAGTGCAAAGAGCACTCTCCCCTCCTGTGGATTCCAGCAACTGGTATTTGCAAACATTCTGCCTATGGAGGCAGAGCATAGCCATTGTGGCTAGTAACTATGGATAGCCTTTTCCTCCATGAATTTGTCTAATCTTCTTAAATCCATCCAAGTTGGTGGTTATCATTGCCTCTTGTGGCAGCAAATTCCATATTTTAACTATGCACTATGTGAAGAAGTGTTTTCTTTTGTCTGGCCTGAATCTTCCAACATTCAGTTTCATTGGATGTCCACGAGTTCTAGTGCAATTCAGTGTAAACAAGTGTAAAGGTATACATATTGGCACAAAAAATCTTAATTTCACATGTATGCTCATGGGGTCTGAACTGTTATATAAATCGATGGTGCTGCCATATTTGGAATGCTGTTTACAGTTCTGGTCGCCTCACCTCAAAAAGGATATTAAAGAGCTGAAAAAGATTCAGAAAAGTGCAACCAAAATTATCAAGGGGATGGAGCAACTCCCCTATGAGGAATGGTTGCAATATTGGGGGAGGGGGGTAGTTTAAAGAAAAGGCAAGTTGTTGCTACTTAACCAATTGGTTATCCATAAGAGGACCTTTCCTCTTATTCCATGCCTGCTAAGCTTACTCAGGAGTCTTTGGTGAGGTATTGTCGCAATCCTCAGCTCATTTATTTTATCCCTCTCTGCATATAAGATCCCAATAAATATAATACTTGGAGCCCAGTCCTGTACATGTTAAGTGTGAAGTGTCTCTGAATGTACTAAAGTTTACAATAAATTCAAGCCTGAGCATCCATAGAGCACTTAGAGTGTTCAAAGATCTGCATATACTCTCAGTAACCCTCCAGCCATCCTGCCAGGTAGATAAGTTCTATTACACCTATATTGCAGATAGGACAGTGAAAAATAATGGCTTGCCTAATGCATCTGAGCGAATATCTGAGTAGAGATCTGAACCATGGACTTGCTGGTTAATTGCTCACACTCTCAGATGCTACACAGAACCATCTGTCCATGAACTCAAAAACTAATTTATTTAGTGCTTCTTCGGGGAACACAGGAAATGTAAAACATTCTATGCTGATCAGGTTTTCACTAGATGCCCGATCGTCATGCAGTGTGAGTTGAACTACATTTACTCCAATGTTACTCATACTGAGTTCACTGAGACTTATATCACAATTCTTAACCATGTTTACTCAGAAGTAAGTCCTAATGAAATCCTAAAAGGGATTAGGATGGCAGCCTTAAGGTTAGGCTTCTGAATTCTCTTTCTGTCCCCCCCCCCGAGCTTTCCTACACTGCAGCCCTCACACCTGTGCTGTTTAATTATGTTTAGCATTGGCAGCAGAGATTTCAGAAGTTGGATATGTATTCACTAACAGGCAAAAAACCATTGCGGTTTAAGAATGTACCTATAGCCAACAGATATTTCTATCAAACTTTAAAAAGCAGGGAAATTGGGCAGCTATAGTGAATGCACCAGGGGAGCAGGAGACCTGAACTCCTCTCTGAGATATTGGACTGCCCTACAAATTTGTCAAAATGCAAACACCATTTGGGTTGGTCTTTCACAGTCCAATCCACTTCCTGTGTAGCTTCGAAGAATTTGGTAACAAGGGCAGAGGGGAGGAGGGGGTTGGGAGCAGGGGGGAGGGGGCAGGTTTGATCATTTGCGTGCTTATTGAGTTCAGTGGAATTTACTCCCATGCAACCATGCTTAGGATAGGTAAAATTGACCATGGAAGAGGAGCAGGCAGGGAGGGCTGGAGTGGGCAGAGGAGGAGGAAGGAAAAGGGGAGGGGAGGAAGAAGGGAGGAGGGAGAGGAAGGAGAGAGGGGGAAGGAGGAGGAGTGGAAAGGCAGATCTGATCATTTGCATGGTTATTGAGTTCAGTGAGAATTACTCCCATGCAATCATGCTTAGAATAGGTAAAACTGACCATGGAGGAGGAGGGGAAGGGGACAGGAGAGGTAAGGAGGAAGGGAGGGGAAGGAGGGGGAGGGGTTTGGAAGGGGAGGGTGAAGGAAGTGGAAGGGGGGAAAAGGAGGGGATAGGGAAGAGGAGGGGAGGGCAGATTTCATAATTTGCATGCTTTTGGAGTTCAGTGGGATTTACTCCTATACAATCATGCTTAGCATAGGACAGGTGAAACTGATATGCAGGAGAGGCAGGGAGGGGGGGCCAGGTGGGCACAAAAACATTGTGGACAGTATCATTTTTCAGGGTTTTCCCCACCTTTTTATTCTACAGCAGGCACATGTAGTCTCCCTCCCAAATTTAAACCAAAGCTGTCCCTGGCCACATTCACACCAGACCTTTATTTCACTTTAGACAGTCATGGCTTCCCCTAAAGAATCCTAGGAAGTGTAGTTTGTGAAGGGTGCTGAGAGTTGCTAGGAGAGGCCCTGTTCCCCTCACAGAGCTACAATCCCCAGAATAGGGGCTAATTGCTAAACCACTCTGGCCACTGGAGCTCTGTCAGAGGAATAGGAGTCTCCTAACAACTCTCAGCCTCCTTCACAAACTACACTTCCCAGGATTCTTTGGGGGAAGTCATGTCTGGCTAAAGTGAAATAAATGTCTGGCATGGGTATGGCCCCGATTAGCCAAACCAAACAGCTGTGAGTTTGGCATTTAGAACACTGACAACTGGTTCTTACTGAGCATGCCCGATGTTATAATAGACTTCAATGTTAAATTTCTTAATAAATCAGCCATGCATTTTCGTAACTTTTAAACTTCAGAAGATGAAGGTCAGAGTATGGGGCAAAGTCAGTAATAGGATTACAGGTACTCTGTGAACATGGCTTATTTTTAATTACTTTCAACAAATTATGAGACCACTGACAGAAAAAAGTCCAACGGGGTCTGGATTTTTTTCCCTTTTGTTTTATACTTCGAACTCTCAATTCTGTCTGACTGTTGTGTGTTTCCCCATGAAAACTTAGAGCGTAGTTAGGCAAGGGTTTCTGAGTTCAGGACTGTAAGTTTTGTTAGGTTTTGTTCTGAAATGTGCTTATGGGAAGCAGCAGAATGGCATGGGAGGTATTTTCAATTTAACATTGTGGAATGCAAAAAAATCCATGCTGGCTATAGTTTTCTGCTGTGTCACTCTTAAGGATGCAGGATAGGAACGTTCTACTTCATATGAGCCTTGAACTCAAGTTAACTCTTATTGGGGAGAGGAGATTGGGCAATACACTTTTCCAACCCTACCTGTTGCTAACAGTGTGCCACATAAACAAATTACTGCAGGAAATATTAGTAATATGCTTGCAATTAGTATAATTTTTAAAACCATGTTTGTCTTTGAAAATGTTGCTCAGTTTCATGTGAGCCAAGACCCAAATTAATCCAAGAATCTGTTTTCAACACCAAAAGTCAATCCTGGAAAAAAGAAAAAGGCTTGTGTTTTTTCATGAAGTAACCACAACCCGCCCCTGTGTCTGTGGTACTGAGAAGGCCTGCCAGGAAGACTCCACTGCTTCACATTTTAAATATTAAGCATTGGAAATGTTGTTTGAAATAGAACTGTCTTTACATACTAAGATGAGCAGTTCAGGTGCTTGGATGAGTCCCTGTTATTGCATCTTGGGTAAGTTGACAGAGTTTTTAGAGGAGTGTGTTCTTATGGTCAGACAGGATTCAATGTCACCGCATAGAGGAGGTGTGGGTTATATAATTTGTGGTGACCCAACACTTATTTTAGGGCGCATATCTCTAGTTCTTTATTGCCTTCTATATGTTAGATTACATATGATCTATTATGAAAACACCCAAAAAATTATAGTTTGGCATAAATTTTGTGAATGCAGATGTCATGATTTCTGAGATGGGTCTTGCAGGAGGATGGCCAGGTGCCATTTTGGAAAATGGCTTCCTCAGATTTATGTCCATCTAATTTTTTTCTTTATTGTTTCATTCCATCTTCTACATCATACAATTGGCAATGTCAGTAATGATTTTTCTATGGAATTCTATTACAGGAAAATTAATATTAAGGAATTAAGCTACACGGGCCGGAGGCTACTCACCTGGATTTTGTCATGCAAAACTCCCAATTATTTCTGGCTATGATGTTTTATGCATTGAATTGTAAGCATGTAAGAACGCTCTACAAGTTTTGTTCAAACATGTAGTATCTAAAAACCATTCTATGGAAAATGAATGGGGTGTATGGGCCCAGTATGCTGACACCAAGCCTGCATCTGTGCATAGAGAAGGAGCCATGCAGCTGATCTACCCATGGCATTATATGTGACAATGGCCCCACTCTCTGGATATCTGCATATTGGTGCAGGCATCTCCATCAACAAAGTATAATTGTGAACAGCAACTCAATACATAGGCTTTCTTGATGCAGACAGTCCACATCAATGAGCGGACATCTGGTGGTGCAGACTGCAGTGTGACCAACACCTGGAGATATCCCCTTCACACAATACGCATGTAAAGGGGGGTTAGGATCTTTTCTCATTATATATGTGATTGTGGAATTATCTGGTATATTTGATATTATGTGTCATATCCGTGTAACAATTTAATCGTTGTACATTGTCACTTTGATTCCTGTTTTTTGGGAAGCACAATGTTAGCAACCTCACATTTTCACCCTTTCTTTCTCAAATATTCCTTACCAATATTATGAAGACATTTATACAGAGAAACACATACACTTGGCTCAGACGCAGTGGGAAAGATGCTTTTATATTAATTAAAATGGAAAAATAGAACTAGATTTCACATTTTTACATCATAAAAAAAACATTGGTTATAATGATAAGGACACTTAAAGAAAACAGCTTTTGATTTACAAATAGCTATTAAATAACTGGTTTTATGGAAAACAAGTCATAGAGATCATTATAAAGTAGAGCTATGAGTGTATGTTTCAAAATAGCTATTATTGCCTGCTGTTATAGTGTTACGACAATTATAAGTGTAAAGCTTCTTATAATATACTGTGCAACAATACAGAGAGACAAAATGTCTACAGCACCAAGGCAATACTGTCTCTGTGAGGTCATCAAGTGATTCACCAACTAGTCCTACAAACTACAAATTAGTTCTAATGGACAACTGAAGGAGGTGAGGAGAGAGAAAAAAGCAAATCTGCATTTCACTTACGTGGGATAATAATTCAGTATCTATCTGAATGAAAATATGACATCTCCCTGTCTTCGTTCTACAATTCTTGTTGCAGTAAGCAGCTTTCTCTAAGCTGCAATGGGATACATAAACACATTATGCTGCACCTGCAAGTAAATTAACTGAGGACAGTTTTGCACAGTATTACATATTGGTTGGGATTCAAAATGATTCTACATCCACATCAGGGATTCCCTGTTTTCTTTTTCCAAACTGTAATTCTTCATGTTGCATTAGATGCCACTCCTGAAGTTCCCCTTGGATTTTGCAGGGAAGACTACTATTGGAAGGCTGTAGATTTCAGAAGTCCCATGATGCATGTAAGTGCTCTATGTGCCCTTTGGGTATCAGCTATTAACATTATTAGAGTGATCTTTCAGCATTGTCTGGGTTTTTCTAGACCACAATAGCACCAAAATATGCATTTGATTCCATTTCCATATGAGTGAAATTCACCTTCCTTGTACTGCCCACATGCAAAGATGGGTGAGGGGAAGATGGTTTAATCCAAGGTCAATTACATTCAAACTTGTTTCCTACTTAAAGGAAGATTTTAGGGAAATGGCTTTGTAGGATTCTAGTTTCTCAAATCTGGCCCTAAGAACTATGCAGCTAGTTCCATAAATGGAAGAGGGATCAGAACTTGTGCTTCTCAAATAGCAGTTTCCTATGATGTATAGCAACCTGATTTTGAAACTGAGGGGGTATTTAAGAATCAGTTTTCTGTGTAGTAGTACAGCACAGTGGGGAAGACAGCCTGGCTCGAAGGCCAGAGTCTGTGAGTTCAAATCCCCGCTCATGTCTCCTGGGTGTCAAGGGCCAGCTAAAGATCACCCCACAGTGAGTGGCTGAGGAGTTACGTGCCCTGTCACCTGTGCAGCCGTGGGCAAGCGGCATAGTCCCAAGGAGCCCAGTTGCCCCCCCATCTGGCAGTTGCGGACAAGGAAGGGGCTGGCTTGTGCAGCTGTGGCAAGCTAGTCCTCCCCAGGCAGCTGGGGAGGACTAGCCTCAGAGGGAGGCAATGGTAAATCCCCTCTGAATACTGCTTACCAGGAAAACCCTATTCCTAGGGTAGCCATAAGTCGCGATTGACTTGAAGGCAGTCCATTTCCATTTTTCTGTGTAGTATTGTGGCATGCAAAAGAAAGAAAAAGGCAAAATACACAGGGTCTACCTGAAATAGCTCTTTGCACCCTGATTTAGGGTTTGTATGCAAATAGAATATGAAGCCAATAAGCCACTGAAGTTCAACTGTTTTTACCCAGCAGAAAGGTTTGTGGAACCTTACAGGCTAAAGTAGCAACTACATCTCTTCTGCTCTGGAGACTATTTGTTTTAGGCCCACTGGAACAACATACAATGTAAGTGTGATCCCCTTCGCTTGCATACGATACTTGATATCCCCATCAAATGTTTTAGCAACAACCCCCAAGCAGGCTTATAAAGGGGATCAGTCCTGTAGTGCCCTGGCACTTGTGCAGTGGCTCAGCCCAGCTGGTCTCCTACACAGTTTCTGCATGAGGTTTAAATATTTCAGAAGAATGAATTTCATCATTGTAGAATATGATTCTGCACTGAGGTATGCTTTCTTTGGTTATGATTTTTTAAAGAATGCAAGGATAACTATTTACATAATTTTAAAATTGCATTTCAGTGGCAAAATTTTTGTAATAAAATGTTTATGTGGGGAAAAAAGAGGCAATTTGTTTCCTTCATATGTCTGAGATAGAACTGTTTTCAATACAAAGAGTGATAAACCTGTTGCTACAGCTATATGCTTTTTGATCCAAGAGCTTCCCAGACTTCAGGGGTGAGGCTTGTCCCATAACCGCCAGATCTGCTGTCCTCCAGGCTTCGCAATAGTTGCTAATTAGTCTTATTCCGTGTGGACTCGAACCATGCCAGATGACTTTTTGAGGCCTGAAGTTAGAGGAATGTTTTAGTTATATTCCTTGAAAGAATAATTTCAGATGTATAGTTAATTCCATTTAGCAAAGTACAGGGGAGATGGCAGTGGGGTGAAAGAGTTCACTCTCCCTGCTCCTTTTGAGATGTTCAGCAGAGACCTAGATTTTGCCTCTTGCTGAAATGTATAGGTTGGCCCTGAAGAAAAAAATAGTTTGGGCTGAAAAGTACCTATGGATGTTATAATTCCGCCCACTGACAGTGAAGACGGCACCCGCCTTCTTGCTGTGAAATGTATTAATACTTCCCCACCTCTTGCCAGATTCCAGGGGAAATTTTAAAAATGTTCAGAGGCATTCTTGCAGAGTAATCGTAATGGAGCACTGGACTAATATTTCATATCACATTTGGTAACACCAGAAACTGTGCAAATGACTGTGAACTTACCATGCTGGATTTGTCATGACATTCCTACCGTCAAAAGAGTATATTGGAATCCGGAGGTCAAACTGTGCCCCATTGCCAGAAAAGATTGACTCCCAATTATTAAACAATGTTTCTCCCTATTAGAAAAAAAGGAAGCCAGCATTTAGAAATGAAAGTCATGACCCATCTGACCAAGTTGTTTCCCCACAGTCCTTTCACACACATCCTGCCTCCTTCTGATTTTTTACTCCCTGAAATTCTACCACCACTCAGGGCATGCGGAGGCTAAAGCCTACAGAGCGGCCAGATCACACCTGGAGAAAATGGACATTTCCTTACCGTGAATTTCTATTTGTAGATAGGGCTGGAGGACGTTCCTGGTTAGGGATGACTCCTCCTACTGGCCATGACAGGCAGGCAGGGTCTCTAAGCTCCTTGGTCTCCTCTCCAGGGGGAGGAGTCACCCCCTTCTCCAGACTGAACTGACAGAGCCAGAACAACTCCTCAAGCCCCATATCTGCAACCATGCAGACATCCTTAGAGTGGGAGCCTGTACAAGGTAGTAGCTAGAGAAAGGTGACAGACCTACACAGAACCAAAGCACTGGGGGAAAGGTCACACAAGAAAGGAAGACACACAATACTAAACAACGTGTGAGGATGTAAGGCGCTGGCAGAAGCCCTAACTCCCCCACCCCCCGCTCCAGAAGGTCAGTGCAGAGGAATGAGAGGTGGGTGGAATGTCCTCCAGCCCTATCTACAAATAGACATTCACGGTAAGTAAACTTTCCATTTTTACTAGATAGGGCTGGAGGACATTCCTTGTTAGGGATATGACAGAGCAGTATACTAGTACTCAGGATGGGATTCCTCTGTCTAGGGAGGCAACACCTTCTGGAGCACCTTCCTACCAAATGCAGCATCCGCTGATGAGAATGAGTCTATTTTGTAGTGCCGGATGAAGGTGTGCAGGGAAGCCCACGTAGCCACCCTGTAGATCTCCACTATTGGGAAATCCCCTTTAAATGCCGCTGAGGCCACTGCCCCCCGAATTGAGTATGCTGTGGTACCCAATGGGGGTTTCTTACCCAGTGCTTCTTATGCATGTGCTATATGCAGATATGGCTATCTGAGCCAGTGCAAGATAGAGGAGATAGTCACCTTACACCCCTTTGACTTCCAGAGAAAGCCACGAAAAGGGCCTCTGACCTCCTGAACTCTCATGTACGGTCTAGGTAGAATCGGAGTGCCTTCCGTACATCCAGTGAATGCCATCTATGTTCCTGGGCACAGGAAGGAACAGGGCAAAAAGGGTAGAACCACTTCCTGTGACCGATGGAAGACCAAGTTTACCTTAGGGATAAAAGCTGCGTCTGGTCGGAGGACCACCTTGTCCTGATGGAACACACACAGTTGAGGGTCCGAAGATAATGCCCCCAACTCGGAAACCCTGTGTGCCAAGGTAATGGATACAATAAAAACTGTTTTGAAAGTCAAGAGGTTCAGGGGACAGGTAGCCATTGGTTCGAACGGTGGGCCTGTTAACGCCGTCAACACCCAGTTAAGGTTCCAGTTTGGAAACCTGTGAATCATCTGTGGGGAAACCAGTGTCAGTCCTTTTAAAAAGCGCTTGAGGAGTGGATTGGAGGAGATCCCCCAGGCTAGATAAAATACTACTAAGAGCTGCCACTTGTCTCTTGATGGTAGCTGCACTCAGACACTTATCTATACCTGACTGGAGAAACCCTAGGGAACCCTTGACGTCTCGAGACAAAGGTTCAACCATGTTCACAGAGCACCAAGACAAAAATACTTTCCACGTAGATGAATGAACCCTGTTCGTGGACTGTTTATGTGAGGCCAGCAGAGTGTCTAGCACTTTCCCCTTAAATCCCATGCGACTCAACCAGAACAGCTCAGCCTCCAACCTGTTAGCTGTAACAGCTCTAGTCAAAGGTGGCAAACTGGACCTTGAATCAGGAGATCCGTTTGAACTGGGAACTGCCATGGTGTCTCGACTGACTACTGTTCAGTAGGTCTGGAAACCAAGGACGTCATGGCCAATACAGTGCCACAAGAATCATTTCTGCCCTCAATGTCCGAACTGTGCATTGTATCAGCCCCAAATGGGGGGAAAGCGTACAGAAGACCCTGAGGCCACTGCATCATGAGGGCATTTGTGCCCAGGGCCTGGTGACAAGGCGTGCGTGTGAAGAACCTGTCTAGCTGTGCATTTTCAGGTGTGGCGAAGAGATCCACTACTGATTCTCCCCACCGAGATACCACCTGTTGAAAAACTGCTGGATTCAGCTGGCATTCCACTTCCTTGATTGCTGTCCTGCTGAGCCAGTTGACTACAAAGTTGTTTGTGCCTGCCAGGTGTTCAGCCTTTATGGAGGCCAGATGCCTCTCTGCCCATTTGAACAGACGCTCCGCCTCGATCATCAGACCTTTCGATTGCATGCCCCCTTGTTTGTTGACATAAGCTTTTGCAGACGAGTCATCTGTGCATATGAGGAGATGCTTCCCCTTGATATCTGGTGCAAAGGCCTTCATTCCCAGCCTGATGGCCCTCAACAAGTGCAAGCTCGTGGCACTGTTGGAAGAAAAAGTGAGAGGCCTGGAATGGCGGGTGGCCACACTGAGAACTATAAGAGAAGATGAAGAGTTCTTAGACAGAACGCTGGAACAACAGCAGCAAAGAGAAGTGGAGGTGGAAGAGCACCGGCGTGTGGTAGCAGAAGAGGAGACTGCTTTGGTGAGGAACAACGAAGTGGAGGAAACTCCATGGGAAAGGGTGACAGGAACAGAAGAGCTAGAAGACACCCTTCACCAGTGGAGCTATGGAACCACTTTCAACCACTCGAGGATGACAACGGAGGACAGCCTGTGGTGGAAGAATTACAGGAGACCCTATGCGACAACGAGCAAGAGGCTGAAGCTCAATCAAGCAGGGCCAATGAAACCTCGCCCTACAACAAGAAGAGTACTAGCAGTGGGAGACTACCTACTGCGTGAGATCGAAACCCAAGTATGCAGAGAAAATCCGTGGACTCAGCAGGTATGCTGTCTACCAGGAGGACAGATTAGAGATGTGACGGAAGGGTTGCCATCACTCATCAAGCCCATCGACAGGTATCCCTTTCTCCTCATCCATGTAGGAACAAATGATACTGCCAAACAGAGCTATGAAGAAATCACATCAGACTTTGAAGCTCTGGGAAGGAAACTCAAGGACTTTGGGGCCCAGATAGTTTTTTCATCCATCCTTCCAGTACTTAGAAGAGGAGTAGAAAGGAGATCCACTAGGTGGCGATCATTGGAGCAACAGGGTAAGCTGTGAGCTCTGCTAACCCTGCAGCCCTTTCTTTGAAAAAAGCCTTGACACAAACACCAAAAATCCTATTAAAAATATCTGACAGAACCAGGAAAACCTCCTGCAGAGTTAGAACAACAGCAACACTCCTTATTTTGACAAAATAACCTCTTGCTGGACACATCGTGAATCAAATCGACTCGAAGACCTTAAAATGGTGGCGAAAACATCAACAGCATCAAAAAGTGAGTCAATACAATCCTTAACCCCTGAATCAGAGCAAGACCCAGCTACAAATCTCCTCTCTACGCAAACTGCCTCCCTGCAAAGTTCCCTGTTTCAAAAATGGGACGACAGTTTTAAGATTTTAGATGAAAAAATCTCATCCCTGGCAACCAAAATGGCCGACGTTGCTAAAATGGCAGATGAAGCCTTAGATCTAGGCATTCAACACACGGAGGTGATCAAACACATTATCCTCAATCAAAAGGAAATATTAACCCGCGTCGATGACCAGGAAAACTGGGGCCGTCGCCGGAATTTAAGAGTGCGTGGCATCAAGGAATGGACTGAAAATAAAAATATTATTCAGGTTTTAATATCTTGGTGGTCATCAACTATGCCGGAAGCAGGCCTTATTGCATCAGACATAGAACGCGCACACAGAAGTCTGGGTCCTCGCCCAAAAAATAATGCCCCTCCCAGAGACATTATAATTGCATTTTATAATTTTGCAAAAAAAGAAGAACTGCTTAAAATTGCAAGCACAAAAAACCAAATCGAATTTGAAGGCAGTCCTGTCTTATTTCTACAAGACCTAAGCACTGCAACATTGCAAAAACGTAAAGCATTTCGCCCTGCTACAGAACTACTAAGACAAGAAGGCATCAAATATCGTTGGGGCTTCCCATTTGCTCTAATAACAGAAATTGATGGTATCCAACACAAAGCATCAACTAAAAAAGACATGCTAAATCTACTGGCACTATATAACATAAACTCCCCGTGGGACGAAGAAGAAACAGAATCAGATGATCTGCTCAATATGTTACTTGACTGTGAAAACTGGAAATCCTTCCCTCAAACTACGAGACGCAGAAGACGTCCAAGAATGGATATAATCAGCAACCCAATTACTACTCAAAGAGCACTGAGGTCCACATCCACAAGAAAAAAATGAACATTAACGGATGGAACACTATATGAATCAGCACACAAACAGATCTACCAAGGACTAAATCACAAATTTCTAATACACATAAAGGCTAAGTTGGTGCAATGTATTACAGGCTGGGGTTAGCAGAAACATAATGAGCTATTTAGTTAAAAGTTTTCTCTATTTGCTACTATTCAAGTGTATCTCATTCTATTCTTCTCAGAGGTAATAAACCTCAGAAATTCGACCGACTAATACAGGGCTGTCCATGACAACACCTGTAAGCAGAGTAAGTTTGCTCTGTCTTTTATTAGTCAGGTACGGGGTTACATGTTGGGGGGGGGAAGTTATGTTTTATTTGGGGCTTCCAGAGCTATACATTCAATATATGTCATTATATATGGTTAAACGTAGAAATGTTAAAATGGAAATGGTACAGAACTAAAGGATATTGGTATATTCAGGTGATCAAAATAATCAATTTATTTACTTCTAATGGCTGAACTTAAACTGTTAACACTAAATGTGAGGGGCCTGGGAGATGTTATCAAAAGACGGAGAGTTTCAGATTATATTAAAAGTCAACAACCCTCAATTATTTTCCTTCAAGAAATATATAAACCAAAACCTAATCTTCTTCCACACAAATATTTTGGTAAACAATTTTTAGCTATGGGAGGAAAACACTCAAGGGGAGTAGGAATTATTTTTGCTAAAACATTAGATTTTCAGGTTCAAAAACAACAAATAGATTCAGAGGGCAGATATATATTCCTTTCAGGATTACTACAAAATCGTAATTTCACCCTAGCTTCAATTTACTCCCCTAATACTAATCAGCTAAATTTTCTATCCAAAACACTTAAAAAACTTCAGAAATTTGCTTCAGGAGAAGTGCTTATAGGCGGGGATTTAAACATGAGCAGTGACCCTATACTAGACAAAAGCACAAGATTATCAACATCGCTTACAAAAACATCATCTCCCATGCAGTCTCTATTACAAAACATGGGCTAACAGATGCATGGCGTCACATGAATAACAGCATCAAAGATTACACATATCAATCACCCAGATTTAAAACTTTCTCGAGGCTAGATTATATCCTAGTATCTTTAAAACTCCTCACTAATATTATCAAAGCGGAAATATACCCCAGAATAGTATCAGATCATGCTGCAGTAGGAGTAAATTTAAACACCCTACAACATACTCCATACAACTCAATATGGAGATTTGACTCCTTCCTTATCACTGACCGGTTAGTCACTAACTCACTACAGGAAAAGTTAAAAGAATATTTTGAGTTTAACACTACCCCTGACATTACTATGAACGTTTTATGGGACGCTATGAAAGCAACAATGAGAGGTCACTGCATAAATGAAATGGCTAAGAAGAAACGTCACACTGACCCGATTAAAATTCAATTATTAAAAGAGGTGGATAAACTAGAATCTCAATATAAACAAAATAATTCAGACATTACATTAGAAGAACTACAACAAAAAAAGAAAGAACTAGAAGCTATAGATTCTGCGAAAATAGCTAAATCCCTCTGGTACACTAAACAAAGATATTATGAATGGGGAAATAAACACTCTAGATTATTAGCTCATACCCTAAAATCACAACATATCGCCACTACAATTACAGCAATTTCACATCAAGAGCACATAACTTCTGATACTAAAGAAATCAATAAATGTTTTATGGATTTCTACAATAAACTATACAGTACTACACCTATCAAAATAGAGGAACTTCAAAAACATCTCCTTGATTTTTCCCCACCCACTCTTTCAGATGACCAAAAAACATTTCTAAACCAAGACATAACAACAGAAGAGGTATCTGCTGCAATCAAAAACCTCAAACACAATAAGGCACCTGGACCAGATGGCTTCAATAGCACATTTTATAAAGTTTTCAAGGACATGATAACTCCACATCTAACACAACTATTTAATTATATTTGGTCAGGTGGAATTATTCCAGAAACCTGGAAAACATCCCGTATAATAGTTATACCCAAACCAAATTAAGACAAATCAAAAGTGGAATCCTACTGCCCAATAAATCTTCTTAACCAAGATCAAAAATTATTTACTTCTATATTAGCACGTAGAATTAATTCAATGATAACTGATCTTGTTCATGTAGATCAAACAGGCTTCATTAAAGGAAGACATATATCGGATCCCATCAGAAGTTTACTTAACATCATATTTCATGCCAAAACAAACAAAAAACCACTAGGTATCTTATCTTTAGATATATACAAAGCTTTTGACTGTTTAAACTGGAATTATTTAATTAAAGTACTAGATAAATATAAATTAGGAAATAGGATATTGAATATGATAAATCGATTATATGACATCACTTCTGCAGTAATTCGCACTAATAATTTGGACTCTGACCCCATAATAATACAAAGAGGCACGAAGCAAGGATGTCCTCTCTCCCCATTGCTATTTGCTCTTGCTCTGGAACCTTTAACCATGAAATTACGCTCACATGCACAAATACAGGGATATAAAACTAATATGACTGACGACGAACATCTATTAAATTTATATGCGGATGACATGACATTAATGTTAGGAAATCCATCACAATCAGCCCCAGTACTTAAACTGATGCTTGAAACATTTACAGATATATCTGTTCTCAAAATAAATTTCAACAAATCCTCCATAATGTTTTTTCATGTTGGTCCTCAAGACCAACTGATCACCCGCAAAATACTGGGAATTAATATATGTAACTCTACTTTTAGATACCTGGGAATTTTGATTCCAAAAAACCCATCAAAACTGTTTTATATTAATTATTACCCTCTAATACGAAAAATGAAATTAGAACTAAATAAATGGAAAAAACTCAATCTAACCATATTAGGTCGAATAGCGGCCATTCGCATGAAAATAATCCCCAGATTTCTTTACTTATTTCAGGTACTCCCTCTTCTTATCACACATAACACTATTAGCAAATGACAAACCGTGATAAATAACTTCATCTTTCAAAATAAAAGACCGAGACTAACAATGACATCATTTTACACACACACAAACTCTGGAGGTTGGGGACTTCCGAATTTATATTTCTACTACATAGCATTCCAACTTCGCCAACTTAGCTTCATCATAATGAAATCAAAAAAATCTTGGATTGGATTAGAGGAAACTATGTTATCGAAAGGCAAGATTTGGAATCTACCTTTCTTACCAATTACTCACACCTGGATTAAATCTATTAATAATCCATACACAAAATCCACATTTTCCATCTGGAAACAATGGCAATTAAAACTATCCTCAATATACTCCCCTTTAACTCCCCTTCCTGCTTATCCGAAAGCAGGAGACAACTTCTTGAAAAAATATATAGGAATAGGGGAGGAGAAAAATTATTTTAGATTGAGAGATTTTTTCCCACAGGGTAACCCAATCACTATTCAACAACTAAAAATTGATATCTCATCTTGGAAATTAGATTGGTTACATACACATCAATTACAAACTATTCTAAAGGACCCTCAAATCAAAACATATGCTACTAAAAACATCACACAATTTGAAAAACTAGTATTAGATAATGGTCACTCTGGTAAAGGAATAGTTTCTAACCTGTATAAAATATTATTAGAAATTGATATGGGGAAACTGACAGGTCTAAAACACCAATGGGGAAAAGATCTGGGATATCAACTGGAAACATCTGAATGGTCTTCAATCTTTCAATCTAAACATAACAAAACAATATCTGCAGTACATAAAAAAACTATGCTGAAAACAATTCATAGATGGTACTATACACCAGTACAACTTTCTCACATATCTTCATCAATATCTCCCTTGTGCTGGACAGGATGTAATCAGAAAGGAACATATTTTCACCTATGGTGGAGTTGCCCACAGATCACCAAATTTTGGACTTCAATACAGACTGAACTCAACAACATCAAGAAAGAAAAGATACACTTAACACCGGAACTATTTTTATTATCTTTATTTAAAAATGAAATCAAAACATCTGATATGCAAACTACTTATGGCAGCAAGACTAACAATATTACAGCACTGGAAAAATCAAGATGGACTAAACTTGCAGACCTGGTTCAAAAAAATCTGGACGATAGCTATACTGGACAAAATCACACTGCATCTTCGATTTCTAAGAGGTGTTGCAAAACCGGAAACGTTCACGTCAATATGGTAGAACTATATGGAATACACTTCACAACGAGACCTACATAATCAGCTTTCTTCAACTGCAAAAACTATCTGGTTTTCATAAAAACGCATTTTAAGCGTTTATGTTATAATTTTATATTTTTATTTTTTATTTTTTATTTTGTTGCTGCTTGTGTTTATTGTTTGTTGTCTGATTTTATTGTTGATATTTTGTATTTTAACTTTTTTGTACACCGCCCAGAGAGCCACTCGCTATGGGCGGTCTATAAATGAAACAAATAAAATAAAATAAAATAAATAAATAAACAAATAATAATATCCTTACAACTTGAAACTATTACATGTTTATACTGTACTCCATTTTTACTCACTAAAATAATCACTTGTATATCAATATTTACCTGTATATTTTCCATAACATAGCATATATACTGAATCAAGCATTGGCTCTAAAGAGGGGGAGGGGGGAGGGATTTAAAGTTAACCTGTTGTATTTTTGCATTATTACATTACCCATGTTAAACTATTGTAAAATCAATAAAAACAATTAAAAAAAAAAGAGGAGTAGAAAGGGAAAGAAAAATACTCCGTGTGAATGAATGGCTACGAAGATGGTGCTAACATGAGAGATTTGGATTTTGGGACCACGGGCTATGCTTTCTGGAAGATGGATTGCTGGCAAGTGATGGGTTGCATCTCACAAGGACTGGGAGGAATGTGTTTGGCCACAGCATGGAGAAGTTCATCAGGAGGGCTTTAAAATAATAATAATAATAATAATAATAATAATAATAATAATAATAAAACAACTTTATTTTTACCCCGCCCTTTTCCAATACGACTCAGAGCGGCTTACAAGTAAAAACAACATCGTTAAAACATACAGAATATATTATTAAAAAAGAATTAAACTATCAGGGAAAGTTAAAAACTACAAAATATAGGTTAAAACAGCGAACGATTTAAAATAATAAAACCATATAATATGATCACCAAGCCTATAAAACATTAATCCTGGTCGTTCTCTGTCCCAAATGCCCACTGAAATAAAACAGTCTTTACTTGTCGCCGAAAAGACGGCAAGGAGGGAGCTGATCGTACCTAACTCGGGAGGGAGTTCCATAACCTAGGGGCGACCACCAAAAAGGCCCTATTATTTATTTATTTATTTTGTTGCATTTATATACCGCCCATAGCAAGTAGCTCTCAGGGCGGTAAACAGAATAGGATAAAATACATACATCATAATAATAAAATCACAAAACATATAAGACACAATGAAAACAAAATGAAAATATATTGCTAGATGGTTGATTAATCAAATGTGGCACAAAATCTACTGTCAACTGTATAAATGGAGCATCTTGTTCTAAAGATGGTAAAACTTTAGGAAATAAGCCAACACTTTAAACAAGTATTTTAGACAGTGGCATTAAGAAAGGCAGTTTGCCCAGGTGAAACCAGCAGCAGGCTCAGCATGGAGACAGAGGGGGAGATAGGTTTCTGGTCTTATAATTTAGGGCCAGCAGAGGTGGTTTGTTCTATGTTTTAATGTTATTCATTAGAATTATTATTTTCTGCATGAAGATTCTTTGTTTATTTAGTCTTGTTTTAAAATGAGGCTTTATTACTGGTAAACGCTTATCCCTATCTCGTGTCCGCGTCAAATATGCTTGCGAAGGTGTGGGGAGCACAAGAAGGGCCTCACCTAAAGATCTCAAGTCCTGGGCAGGTTCATGTAGGGAGATACGATCTGTCAAATAGTCTGGACCTGTGCCGTATAGGGCTTTGTAGGTCAAAACCAGCACTTTGAATTGTGACCGGAAACAAATTGGCAGCCAGTGGAGCTGTTGTAACAGGGGAGTTGTATGGTCCCTGTAACCAGCTCCAGTTAGTACTCTGGCTGCAGCTCTTTGTACCAATTTAAGTTTCCGAACAGTCTTCAAAGGCAGCCCCACGTAGAGCGCGTTACAATAGTCTAAACGGGATGTAACCAAGGCATGCATCACCCTGGTCAGATCAGGCAGGTCCAGGAACAGGTGCAGCTGGCGCACCAGTTTTAATTGGGCAAATGCGCTCCTGGATACTGCAGCAATCTGGGCCTCCAAATTCAAAGCTGAGTCCAGGAATACACCCAAACTGGGAACCTGAGACTTCAGGGGGAGTGCGACCCCATCCAGCACCAGTTGAACCCCTATTCCCTGATCCGCTCTCCGACTGACCAGGAGTGCCTCTGTTTTGTCAGGATTTAATCTCAACTTGTTTACCCTCATCCAGTCCATCACTGATGCCAGGCACTGGTTTAGGTTCTGTACGGCTTCCTTGGCTTCAGGTGGAAAAGAGAAATAGAGTTGAGTGTCATCAGCATACTGATGACACCGAACACCAAAACCCCGGACAACCTCTCCCAGCGGTTTCATGTAGATGTTAAATAACATGGGGGACAAAACAGAACCCTGAGGGACCCCATAGGTCAATGGCCAAGGGGTCGAGCAGGAGTCCCCCAGTACCACCTTCTGGGTTCAATCCTCCAGGAAGGACCGGAGCCACTGTAAAACAGTGCCCCCAAGTCCCATCTCAGCAAGGCGGCCCAGAAGGATACCATGATTGATGGTATCGAAAGCCGCTGAGAGGTCTAGTAGAACCAGCAGAGACACACTCCCCCCGTCCAGTTCTCTGCGTAGGTCATCCACCAAGGCGACCAAAGCCGTCTCTGTCCCATAGCCAGGTCTGAAACCAGATTGAAATGGATCTAGATAATCCGTATCATCCAGGAATCTCTGGAGTTGGGCGACCACCACACGTTGTATTATCTTGCTTAAAAATGGAATATTGGAGACTGGCCGGTAGTTACCCAATAAAGAGGGATCAAGGGAGGGTTTTTTCAGCAGTGGTCTTATAACTGCCTCCTTTAAGCATGATGGAATTCTGCCTTGTTGTAAAGAGGCATTAACTATTCCCCTGATCCAATCGACCAGTCCCCCTCTGGTACTTCTAATGAGCCACGAAGGGCAAGGGTCCAGTACACACGTAGTGGCACGCGCTGCTCCAAGGATCTTGTCCACATCCTTGGGTAGAACAAGTTGAAAGGAATCCATTTTAATTGGACAAACAGGCGCCAAAGTTACATCCTCAGAGATTGTATCAATTTTAGCGTCCAAATCACAGCGAATCTGAGCGACTTTGTCCGCAAAGTGCCGTGCAAATTCTTGACAGCGGACTGCTGAGTGGTCAGAATTACCTTCACGGGGGCTAGTAGTTAAAAGCCCCCTAACCACTCAAAACAGTTCCGCTGGATGGCTTCCAGCAGACGCAATGGAGGCCGAGAAGAAAGATTTCTTCTTAGCCTGTACTGCCTCGGAGTAGGCCTTCAAATAGGCTCTAGCCCGAGATCGGTCAGATTCGCTCCCAGTTTCCCACCAACGTCGCTCTAGTCCCCGTCTGACACGTTTCATCACCACCAGCTCCTTGGAAAACCATGGAGCCGGTATGGCTCGACTCCGAAAGAGGGGACACTCGGGAATCCTAAGGGGGAGGGAGACGTCAACTTGGTGGTAATGACTGATGAACGCTTGTCCACAGTAACTGGAGCAGAGAGATCAGCTGTAATAGACACCAGTGACAGTCCTCAGAAAAATGTAGTAAGGAAGCCAAGCCATAAATCACATGGTCTTCGATGTCTGTATTAACGCGCAGAGCATGGGAAACAAGCAGGACGAACTTGAACTCTTAACACAGGAGGGCAATTATGACTTGATAGGTATAACTGAAACTTGGTGGGATGACTCCAATGCCTGGAATACAGCAATTGAAGGATATAACTTGTTCGAAAAGAAGAGAAGGAATAAAAAGGAAGGCGGAGTCGCGATATATGTTAAAATATATATCCCTGCACAGAAATACAGGAAGATGAGCTTGGTAGTTCCACCAAGAGTATCTGGATTAAAATTAATGGGGCAAGGAATAAAAGCAATGTGGTGTTTGGAGTCTATTACCGACTACCCAATCAAGGAGAAGACAAGAATGTAACTTTTGAAAAGCAAATTGCCAATGTTTTGAGGAGGCATGATGTAGTAGTAATGGGGGATTTCAATTATCCCGATATCTGTTGGGAGACAAATTCTGCCAAACACAAGAAATTTCTGACTTGTGTTGGAGATAACTTTCTCCTACAGAAAGTGGAGGAAGCAACCAGAGGATCAGCTTTCCTAGACTTGATTCTAACCAATGATTTGGTGGATGAAGTGGCAGTTTTGGGAACTCTGGGGGAAAGTGACCACACCATACTTGAATTCTTGATTTTAACAGAAGCAAAAACTGAGAGTAGCCATATGCGCACCCTGGACTTCAGGAAAGCTGATTTTAATAAACTCAGAACAATTGTAAGTACCGTTCCATGGCAAGCGACCCTTGAGAAATGAGAAAAGGAGTCCGAGATAGGTGGGAGTTTCTAAAAAAGGAAATTCTAAAAGTGCAATGGCAAGCAATTCCAACAAGGAAAAAAAGGGGGAAAACAACAGACGAAGCCAATGTGGCTTCACAAAAAGCTTAGAGATGACCTGAAAATAAAGACACATACAGGAAGTGGAAGGAAGTCCAGGCCACAAAGGAAGAGTACAGGCAGGTATCATGGAATTGCCGGGATGGTGTCAGGAAGGCTAAAGCTGAGAATGAGCTGAGGTTAGCGAGGGATGCCAAAAGCAACAAAAAAGCTTTCTTCAGGTATGTCCATAGTAAAAGACAGAGAAAAGAAACGGTGGCACAGCTACTCAATGAGGAAGGCAAAATGATAACGGATGGCAAAAAAAAGGCAGAAGTGCTCAATTCCTACTTTAGCTCAGTCTTCTCCCAAAAAAGGATCTGTGACCCTCCCGGGAAACATGAAGTAGAAGGGGCAGGATTGGAGCTTGAGATTAATAGACAAATCGTCAAGGAATGCCTAATCACATTGAACGAGTTCAAATCTCCAGGGCCCGATAAACTGCATCTGTATTGAACTGTATTGAAGGAACTGGCTGAAGAACTTTCAGAACCGCTGTCTATTATCTTTGCGAAATCATGGAGGACTGCTGAAGTGCCAGATGACTGGAGGAGAGCTAATGTTGTCTCTATCTTCAAAAAGGGCAAGAAGGAGGAATCGGGGAACTACAGACCAGTCAACCTAACATCAATCCCTGGAAAAACTCTGGAGCAGATTATAAAGCAGTCAATCTGTAAGCACCGTGAAAACAATGCAGTGATTACTAGGAGCCAACATGGATTTATGAAGAACAACTCCTGCCAAACCAATCTTATCTCATTTTTTGACCGGGTAACCTCCCTTGTAGACTGTGGGAATGCTGTAGACATAATATACCTCGACTTCAGCAAAGCTTTTGACAAAGTGCCCCATGATATTCTGATTAGCAAGCTAGCTAAATGTGGGCTGGATGGAACAACTATCAGGTGGATCCACAGTTGGCTCCAGAATTGCACTAAAAGAGTACTTATCAACAGTTCCTTCTCAAACTGGGCAGAAGTAATAAGTGGGATACTACAGAGCTTGGTCCTGGGCCCAGTGCTCTTCAACATTTTTAGTAATGACTTGGATGAGGAGGTACAGAGCATGGTTATCAAATTTGCAGATGATACAAAATTAGGGGGCATAGCTAATACCATGGAAGACAGAAACAAAATTCAAAGGGACCTTGATAGGCTGGAGCATTGGGCTGAAAACAACAGAATGAAATTCAACGGGGATAAATGCACAGTTCTACATTTAGGAAAAAGAAACCAAATGCACAGTTATAAGATGGGGGATACTTGGTTCAGCAGTACGACATGTGAGAAGGATCTTGGAATTGTCGTTGATCACAAGCTGAATATGAGCCAACAGTGTGATGTGGCTGCAAAAAAGGCAAACGCTATATTAGGCTGCATTAACAGAAGTATAGTTTCCAAATTGCGTGAAGTACTAGTTCCCCTCTGTTTAGCACTGGTTAGGCCTCATCTTGAACACTGCGTCCATTTCTGGTCTCCGCACTTCAAGAAGGATGCAGACAAACTGGAACAGGTTCAGAGGAGGGCAACAAGGATGATCAGGGGACTGGAAGCAAAGCCCTATGAGGAGAGACTGAAAGAACTAGAGCTAGACTTATCAGGTCCATTTCAGGGGATGAAACCGCTTTCCGAAGTAACTGCTATAGTCTTAACATCCTTACTTCGGTGAGCCTCATGAGAAAAAGGTGCATGTCCAGTACTACCCCCAAGTGAGAAATTGTTTGGGATGGGGTCAGCATGATCTTCCCCAAGTTCACCACAAGGCCCAGCCCCTGTAGCCATGCTAAAGTGACTGTTCGTGACTGGTCCATAGATGGTGCTCTCACCAGAATGTCATCCAGGTAGGGATGTACACATTGTACAAACTGTTCTGAGATGAGCTACCAAGGCTACCAGCACCTTGGTGAAAACTCTCGGTGCTGAGGAAAGACCCAAGGGCAAAGCCCAGTACTGGAAGTGTCTGTTGTCGTATGAGAACAAGAGAAAGTGCCACTTCCGGGAAGGGTGACTTCGCTTGTGCCTGCTTTTGGGACGGGCTCCCGCCTCAAAAGAAGCTTATTCAGATATAAATCAGTCAGAACATTTTTTTTTTGACTGATGAAATTTCTCCCGGGCAGGGAGAAACGTAGAGATCAACCTCAAAAGCCTGTTTTTGTTGGGAGGACTGGATTTCATTAATTTATGAGATAAGGTCCAGCCAACAATGCCGGACGGACTTCCGAACAAGCTCTATCTGCTTAAGCGATACGTTTATCTTCTCTTTAAAGAGAGAACGGACTAACAGGCAAGCACCCTTCTTTCTATTATTTTTTTTTTTTACTTGGTTTAAATTGTTGCAGCAAAAGGAGATCTGTCAGATTGATCGGCTTTGGAAAACTTCTGGGTGAGCTATAACTCTTCTCTGTTATTCACGAAATTAACAGCTTATCTCTGTTTCTGTCGCAAAAAGCTGTCCTGGAAGTGCATTCTAAAGATAATAAACAGAAGAGGGATTTCTATTCCTGATTTCTATTCCGAGGAATATTATATTGTCTGGGACTATTCTCTTTTTGGTCTATTTTATTTTGACGAATCTGCTTCTTCACGACGCCACTAACTGTTTTGATGCTGGGAACTAAATTTGTTTTGCATTCTTGAGCATAGAGAGATAAGGCAGGTTGCTCTGTTTATACTGTGATGTCATCAAGCCTGGAATATTAACCCAATTGTTGCTGAAATAAGAAGTGGTTCTTCTTTATTTTTGTTTTGCTTTGTTTTCGTGGTTTTAAAAATGGCAATCAAGAAAGTGGCTGAGAATCTGGAAGTAATTATGTTTCAGAAAATAATGGATGAGATTGAGATAACGAAACAAACCCTGCGACAGGGTAGTAAGGAGCTGAAAATTGAACTGAGCAAAATGACGCAGGAGCTTAAAGAAATAGGGGATCCTGTGAGAGAGGAGAATGAGATCAGAGATGAGAAAAGAAAAAATAAAGGGAAGATACAAGCCCTGGAGATTGGAACAAATGTGGAATTGGAAAAAGATCTGGAGTTTATGGATTTTAGAAATAAAATCTACTGTTTGGAATTTAACGTTATCTCTGAAGAAATTAATGAAGATATTAGAGATAAAGTTATCAATGGCTTGGATAATCTTCTGGACTGGAATGATGTGATGGAGCTTGATATAGAGAAAATCTATGGAATTAACTGCAGCCATGTGACAATGGAAAAACTCTTAAGAGATGAGCCAGTGCATTTTGTAAAAAAGAAGAACACAGATATGACTTTACAACAGTATTTCAGCAACTTATTCAGAATGGATGGCAAGAAAATATTTGGGATAGAGGAAATTCCCATCAGACTCTTATTATATGACTATGGCTACAACAGCAAGATTATTATGGAATACTGATAATGGAAGATTGGACACTGAAATTACTGGACTTAACAGGACTATTGAAGATGGAAGATGGAACTAATAGGGATAATGGAATAATGGCTATTGAAATTATTGGACCTAACAGATTCTGATGAGATGGATTAATCGAAATGTTTATTTGGACTATGGTTATGACAATAAGATTATTATAATTATTAACGAGATGGATTAATTGACATGTTTATTTGGAGAAAAATTGATAGATATATTTCTTAAAGAATTGAAACCTCTCTTTGACTTTTTGTGGAAAGAATAAAGTAATGTTTATGAGATTTGATGATTAATTAAGATAACTACTGGAGGAAAGTGATTTTATAATATGATTTAAGAGACAGGATTGTTATATATTGTAGACCTATAACTGATTTGATATGTGACAAATGGGAAGTCAACATTTTATTTTTTTTTGTTTAATCATTTTTGTTTTGTTTTGTTTTTTGTCTTTGAATGTTTTATGATTTTGTTTTCTATGTTTTATGAAAATTTGAATAAAAATTATTGTAAAAAAAAAAAAAAAGAGAACAAGAGAAAGTGCCCGTGCTGCCTGTGAATTGGGATGTGCAGGTATGCCTCGGAGAGGTCCACAGAGGTCAACCAGTCCCCCTTCCTTAGGGCTGCAGTTATAGACTGAAGGGTTTCCATTTTGAAATGTTTCCTGGCCATCCACCAGTTGATCCATTTTAGGTCTTAAATAGCCCTTGTATCGCCATTCTTTTTGTCTATTAAGAAAAAAATTGAATAGACCCCCGATTTCCTCTACGAGGGAACTAGTGGCTCTATCACCTGAATGTTCAGCAGGTGCTGTATGGCTTCCAGGTAATGCCAGTGTTTCTCCAGTTTTTGAGATGTTGGGGTGGGCAGAAACCGGTTGTGTGGAACTTGAACGAACTCTATAGCATATCCCATGGACACCATGTCCAGCACCCAGTTGTCCAAGGTGATGTCTCTCCAGTGGGGGGTGAACTCTATAACCCTTGCTCCCACCCCGCAAGAGACCTCTGAGCACCGCCAGTCAGGAGACGGGGGCCTTTTGGGCACCCTTCTGGGGCCTCCCTGAGGAGAAGGAGGCACCACCCGATTTAGTGGAGGAAGCGTGTGCACCCCCTCTGTCTTGTCTGCCCCAGCAAAGCCTGTTAGAAGACTGGCTTCTAAATCTGGAGGGCTGCCTTGAGGAACGAAAAAACTGGTTCTGTCTGTCCTTCCGTTCCTCTTTTCTAGGGAGTGCTTTCTTTTTGTCTCTAGCTTCCACCAGGTGAGCCTCAAGGGGTTTACCAAATAACTTGGAACCAAAGAAGGGTAGGGCAGTGAGGCGAGTCTGTGACTCTGCATCCACTGCCCACTGCCTGAGCCAAATATTACGTCATGCCACAGTAGATGCTGCCATAGACCGTGCCGCGAATTGTAGGGCGTCCATGGATGCATCAGCAGACAGAGCTGAGGCATACACCATTTTATTTAAACCATCCTTTACGAATTTTGGGATGTTGTCCCTTGCACCCAACTCTTCTGCCCACATAAAGTCCGCCCTGGGAAAAACTGAGGAATTGGTTGCAGCCCTAAAGCCGACTGCACATGCTTCAAAACACATGCGAAGAGCCCCTTCGACCTTCTTATCGCATTGGTCCTTAGGCCCCCCTCCCCTCTGCTGGGATCACTGCCGAGCATGCAAGGGCGGCAATAGGCGGGTCCACTGTGGGAAAACGTAGCCACGCCATGATCCTGTCAGCAAAGACGTAATGCTTCTTTGCCCTCTTACCAGGCAGTTTTGATTTGCATGGTGATGACCATTCTGCATCCCACACGTCATCAAATGCTTAAGGGAAAGGAACAGTAACCTGCCTTGTGTCCATTGAAGTGAACGCCTTTTTTGCTCCTGCCAAAGCTGACTGGGTGGGTGCGTTGCTACCCACCTTGGTCTCTGGCAGTTGCAGCACTCTGCATGCCTTCAATAGGGGGGGTGTAAAACCTCTGGGGGGAAGAGCCTAGGTTGCGTCTGGGTCACCTCCATGTCCTCGCCTGACAGCTCCCTCTCTTCCCTGTCCAGCTCAAGCGGATCTTCAGAGTCAGACAGTGCCACCTGTTGGTCAGTGACCTGCCTGGGCAACTGTGCCTGCGCCTGCCGTGCCTGAGCCATCTGGGATGTGGGGTCTGCGTGGGTCTGAGCAGGTGAGCGGCTCATTACTCCCCCTCCCCAGTCCGCTGCGTCCAGGGGGATCCTTGTCACCTATTGAGGCTCTCTTAGCTCACCCACTATGTGTCATCTGAGGGGGAGGAGGTGTGCCCCCCCCGACTGGTGACTGGATTAGAGAGGGAAGAAGATCTGGAATGGCTGTGTCGCGATGGTGAACTGCCATGTTCGTCCTCCCTGCTAGAGTCACTGGAGGGAGATAAGCACCTCCGCTTTACCTTATGGTAATGCTTCTTCGAGTGTCTGCGCCGCTTACGTTTAAGGGCATGTTGGAGAGAACCACTGATTTCAGAAGCAATAAGCTCCTTAACCCAAGTCATGAACTTGGGAGACGGGGGGGGGGCTTCCATACCTTCTTCCAGAAGATTCATCCCCCCGCTGTCCCCGCACGAGGATGGAGAAAACACAGGCTGTGCAGTTGCTGAGCCTTGTTCCTGTGGCTCCCTGAGGTCCGCCGTCTCCCCCACATGACACAGCTCTTGGCAGGAGGGCAAGGAAGAGGTGGGCGAGGCCATAACATGGCGGTCTTGATACTCCTGCGCTTAGAGAAAAGTGGGGGGGGAACCGCTGCGATGGCGGCGCCGCTCAACCCCCTGCTGAGTAGCGATTGCCGAAGTCAAAACAATTAACCCCCTGGCCACGTGTCGCTCTCCTTATTCTTCCCGGGGAGGTGGGGGGTGAGCCTGAAGCCGCGATCCCGCTAGGTATGTGCGTTGCGGAAACGTGGCTCCACAGAGCCAAGGGGACAGACTCCCCTCCAAGTGGCTGCTGCTGCTGCTAAAATGCTGCTGTTGCTAGCCGCGCTCTGCTCATGCCTCAAACTCCCGCCCAACCTCCCAAACCCCAGACCCACGGGGTGAAGGCGGGGGAGGGGGAGAGAGAACAGACGGGAAATGAGTTGGAAGATGGTAAGGAGAGGAGAGCTGAGTTAAGGGTGATAGGAAAGGTAAAAACACTAAAAGACTGAAGAAGGAAAAGCTCTGAAAGTAGAGAAGAGAAAAAACACCCGACCTTCCCTGACCACAGGCAGGGCCAGTCTGGGGAGGGGGACAACTCCTCCCCCTGGAGAGGAGACCAAGAAGCTTAGAGACCCTGCCTGTCACAGCCAGTAGGAGGAGTCATCCCTAACCAGGAATGTCCTCCAGCCCTATCTAGAAAATGTTCCAATTTCTATAACAGTCCACATCTACGAAGCCAGATAATGTTGTGGCTTTCCCCACCCTGCTCTTCCACAGGTCCCATCACCTGTGGTGTGAATGTAGATGTGAGCAAACGTGGCTTTCATTTTGTTCCACAAAGAATGGGGCAAAATGAGGAGCACAGAAGGATGGCAGTGCTCAACTTCCATACATGGTTGGACTGGCTGGTCTATGACCAAAATAAAAATTATTCATTCATTCATACATGGTTGGAGGCTATAAGCCAGCCACCTCCCCATACAATTCCAAGTACCACATCATAAGCCAGGGGCAGGGAAACCTTTACAGCTCAAGGACCACTTTCCATTGTGGGGAACCTTCTAGGGGCCACATACCAGGCAGGGACAGATGAAAAGGGGCCAACGCAATGGATGTTACCTTTGTATAGTAGGCTACATTCAACACACATGTACACATCCCACACATCTCTCCATCCTCCTTCTAGGCAGGCAAGAGGCATTACAACAGCTCAAGGACACATTACAGCCAGGCAAAAGAACTCAAGGAGGGTGCAGTTTGTAAGAGTCCTTGGTAAGAGTCCTGAGATCAAAAAAAGCCTGGATGGCTGCATTTGGCCCCTAGACCTGAGGTTCCCCACCACTGTCATAATCTTTGAAATAACTAGTTTGCAATTCCTGTGAAACTAATGGACAGGGACACTGGCAGCGAAAGTCAGCAGGTACAGTCAGAAAATGGGATACTACCATAACATTTACAGCACAAAATATTCTTGGCCCATATTTTCAGAATACTGCAAGAGAGGTGTACGGGGTGCAGTTCTTAATTTTGAAAAGAGAAGTCCCAGGACTGACTTGTATAGGATCCCTGCCATCTGCTCTGGAAGAAAACCCTGCTCATTATTCTAAGTGTGTGGGGACAGACTACTGTGGCTCAGTTGCTCAGATGTTCTTCCCTTTATTACATGATAACTTAAAACTGTTCCTTTAATGAATGGACACAATCACAGGGGGGAGATAATGCTAAATGGGCATAGTTAAAGGAAACAGGTAGGCTGCAAGACAAGGATCAACAGTACCTGTAAGCAGGGATGGGGGAGGAATTCAATTCAGTTCACATTTAAAAGCAAACTTACCTAATTCACATTTTCCAAAACAATATGTGAACCAAAACCCAGCCATCCTTCAAAATTCAAACTTCTCTGAATTTTGCTATGCAGTTCTTCAACCCAGTAATGTTTACAAAAATGAATATATAAGATTAAAATCTGCATATAAATGCATATATTCAAACAAATTTATTATATCAGGCAAACAACGGCAAAAATGTGTATCTTAGGAAAACTGCATTAAATTTTGGATATTAGGACAAATTCGTATTATAATTCTGATGAATGTTCAGGAGGACTTTTTTAAAAGAAAAATTGAGAACTGGTATGGAAATGTGGAGAACTGAAGACTGGAACAATGAGAAACTGAGAGAAACCAAAATTGACAGATTCTCCCATCTCTAACTGTAAGAGATGTTTCTTCTACTTATATTTGTGGGGCATAATCTATCATTGTATTTCCAGTGCATGGCACACACATGTAGAGGTGCGTTTCAGAGAGCAAAGGGAACAAAATCTTACCTTAAGATTAACTATGGGCAAATGATACCGGTCTGCTTTCCTGACAACTGTCAAGAGATCTTGCAGATGTGAAGACACAAAAGCTCTGTACGTTGAGATTAACCCAGCAGCCCGAGCTTGTTGAAAGCACTGGTAGTCAGCTCGCATGTCACCAGAAAATGGAGAGTTCAAAGCCACCAGATGAAGCTGCAAAGTAAAGAATGTAAACAACTGCTACTGCCGTGCAGGAAGAGGCTTGGAGGTCATGAAGGCTCTAGCAGTGATTAGCTATGCTGTGTTAATGTCACAGTAGACCACATCAGGCAGATTCCTCTGGCTTTTCAGACCTAGGCCACATTCACACCACACATTTATTCCACTATTATTCCACTTTAAACAGACATGGTTTCCCCCAAAGAATCCTGGGAAGTGTAGTTTGTGAAGAGTGCTGAGAATTGTTAGGAGATCCCTATTCCCTTCACAGAGCTACAATTCCCATAGTCCTCTGGGATGAGGAAATGACTGTTAAACCACACTGAGAATTGTAATTCTGTGAGGAGAATAGGAGTCTCCTAACAGGTTTCAACATCCTTCACAAACTACACTTCCCAGGATTCTTTGGGAGAAGCCATGACTGTTTAAAGTGGAATAATCGTGGAATGTGTAGTGTGAATGTGGCCCTACAGAGAAGCAGAGGAGGCAAAAGGACCTAGGGAAGGAGGGTAGGAGAAATAAGAGTCTAGGCCATGGGAAGGGTGGCATGGAGCACTCTTGAAGAAAGAGTGGTCCAAAAGAATGAAGGGAGGAACAAGGAGATGAACTAGAGAGGGGAAGGGTGGGAGAAAATATGCAGAAGAGAAAGGTATTTCATGGAGGTGCTAAGATCAGGAAATTCAGATATCAGTTTGAAACTGTCAGCCAAATCTTTGGCTGTAGGCCTCTAATTATTTTTTAAAGTTATAATATCTGCTACTCTGTTCTTCTACAAATAACATCAGATGCCCTTGAATATAAGGTGAAAAACCTGGTGGGAATATTTATATTCCAAACAAGAATATTTAGACTTACCCATAATAAAAAAATATTTTCACCAGCACAGCACAGACTGAAAGCAGTTTCAAGCTTCACAGCTGCCCGTAGCAGACACGTATTCATGTTTTCATGTAGTGCTTACTACTAATGCGAAGCTCTACTTAGCAGGGAAACTTTCTTGGGTGCATGCCCCTGTTGCCTTGAAAAGAGCAGTGGTATGCTATGCCTAAAGAAGCCAGCCCTGGACCCCTTAGTATTGAACTATTACCGACCAGTTGCAAATACCCCCTTCCTAGGGTAGGGGGTGGAAAGGGTTATAGTGAGGCAGCTGCAGGCATTCTTGGATGACGCAGACTATCCAGACCCATTCCGGTCCGGGGTCAGGCCTTGCCATGGGACGGAGTCACCCTTGGTCACCCTAACTGATGACCTTTATCAAAAGCAGGACAAGGGGAGTGTGACCTTGCTTCCGTTTCTCAACCTCACTGTGCCTTTTGATACCATTGATACCATGGCTGCTGACACTCATAACTTCTTAATTGGGAGATCCTGGACCGATGTCTGGATGCAGTCATAGGATGGATGAAGAAAAATAAACTATGCCTGAATTTCAGCGAGACTGAGGCACTGTGGACGAGTAACTCCTGTGTCTGAGAAACAGGCCAACTGCCTGCCCTGGATGGGGTTGTACTACCCCTGAAAGAGCAGCTATGCAGTTTTGGGGGGGGTGCTTCTAGTTCAAGCTTTGACACTTGAGGCCCAGAGAGCCTCGGTAGCTAGAAGTGCCTTCTACCAGGCCTGGTGGTTACAACAGCTGTGACTGTTTCTGGACCAGGACAGCTTGACCACATGAAGGCAGGCATTGGTGAGTTTGAGAATGAATTACTGCAATGTGCCCTAGGTGGGGCTTCCCTTGTGCTTGGTCTGGAAACTGCAGCCAGTTCATAATGCAGCAGCATGGTTTCTAACAGAAGTGTGACTCAGCATATAACACCACTGCTCAGAGATCTGCACTGGCTGCTGATTTGTTACCGGTTCAAGGTGTTACTATTAGTATATAAATCCCTTAACAGCTTGGGACCAGTTTACTTGAAAGATTGCTTTACCCCATATATGCCCACTCAGCGTCTTCAATCTGGAGAACTGGTACTTTTACAAGTGCCACATAATGTTTGTTCTGCACTTGTAAGAAACCAATCTTTTAGTGTGGCAGCTCCTACACTCTGGAAATCCCTGCCCATTGACATTGGTCAAGTGCCTTCCCTGTATACTTTTCAGTACCTGCTAAACTCTTTTCTGTTTAGGCAAGCCTATCCAGACATGTAAAGATGTGTATTTTAATCTGCAATTTTAGCTTAGAATGTATACTTGTAACCGTTGATTTTATTTATTTTGCTTTTTATAAACTTGGTTTTTTTAATGTTGACTTTTATTGGCAATTTTTATATATATATTATATTCTTTGTAAACCACTTAAAGGTTTTATTTACAGTTGGGGAAATGAACTTTTATGGGAAATTCACTTTCCTGCAACCAAGCCAGAAAGCATAACACTGACTAATGACTCCACTCATTGTGGTGAACTACACCAACTTTTCTTGGGATGTATCCTGGTAAGAAAAATAGTGCAGACATGCCCTTTATCTGCATACAGGCCAACCACACCAGCCATAAAGCACAAGACAAGCCTCCTACTTACGCTTGGCCTTCCACTGTCAGTACTTGAAGCTGGAATTGGTGCTGGAAGGGGTTGAAATCCCTATTAGTTTAACACACAACAAAATAAAGCATTAAATGAGAGAAAACAAGAGTAAAGCCTGGATTTGCAACTCATATGACACACATAGATATTAGTAAAGTAAATCTCAGCCCTCAATCTTATCCCTCAACATCTATATCAGGCAAGGTCTTTTTTTTTAAAAAAAAATCATCAATAGCACTTGCATTTTTATCTTTCGCCTTGCCAAAATGAAATCATTAACATTTAAAAAACAAATACAAAACTGCTCCAAGAACTGTGAGAAGAGAGGTACTAGACAAAATATGCTTACCATGGCTGGGTTTTTCCCCATTCAAACTGAAATATTCTAGAACCTACAGTACTACAGTAGGGCCCTGCTTCACGGCGTTCCGCTTTAAGGCGTTCCGCTGATGCGGCGCCTTTCATTTTCAATTTTAAAGGGTTTTTTTCCCTTTTGCGACGTTTTGCACCGCTTTCGCATCATTTTTGCGTGACGCGGCCCATTAAAGTCAATGGGGTACCGCTTTATGGTGTTTTCCGCTTTACGGTGGGGGTCTGGAACAGAACCCGCCGTATAAGCGGGGCCCTACTGTAGTTTTTCCTCCAGGAAAAAAAGGCTGTTTACAGAGCTGTGGAGTAGCTATAAGACTGCTTCACTTGCTCTTAGAATGTTACATCTGCCTTCATTCCTAAGGAGATACCTATGCTGTAGATGGCAGCAATTCCCATATTGAAATAAGAATCAAACCATAGCAACCAGTATAATTGCATATTGCGGATGAATACATCAGTGGATGTACACATGATTAACCCAATTTCCACTTATCCCTACCTCTTCGAAGGTCAGTGAAATTGGGCCAATGTTGCATAAATTCCTATATTCATTCACTAGATTATCATATTACTATGAATAGGGAGATTGGAGCACTGAAAATATAAGTTATTATGGGGTCAGTCAGCATCGGAAACAGCGCTTCTTAATCAGAAAACTGTTTTAACACTTACTAGGCTTGAAATTGCTGGAGGTGGGGGACTGTCAGCAGGGATGGGAACCAGTTCACCAAGCTGAGATAAAACACAAAGTGAAACAGAAACAAGAACAGAAGCAATGATGAACTTTATGGAAGAAATATGCATTCATTTAAGGCTCCAAAGCATTCCTTTCAATAACAAAGGAGATGACAAATCTTTTGAATGGAAGATGAGCTACATGATCTAGAATCAACTATTACCTGCAGTTTTTTCCATCCACCTTGAGTACGGATAAATACCTCACTGGTTTCACTAAGATAGATCAATGTGCCTTCTGACACTAAGTGAACATTTTGTAGCATAGAGTCAACATTTCTAAGTCTTGTGACCTGTCAAGAGAAAACCATTAATTGAACAAATAAAATTAATTGATCAAATAAAAAGAATGGTCTATAAGAATGAAGTTTTTACTTGGTCAAGAAATAACCAGAAGTTCAGGAAATGTTATTTATTTTTAACAAATTACAACTTAACTGTTATGAATAATTAGTCATGGAGAATATTTATAATAGGAGGAGTCACAACTTAGTGAAAGCGTGCAGGCTTTAATAATGTCTCCAGTTAAATGGCGTCAGGGACGAATGCTGTGAAAATCCTTGGAGAGCCACTGCAAATCAGAACAGGCAGTCCTGGGTTAAATGGACCAACAGACTGACTCAGTATAAGGCAGTTTTATATTTTTTGTTAAAGGAAACAATAATCTTTCCCAATTTCTTAGATTCTTGCTACTGAATGAGATGGGCTGCATGTGTGTGTGTGTGTGTACATGTGCATGCTACTGGAACATATATTGAAGAAAGAAAAGAAGTTGTAGAGCACATGCTTTGCATACATAAGCTTTTAGATTCAAGCTCTAGTAAAAAGGAAAGATCTATGCTTACTTGAGAACTGCTGACATACTGGAAGAATCAGTAGTCTGGCTCAGTAATATCTTTCCTTTCTTCTATTTCTAGCTTTTGGTTAGGTTAGAATCTATCTATCTATCTGTCTATAACAAATATTGCTGCTACATTGGTATCAACTATCACTTTCAAAGGTTTTAAATGATGGGACTGAACTGCAGCGATTGACAAGAGGAATAATACTGTCCTTTGGCTTAGCTTGGTTTGTGTACTGTTGCAACCCTTCCAGATGAAGAGATGGCTTTTTGACAAGAGGACTAAACAGTAGTATTGGATTTTTAAGCATTATGCTATCCCAGATCAAAATACTTCATATTTAACTGTTACTGTTGTAAAGTTAATCAATAAAAATACATTGATTACATGTTACATGTTACCAAATTCTTCCAAGCTACACAGGAAGTGGATTGGACTGTGAAAGACCAACCCAAATTGTGTTTATATTTTGACAAATTTGTAGGGCAGTACAATATCTCAGAGAGGAGGTCAGGTCTCCTGCTCCTCTGGTGCATTCACTATAGCTGCCCAATTTCCCTGCTTTTTAAAGTTGGATAGAAATATCTGTGGGCTATAGGTATATTCTTAAACCGCAAGGTTTTTTGCCTATTAGTGAATTTCTCTGCTTTTTAATCAGGGAGGTAAGAAATGGGATCCTGTGCAAGTTTGCTGAGAATGGATTGATCATTTGCATGCTTATTGAGTTCAGTGGGATTTACTCCCATACAATCATGCTTAGGATAGGTAAAACTGCCCGGGAGGGAGGAAGGGCTGGAGTGGGCAGGGGAAGAGGAAGAAGGGTGAGGGAAGGGGAGGAGGAAGAGAGAGGAGAGGGGAAGGAGGGGAAAGGCAGGTCTGATAATTTGCATGCTTATTGAGTTCAGTGGGATTTACTCCTATGCAATTATGGTTAGGATAGGTAAAACTAACCATGGGGGAGAAGGAGGGGGAGGAGGAAGGAGAAGGAGCAGACTGGAGGGAGGCAAAGGAAGGGGGAGGGGAGGGCAGGCTTGATCATTTGCATGCTTATAGAGTTCAATCATGCTTAAGATAGGTAAAACTGACCATGGGGAGAAGTGGGGAGGGGGAGGAGGGGTTGGGAGGGGGTGGGGAGGGGGTGAGGAGGGAAGGGGCAAGAGGGAGGAGGAAGGAGAAGGGAGGGTGGGTTTGATAATTTGCATACTTTTTGAGTTCAATGGAATTTATTTCTGTGCAATCATGTTTGAAAATGGAAAGGGACTGCCTTCAAGTCGATCCCAACTTATGTTGACCCTATGAATAGGGTTTTCATGGTAAACGGTATTCAGAGGTGGTTTTACCATTGCCTTCCCCTGAGGCTGAGAGGCAGTGACTGGCCCAAGGTCACCCAGTGAGCTTCATGGTTGTGTGGGGATTCGAACCCTGGTCTACTAGGTCGTAGTAAAACACTGACCTGGGGGAGAGGCAGGGAGGGTAGGAGGAGGGGGAGGAGATTGGATGGGTGGGCACTGGGCAGAGGGGAAGCCCCTTTCGTTTCCAAAAGGAAAACATTGTGAACAGTATCATTGCTTTTCAGCATGTTCTCCACCTTCTTATTCTATAGCAGGCACATGTAGTCTCCTACCCAAATTCAAACCAAAGCTGTCCCTGGCCACATCCACACCACGTCTTTATTTCACTTTGGACAGTCATGGCTTCTCTCAAAGAATCCTGGGAAGTGTAGCTAGTGAAGTGCTGAGAGTTGCTAGGAGACGCCCTGTCCCACTCACAGACCTTCAATCAGAGCAGCTGACTGTTAAACCAGTCTGGCCACTGGAGCTCTGTCAGTGGAATAGGAGTCTCCTCGCAGCAACCTTCACAAACTACACTTCCCAGGATTCTTTGGGGGAAGCCATAACTGTTTCAAGTGAAATCAAAGTCTGGTGTGGGTATGGCCCCCTGATTAGGCAAGCCCAGCAGCTGTGAGCCTGGCTTTTGGAGCACTGACAGTTGGTTATTGCTGAGCAGTCCCAACACTATCATTCAGTTCAATGCAAAAAATTTAAATTAATTAAAAATCAGCCACACATTTTTTCAACTTTTAAACTGCAGAAGGTGAAGGTCAGAGTATGGGACAAGGTCAGTAATAGGATTACCGGTATCCTGCGTACATGGCTGATTTTAATGAAGTTCAACAGATTATGAGAACTCTGACAGAAAAAAGTCCAAACGGGGTCTGGGTTTCTCTCTCTCTCTTTTTAGACTTTGAACTCTTTATTCTCTCTGACTGTTTTGTGTATTGCCATGAAAATTTAGAGGATTGTTAAGCAAGCGTTTCTGAGTTCAGCATGGTATGTTTTGTAAGGTTTTGTTTTGAAATGAGCTTATGGGAAGCATCAGAATGGCTTGGGGGTATTTTCAATTTAACATTGAGGAATGTGAAAAATCTGTGCTGGCTATAGTATATAGCCACTCTCGTGGTTGTATAATTAATTAAAGGGATTTCTAACCCTCTTTCCATAATTCTCTCAAGGTGGTTCACAAAAACTTCATTAAAATTACAGAAACAATTTGCTGAGCAATCCTCCTAATTAAATGAGCAGCAGCAAAAACCTCAAGAACCAGCACATCAACCAAACATGAACTGAAATTTTAAAAAGTCATCAAGATTGTCTTAAATGCTAGTATTGAAGGGGCCAATAATATCTTCCTGTGGAGGAATTCCAAAGATGTTTGGCCACCACCAAAAAGGCCCCATCTATGGTACCTGCTAATCTAACAAATTACAATGGTGGGCCAGACAGCAGGACCTCTGAAGATGATTTTAACACTTGGCAGGTTTTTAGGTTCTTGTATAATATATGAAATCACCTACTTCGTCATTTCTTCAAAAACAGAATGATTTGGTTTCACCCCTGCAAATATTTGAATTATATGCTTCCTTAAAAAAAGTAACCAGAGTTATATGTTCGTTTGATTCTTCCTGGATGCAGGAGTTATATATGTTAAGATCAGACCTTTAGCTGTCCCTATGTAATACCTTGTGGGAGTGTGCCAGGTGGCCCGTGGGCTTGTGATATGAAGGAACTGATTGTATGAATACACTCAGCTGCCACAATTGGCATGTTCATAGCAGATCTTTTTTGAACTATTCTAGTAATATAAATTGCAGTTGCAGTGTATAGGCCCTGCCTGCTGGCAGTGGTTCATACAACAATGCTTTTGTTTAATCACTGTAAGCCTACCACGAGTCCAATGTGGCCCTCCAGATGATCATGTTGAAGCCACCAAGCATCTGTTCTGGGCATACCCATGGTCCATCTAACTTCCTTTATGGTCTGTATATTGATATTTCTATTGTGCTGAATGTTTTAGGAAGCTCTTAAAGAAATAGATACACACTCTTACCAAGTTCCTGGTCCCTGGTAATCCAGGTTCTCCAGGAGGCCCTGGTGGGCCTGGCACAGCTGCTGCTTAAAGAAAACAAAACCATGGTATATATTATTGTCTCTTTTAAAGAAGCTGAATATGTTACTGATTAAGTGGGAAATGTGTGGCCATCTTGCTTACAAGTTAAATATTAATTTATGACTGTTATGTTCCTTGAGTTCTGTTGCTTAAATTATTTCATCTGGAGATCTTGGCTATAGCCTTGGTGCAAACAGATTTGCATTAAGCTACAAAACAGGTGGTGGTGACTGGTGTTTTGACACCAGGGGTCTCTGGGAAAGTAACAGATATGGACTGACAGGGTCAAACTACATGTCTGGCAAAGCACCTGGGTCTTAGCACTTGGGTCTTTAAAAACTGGTGGAGAAAGATGCAATTTGGAAAGAACTTCACACTTTCCTTGCCTATACTTTCCTCCCCGGGCCCAGCTGTGGATGAGGAAAAAAAACAGCTTTGCTGGGGAGTGTAGGGGGAAAGTTGTGGTTGAAGAGAATGGTTAAGCTTTCCTCAGGTCCCTGGTGTTTCTCCATTTCAAATCATTCCATCTGTGCCATTTTTTTAGACATTTCACCTGCTACCAGGCCGGGGTCAAGGTTCTTGTACTAGTGTACAAAGGCCCAGTATACCTTAAGGACCATTTTACCCTGTATGTCCCAAGTCGATCACCAAGATCATCTTCAGGATCAGTATTAGTGGTCCCCCATGGGCCAGAAGTACAACTCATGTCAACGAGGAATCATACCTTCAGTGCTGTGGGCCCAACTTTATGGAACTCACTCCTACTGGAAGGTAGACAGGCCCTGCTGAGTTTCAGGTGCCTGGCTAACAAGTGTTTTATTGGGAGGCCTTGGCATCATGAATGCTTCTGTGATGTTTTAAATTTTCTTTTTTTTCTTTTTTGAGATTTTAAATTATTCATGTTTTAAATTTTTAAGATTTATGTTTTAAATTTTGTATATTGTATATTTTTATTGTGGTAAGCTGCTTGGAGATCTAGATGGTGAAAAGCAGAATATAATTTTTTAAAAAATAAATAAAATAAATATTTAACAGAGTCCTGGGTTCCCAGAATTGGATCTCTAGTTTGGCCCTTATTCAGCATGAAAACAGCAAATATATTGCTTTAAAAAAGAAAAAAGCTTCCAAAGATACTCCTCTCCCCATATTTGCTGTGTGGGTGGGGGAGAGTTCCATAATCACAAGGCTATGATCAAAAGGCCCTGCCTCTTGTACCTATTAGCCATAGCCAGGCCAGAGGGGAGGGCCTCAGTGGCTGCTCATGACCCACAGACTGTGCTTTAAAACTAGTAATTCATCTCCTAAGCTGGCTCACAGATGAAAAGGAGCTGTGAACAGAAGTCTCCTGCCTTTTAAATTTTATATATATGTATGTATGTTTCTCCCTGAATTAAAAGTGTGAGCCTTTCAGGATTAAGGATTTTTTTGTGTATATTGCTACACACCTAAATAAAAGATAAGACCATGTACAAATCTGCATAAACAAACTTCAAACCAGAATCTGGTTCAGTGCAAGCCTACAAAATCAGCCTGGCTGATTTATAAAGGTCTTTAATCTTGTAAGAATGTGTGCTATAAACCTTTAGCTTGAACTTCAGGTAAAAATTCTGCCTCAATAACAATGGATTAAGTATGCATACCGCAGCAAAGTAGGCCTTTGTGCTGGGCCAGAGAGACAGACTGGGAATTTTGTTGGTGTACCGCCCGCCCTGCTGCCCAACAAATTCCCTAACTGAGCTGACACAGGTAGTCTCGGAGGTATTGTTGCAGTCCCCCAGGCTTTTGGTACTGGGGGACTTCAACGTCCATGCCGAGACTGCTTTATCTGGGGCGGCTCAGGACTTCATGGCCTCCATGACAACCATGGGGCTGTCTCAGGTTGTTACTGGCCCAACGCATGTGTCGGGACATACTCTTGATTTGATCTTCGCCACTGGGCATGGAGATGGTGATCTGGTGGTTGGGGATTTGTCATCTACCCCATTGTCATGGACAGATCACCGCTTGCTGAAGTTTAGGCTCACAGCGGCCCTTTCCCTCTGCAAGGGTGGGGGACCTATTAAATTGGTCCGCCCCCAGAGACTAATGGATCCTGAGGGTTTCCAAAGGGCTCTGGGGGATTTTCCGACTGAGAAGACTGGCGCTCCTGTCGAAGCCCTGGTTGGATTGTGGAATACGGAGATGACCCGGGCAGTTGACACGATCGCTCCCATGCGCCCCCTCCTATGTAGAGCTCATACAGCTCCATGGTATACCGTGGAGCTGAGAGTGATGAAGCAAGAGAGGAGGAAGCTTGAGTGCAGATGGAGGCGAACTCCTGACGAATGCAATTATGCTTTGGTAAGTGCTTCTTCTAAGCGGTATATAGTAGCGGTGAGGGCAGCAAAAAAGAGATATTTTGCTGCCACAATTAAGGCATGTCTCTCCCGCCCGGCGGAGCTCTTTAAAATTGTACGAGGGCTTTTACATTCTGGCCCTCGGGATATTATGGATTCATCTGCAGCCTGCTGTGATGAGTTCGCGAGGCACTTCCAGGATAAGATCGCATGCATTCACCGGGACTTAGACTCCAATGTTATGGCAGTGAGATCCAATGAAGCATCCAGAACACGGTCCTGTCCTTATTTATTGGATGAGTTTCAGTCTGTACAGCTTGAGGATGTTGAAAAGATCCTTGGACTGGTGCGGGCGACTACATCTGTTCTGGACCCTTGCCCCTCTTGGCTGGTGAAAGCTGGCAGGACTGGAACCGCCGGCTGGGCCAAGGAGATAATAAACGCCTCTTTGAGAGAGGGAGTGGTCCCTGACTGCCTAAAAGAGGCGGTAGTGAGACTGCTCCTGAAGAAACCCTCTTTGGACCCAGATAACCTGAACAACTATAGACCTGTGGCGAATGTTCCGTTCTTGGGCAAGGTACTGGAACGGGTGGTTGCCGGCCAGCTCCAAGGGCTCTTGGATGACACTGATTATCTTGATCCATTTCAATCCGGTTTTAGGCCCGGTTTTGGCACTGAAACAGCCTTGGTCGCCCTGTATGATGACCTCTGTCGGGAGAGGGACAGGGGGAGTGTGACTCTGTTGATTCTCCTTGATCTCTCAGCTGCTTTTGATACCATCGACCATGGTATCCTTCTGGGAAGACTCACGGAGTTGGGAGTTGGGGGTACTGCTTGGCAGTGGCTCCGCTCCTACTTGGTGGGTCGTCACCAGAAGGTAGTGCTTGGGGAACATTGCTCGATACCCTGGACTCTCCATTGTGGAGTCCCGCAGGGATCGGTACTGTCCCCCATGCTTTTTAACATCTACATGAAGCCGCTGGGTGCAGTCATCAGGAGTTTGGGGGTGCGTTGTCATCAGTACGCTGATGACACGCAGCTCTATTTCTCGTTTTCATCCTCTTCAGGTGAGGCTGTTAACGTGCTAAACCGTTGCCTGGCCGCGATAATGGACTGGATGGGAGCTAACAGACTGAAGCTCAATCCAGACAAGACTGAGACGCTGTTGGTGAGTGCCTTCTCTGCTCAGATGGTGGATGTTCATCCTGTTCTTGACGGGGTTACACTCCCCTTGAAGGAACAGGTTCATAGCTTGGGAGTTATTTTTGATCCTTCCTTGTCTCTTGAGGCCCAGGTGGCCTCGGTGGCACGGAATGCTTTTTACCATCTTCGATTGGTAGCCTAGCTACGTCCCTATCTGGACAGTGACGACCTCGCCTCAGTTGTTCATGCTCTGGTAACTTCTAGATTGGACTACTGCAACGCGCTCTACGTTGGGCTGCCCTTGAAGACTGTTCGGAAACTACAGCTAGTCCAGAATGCAGCGGCCAGATTGTTGACGCGGACCAGAAGGTCCGCTCATATAACACCTGTTCTGGCCCGTCTGCACTGGCTTCCTATTTGTTTCCGGGCTAGATTCAAAGTGCTGGTTTTGACCTATAAAGCCCCACACGGCATGGGACGGCAATACCTGGTGGAACGCCTCTCCCAATATGAACCTACCCGTACACTGCGCTCAACATCTAAGGCCCTCCTCCGAGTACCATCCCATCGAGAAGCTCGGAGGGTGATGACTAGAACCAGGGCCTTTTCAGTGGTGGCCCCCGAACTGTGGAACAGTTTCCCCGATGAGGTGCGCCTGGCGCCGACGCTACTATCTTTTCGGCGCCAGGTGAAAACCTTTTTATACTCCCAGGCATTTTAAAGTGTATTTTAACAACATTTCTGTATTTTGGTCGTTGTTTGGTTCTTTATTTTTTGTTTGTTTTGTTTCTTGATTTATTGTATTTATTGTATTTATATATTATGCTTGTTTTTATCTTTTTGTACACCGCCCAGAGAGCCTTCGGGCTTAGGGCGGTATATAAATAAAATAAAATAAATAAATAAAATAAATAAAAGCTCAAGCAGCAATCTGTCATCTCTAAAGTGCCTCAATATACTTGGGCTAAACAGCTATCTATGTACTCAAGGGCTTGGTTGTGCTAACCTGTTCTTTCCTCTGAATGACAGACTTTCCTAAGACATCATAAACTATCTTCTCAGTTGCAAATCCATAGAGCATATGGGGGTTGTGGTGGAAGGTGATAGTTAAAAAAATGCAAATCAAATTTCTAGAATCCTCCCGAGTACAAGGAACTGGCTGTATTGTTCTTTGGATCCAGGCCTTCCTCCTCCACAATTCAGCCATCAAGCAGAGAAGGTAAAAGACTCGTAACCAAACATACAAGTACACCAGACAAAAAGGAGATAATATGAAATACCTGAGCCATAAATTGCTGGAGGCCCTGGCAGTCCTGGTGGCCCTGGGGGACCAGGAGGCCCAACTGGTCCAAACCCTGGAGGACCAGGTAATCCAGGTACCCCTGGAGGGCCTCTAGGCCCAACAACTGTATCTCCTTTTGGTCCCTATCAAAGAAAAAACACAGGCATTGGTAAACAGAACTATTTAATGTCCTGCCAAAGGGTTATAATGCAAAGAGTTATCACTATAGCAGCCTGAGGAATAACATTGATATCTACAGAGCACACTCTCAATCAGAACAATAGGCTCTTATATCCATAAAAGTAAAATATTTTCAGTGCTTTTGTGACTCAAACTTCTCTCCCCTGCCCCGTCTCCCATACAAAGACAAAGCCTCAATATGTGCGTCCTTGCTGCGCCGAGATTTCAAGTGAGTACCATTGTGTGAACGGACTGTAAAGCCTAGGTGTGGCTTTTCAGGAGTGGCTCTGAGAGACAGGATTAAGAAGAGATGGGGCTGCTAAACCTAGGCTGTGCAACTTCAGACTGCTGGTGGGAGGCTCATGTGTCTAGATGTTCTTACATGTCTTCTCCCTAATGTAATGCTTTTTAAGTGGAAGGGGGTTTTTTTCGGGGGGGGTACAGAGCATTCAGTCATGCAAGTCACTTTATCTGGAGTCTGAAATGATGCAACACAGGCAACATTTTACCACTGTAGTGAGAACTAGCTATGGTTGCTAAAATGAGATCCTGTCGGGTAACATCTTATGCATCTCCAAAAAAGAGGGGGAAAGAGGATGCCTATTTACATGAGCTAATTTATATGTGAAGATGCAAATTTAGAAATAATTTAAATACATCTCAGTTCAATACCTCTCACCATAGTGGGGATGACTGTGACCAAATGACCTGTGTGGCTGTCTACTCAGTCTATTCTCCAGGTGCTCACTGTTAATAGGCAAATTCAAGGCTCTTGCTGTCGCTAAAGGTTCTTTGTCTTTAAACTGGACTTGGGCCAGACAGCCCTTCAAGCAGAGTGGCCACCCTTCTGCTAAGCAGAACAGGTAACAGAGCTTATGGACTAGGGAAACTCTACACTGATAAATAGTGGAATGCTACTGCTACACGTTCTCAGTACATGTTTGCCAAAAAGGCCTAAATGATATATACACACACAGAGTCTTATGCACACATTTCTGGAAAATTTCCTTATCACTCAAAATGAAAAGGTGGGGGTGAGGTTATGAGCATCAGATATTATTATTATTATTATTATTATTATTATTATTATTATTATTATTATTATTATTATTATTTGATGTATATCCCGCTCTTCCTCCCAGCAGGAGCCCAGGGTGGCAAACAAAAGCATTAAAAACACTTAAAACATTATAAAAACAGACTAAAATACTTTAAAACAAAACATCTTTAAAAACATTTTTTAAAAAACTTTTAAAACAACATTTTTTTTTAAAAAAAATCCATATATATTTAAAGGTTCCAGACCAACCTCAAGGGCAGCCCCACATAGAGTGCATTACAGTAATCCAGCCTGGAGGTTGGACAACAGTGGTCAGGCTATCCCAGTCCAGAAATGGCCGCAGCTGTCTTATCAGCCGTAGCTGGTAAAAGGCACTCCTAGCCACTGAGGTCACCTGGGCCTCTAGCGACAAAGATGGATCCAGGAGCACCCCCAGACTACATACTTGCTCTTTCAGAGGGAGTACGGCCCCATCCAAAGCAGGCAACTGACCAATTATCTGATATGTAGGATTCTACATACACAGAGTGGTTGGTATTCCATTAAGTTTTACTCAAAGTAGATCCATTGAAATGAATGTACCTAAGTTAGTCATTGTGCCCATTCATTTCAATAGGTCTACTCTGAACATGACTAACATTGGATACAAACTATATACACTGTGTGGCCAGGTAGCCCCAATTTAAAAAATGGACATTAATAAATTAATAAATGATGAGATCATTTATTATGCAGAAGAAAACCTCACCACTGGTCCTGGTCTTCCAGGCAGTCCAGGAGGTCCTGACATAAAAAATCCTCCATTTGGTTCTCCTTTTTCTCCTTTAAGGCCAGTTTCTCCTTTCTCACCCTAAAAACAGAAAACGTAGTAACTTCACAGCCATACTACATAACCTAATGTTTACACACCCATGAGAATACTTTCTAGGCTACATACAAAGTTTTGAGTATGATTTACAGTATATTTTTGTATGTGATGATATAAAAGGAAGCGATGGTCCACTGTAGATCTAGAACTTTGAAAGCCTGATTGCTCATATTCCAGCATACTATGGTCACATCGACACCACATATTTAAAGCATATTTTCTTGGCCAAGGAAAAAAAAGGGAAGTTCTCCAGAGGGCATTCCAGAACCTTCAGGATACTATCAGCCCTGGAGTAGCAGGCATATCTTCTCCAGAGGGAAGGCCAATTCTGGCTTCCCAGACCAGACTGGAAGTGCAGAAGGAACCCCTCAACCTCTGCATTCACAAACAATAAGAACATATCACACAACAGGCAGGCACCAACCTGAACTAGTAATACAATATTGTAAGTAGAAAAGAGGAAATCAGATCCAGACTGAGGGACCTTCTTTGGAATCATCGCCTGGCACCTACCTTACCCATGTGCACAAGGCAGAAGCCAATTGAGGGTGACCTGGTTCTGCTGGAAGACACAGTGGTGGGTAGAATGCCCTCTGGGAGACACAGAAAACAGGAGTTCACAGTAAGAGACTTCTCTTTTACCTGTGGCTCCCAGAAGGCGTTCCGGAAACTTTGGGATGTAGAAGAGCACTACCATCCCATAGACCAGGAGCACTGGTTGTGATCTCTCCCTGCAGGGCCTTTCTGCTAAATGGTACAGCCACAACTGAGAACACACAAATCTTGTTAGCAAAGATATGGAGAGAAGCCCATGTGGCCTCCCAGGTCTCTCTATCTGGCCTCCTTTCTCCAGGCCACACACCTCACTGGCTACAGTTTGTGCCTCCTAAAGTGCTTTTGCCTGGCTGGAATGTGTCCTTGCTGTGAGATCATGTTTTTTGCTTGCCTGGATGGAGGGTAGAGAGCGGTGTGCATGTTTGTATTGAATCCTCTGACTTTCGCATGGCTAAAATGTAGCTTGCTATACAAAGGTAAGAGTCAAATCCATTGCTCTACCCACTTTTCTCTCTGGCTATGCCCACTTATTTTTCTGGCTCCACCCACCATTAGAATGTAGTCCTTGGAAGGTCACCCACCTCTAAGGGAATGGGCCATGACACTAGAAGGTGGCTGTTTTTCCAATGATTGTTGGGCAAGCACTATACAGTTGCAAGACTAACATGAACTCATGGGTGCTAACACCTTATTTCCTAAGAATTTGTCATAAATGGAGACAAATAACTTCTCTTTCTCAAAGAGGTCATATTGTCCATTAAAAAAAAGGAGTCCTAAGCACACAAAATCTTCACCAGCTCTGTGCTGGGAATACACAGTGCTCAGGCAGGAGCAAGATAAGACAGTTCCAGAGACCTGTGTGTGTGTGTTAAGGGCTTGGGGACACACAATTGATTTTGGTAAAGGTCAGATCAGTACAAAAAACACAGCTATGGATTTGATGACACACCCCTGCCCAGAATAGTGATGGCTCCAATTCCACAGTAATCGGATTTCCCATTGAATTAATTATAATTGCTGATTATATAGCCACAAGAGTGGCTGTATACTATAGTCAGCATGGATTTTTCACATTCCACAATGTTAAATTGAAAATACCCTCCCATGCTATTCTGATGCTTCCCATAAACTCATTTCAAAACAAAACCTTATAAAACTTATAGTCCTGAACTCAGAAACACTTGCTTAACAACCCTCTAAATTTTCATGGTGATGCACAGAACAGTCAGAGAGAATCGAGAGTTCAAAGTGTAAAAAGAGAGAGAGAAAAACCAGTCCCTTTTTGGACTCTTTTCTGTCAGAGTTCTCATAATTTGTTGAAATTATCTATGCTCAGAGGCACGTTACCAAATTCTTCCAAGCTACACAGGAGGTGGATTGGACTGTAAAAGACCAACCCAAATTGTGTTTGCATTTTGACAAATTTGTAGGGCAGTACAATATCTCAGCGAGGAGGTCTGGTCTCCTGCTCCCCTGGTGCATTCACTATAGCTGCCCAATTTCTCTGCTTTTTAAAGTTTGATAGAAATATTTGTTGGCTATGTATGTACTGCCTTCAAGTCGATTCCGACCTATGGCGACCCTATGAATAGGGTTTTCATGGGGCTGAGAGGCAGTGACTGGCCCAAGGTCACCCAGTGAGCTTCATGGCTATGTGGGGATTTGAACCCTGGTCTCCCAGGTCGTAGTCCAACACCTTAACCACTACACCACACTGGTGTGGTATGTTCTTAAACCACAACTTTTTTTGCCTTATTGGTGAATATTCTCTATCTTTGTGAAGAGAATTCTGAAGTAGCAACTCTCTGCTCCTGGTTTCCGATTTGAAATTAAAATTTTCGCTTTGAAATCATCGATAGTGTGAGTGATACTTTTATGGATCTACTTTGTGAGCTCTTGAAATGTGTATTCCCTTTCACTGGTGTCAATGAGGTGTTGATTGTAACTGACAGAATGTCAATGAGGTGTTGATTGTAACTGACAGAAAGGATCAGGAGAGAATGAGGTGTTGATTGTAACTAGGGATGAGATCTGCATGGTGGTGTCTTTCAGGAAGTAGTCTGCCAAACAGGCAGGCACTGGCAGTTATAGTCCATGTTCATTATTTTCCCGCCATCCACTGCATTTATCGATTTGTTAGGAAGCAAAGGCACACACACACACACAATTTCAATCTGTTAGTCCATCCATCCATCCAGTCATTACACACTTCACCTCTCCTTCCACCTGTCCATCCCTCCGGGTACCTGTCTCCCACCCACCCAGTGTCTCCCTCCCCTTCCCCTCCCTCCATTGCTGATCCTGGCCAGCTGGCACGCTGCCTCGGGTGTGCACCTCTTCTGCTTGCAGTGCAGCCACCTGCAGTCACTGCTGCCAAATGCTCATTTTGCCTCCTGCTTGCCAAATGCAGCTCACACAGAGAGAGCATTGGGAGTGAGTTAACAAGCACACACAGGCTAATCAGTTTCACACATATTGGCCTCTCCCTCCCTTTGGCTGGTCAATTTCATGTTAACAAGCAAAGACAGGCTGATCAGTTTTAGGAGCGTTCTAGAAAAATTTGATGGTGAGAAAGGAGACAGCAAAGGGAAGGGAATCCAAGTGGGCTGGAGATCTGATTTAGAGATCTCACGTGGGAGAGGTAAGTGGGAAAAGGACAGATTTTCCCACCCAGTTCTGGGCTCAACTCCTTTCTTCCTGACTCTTGCAAGCAGCTCCCACTGCAGCTGCGAAAGGCAAAGGCCACACACACACACGGATTTCCCAAATGGCACAGCACAAGCAGCTGCTTATGCTGCCGCTGCTGCTTCCTCTCTGTCTCCAGCGGGCAAAAGTCTCCACTCAGAAAGAGGGTTCTCAAGGGTCATCTCCCTTTGCCCGACTTGCTGAGTCTTTTCTCTCCAGTCCACCCTGCTGACAGGTCAGGCTTCTGAGGATGCCTCATCAGCAGGACTGCATTGCTGGGACTCAACAGCCCACCTGGATTTCTTCCGCATTCCCTGGACATTTCCTCTCATTCCTCTCCCTGAGTTTCTGTTTTTCATCCAACCACACTTCCAACAGAAGTCGATGTTTTCTTTCCTTTGTTGGAAGCTGTGGAATGAGTGGTGAACCTTTTTCAGCCGAGGGGTGAATTTCCTCGTACTCAGCTCTCATGGCAAACGTCATCCATGTCATTGTACACATAATGTGTTGGTGCCCATGTAGGCTGCCAAGTAGCTCTGCACAGTTGCAGCACTCGAGTAAGTACAAGTCGGACTATCCCTTCTCTTCAGATTCCTCCACTCCTAAATCACTTAGGGTTCTGGCAAGTGGAAGCTGGGGGCTGTCAAGGTGCACCATGCGGCAGAGAAAAGGTTCTTAAAGAGGTACCATCTCTGGGTTGGAAAATGGAAACTCTATGAAGAACACAGCTAACATGTATATGTGGCAACTATTAGGCTGAAATGCATGAATAATTGCATCTAAAAATTAGGTATCATGCTGGTATTTTAATAATGCTAATATTATATGTATAAAGTGTTTTTTTAAAGGCAGAATTCACCTGATAACAGGCAATAATTACCTTCATGATGTTTAACTGGCTGAAATACGCTGATGGCAGAGGAGGACCTGGAAAATAAAGGAAATGTTTTTTTGAATTTTCCATTTCTATTAAGTCCACAGCTATTTTTGAAGTTCAAAGTGAAAGTGTTCACTAAAATAAATTTGACCTTTCCAGGTTCAAAGAAATGGCTTAAACTTTAGAATGGGAGAAAAGGGGTGGGTGGGCCTGATGTAAAACAGGTTTTTCCCCTCCCTGCTCACTTAGAGAGACCATGAAAAGAAAGCTAAATCCCTAAAACTTCAGGTCAAACTCCAAGACTTAATAATAACCCTAGGTTCTCAATAGAAGAGTTTAACGACACCGCCTTTGGGGGGGGGAATCAGCATATTTCCATCTTTCAACTCTTTCAGGTGCCTTTAGGGTTTTCTTTTTCATAAATGAGGACATGATTTACATATGTCAGCAAACAGTCAAAAATTGTCTCCATGGAAACTAGCCTTGAAGGCCCTTATCTGTTTCCTTCTTAGGCATCCACTAAGTGATTTCCTCTTGAGTTACCCCTTCCAGGCATTCAAGATTTGGTTATGGCATGACAACTGCTCCTGTGTTAGTCAACACAATCCTGCCCAGCCTCTCAAGGATGTATGACTTTTCCATATCACAAACAAAGTCAAGGCTGTGGAGGCTGGTGATAGTTGCCTAAATGAGAATTCAGCAATACAGAAAATGATCCCAATTACCTAGAAACATTGAATTTCCTTTTCATATTAAGCAGAGCTGGCGTGTGCATGGAATGCATTGTTATATAGGCATTTTACATCTACCTTTGTACAACCCATAGTTAACCATTATAGAGTGATGTTTAGCATTAGTCCTTCTTCCTTCCAAAAAAGGTTCCCCTAATGTTTGGGACATATGAGTGGGAAGTACTACTGGTTTATACAAAACCAAAAATCTTTTTAAGAGGTTTATCTGCAAGCCCACCTTTATTCAAATCCGGTTTAAAATCTCTTTTCTCATGACTCTACAGATGGCACATATTCCTCCCTTTCTCTAACAAAGGAGAAAATGCCTAAGATGACGCCTGCAATGAAACACATGTGTATCACATAAAAACAAAACGAGCATGCTTCTTACTTCAATGTTTTGTTTTTATCCATAAGCAAATTCATGCTAAAATAAATCGCTACATCTATCAGCTAAAACTAGTTAACATGTTCACATGGCTAAGATTTCTTGAACTGGGAGACTGCCAGACTAATTAGTAAAGCAAAAACCTGATATTCTAGTCATAGATCTCAGATGTCACATCTGACAAGATCTGAAACAGGGACTTCCCAGCTAAGCCACTACATTACCTAAACTCTCATGTTTTAACACATCGAATTGTTAACATTTAATGCATCATTTGTGACTAATAAATCTAGAATCTTCCTATAAAATGGTACTTATTGAAAACTGAGTTCAGAATGTGAACTCACCAAATTCCTCCCTCATCCCTAGAGTAGATGTGTTAAGATTACTCTTCCTACTTCACTGGTGCACATGGTCTGGTCCTGTTAAGCTGTAGCTCTGTTTTGGTTGGAGGTCATCACTTGCCTGGAAATCCTTAAAATTTATGGATGTAAATATCTTGTTAATTTACATCCCAGTGCTGTGGGATTTAAGCAGCAGGACAGTACAACTAGCTTTTATGGGCATTGCTGGTGGCAAAGTGGCTGGTATTTGAGCACTGGAAAGAGTGGTAACATCTTTGTGCAATGGACTGAAGACATTACATCTGCTAAAGATGTTCATCTGCAGCAGATGAAAAGGTGACCACTATCGGTGGCTGCAACTGCAAAAATATTTAGGTATCTAGACTTCATATACAGACTTTATTGCATAAGGCATCACTATGCTACTTGAAGTGATTGAGAATCCAGAACTGAGACAGTTTTGCAGGAATTAGCATGGCTATATACACTTGCGTCGTCTACCCTCCCATCCCCTTATTCTCCTCCCTTTGTTTTCTTTTGTCTCCCTCTGTGGTTTTTGTTTTGGCGATTGGGGATGGAGGTTGTTAAAGAAAATTGTATAAAACTAAATCAAAAGCATTCATAAAAAACGTTTAGTCTTCCCAGTTTTTATGGAGATGCTTTGAATTTATTTCTAGCATATTGTCGTGCATCAGCACCATCTGAAGTAAGAAGGAACATTTTATATTTATGATACCTGGTGGCCCTGATGGACCTCTGTCTCCTTTTTCACCTTTGATGCCCAGTGGACCACTTTCAGTCCAGGAACCTGTTTTCAGAATATATTTACATGAGGACAAAGAAAAAAATCCATGGCAGATGACATCCATATTATGAGGAAGAGTAGACTTCCAAAGTGTTTTGCGTGGCATTTAGATTTTAACAGTCCAATATTTCTAGAGCAATGTCTTTAAAATTCAGCACCCAGGCCCCTTCCAAAGCTGGTCCAGCCCCAAAAGGCAGTAAAGATGGCTGCTGGGATAGCATGCCACAAAGCATAAGTGTTGCGTATGTCTCCCATGTCTCCCCCCTTCTCAGCTGGATGTGAACACTGTGTCTTGTCTAACCTGTATTGCTCTAACCCTTTTCTCCCCCAATAGCAGAGAGCAGTGTCCTCCACATTCTTTATTTATTTTGGAGTATTTATACTCCACCTGCCATTCAAACCTCTTGAGGCAGCTTACAATATATTGAAAACACAATAAAACAATGCCTTTACATGCAGTTGAGTTCTCTGTTGGCAATGTCCAAGCGTTCACTCCAACCATTTCAACTGCTGGCCAAGCAATCAAGAGTACTTTTGCCTGACGGGATCACAGTCCAGATGCATGGAGCTGAATAAGCTGTCACCACACACACAGACAGACAATTCCACTCTAACTCTGAAGCCAGTTTAACGTGGAAGCTCATGTTCCACACTAAGATCAAGAATTGTTGTGAGAGCAGCAGGTATCTCTTAGGGATAACTGAGCCATCTTAACTTCAGGAAAAGTCGAAAGTCATACTAATGCTGATTGTGGAAGGCACCAAGTAATTCACTGAAGTCTTTTTTGAAGGGCAATCAATCAAAAGTAGTCAGGCTTGGTCCCTGCAGTCATGAGTTCATCACTTCAAGGCCTTGTCTGTCTCTTTCCATTGATAATGGAGTGTCCTTATTTGTATCAAAGTTTGATGGATGGAGTTGTTGGGCTCTGGGGCCTGATTCGAATCCATTTTAGACCAGACCCCAAATGGTCTGGGGTTTGGTCTTAAATGGATTAATGGGGTGGCAAAAAGAGACTTCTTGGATCCATTATTCACCACCATCCCACTCCATTTCAGTTTTTGAAAATTACCATTGCATCACTAGAGCTTACAACTGTCAGACTTACCATCAGCCACTTCTTGGTTTCCAGGGGAAGCAGTGCCTACCTAGAAAGCAAATTTATTCAAAATCCAAATCATGTACATTTTCATATGAATGGTGTTTATGAGATTTCTCTATGCCACATCTTTGATGGTACTCCTGATCCTAATACAAAAGCACAGCCCACACAGTGAATAGCAACAGTGCTTTATGTATTGGATTATCAAAGCATTGATATCTGAACATCAACTGGTCCGACCGGTTTATAGTGTCCCAGGTTCTATGACATGTAGCATATATTCTTTCACTTCTAAGGAAATTCTACATGCCATGTTATTTTATGCTGTTAGAACTTATAACAGGGGTCACAACCCTTTTTGGGCCAGTGGGTGTATTTGGAATTTTGAAAAGGTGCTGTGGGCACCAGTCACAAAATAGCTGTTGTGGGGGCATGGTATAACACAAAATGGCTACATGTAAAAAAGCAGAAAAAGAGGCAGAACCACAAAATGGTGCAAGCATGCCTCCCAATCAATGGGGAAAAGGCATGTAAATCACCACCACTACATTTGTTCACACATATGAGCTCTTTGAACCTCTTCCCTGTTCAGAGCTGAATGGAGGGCGGCTGTCTAGTCCTGGCAGCCAATGAACACGGACCATGTAGCAGAGGCTGAGCAATGTAGCAAACAGGACTTGAGCAGGATGAGCAGTCTATTGTGCACTGTGAATGTTTGAGGGGATATTTACTGAGATCTATTGCAGATGCCAAAGGAGGCACTGGCTGGCATTGTACTGATGACCTAGTGGACTACCCCAGTAATCCACTTAAGCCATGACTCTGGATTATCATCACAGTGTAACTAAGAGCAAAACATGGATTTTAAAAAAACAGGGTGTGTTTGCACTTCTGTTGCTAATTATATCGAATTGATAGGTGTTCTCATCCTATACATACAGATGACAACTTAAGGCCAAACCAGCAACACAGCAAACCTCATGATGAGATGTCCCTGAGGGATTTAAAGGCTAAATCTAGCTGCAGGCTCTCCCCACCCACATCTGAATGATCTTCTTCCTCTGTGTCAGTGTCTGAATCTGAACCCTCTTCATTTGGGAAGCTGCTGCTGGCCCCACAGGGGGAAAGGTACAGGATAGGTACCATATGGCTACTTGAGACCCACTTTTAACTGGACATTCCAGGGGCTGAATCAGGACCTTCAATATGCAAAACATGTGCTCTACCATTACCTTATGGCTCTTTCCTGGGATGTGACTATGACCCCCCCTATCAAATGATACAACTAGCTAACCCAATAGAACTTTGATGGGCATCACAACGTAGGTGAGGCAGATGTTCATTGGCAGTGTGCATGTATTTGTTGTGATGTACATAGTGTATACGTTAAAATAAATGTTTCCTTTTGAAAGCATGTTTTTGAAAGGGCAGATAATTAAAAGTAAAAGTAGATTATTTTTAAGAATTAAGTTTAACAACAGACAAGTAAACCACAAACTGTCCCCCAAATCACTGCCCCAACTCCTTTCATTGCAAGGACAATGTACTCTAAGACATGGATGGGCAATGTTTTTTGCTTGGAGGTCTGCATGTAGTGGTGGGTCAGGACTGCACAGTCATACACACACATGAACCCTCCACCCTCTCTCATTCATATGCATACTTCAGCCTGCACACTTCACGCCCAGTGGAGGTTAAAGCCACTCACACACACTCTTTAACCCTCACTGCTCCCAATGCAGCCAAGATAATTGTCTGCAGCAATCTTGGCTGCATGGAGAGCGCTGGGGGAAAGTTAAAGTGCTCCCAATGGACGAAAGATCTAGTTGGCATCGAAGTGCCACCACTTGGCTGTATAGGAAGTGCTGGGGGTGGAGCTTAAAGCCTCTTCCTAGTGTTCCCAACGGACAAAAGGTTTCTGTCCCCATGCTGCTATTTCTGTTCCCCCCAATTCTCCTGATGGAGCCTAAATCATAGTGCAGAAATCAGGGCCGGTTCTAAAGGGCGGCTAGGTTGGGCACTGGCCCGATGGCCCCTGGAGCTACAGGGGTCCCTCAGCTGCCCCTCTGCTCCCCTTCCATGATCCGCAGCCCCCCCACATCCCCCCACTTACCTGTCTGCTGTCTTTTACCGTTGCCCTTAACGAAGATGGTGGCTGCGGTTTCCCTAAGGGGATGAAGCCTCTGCTGCCATCTTAGTTGATGGCAGAGATGCGCGCGCATAGCACGCATGCGTGCCATCAACAAAGATGGCGGCGGAGGCTTCATCCCCTTAGGGAAACCACAGCTGCCATCTTGGTTAATGGCAATAGTAAAAGACAGGAGATAGGTAGGTGGGGGTGGGGCGGGCTGCGTGTGCGCACAAACGCAAATGCGAACGCAAACACGCACACGCGCCGGGCCCAGGGCAAACTGATGCCCAAGGGCCCCGGCATTCCTGGAGCCGGCCCTGGCAGAAATAGCAATCTTTTCCCCACACACACACACTGTCCAGCCGATGGCCAATCAACAGGGAAAGTGGGTAGGATTCCTGGGAGCTTGGCAGGCCACACCTAGAGTGGCCGAGGGCTGCATGAGGGCTACTCATCTGTGCTTTAAGAGTAGGGGGCCTTGCCAGTTAGGCAAAGCAAAAATGCCAATGAAATAATTCTAAGCAAAAGGGCTACAGTTCATTTATGTTGTTGTTTTAATGAGCACATAAATATTTCATCACCACTATCTGTTCTTTTAACAGTTTGGCCCTGCCTTGAAGGCACACATGCAGCATGTTAATTAGGGTGGGTGCTGATGAAGCAATAGGCAAGAACAATATATCTATATCTATAAAACACATATTTATCAAAGAGCTATATATAGTTATACTGTATATAACTTACTGTTGTTTTGCAGTGGGGCCTGGGAGAAATTGGGAAAACTGTCTGTTTAAAAATTGGAAGAAATACAGTAAATAGTGACTTCTTAAAAAAAACTCACCAATATACTAACAAAAGGTGCATTGCCAAATCCTTCTCCAATGCACTTTTTGGAGGACATATTTTTCTCTTAATCCTGTTGGGGTGATTTATCAGTCTATGAATGGAGGAGAAATTCCATTCAGTTCACATTGAAGCCGATCTATCAAATTTGTACTTTCCAAAACAATATGAGAACCAAAACACAGCCATCTTTTGAAATGCACACTTATTTGTACTTATGATGCAGTTCTCCAACCAGTGTTTACAAAAATGCATATACAGCACCACCCCATGTTGATGTGTGAGCGTTGTTGCGTGAAACAACACGTTACTTTGGAGTTAAGTTGAGCAAGAAACTTCACAGAGGCTTGAGAAAGTGTTAAGAGTCTTTACTAAGACATTACGGCCAAAGGCATAGTTCCCCCCTTCTTCCCTCTTCAAAAGCACAAGTAAGAAAGAACACAGACAGCACTCTAACATCAACAGTTAGAGCCTTTTCCCAAGCTGTTATCTACAGTTACCATGACAACTACTGGCCTTGGATGTCTGCTCTCTCAGGCCAGGCACAGCAGATAAGACTTCTTGTAACTTTCCAGACATGATGGAAAAACACTCAGTGACAGTACAGTACAATGGTCAACAATTCCCCCTTTTTTCCCATCATGTCTGTAATTCATTACAACAATAACAATAATACATTGCTACAATACATCTTGCAATACATTTCAGTACATTACATCATACAAATCCAGTTCACATTTCCGTACATTTCAGAACATCTCTGTACATTTAGCTAGAACTTTATTCAATCAAATTTCGGTTGAACACAAGTCAGATACAGCGTCTCAGGATCGATCTCAACCTCTTTATGCATTCCAGGACTGGTTATTAATCCTACCGTGAATCTATCAGGCGGTTTGCCAATATTAGATCTCGCAGAACGTCTCAAAAGCACTAGAGCTTCTGCTCTCTCAGCCCCCCCATTTGAGCTGGTGCTTGGTACAGCCTGCGTAGGATCTTCCATTTCCTCAGCCTTGCGTTTCTTTGATCTTCGTTTCCCACAAATGAGTTCATTTAATGCATCCCTAAGTGGAATTTGTGTGCCTTCCACTTTTATGTCAAGGTTTGGTTTAAATGTTTGTGCTTGTGTTTGTACTTGTGTGTCAGCTGACCCTGTGAGAATGACTGTTTGCCTTTGATCCCAAGGCTTTTCTGAGACTTTAATGCTTCTGCTCAGAATTAATTGCTGTGTTTCTGGTATCCAAACTCTGAAATATGCATTCTGAAACCCCAGAACAAATCCCTGTTGTGCTCTGGGTGCAAGTTTGCCCCTTCTTTTTCCCTGTGGAATGTGAACCCAGCATCGTGCCCCGAATTTCTGAATGTGTTGCAATTTTGGCTTTCTCCCAGTGAGTTTCTCATAAGGTGACATTCCAAGTGCACTGTGTAACACCCTGTTGTGAATGTAATTCGCATACATGATTGCCTCTCCCCAGAAAGAATTCCCTAAACTGGAATCCATTAACATGGCTCTCATTGCTTCCTGAAGCACCCTGTTTTTTCTCTCAGCAGTTCCATTGGAAAACGGGCTAAACGGAGCTGTGAAATTCTGATTTATTCCCTTACTCTCAAGGAAGTCACTCAATGCTTTGCTCGTGAATTCCCCTCCCTGGTCTGAGCGTATAGCCCCCACCGTGGTGCCATGTTGAGTTTCGATTCTCTTAATGAACAGTTTCAGCTTCTGCTCAGCTTCACTTTTATGCTTGAGCAAATAAAGATGAGTGTATCTCGAGAAATCATCTACCACTACCATAAAAAACTTAGCACCTCCTCGTGAAGTGTTTATTGGCCCTGATAAATCAACATGAATGAGTTCATAGGGAGCTGATGTGGTCCTTTCAGCCTCCCGGTTTATGGGTGCAATTGTCATTTTCGCTTTATGGCACGCATCACAATCCATCATTAACTGTCCACAATCTTTCAAACGCATGTTTTCACTATGCATTGGGGTTTTCTTTATCGTGTCAAAGTTTGCATGCCCCAGCCTCTGATGCCATTCATGGACGCAGCCATGATGTGTGTGTGCCTCAGCGTTTAACACAGCACACCCTGCTTGACTGCTCTTTATTACAAACTGGGAATCATTCAGGCTTCCCTGCAAGCACACTTGATCTCCCCTCATTACATAACATTTGTCTCTGTCAAACAACACTGAAAACCCACAAGTGGTCAGTTTTCTCACCGACAACATGTTATGAGACAGTTCTGGTACAAATAAACAATCTGACAGTATTCCAAGCTTATCAAATCTCACCAGTCCTCGAGCCTCCACATTTTTCTGCGATCCATCCGCTAGTTGAACAAAGTCCTGCTCATCTGTAGACGTGTAAAACAAACTCCTGTCTGTAATTAATATATGGCTTGCACCACTGTCAAGTATCCAGTCAACAGGTCCTAAATCTTGAGACTTCTGTTTATAAACAAAGTTCACACTTCCCTGCTTCCAGCCTCCGTCTCTGGAGTTGCGCTTGACTGCACAGTCTCTCTAGAGATGCCCACGAGCTCCGCAGACATAACAAGCCTTTAGTTGCTGCTGCTCCTGCTTGTAATCCTGCTTGCTTCCAACTGCCTCCTTCGGCACAGCACTTTTCTTCGCCTCTTGTCTCCGCTGCCATTCCTGGCTCAGCTTTTCCTCAATAAACGCAACATTGAGCCCCCCATCGGGCATGGCTTCAATTCCCATAACAAAATTATTCCAACTCCCATCGAGTGAAGCCAGGATCAAATAGGTCTTCTGAAGTTCAGAGTGTTCGACGCCTCGGTCCGTCAACTCAGCAAACAGGCGTCTGAATTCCGTGAGATGCTCACTCATTTCGCACTCACCCGTGAAGCGCATCTGGTACAGCTTCCGTGCCAAACACAATTTAGATCCCGCGGTCTGTTGCACATGAAGGGCCTCCAACACGTCCCACATCTGTTTGGCATTTGTAACATCTCTCACGTGTAGCAGTTGAGAGTCTGATAGAGCCAGAGTAATAAAAGCCTGTGCCCTCTCATCATTCCGTGTCCAGGCCGCTGTAAGGGGTGCAGGGGGTGTTCCTTCAATAGCTTCCCATAAATCCTCTTTTATTAGGAAAGCACGCATCCTTGGCTTCCAACTGCCATAATTCTTTTCTGTAAGTCGTTCCATCGGCAAGCCTCCAGACATGTTTACAGCAGCCATCTCTGCTCACCTCTGTCTGGCACAATCAATCACGCTGCCCTCTGGATCTCCGTCTGCCGTTCAGACCAGCCACTTACTCCTGTGTAACGCGCTGTGGACCTGGGCCCATAACCCTGTTGATGTGTGAGCATTGTTGCATGAAACAACACGTTACTTTGGAGTTAAGTTGAGCAAGAAACTTCACAGAGGCTTGAGAAAGTGTTAAGAGTCTTTACTAAGACATTACGGCCAAAGGCATAGTTCCCCCCTTCTTCCCTCTTCAAAAGCACAAGTAAGAAAGAACACAGACAGCACTCTAACATCAACAGTTAGAGCCTTTTCCCAAGCTATTATCTACAGTTACCATGACAACTACTGGCCTTGGATGTCTGCTCTCTCAGGCCAGGCACAGCAGATAAGACTTCTTGTAACTTTCCAGACGTGATGGAAAAACACTCAGAGACAGTACAGTACAATGGTCAACACCCTAGGCACCAGGAAGTGGGGCAGTTGCCCCCGGCCCCGCACTTTGTGGGGGCCTGCGCTTGGAGGCCACAACAGCAAGCCGCGGGGGGAGAGAGCCACCTCCGCGAAGATCAAAGTCGTCGCCGCAGCAGACTTCCTTCTGCTGCAGGGAAGAAACAGCTCGCTGCAGCGTGCTCCTGGAGGCCACAGTAGCGAGCCGCGAGGAGAGAGAGCCACGTGAAGAACAAAGCCTCAGTTGGTGGGTGAAGTAACGGCTCAGAAAAGGAGGAAGTCGCCGCCGCTGTCCCCCCGGGGCAAAATGAATGGGGGGGAAACCAAGGAGCAGAGGTGGCACAAACAGTCCCGCAATCCCCAAAAATAAAACGGGACAAAAAAGAACAGGAACAAGGGGGGGGGGAATTTAACAACTGACCTAACCAGCCCAAAACTATCTCAAAAGAAAATTCAAAGGGAAAATAGGAGGGGAAAACAACTGGACACAAAACCAAACGAACCCCCTAGTGACAACACACGCTCTCACAGCAACCGAAGTTAAACAGTAAACTGTAAGGAAAATGGAAAATCCAAGGTGAAGAAAGAAGGGGGGGAACTGGACACAAAACCAAATGAACCCCCCTGTCAACACACTCACACACACAACTTTCACAAGTTAAACACTAAAACCTTCACAGTATGCGCTGAGATAACAGCCTCGGACGAAGGCAAGAATGAATAAGAAATGGATATGGAACAGGTTGACTATTCCCTGAAGTGAAGGTAATCATATTTGTTTTTATAGATTGTTAGCCTCATATGTAAATATTATAATTACATATATTCGTAAATAAAATCTCTCTCTCTCTCTCTCTAAATATATATATATATAGAGAGAGAGAAAGAATGTGGGGGGGCAACTATGCTTTTGCCCTGGGCCCCGCACATGCTAAGGGCGGGCCTGTGCATATATTAGGGGTAAGTGTGCATAGAAGAAATATATTAGTGAAAATCATATAAAATGCATTACATTAGAAAAAAGCCTTTAAAAATGTGTACATTAAACAAAAACTACATTCAAAAATGTGTTTATTAGGGGAAATTTACCCTAAAATGCCGAATAATGTTCATGAGGATTTTAAAAAGAAAAATTCATAAACTGCTGCAGAAATGTGGAGAATAGAATTTAAGATTGGAAAAATGAGAAACGGAGAGAAACGAAATGGACAGATCCTTCCAACCCTTGTCTGGACATTGAAAATTTGCATGTTAGGGTACCTCTCGTTGTGAAAACTACATGCACACAAAGGGCAAAATTTTTAGGCTAAAGTACACATCACATGCAAGTGCAATTTCTAACATTGCACTTGGGGAGGCATTTTGGAGCAGGAAAGAGGCAGTTTCCTTTCTGATTCTTTGCTTATCCATTGTGCCCTCCTGAAGTTACTTTTAAAATGAAAGAAGACCACCTTTACAATTTACTGCAGTTTATTACAGTTACTTATCCCCTGCTTTTTCTTCATGGAACCCAAGATGGCTACAGCACAGTTACACACTTTTGCTCTACGGTTACAAGGATGGATGAGTCTGTTGTTTTTTAACAGTTCAGTTCTTTACATTTTCACATCAGTTTCTGAAACTTTTTTTAAAAGTCCTCACAAAAAATTGTCAACATTTTAGTGCATGCTTTCCCTAATATAGACATTTTTGTATGCAATGTTATTTAATATACACATTTTGGCAAGCAGTTTCCCCCAATTTTCACCAACATTTACATTTTATGCACTTTCCACTATTCTACGCATTTTTCAGTTGGAGACCTGCATCACAAAATTTTGAGAAGTGCAAATTTTGAAGGAGAGCTGTGGCTTGTTTTGTATTTTATTTTGGGAAGTGCAAATCAGGTATGTTCATATTCAAATATGAATTGAACCAAATTTCTCCCCTTCAGTGGTGAGCAACTTTCAAGAACAGCCTTAAAAAGATCACCAGTTTTTAACAATGTGGAAACTTAGCTGTCAAGCAGTATTTTCAAAACAATGCCCAAGATCTGAAAACTATTTAACAACCAACTGTGCTGGATCGTACCAAGAGTTTATCAAGTTGTAGTTCTTTGTGTCCAACCATAACAAACCTGGAAAGCTCACAAGCGGAGCAAAACAAACTCCTTGTCCCCAGCATCCAGCTACCAGAACCTCCAAATATGGAGGCTGCATTCAAATGTTACACTTAATAGGGACCTATTCTCTAGAAAAGACCTATTCTCAATTCCTTTAGGTTTTTAAAATTTGGATAGAGCCAAACAGGATGACAGATTTGAACATACTTACTCCTTTAATGTACACTACATGGCCTGGGGGTCCAGGTGGGCCAGGTAATCCACGCAAACCAGGGGGGCCCTAGAAAGAGTAAAATGAGAAGAGCATCAGAGATTACTTTCAAACAAAGACAAGGTCTTCCTCACTATTTTTGAATCCTAGCTTTGGGGGGGTTCTTTAGAAGCAAATTTCCATATTCCATGATTTTCGAAGAAAATTTATTAAACCTTATGGTGTTGACAGAGACAGAAGAAGTCAGTGGATGACTACCAGCAGCAGGAGATGAAGTTTCTGCCTCTTCCTTGCCCCAAACATCTGTAGTGCTTTTCTCTTCTGAAAAAAAATTGTGTTTCTGCATATAGAAATTTGATGTCCTACATTTAAAGAGCAGTATAGGCAATATACATAGATGTTGTTTTCAGTCTACTTCCCTTTGGAATCTTGTTTTGGGCATTATAGCAACTGATAGGCTCTTACAGGATTCATGAGGCTTGCCTGTAGGTACCTACGGCAGGAGGCGTGCCATCAGGTCCCAAGGTACTGAGCCATGTAGAGGTTTATAGATCAAAACCAACATTTTCAACTGTACCTGGAAATAAATTGGGAACCAGTGAAAAGTGAAAAAGGACTGGTGTAATGTCTTTATGATGCCTGGTCCCAGAACTCTCGGTCATTGTCCCCCTGAAGTTTCTAGCCTGGCAGCGCCATGCACAACACATAACAATAATCCAAAGAGAAGGGAAATAGTACATGGATCAAAGCAGCCAACCACCTTATCCCCTTATTCCTAATATATTTCAGATAAAGGTAATAACTGAAATAATAATATCATCTCATAACAGACACTCCATCCTACAGAGGCTACTTAACCCGTTAATGATAATGTCAGATCTTGGAGCACCCTGAAGCTACACAATTGGTCCTTCCAGAAGAATGCAGACCTCTCCAGCATGTAGGGATGCACAGATTCATTGGTCTGTCACAGTTCTACATGGGAACTGGATTAAGTCCATCCCATTTTCATGCAGATTTAAAAGGGAAATCCTTAAAAATTCACATGGAAATACAAAGGTAAAAAATAATAAAAGCACTTGTTAGGCAGCATTGCCACTGTCATTTTTTAAAAAGTTTCCTTTTTAAAAAAATCCAGAATGGCTATCCAGCCCCCAACAGCCTGGAGTGACTATCACACAGGACTCATTGCTACTGCCCATTTTGAGTTGTAATAGAGCAAGTTCCCCTGAGAGTGATAGGTCTTGATAACATTCTGTCATTCAGAGGGAATTGTACAGTAAAAACATGACTGCCCCCAGTTTTTACATCTTTCAGTATATTAAGATATTTTAAAAGATAAAAAGACTCAAAATATTTAATTTGATGACTTTTTTGTTTTAATAAATCATGCTTGATCTATTTCAATATAATTTGCTAATATGTTTCCTAATTGAAGTCCATGTTTTCATGGCTTGATTCAACAGCGAGACTGATCTGTATGAAGTTCAGTTTGATAGATTAGGGTAATCCATTTAAATTATTTCTTCACTTTATAGTTTTATAGTTTGTTCAAATTCATGAAAAAAATTTAAACAGAATAAAATTCTGCTGGCAATCTGAATTGTTTAATTTCTTGATTGCCATTCTCAATTCCAATGGTACTTCTAATGCTTCCAAATCTAATTGGTTAGGTATTTTTTGAATCTCCTAAAAATTTTGTTATATCTTGGTCTGATATGTTCCTGAATTATATAGATATTCATAATAGGCCTTATAAGAAATCTCTTTAGATGTTGTTGTTATAAAAAATAGGACTGCAGATTCTAAAGTAGACTCATGATATGACATGGGTCATGAACCACCTGTATTGAATCAATTGATTCTGCTTTGGAATCCAAGTTCTGCAGATTCCTCCCCCATTCACACCAGCAACAGTTGAATCACACTCATCTGGACTGTGAACTACCTACTAATAGTGGCTCTGTCTTGTCTGGATTGAGCCCCAGTTTGCTAGTTCTCATCAAGTCCATTACTGCAGCCAGGTACCGGTCTAGCACACTCCCAGCCTCTGAAAAGCCTGATATTTAATTGATAAGAGGAGGTATAAAAATCTGATCTCTATTTTGGAAAGTTGTTTGCCTCTTTGTTTGTTCTCTGTGCATTTGGATGCCTCTTAAGATATCATAACCAAAATTTGTGTGATGGTTCCTGAGACAAGGAGCAGGTTTTCGTCTGTTTGGATGCATGGACCTTTCAAAACTGCACTGATGTTTTTGGTATCTTAGAATACCTGTGCAACATTGGGCATGTCCCGCTAGTCTTTTAATAGATAATAAATAAATAGAGAAACACAGCTGTGTGTTGTCTGTGTACTGAAGATAACACATTCAAAACCCCTGAATGACCTTATCCAGCTTTTTCATGAAGATGTTAAACAGCATGGGGCATAAGATGGAACCTTTCAGGGCCCCAAAGCAAAGATGCTATAAGGTTGAGAAGAAATATTTCAGCACCATCTTCTGGAAATGGTCCTCCAGGTAAAAGCAGAACCACTGCAAAACAGTTCTGCCCACACCTAACTCAGATAGCAATTCCAGAAGTGTACCATGGCTGATAGTACTCAAAGCCACAAAGAGGTCAAAGAGAATCAAACAGGATTGTACTACCTCATCCTTCTTTAACTAGAAGTCACCTCACAGTGCAACCATTCCAGGCCTAAACCTTGACTGAAATGAACTCTCCCACCCGTCTCAATTGTTCACACTAGGTTGGCTTCTTCATCCACAATCAAGACATAAATCAAGGAGATTTTATTGTGAATTGACCTGGCATTCAGACATAGCATCAGCAGGTTCAAAAACTGATTGGTAGGACAACCGCAGACCCTCTGGTTGGGGAGGACCAGAACAGGGCATAAATATCAGCTGTCCCCTTTACTGGCCTCTCCATCTGTTCCTCACGTCCTTATCTTTACCCACATTAGAAGCCTCCCAAGCTCTCCCATAATCTTTGCAAATCATTTTCCCCCAGCTCATAACTAAAGTCCCTGCCAAAACAATTTGGCAGTGGTTAAAACACCCCTATCACCCTCTTAATTGCTACAAGCCAGGCCACGCTAAAAACCACCATCACAGTCTGATCCTTTAGGGATAAGGCCACTCCATACATGTCAGAGAGAGTTTCCAAACAATTATTCACTTTACATATATCACACTTCTTGCATGACCCCTGGCAACTGGATTTCAGAGGTATCCAAAAGTATCCTCTTTACACGGATATCTCTGAACTTTGGCTATCACAGTTGTTAACTCTTTCCATTAGTTTGTCCAATCCATTTACATAGTGGCTATGTAAAAATGAATTTCTTGTTAATTCATGTGTGGAATAGTGTTTCCTTTTGTCTCTCCTTACATGCCTCTTCTTATACATTTAATAGGAACTCTTCATTTCTGTCAGACTTACATATAATGTTACACCCCGTTCACCTTTTATGCCTTTTAGTCCATTCAGGCCGGGACGTCCCTGTAAGGGAATACACAACAACACATAACTGCTTTATGTCTATATATAAAAATTATTTTAAAAAATACCCATTCAACCCCCCGAAAACATGTACATACAGGCCAGCCAGGGAAACCAAGTTCTCCTTTAGGTCCTGGAGGTCCAGTTGGTCCCTACAGACAAAAAGAAATGTCACAAACAGAAGAAGAGAAAAGCTAGAGAAATGCTCTATACGTGACTGCATTTGCACTTAATTTTTTTCCTGGCGATACAACCAATGAAAGAGCGTCAGATGGGCCAGGTGGGGCTTCCACAGGAGGTTCAGGAGCTGAGGGGGCTGAGCTGTCAAAGTCGGGAGGGCTGGGGCACCCAGTGAATCCACCTCGCTGTCTGCCCCCTCTCTGGGTTCCCAGTCCAAGTCCTCATCTTCTGTTTCACTCTCATCTATCCACCCCCTCCCCGCATGGCTCACGACACAACCCTACATAAAATCAGAGCAAAATGCCTTAAGTCCTACAGTGTAATTAAAGACCTCTTCCTGGATTGGCTCCAATTCTCTGCTTTAAGTCTACATTATAAGTGCTGCTGTAAGTTTTAATCAGTTGAATTGGTAGGTTGTTTTCGATTGTTTTTAATGCTGTATTTTAAAATTGTTGTAGCCTGCCCTGGGACCTTTGGGTGAAGGGCAGGTAACAACAATAACAACAATACTAATAGATCAATCAACCTAATCATTAGTTGATTGGGTTGACTGATCTATTATTTGGGGCCAGTTTTAATTAGCATGAGGAATGCTAATGGGGGCTGTAAATAAAGAGTACACTTGATTATTTTTTGTTTCTGGTATGTAACTATAATAGGGAATGAAAAACAAAACAATCATTTGCCTTTTCTTTCTTACAATGTATTTTATGCCTTTCAATATCTTAAAAAAGCATTGCTAATGCTGAGATTTTGGTAAACTGCAAATACACAAAATTGGTCAAAAGGCAGATGAATAACCAATTAAAATGTATTCAGTCTCTTAGCAGCCCTATTTAAAAGATTAAGAATGCAGCCAGTTTCCTATGAACCACTTAATAGCTGCTGGTTCTTCTTCCTGCACCCTGAAGTGAATGCTGGAATGCTGATGGACCTTGGTCTGGTCCAGGCAACTAGGCCTTTCTGATGTTCTCATGAAAGAGTGCATGTTCAAGAGGGCAGGGGAATGCCCCGAATCTGTGTGAAAGGGTGGTTGCAAGAACTTGGCTTCACTTCAGTTGGAATGAGGTCTGAGGAGTTGCTAAAGGCTTAATGGGAAAAGGCCGGTTTTGAAGAGTGATTTGATGGCTCCATGCAAATGTTCTAGGAAGAAATTCCAGACAATGAGTCAATGAGAAAAACCAGAACTGTTCATGGTTTGCATTCAGGCCAGTTTCAGAAGAAAGGTGAGCTGTCACACATGTGAAAATGTATTGTTAAGCTTTGTTTTTACCACCATTATTCATTCTAGCTATTTCCTTCCATTCTGCAGTTTTCTACTATCACTTTAAAATATTTCTCCCTCTCTCCAATAATGAGTGGTGCTGATATATATATACAAACAGCATGCACTGATCTTTTAAAAATTAAGAAGCTCACCATTGGTCCAGCTAGACCCATCGCTCCAGGTTCTCCCTGTGAGAAAAAAGGTTATATTAGGAATTAAAGGTAACATCTTATCATCTATGTGATAGAGATAGCAACAGAATGCAAAAAAAAATCCAACAAAGCTACCTTCTCTCCGGGTCTTCTTATCAGTTCTGTTAATGATTCCGTTGAAGCAAAGATAGCTCCTGGCTCACCTTTTTCACCCTACAAAAGTCACTTTATTTATTTATTTCAGATATAGTCCACTTTTCCTTTAAGGTTTGTATTTGCATGATATTTACATAACAAGACAGAACACACTCTAGCCAATTAATCTGCTGCTTTATTCACTCATACTGAAAGCTGGCATGAATCTGACTTGAAACAGCATTTTCTGAATGCGAAGAAAATAAATGGCTGGATGCACAGGGATGAACCTTCCCTTTCTCCTTAATACTCCTCCTCCCTTTCCTGCAAACAGAAATATTTCAGCAAAGGTGGTTCTGGATCATTTGTGACTAGGAATAATACAGCAATCAAAGGGTTAAGACAGATGTAACATGCATAGGTGGAACTATTCTGGAAGTGCCCACGTTATATTTTATACAAATATACTTGTTCTTCTCCAGGATCAAGCCCTAAAAAAAAAAGAGCTTTGCACATTTGCAGTCGACATTGCCTGAGCACAGTACTAATAAGATCCTCCCCACAATGGCATTCAAGAAACTTCCCTTCACTATCCCTAGAGGAATTTTGTGCTTTAAAAAAAATTCTCATATTAATGAATAGATAAGTGCATGAAGATATATGCGACCCTTTTAAAAATAAAAACGTTAGGGCATCTAAAATGTGCATGAATGGGCAAGACTGATTATTGAACCAGTCTTCAATTCATCGATATATGCATCAGCTGCAAAACTGGACTCACCTTGCAGTTCAGGGATGCAATGAGAGTACTCTGTCAATCCCGTTCACTAAAGCAGGAGATACTACAACTTTTGGTTCTAGAGCTTCTAATCAGAGGTGCCAGTGAGCACATTTGGCATTTTAAGAAAGTCCCATGGGTGCCAGCCACAAAAGAAATACTGTGGGGGCATGATATAACACAAAATGGTTGCTGTGGGGACGTGGTATAATGGCTGATACATCTAAAATAGTAGAAAAAGAGACAGGACCACAAAATGGTATGGACATGTCTCACCCTCATCCAGTCTATCAGTGGGGTAAGGGGTAAGCGCTCATTCACAGAGAAAACCTCTTCACACCTCTCCTCTGTTCAGAATGGAAGGGAGGGTGGGTGTCCAATCCTGGCATCCAGTATAATGTGGGCATGTTTAAGGGAGCATGTTCAGTGTAGCAGAGGCTGAGCTAGTGCAAATAGGAACTAAGCAGGGAAAGCAAACGTTTTCTTGTGTGTTGTGGATTTTTGAGGATATATTTACTGAGACCTTTTGTGGGTGACAAAGGAGGACACACTGACAGCTGCAGGCACCAGGTTGGAGTCCCCTGCATATCTGCAAAACTGTCCAATATCCTGGAAATTCATCTTGCCGATATCTTTGATTGTTAGAATTGCAAGTTATAATTGTTGTTAGCATTGCAATTTTTCCAAAGACTCTTCTTCATATATTATGGTATGAAATATAAAACTTCTTGTAGATTTGCTTTTCTCTTTAACCTTTGAATGTTATTCTTGTACACTTTCCAATATAGAGACAGAGTGTAAAACTATGGGTGCAAAAAGAATTTTCTGATGCCCCAACTTCATGGATTATTGTGAGAATTAATGGTAATGTTTGTAACCTACTTTACACATTAAGGCTAAAGACACTTACTAGGAAGTAAGCCCCATTAACTTCAGTGGAGCTTACTTCTAAGTAAACATACAGAATTGCTCTGTAAAATTACTGTAGAAATAGCTAATATTTCTTAGGTGTTTAACGCATAACAACACTTGCTGCTGTTCTCACAGAGAGCTGAAGGAAACAACAGATGCCATTATTGGTAGCCTAAGTACAGGAAGTTTCTAATAATCTCACATTCTTTATGAGAACAAGGCTGCTCACATCTCCTGTGCACTCAGGAAGCTTCATGCCACTTTAGCTTGCTTGTCTGCCTGCAGTATGTAACGGAGAATGCTGATTTCTGATGTAATGCAGAAGGCTGATTTTCAAGGCTACGTCTTTACTGTCTTGATCATTGCTGAGCCTGTCTCCTACCACTTGGGCGTTTGTTGTCATTTTGTTTCTTAAATGGAGTTTGAGATTCATTTTTGAACTAGATTTGTAGAATTTTATGACATTTGTGACTGTTTGAGACAGGGGGAAAACCCCTCAAGCAGAAGTAAGGCTGTTAAATAGAAATTTAAAAGCATGTTTGCATGGAATGGGAGAGGAGACTCATAACTGCGGGGGGGGGGAGTCTTGGGGCTGCTGATCCCCACCATCATCAACAGTATATGTTGATGGTATTATTACTATTATTATTATCCCACCATTCCTCCCAAACGTGCCCAGGACAATAAATAACAAAACAATACAAACATACATCTTTTTTTTTAAAGTATTCTCACAACTAATAATTTCAAAGTTGCCAGAAAGAGTGTCTTTGAACCGTCACTGTGCTCTTGCTTTGGAAGAAGCCTGAGTACTGAAGAAACTGACAAATGGTTCTTGTATAAATAGGAACAATTTGGCAGAAAACGTATGTCCAATTCCCGGCCTGTCAGGAGTGGTTGAAGCAAAGGGGCCAAGAAATCTGCATAGCTGATTATACAAGCAGACTTAGTAGCACAGCTTAGGTGACGTCTGCCATAATGAAAGTGCACACGCATGCTTAGGGTTTCATGCTGCTTTTCTTTTTATTAGGTTGCGGCAGCAGCACTACCATTAAAGAAATATATGGTAAAAAAAGAAGAGAAAGCAATTGGTGCCCAAATGCATGTTTGGGTGTCCTAGGTCTGAAAAAGTTGAAAATATCAATGGAACAATCCTGTTAAAGTTGTTCTGCTTGGATCTTGGAATTTACTGCAAGATCTTCCATGGGTACCTAAATATCAACATAGCCCCAAATTACAACTGTGTGATCCCACTTTTTTCCAACCTCTTGGAAGAAATTCCTTAGTAGACTACCTTTTTGTAGAAAGAAGCTTCATCTCTTCTCTAGCACATTTAAAGAAAATCTGACAAATGATGAAAACAAAACTGCAAAATTCTTGAAGTCTTCCTTTGCCAGGAATTTTTGACTTCACCTTCATTTTTGACTACCACCTATTACATATGCTTTAGTTTGGATTCCTGCATTGAGCCCCTTCCAATTCTACTATTCTATGAATATACAAGAAAAAGTCATCCCTAACAGTTCCAAGACATACTAGTAACCTTCTTGCATTTCTAAACACAGTGGTTGCTGACATAATGCCTGCTTTTGTTTTTACCTGCTTTCCCTTTTGCCCTAGTAAACCAGGTAGCCCAATGTCTCCTTTTGGTCCCCTGGGGCCCTAGAAAAAAAAAGAAGGTAGACTTTTATAAATAGGTATATTATGATTAGGCTTCTTCTGCATGTTGCTAAATGTAGTTAACATCTGGATTTTTTTTTAGGGCAACAGAATATCTGTGTGCCGAACCTGGTCTGATGCTAAATCTCTTTATAGTCATAGTGATGGTTGGGGAGGGGGCATGGGTATCCACAGGGAGACAAGGAGAACAGTTGCCTCCCTCCACCAGATGAACCGGAATTCTTGGATCCCCAGGTTTCATTTTTAAACCAAGAATAAGTTTCTGCTGTGATTTGGAACCCTGATAACCCAGGTTCCCATTCACAGGGAGGTTGCTAAGCACTTGAGTTAAAAATCTGCTTCAGACCTTTATGCTAATTGTGCCAAAGTCGGAAGAGCTCTGCCTGCATAGCCTGGGAGGTTGGCTTGCATATGTACCTCTACCCCCTTCCCGGATTTTATGCATCATGTGTTTGGGACATCACTAGCAAGGGTGTGGCTATTCCAACTCAGCTTTGGAAATATTTGAAGGATATGATCATGTAGATGGGGCAATGGGAGCTTTTTAAACCAGTGTTCCCACCTCCCAGGGCATGTGATCCACTCTTTCAAATGTTACCAGAGTGGAGAGGGACTAGCCACATGACACCATCTCTCACACAACTTATGAATTGGCCTATATAAGGCCAAATAGGTTAAGGGTGTAAATATACTACCTTATTGGATCAGGCATTCTCTTAGCAGCAAACACATTGAAGAGGGAGTGGGGTTATATGCAAGCCAGTCCTACTGAAACCAACATGCTGACAGGCCATGCCACCTGGTGGCCACACATTTAGTGTTTGAAGGAGGCCTATGCATATATAGTTGTGTACAAGTAGGGCTCATCTGCATGAGTGGGGCCCGTGACTGGCCAGGGTTTCTGTTTGTATGGAAGAGTCCTACATTTCTACTATTGATAAATACAGATCTACCAGGTGGCATGGCCAACAGGTGTGTCCGTGTTGGGGCTAGGGGGATAGCAACATGATCCCTTGTCCCTCCCCCACATATTTGTTGTAAGTAAGGAGAAGGCCTGAACAGAGCTCTAAAGTTTATCTAAGCCAGCACTCTTTCTTCAACAGTGGCCAGCCAGATGCCTCTGGAAATGTTACAAGTAGAGTATGATGGCAATAGTTTCATCTCTCTAATGCTGTCCATGAAATGCACTAAGTACAGTTATGATGACTTCAAGTAGAGCAAAAGTCATCTGAATGAAATTAATGAAGTTATGTGAGGGGAACAAAACAACAATTCTATAGTATAATCTCTAGATTATTATTTTTTCATTTTATTTTTAGGATCACATAGTTTGTTAGGCATTATATATTTTGTGTACCATAACAAATGCCAAAACATGAATGGGGTCATTTACATGTTTACTATTTCAGAGACTTAGGACAAGGTGCTTACAGGAAATCCTGGCAGGCCAGGCTTACCATCTGGACCCTGTAAAATGCAACAAGAAAGCACATATTTTACTGTGGTTAAGCATAGTAAGCAGACCCTGGGCATCTGCTATTGTTATTTATTTTGAACTGCATTTACACAATGGACAACTTTCTTAATGTGGATTAGTTGTCAGCTGTCTGAATAGCAGAATTCAAGGTTTAATTTCCAACAGGTAACAGTCACTGTTAATTGCTTGAAAAATATTCCTCATTTATAGAGAGATATATCCTCTAAGAAACAGGCCAGATTTAAATTGTTAGTTTGCATAATGTGTTACTATAGCTGCTAAAAAGACTTTGAGATATTTAGCATCTTGTTCATTCATGTAATCATCTGGAAGTCTTTTCTCAGGTGGAAATTGCATCAGAATACAAGTTTGCATGCAGTGTTTTGATTGTTGGGAACTGTATGGTGTGGGAAAATACTGCCTGTATATGCTGGAAACATATCGTGCAGGCCTGCAATGATTAATTGATACTGCACTATTAATGCACTATTAGACTGAGGCTGCAATACTATAACCCCCTTACCTAGGAGTAAGCTTCATTTAACTTAGTTGTACTGTGTTTCCATTGACATCAGTGAGACCTAGCTGGAGGCACGACTAACTTTTCCCATTGATTTCAATGGAACCCAGGTTCAAATAACTTAGTCTGGATCCAACACATATTCCAGGTAGACAGCACCAGTTTTGAAGAGACATTCTGTCTTCTCTCACACACAAGAAGTAATGTATCTTTTTGAGATGGTGCTTCCTTTCATTCCTGCATGCGTTATCAAAAAACAAAGGAAGTTTGCTTCCCCCCTCTTCAAAACTACTGCTTTACTACCATGCAGACAGATACACAGGCATGCACTCAGCGGATCTGAGGAGTTATCACCATCTCCCTGTTCTTCAAATGATTGATCTGATGGGTGGGATGAGGCAATTGCAATTGTGATGCTGGGTTGGTCAGCGCGCTTTAAACCTCTCTGCCCAGCCCAGTGCCAAGATGCTGATGATAATCACCCATCCTCAGTTGTATCTATGCTCCCCACACCCTGGCTGCAGCATTGCTGCTATCAGAAAATTTGGCCGGGGCCTGGCAAGCCACCAAAGAAAGGCTTGGCAGGCCAGATGAGGCTAGGGAGGGGTGAGAAATTCAATTCAGTTCTCATTTCATGCCAAATCATCAAATTTGCACTTTTCAAAACAATATGAGAACTGAAACACAGCCATCCTTCAAAATTTGCACTTATTCAAATTTTGTGATGCCATTTACCAACCAAACGTTTATAAAAATACATATACTAGGGGAATGTGCACACAAATATGAATATATCATTGAAAATAGCAAAAAAAGCATTACATGAGAAATTGCTTGAAAAAATGAGTACATTAGTTAAAACTGCCTACAAAAATGTATTTATTAAGAAAAATTCCCACTAAAATGCTGGAGAATTTTCATGAGGCTTTAAAAAAATAATCGCAAATTGCTGCAGAAATGTGGAGAACTGAATTTAAGACTGGAAAAATGAGAGAACCAAAATTGACAAATCTTTCCATCCCTAGATCAGGCCCATGTGCCCACTCCTGCCAAGCATGCTCAACGTATTGATAATCTGCATATACTCCAAGCAAGTGCCTACACAACACAGGCACTCCATGCACCTGTCTCCACCACCACCACTGTCCCTGTTCTCATGCTCTACCAATCTTACCCAGGGCAGTAAAAGAAGTTGTAACAAGTAGAAGAATTCATCTCTCATATGGGGAAGAGATTATGCATCCTTGTATCCACTTTGGAAAAATACCATTCACATCAGTTTCTGCCTCTGACTTGAAAGGTGTCATCTTTCAGGGAGTGGAAGAAGCTGAGATATGAGTTCTAATCCCTTCCCCACATGAAAAACGGATGCAGTGAGCATCTTACTTGACATTCCTTGAGGGTTAGGTTGAGCAGGCTCTGACTGATCTCACCCTACTTATGAGGAATCAAACAGGGGTGTTCATTGTTGCAAACAAACCTGTTCAATTCCTTGCAATATCCCCAAAGTGGGGAACTGTTCCTATTCCAGGTTTGTGTTCTGCAGTTGTACTTTATATTCAGAGATTAAGCCCAATTTCTGTTGATTATATTCTATGTGTTTGAAAGAGAATTATTAGAAAATAACAGAATGCAATTATAGTAATTTTGGACACATCCAAATCTGCACTCAGGGCTATTGTTATATGTCTCAATGAAGTTCAATGAAGTTCATAGAAGCAGCACATTTATGTAAGGCTGAGAGAAAGAGGTTTCCAGAGTCATTTAAACAGAGGCATCCTTTTATCTAATACAATAGAACATACTCACTGGAGGCCCAACAAGTCCCTTGATTCCTGCAACGTTAAAACTTTCATCTGAAGCATTGAAGAGTGACTAAAAAAAAAAGGAAAAGGAATAGGCAAAACATTACTTGTGTTTTAGAACATCCAGAAATTTTTAGAAGTGTCAAAGTCGGATGAAATTTTCTATTTATTGTATCCAAGATGGAAAAAGGCAAGTAGGCTGTCAAAGCAACTCAACCGTTTTTCTACCCCTCTCCTCAAACATCATTGATCTTTCTCAGGCAGTGAAAACATAACTCTAGCGAGAAATGTATGACACAGAAGAATAAGAGAAGAAAATTGGAGACATGCACTACAGATTTGAACAGAAGACACCGTGCATAGCTGTATGCACTGTGAAGCTGTCTTCGACCTTGGCTGCAGCTTATGTTACAGTTGTGATGAAGTTCTATATTCTGAACTAGAGTGTCAGCAACCACTCTGTGGTGAAGTTCACAACAGAGACTGTGTACATACAGCAGTTTAAAGTGGGTTCCGTGCTTCCCATGGGTGCATGTTATTCACTTTGTCCTCATCCAAGTGGCAGTCTGCACTCCCCCATCCCCATCTATTTTGGACTTTCCTGATCTACAGATAATGCAGGAAGGGAGGGAGGGAAATCCGACATAAAACTGCATGTTACCCAAGTGTGGACATACTGAAGTGCAGTGTGTAGGTGGGTTTTTTATGTGTGTGGCGGCGTTGACCTAGATGCCATCTATCACTGCACCCCCTATTTCAGTAGTTGAGGTGCTCCTTGGTGGGATGCTGTGGTGGCCAGGCCCAACACAATCTCACTTTGTAAAATCTTGCTGTTCTGTGTAAGTCTACTGGGAAACTTTATCTTAAAAAATAAAAAATTGGCAGTGTGCACAGATAAACAAGAGCATGCTCACAATGGACCTCAGGTTTCTGGAACCCAGGAGGGCTTGAAAGTAGTAACTGAGAGGAGGGGACTGTGATGTTCCTATATTAATGTATATATGGTAAGTGTTGTTGTTTTAGAAGATACATGGTAAGTAGAGTGAAAGAGGAGGGGGAGTGAATGGGCAGTAGAATGCGAGATGATTGGCTGAGTGTTTAAAATGGCTGAATGTATAAAAGGAAGAGTGAGAGTGGAATCGGGGGGGGAGAAGAGAACGAGTGGGTTGCTTGGTGGGGTTTAGAGAGTTGTTTGCCAGGAGGGAGGTGGAGTTCAGATTAGTATTGAGTAAAACCATATGCTTATGTGCCTTAAGAAGAAATCTTGTTAATCTTGTTAGCTTTGTTATCTGTAATAAATACTTAATTTGGTTTACCAAAGGCCTGATCCTTGGCTGGGGTTTCACAGACCAGAAGGGAGGGTAAGGTAATGACCAAGGCTGAAGGGGAACTGTAACAAATGGTGGCAGCGGTGAAGAGAATAACAATACCAGTATTCAGAGTCTCTGGGAATACTAGTATTGGGACGTTACTGGTGGTTGCCTAGCAGGGGGATCTGTTGAGATCTGTGCTAGAGCGGATAGGGAAACCATAAGAGAGAGCGGTCCGGACTGGTGGAGTCCCTGGTGGTGCCTAGAGACAGGCAGTAACCACGAGCAGGTAGGAACCTGACAGGGAGAGCCAGGGAAGGACGCATCACATGTGGTGGCAGTAGCGGTGGGATACGAACAACAGAGAATCCAGATACGAATACTAGAGAATCCAGAACAGTGGTGTGGCAAACAGAAATAACAAAACAAGATTTCTTGTGAGAGTGACTGGCAAAGAGTGTGTGGCAAAGAGTGAGTGAACTCAAACACCATGGCTGAATATATAAAAATGAAAAGAGAGGAGCTGGTGGAGAAGTGCGTAACATTCAATTTATCTCACGAGGGTAAAGGGGTAGATGAATTGAGGGTAGCACTAATAGGATTTGCAACTGCCCAGCAAAAACAACCTGTCAGAGAAGAGACCCCAGAAGGATACTCAACCAATCCCGCTTATATAGAGTATTTGAGAGAGAAGTTAAGATGGGAGCATGAGTTGGAAACTGAAAGATTGAGGAGGGAGGCTGATGAGAAAGAAAAGCAGCGGGTCTTTGAGGCTGAGGAAAAAGATAAACAGCGAGAGTTGGAAGCTGAGAAGTTGAAGATGGAAACTGAGAGAATGAGAATGGGGTTTGAGGAGAGGGAGAAGCAACGAGCAGTGGATGCCGAATTACAAGTAGAAAAGTTAAAATTTGAAAGAGAGAAGTTTCATTCTGATGAAACAAGAAAGGACAAAGATGGAGCAAAAATAAAAATTACTCCAAAGGACTTTGCTGTCTATGAGCCTGGTCAAGATCCTCAAATTTACCTCAGCACCTTTGAAAAAGCAGCTCAGTTGTGGGGGCTACCTGAAGATAAATACATGCAGTATTTATCAAACCTGATTAAAGGGGAATTGGCTGAGGTATACCAATATTTCCCCTCAGACAGGCCCGTCACCTATGCTGAATTCAAAGAAGCAGTGTTTAAAAGATTCAGACTGGGGCCTGATTATTTTAGAAAGCTTTTCAGAAATTGCCAGATACAGACAGGGAGGTCTTTTGTGGAACTGGGAGCAAAGTTGATGGATATATTTGGAAAGTGGATGAGTAGTGCCAAAGCTCAGTCAGTGGAAGAGGTGAAAAGCCTCATGATACTGGATCAATTATACCATCAGTTACCACCAGAAATAAGGCTCCTGGTCAAAGACCGTTCACCTACATCTGTGCAGGAGACCGCAGAGTTGGCGGATCACTTCGCCTCCAATAGAACTGGCTGGGTGGGGAAAACATCAAGAGAGTTTAAACCCAGACCATATAGTGCTGGCAGAAGGGATGTGGTACCACAGCGAGTGAGTCCTCCAGTAAAATCTGAAGGGCACAGGACACCCCAGAGTGGATCTGTGTACCCTAAAAGTGAGGAGAAATTATGCTACAAATGTGGTAGACCGGGGCACCTACGTTTTCAATGTGAGGTTGCCAACCCCATTAGTAATCCTGCTCAGACAAGGACAGTGAAAACAGAGCCCAAGGCTTTAGAAACAGCGAAAAAGGTTCAGTTCTGCCAGATAAACTGGACAGAAGTAACAGACCTTGATTCAAGTCTGAGAGAGGAAGTGAGTGTACAAGGGGCAAATTATTGGGCATTGCTTGATACTGGTGCCGCTCAGACATTACTGAGGCCAGATTTAATAAAATCTGAGGTAATATTACCTCAGGAAACTGTGACTATCCAAGGAGTGAGAGGTCAACCAGAAAGTTTGCCTGTGGCCCTGGTGGATATGACTTGGAGAGGCCGAGAGGGCCGATATAAAGTAGGCATTAATGCCCAGCAACAAGAACCAGTAATACTGGGAAGGGATGTAATGGGCGCCCAAGGAAAGATCTATGTAGTGACCAGACAGCAACTTGGCAGAGAAAAAGAAGCCATATTAAGGGGGGCTGAAACAAACAGGGTGGAATCTGTTAACCAGCCTCAGGTCACCATAGCAACCACTAGCAGGCCTGCTGAAGGAGACAAACTGTATCAAGTGGTCTCTGGGGAAGAAGCAGAGCAATTCAGGGAACAGCTGCATAAAGATATGTTTGAAGCAGATAAAGGAACAAGCCCTGACCCAACAGATTCCTTTCACTGACAAACTGAGGAATCAAGTTGTGTGTGAGAATGGGATTTTATATAGACTGTGGATGCCTGCTGAGAGAAAGGATGAATGTGAACCAGTGAAGCAATTGATAGTACCTAGCAAATACAGAACCAGATTGCTAGAGGTAGCCCACGATGTCCCATGTGCAGGACATCTGGGAATAAAAAAGACCAAGAGGAGATTGGCTGCACATTATTATTGGCCAAATATCTCCAAGGATGTAAAACAACATTGTCTATCTTGTGGAATATGCCAAAAGGTGGGAAAGAGTGGAGTAAAGACCAAGGCACCCTTAAAGCCCCTTCCTATAATTGGACAACCCTTTTATAGAGTGGGAATAGATTTGGTGGGCCCTTTTTCCAAACCCACAAGGCATGGCAAGAAATATCTAGTGGTGGTGGTGGATTTTGCCACCAGGTACCCAGACGCAGAAGCACTGAGATCTGTAGAAGCCCCTGTAGTGGCAGAGGCTTTATTAAAAATCTTTATGAGGCTGGGTTTCCCTCATGAAGTGCTGACAGATCAAGGCAGTGTATTCATGGGAGAAGTGATGCAATGTATGTGGAAATGTTGTGGTCTAAAACATCTAAAGACCACTACTTACCATCCCGCCACTAATGGGCTAACTAAGAGATTCAATGGAGTTTTGAAGGGCATGATAAGAAGCTATGTTCAAGATCACCCACAAGACTGGGATGAACGTTTGGGATGCTTCTTATTTGCATACAGAGAAGTCCCTCAGGAGTCAACAGGCTTCTCACCCTTTGAACTAATGTTTACTAGAAAAGTGAGGGGACCTTTGGAACTGCTAAAAAATTCATGGGAAGGAACTCTGGGAGAGTACAAAACTTCTGTAGTAGATTTTGTATTGGAATTCCGCAATAAATTAACATCAATGATGGAAGTAGTGAAAGAGAATTTGAGTCATGCACAGGAGAATCAAAGTTACTGGTATGACAGAACAGCCAGAGAACGTGTGTATGATGTGGGAGATATGGTTATGGCGTTCATACCCAGGAAACATGACAAATTACAGGCTAACTGGGAAGGACCATATACCATCAGAGAAAGGCTTGACACAGTGACATATGTAATCACCACAGACCAATTAAACAAAAGCAAAGTGGTTCATGTAAATATGTTGAAGCCTTACCATACCAGGGATGCACAGGTGTTGCAAGTTACCTTATTCCCTGAGGGAAGTGGGCCTGAACTTCCAGATTTGGTACAGGAAAGCAAAGACAAAGGAGGGGTAGATGAAGTGGAATGGTCAGAGGAGGTAGAGGAGGAAGTAAAAGAAGAGATTCTGAGAGTTTTGAAAACCTATAGGAATCTCTTTAGCAACAAACCTGGCTGAACCAGTATAGTTATACATTCCATTGATACTGGAGATCATGCCCCAATCAGATCTGTTCCGTACCGTGTGAATGGGAAAGTTTTGAATGAGATCAAAAAGGAGGTGGAAGATATGCTGGAGTTAGGAGTGATCAGGGAATCCATCAGTCCCTGGGCCTCAAGTATTGTCCTGGTTCCGAAAAAAGATGGAACGACAAGGTTTTGCATTGATTATCGGCTAATCAATAAAATTACTGTCCCAGATGCGTATCCTATGCCTAGGGTAGATGCTATGTTAGAGTTATTGGGGGCAGCAACCATTATCTCTACACTAGATCTCTGTAAAGGATTTTGGCAAATGGAACTAGACGAGCAATCCAGAGCCAAAACTGCCTTCAGTACACCAGATGGGTTATATGAGTTTGTGACCTTACCCATGGGACTAAGGAACTCACCAAGTTCATTTCAGAGGCTAATCAATACTGTGTTGCGAGGCATGTCAGATTTTGCAGTGGCCTATATCGATGACGTGGCCATTTTTAGCAAGTCGGTGCCTGAGCATGTCCAACACCTGACAACAGTATTGGAGGCCTTAAGAAAAGCAGGCCTCACAATAAAAGCTAAGAAATGCCAGTTTGGACTAAAGGAAGTAATCTATTTAGGACATAAGGTGGGGAGTGGGAAAATCACCCCCTTATGGAGCAAGGTGGAGGCAATACAAGCGTGGCCGATCCCCTTAACCAAAAAACAAGTAAGGGCATTTCTGGGTGTGGCTGGATTTTATAGGAAGTTTGTGAGAAATTTGGGGGAAATAGCAACCGCCTTGCATGAATTAACAAAGAAGAAGTGTTCTGAGCATGCGGTATGGACAGAAGAATGTCAGAAGGCTTTTGATCTACCGAAGCAAGCCTTGTGCCAAGAACCCATATTAATAGCACCAGACTATGAGAAACCATTCATCGTGGCTACAGATGCGTCGGACCTGGCGCTGGGAGTCGTCTTGCTACAGGAGAGAGAAGGCACCAGACATCCAGTGGCGTACCTGATTCGCAAGCTGACGCCGAGGGAGAAAAACTATTCGTCGGTCCAGAAGGAGTGCCTAGCGGTCGTGTGGGGACTGAACAAGTTGCGCCCATACGTGTGGGGACAAAGATTCACAGTGACTACGGATCATCGGGCCTTGTTATGGTTGCAGACTATGAAAAACCATAACACTATGCTGCAGAGGTGGTCCTGGGCCCTACAGGACTATCAGGTGGACTTCCAGTTCATAAAAGGCAAGGACAATGTACTGGCCGATGGACTTTCCAGGCAAGTGGCTGGGACTGCAGTGACGTGACCAGACAGAGGAACAAAGAAAGACATTTTCCCCATAGAGACTTTTATTTGTTAACGCGACGTATAAATCCTGGAACAGGAATAATACTCTGCTGTTGTTTAAGGGGGGGGGAAATGTGATGTTCCTATATTAATGTATATATGGTAAGTGTTGTTGTTTTAGAAGATACATGGTAAGTGGAGTGAAAGAGGAGGGGGAGTGAATGGGCAGTAGAATGCGAGATGATTGGCTGAGTGTTTAAAATGGCTGAACGTATAAAAGGAAGAGGGAGAGTGGAATCAGGGGGGAGAAGAGAAAGAGTGGGTTGTTTGGTGGGTTTGAGAGAGTGGTTTACCAGGAGAGAGTGGAGAAGGAGGGAGGTGGAGTTCGGATTAGTATTGAGTAAAACCATATGCTTATGTGCCTTAAGAAGAAATCTTGTTAATCTTGTTAGCTTTGTTATCTGTAATAAATACTTACTTTGGTTTACCAAAGGCCTGATCCTTGGCTGGGGTTTCACAGACCAGAAGGGAGGGTAAGGTAATGACCAAGACTGAAGGGGAACTGTAACAAATGGTGGCAGCGGTGAAGAGAATAACAATACCAGTATTCAGAGTCTCTGGGAATACTAGTATTGGGACGTTACTGGTGGTTGCCTAGCAGGGGGATCTGTTGAGATCTGTGCTAGAGCGGGGAGAGAAACCATAAGAGAGTGTGGTCCGGACTGGTGGAGTCCCTGGTGGTGCCTAGAGACAGGCAGTAACCACGAGCAGGTAGGAACCTGACAGGGAGAGCCAGGGAAGGACGCATCACAGGGACAACAACATACAGTGCTAAAATATCACATCAAGCACCATCCACTAGCATGGACGGGAAACATTAAGACAGAGTTCAGTTGAACATGTACAATGTGTGGATGAACATGCACAAAAGAGCACAAGGAAAAATCAGATTTGTGCAACTCATCAGATCTGCAATAAAATTCTTTACATTTAGACATTTGGCTTCTTTGGTTTTCAAAGGCAATTATCTGGAATGGATCCCCCCTGCGATGTCATGGATTCAGCTGCTTATACTGCAATCACCATAGTATCCGTGTAGGACCCAGTCTACTTGAGCCTTGTGTACTCAGGCCTTAGAACTGACAAGGCACAAAAAAGCAGATGCGATATTCTCTGAATTATGTGACAATACTAGGAGTTCAGCTTTGTCTCCTTACCAGGCCAACAAGAATAGTGTCTTGCACTTGCTGCACTTCAAGCTCCACTCTCAAGCCCTCAGCTCCATTAATTCAGAATACAATTTGGTTATGGCTACCCAGTGTTAACACATGTCCCAATGACATGTTACATGCAAACACTTATGTAAGCATGTGCCATCCAAAGAAGCATGTTTCCTAAGATCTTGAGGCTAGAGATGGTATGCCATAGGGACACTACATTGCAGCACTACATTGCTCTGACTTGGGTGAAGAAGGAAAAAGACTTGTGTTTATTACCAAAAAATAGAAAAGCAGTTAGTAACTACATCTACAAATGGAAATGCTACACACTCCTGCCTGGAGCGATAGCTTCTCTGACTAGTTCGATGGCGAGAGCAGGAGAGAGAAAAGCAGAGAGAAATTACTATTGCTTGATAAGGGGAGGGCACTGGGGATCTGACAGGTTGCAGTGGAGACAACAGGGCAAACTCAAATGTAAAGGAAGCAGATTTGGGACACATGAGGGCGGAGTGGACAGCTGAGAGAATACGATGAGTAAAATGAGACAGACAGAAACATAAAAGGTTGAAACGTCAATAATTATCTGTTTCAAAGACGGGAGAAGAGATAGAAGCTCTTCCTTGGGAGTCCACAGTGACCTTGGAGTCTAAGATTAGAGCTAGACACGAGTGATTAGTGGAGCAGTTTGGCATGAATTCTTGGAGGTCAGAAACAACCAGCTTTCATAGGTTCCCTTGGAGCTTGCATGGTATGGTTCCCAAGCAAACCACCTGGGTTCTTCTTGAACTCTGCCATTTTGGTGAAGAATAGACAAGTGGTTTAAAGGGTGAACATAACACTGTCTTTCTGTTCCCTATGGGTTCTTGACTAAGGCTGCAATCCAATACACACGTACCTGGAGGTCCCATTGAATCCAATGGAGTTTACTTCTGGGCAGACACATATTGGATTGCACTGTAAGGCTGCAATCCAATACACACTTACCTTGGAATAAGTCCCATTGAACCCAGTGGAGCTTATTTCTGAGTAGACATGTATTGGATTGCAGCCTAAGACCAAAGAAAATAATAGAGAGAGAAGGGTATGGAGAAGAGGAGCTGAGGAAGGAATGCTAGCTAGGCCTAGAACAATTCTGGCAAGTTTCTATGATGAATAAATAAGACTGAATAACATGGACTCTTGAGGATTCTTAAGGATTCTATTTCCTGAGAAGAGGGTTACCTAAGATGAGTTATCTGAGGAAAAGAGATAGGATATGTTAACTTACCTGCCTCAGGGCATTTAGGAGGTTGCCTCAACACTCACCTCTCAGTCATTGGTTCTGAGGGAAAAGCGGGAGGTAGGTACCATGCACAAAATTAGGCTGTCCCAAGGGGTATACTTGGGATGACAGTGAAACGGAGTCTAGATCTGACACACACATCCCACGTTTTATACATCTATTGACTGGTATGGAATAGATCTGGCAAAGAGCTTGAGAATTTCCAAAACGCTTTCAAGATTTTTGGTGAAGAGTACAAACTTGGCAAACAGTTATTTGACCCAAATTTCTACAACTGGCAAACATTAGTGGCAGCACTACACAAATGTACTGAAAGGTAGTTATAATGGTGCAACAGAATAATAAGATACCTACCATAGGAATGGTTATAATGGGACCTGGTGGTCCAGGTGGCCCTTGTGGCCCCACAACGCTGGCACCATCTTGTCCTGGTTCACCCTAATGCAACAGAATAATGTCAGGAACATAGGAAAGTACCTTATACTGAGTCAGACCATTAGTCTCTCTCCCTCCATATTGTCTATACTGATTAGCAGCAGATGCCCAGGGCTTCTGACAGGGAATGTTCCCAGCTCCACCTGGAGATGAGGGAGACTGAAACTGGGACCTTTTACATGCAAAGCAGAAGCTCTACCTTGAGCTGCAGTCCTTTTAAGAAGGTGGTTTATATGTCACTGAAATCCAAATGGACATTAAATTAAAGATAAATGCCATTTCTTACCTTGGGTCCTGGGTCACCCTTATCTCCTTTTGCCCCCTGCATTTAATTTAAAAGCCAGCATTAATTGTGTGAAAGAAAAATGATGATACCGTCACTAGTGAATAATAATATAGATTGCACATATTCAAACTTCTCTATCCATGATAGCACACAGAGTAGATGAAATGTCTGAATGACTATTATGTGATATTTTCTATCAAAAAGGTCCATTTCCCCATGGGTACAATTTAGCAACATTGCCCAGTCCCTCTGAGTTTTAGACCACAAATGATTATGCTTCAGGAGCACCTATATCATAGATCAACACACCGGTCTTCATGCCAAGTGACTGTTAAACAACAATTAAGTAGGCCTATGTACTAGACATGCTGACCAAAGGCACAAATCTCGTTGTCTGAGAAAAAGGCGTGTGCCAGTTTCTCACATGTTGATAATGCTGTTGTCATTATAAGGCATAAAAACAAAATAACCACAAATGCTCTAAAAATATGATTACACAATAGTTGCAATGCACAATGTCGTTTGACCTTTAAAAAGTGCTGGTAGAATGTGGAAGCACATGAAAAGAAATATAAATTTGCAATTTAATCTTTACACATCCAACAGTAGATCTTTGGATCTTCTTATGAATGTTGTTTGCCACTTACTGAAATTTCTTTGCCTAACTCCTGTATCTAAATCTGAAACACCCCTCCAGACATCCCATATTACAATTTTAAGTGTTATATAAAGAAGGAATGCCGCTGCATACTCACTGCCTCTCCAGGGCGCCCAGCAACACCAGGAAATCCAGGCCTTCCTTCTGGGCCTTGTTCTCCCTAATAAAAAACAAAAATATCAGACATTCACAGATGTGTCAGCTTCATTTAACTGTGGCCACAATCCAGATAACGCACCCAAAAGCTTCTGTGCATCCATAGGATATCTGCCTTTTTTTCTTTCAACAGCAACCTTGCTTCCTTTGCAATGCCATGGGAGTAAAAGGAGCCAGGGCAGGGAGAGTTTCAAAGAGAATGTAACCAACAGGAGTAGATTTCATTAGGCCATTCCCCTCACCTCTTTGAAGTGGAGAACTCCCTTCTGAACACAGTTTACAGCAGAAAAGGGGCCACTGGGTTCATTACAAATGGTTGCAGTGCACCATGTAATTTGACCTTTTAAAAGTGCTGGTAGAATGTGGGAACATGTGAAGAGGAGAAAAAGAATGCAGAGAGAGATGGGAAGCATTTAAACCTAACCCTTCCTCCCTCTGGAGCAAAAACAAATTGAGGGTACCCCCTGCCCTGTGTGTCTGACAGTGACAATTTGAGACATGGTAGTCTCAACATGGATGATGAAATCACCCAGGACTATTGTTCTGGGCTTTTCCAACACCACTCCCAAGACCATCTCCTTCAGCTCAATCACAGAAGCTGCTAGGCAGCAGGGTGGACAGTTATACCAGTAGCAACCCCAGTTTACTGTCTCCTTGGCTTGGCTCAACAGCAGGTGCAGGTCCTTACAGTCAGCTCCAAGACAGAGTGGTATATTGGTGAGATAAATGGACCACAGCAACTCCTCTCTCCCCCTCCCTGTCCCTGTATCTGGGTGGGCACAGCTGGGTCAAGTCAACTCCCTCAGCTCAACCACCCAGGTCTCCATAATACACACCAAATTGGTATCCTCATCCATGATCAAATCATGGATGAACACAGTCTTATTGTGTACCAATCTGGCATTAAACAAGAGTATACACAGGCTGGTGAGCAGAGCAGAGCAGAGCATCTGTTGGGAATGCTTTGATTTGGATTCTTGCATTGAGCAGGGGGTTGGACTTGATGGCCTTATAGGCCCCTTCCGACTACTATTCTATGATTCTATGAATCAGGAACCTGGGGTGGGAGTGAGAATACAAGGTGCAAATTGCCTGGACCTTACCTTCCATTTTGACTTATCATCACCCCATGGGTATGTCTCCCTCTACCCATGATAACTTACATTGGGTGGCATCACCCATATTTATTTATTTATTATTTGATTTATATCCCTTCTTCTCCCAAACACACAATACAAACAATAGCCCACCAACAAATCCACCACAACCAACCATCAGAAGGCACCTGATAGATCAGAAACAGCCCATGGAAACACACAGGTCCCTGTCACACAAGAGAGTATCCACTCCCACACTGTCTGACACCCAGGAAGGGCCAGTCTTCTGCCAACTCTGAAGGCAGACCAGACACATATGAATAAGGACCACAGAGATAAGAATGCAGTCAAGAAAGAAACAGCATGCCCATGGGTGGCTAAACCATGCAAAAAAGAGAGAAGAACAGAATGATCAACCCACAAAGTGGATATTTGTAGGTTTGTGAAGTTGGCTGCAGGGTTTTTAGCACAGGTGGAAAACAGCATAGGTAACTTTCAGGTTTTAAAAGCTAGTTTTGGTAAAAAGGGAACCAAGAGAAATTCAGGGTCTGCCACCAAGACACCGGAGAATGAATACTGCAAGGGGCAATGTTGTCAGAAGAATTTTGAGCACAATCCTTTAAGTACTTCTGTGAGGAAAAACTACTCATAGTGATTTTTCATTTGACTACAAAATTGTTGTGCTAGAATTTCAGTGTGGATTTCACCTTCTAATCACAGGCTAGTATCTTAAAAATGACTCCAATGGTGCAATTCTATAATGGTATGGTGGCTGAGCTATAGAATATGGCAAAAGATCCATCATGCCAGGTCAATATCAGAAACACTGGAAAACGGCTTGGGCACACAAGAAAAATGGATGCTGCTGCCAAGGTGTATGAGGCAGTCAGATGATGGTGATGGTGGTGGGAAAAATGGATGATGAGGGGGAGAGATTATGAGGGGGAGGATGCTATCCAGAGGACTGGACAATTGGACAAAATAGCTGGGATGGTATTGGTCATATGGGTTGCTATATACCAGGAGGAGAGAGTGGGTGAAAAGGTAGGTTGGCTCATGCAAGGGGCCATGCTATTGGTCCATGCGGTGCTGCTTCCAATTGGCTAAGGTGTATCTGAAGGTGGCAGTTCCTTTCCCAGTGTGAGGTACCATCCTGGATTTGATGTGGGATTACCAGCAGGTAAAATGTCAGCTGTTCTACCATCTAGGGCTCCTTTTGCAGCCCCCGTGCTCCTGGTATGTTTTATTTTATTATTTTATTTTATCTATTTAAAAGCATTTATTAGATTAATATTTCAAAAAATTCTCAGCAGTGCATGACTGATTTCAAAGACTGGGGAAAGATTAATGCTCTATGGTTCCTATCTGCTGCTGTTGTAGTGGGTGGGGAACTGCTCTGTGGGGTTTGCAGTGTGGGTTCAAGTCCAGAGAGCTCTTTCTCTTTTGCCCCATCAGGACTTTTTTTTCACCATGCACGCAAAACATGAGTGGAGCCACCTCCCCCTCTTCGCCTGGTGGGGGTCAAACGTATGCCTCCTACTTCCCAATTCCATTCTTCGTTTGGTGGACTACGGAAGGTTGCTCCTGTCAACGTGCGTCTGTGGCTCTCCTTGTAGTGCATCTGGGGTCCTCCCTTTGACTGCTTGGCAAAAGAATCTTCCCGTTTCCACGGGGGCCCTGGACCTTTGGGCTAAGATGACAGTGTGCACTTTTTGAAGGCTTCTTGCCAAGGCAGCTATGCAGGTGCTGTGTTCTGCAATATCTCCTTCGTTTCATTTGATTTCAAAAGATGGTTGAGCACAAGGGAACTTGAAACCCTGCCTGCAGGAGTTTATTTTAAATGTAGATCCCACCCTTTCTCCCAGGAGTAGCCCAGGGTGGCTCCACAGTAGTGTTGTTGCTGCTTGTGCCACAGCAGCTTAAGGAGTAGGGGCATGGTGGCATTGTGAGTATACTGTACGTTGTGGTGCAAGGAGATGTGCTGGCTGTGTGTTCCCATTGATCTGAATTCAATGATTCCTTCTATGTGTGGGTGCAGGTGGGCACTGTCACCAGCACAGACCCTGACTGGTGGTTACTAGTGGTGTTCCCATGGGTGCTGGGGGTGTGGGTGCCATTTCTGTGCCAGTTTGAGCTTTCCTGAATAGTGTGTTTCCCCTTTCACTCTTGGGCTGAGCACATATTGGTGGCTGTTCTGCTGGTTTAGTGGCAGTGTATCTTCTCCTACTGCAGAGTGTCTCTCTGCTAGGATGTAATTTGGCCCAGTGAAATGGTGCGGGGGGGGATCCGTCCCTAGCTTCTGTAAGGAAGTATAGAATTGCTTAGTTCCAATATATTTATTTTGTTAACACAAATCAACTATTTATTTATTTATTTATTATTAAATTTGTTAGTCGCCCATCTGGCTGGTTGTCCAGCCACTCTGGGCAACGTACAAGATAAAACAGTATATAAAACAATTAAAATTTAAAAACAGTAGAAATCTAGCCCATCTCAAACGCCCGCCTAAAAAGCCAAGTCTTCAGGGTCCTGTGGAAGCTCATTATAGACGGGGCATGGCATATATCACCTGGGAGAGAGTTCCAGAGGGTGGGGGCCACTATTGAGAAGGCCCTCTCTTGAGTACTCACCAGCCTAGCTATTTTGACTGGTGGGATCCAGAGAAGGCCCTCTGAGGTCGATCTTGTTGAGTGGCATCCCTGTCGATGCTGGAGGCGCTCCTTCAGATAGGCTGGGCCACAACCATATAGGGTTTTAAAGGTTAAAACCAACACCTTGAATTGGGTTCGGTACACAACCGGTAACCAATGCAACTCCTTCAACACAGGAGTGATGTGATCTCTACGGCGGCCGCCTGTAATCAGACGCGCCACTGCATTTTGTACCAGCTGTAACTTCCGAACCGTTTTCAAGGGTAACCCCACGTAGAACGCATTACAGTAGTCTAGGCGAGTGGTGATCAGGGCATGTACCACCAGTGGGAGCAGATGATTGGGAAGGTAGGGGCGTAGCCTCCATATCAGATGGAGTTGATACAGAGCTGCTCGGCTCACAGCTGAAACTTGAGCCTCCATAGACAGCTGGGAGTCAAGAATGACCCCCAGGCTACGGACCTGGTCTTTCAAGGGCAATCATACCCCGTTAAGCACCAGGTCTATATCTCCCAGCCTTCCCTTGTCTCCCACAAACAGCACCTCGGTTTTGTCAGGATTCAGCTTCAACTTATTCCTTCCCGTTTCCGTTTATTTTAATCTGTGTATCGCCATAAGCTGTTACAAGGAAGTACAGTCATATATACATTGAAACAAAGGTACAATTCTTAATTAAAATGTAGAAATTAAAACATTATTTGCAACCACTATTCTTAATAAAACTGGCTCTAAGTATCTTTGCAGCCAAGGCAAAATTTGCAGTCGAAATTATTACATGGGGTTGGACCGAGGATCGTAAAAAGATTACTTTTTGGGGTCTATTTAATTCATTAATCATATTCAAAGTTGGAAGTAAAAATTTTGCTCTTGGGTAAGAAAACATTGGGCAGTCTAACATATAATGTAATAGATCATCTGGCACCTTGCACCCAGCTATACAAAGCCTTTGGTCATACGGGATACCAAGATATCTTCCTTGTAAACAGGACGAGGGCATCACCTGGAAGCGAAGTTCGGTATATGCTCTTCGAAGTGGAGCCCTTGTTAAAATATCTAAGTAGTTAGGCCAAGCAGAATTAGGGTTGATAAGCATGAACCATTTAGAGAAGTGTGAGTTAGCAATCGCTACTCTGTCTTGTTGAATATCATGATCATAAATCTGATTGCGCAGAGTATTTGAATTAAGATTACTAAGCAAGGGGGGGTTAGAAGGTATTGTACCCCTAAGGGTGGAAAGGTTTTTGCCCAGCCCCCATTTACCAGTTGATCCTCCCAGCACAATTTAGCCAGAGAAGGCGGGTCAGTAACCAAAAGTTTTTTCCAATAACGTAAAAACGTTAGATCAGTTCTGGCCATTAAGGAAGGGGAATTTAATTCAATTCTCAAATAAGCTGCCGGAGTGCCTTTAGGAAGACCTAGGATGTGCTTGTAAAAGATATTTTGGATTGGCTCTAGGGTTAGGCGCAAAGAAGGGCCCCAAATCTCACTTCCATACAAAATTGTCAGGAGAATTTTTGATACATAGAGTTTGACCATAGGTCTCATTAATTGGCATTTATTCCTTCCCATCCAGCCACTCACCGACTCCAGACTATAGTTGGACCAGAGCAAATAAAGCTCCAAAATACTGAATAAGTACATATACAATAAACTTGAGAATTGAGAACAGATGCTTAATATTTCAAAGACGTTTTCCTCAGCTTAATACCATACCAATTCGTGATTAGATGACAACAATCTAGGCAAAATGGTTTTAAAGGCTGACTGATATAGCTTGTCACAGATTCACAATATGTTCAGCAGATGGAATTCATAGAACAAGGATCTGTCTGCATTCTGTTGTTTTCTGAATTACAGTAAACAAAAGCTGTTACATGACAGAACCTTTCATTAATTAAGTTATTAATTGCGGCATCACTCTAATGTTTGTATTGGCATGGCTCCAGTCCATCAATGGATAACACTTCCAAAACACGAAAAATGTACTTTACCGCAAGTAAAAGCAAGTGACCCAGCAGCCCCTACCAGAGAGGCAAAGAAAAAGAGAGGGAAAGACCACAGTGGGCTCAATGTTATTAAATGTGGACAGGGTTGGGGGCTTTTTAAATTGAGGTATGCCAAATGGGACACAGACCGGGAAATGAAGGACTTGCCTGGCTCCATGCCTGCATATACCACGACTGCTGCTGCCACCGCTGCCACCACCAGCACCACAACAAAAAGAAGTGCCTGCAGGAAGTGGATTGGACTGTGAAAGACGAGCCCAAATGTGTTTACATTTTGACAAATGTGTAGGGCAGTACAATATCTCAGAGAGGAGGTCAGGTCTCCTGCTCCTCTGGTGCATTCACTATAGCTGCCCAATTTCTCTGCTTTTTAAAGTTTGATAGAAATATCTGTGGCTATAGGTATGTTCTTAAACCGCAAATATTTTTGCCTATTAATGAATTTCTCTGCTTTTTAATCTGGGAGGTAAGAAATAGGATCTTGTGCAAGTTTGCTGAGAATGGATTGATCATTTGCATGCTTATTGAGTTTAGTGGGATTTACTCCCCTGCAGTCATGCATAGGATAGGTGAAACTGACCACAGGGGATGGGGAGGGGAGCAAGGAGAGGGCAGGTTTGATCATCTGCATGTTTATTGAGTTCAGTGGGATTTACTCCCCTGCAATCATGCTTAGGATAGGTAAAGCTGACCATGGGGGAGGAGGAGGGGGAGAGGAGAGTAGAGGGAAGAAGGAGAGAGGTCGAGAGGGGAGCGGAAGGAGGTGGAGGTGGATGGAGGAGATTGGAATGGGAGGGGTAGGGGTGAAGGAAGGGGAGGGAACGGGCCTGGAGTAGGCAGGGGAGGAGAAAGAAGGAAGAGGGGAGGAGAGGAAGAAGGGTGGAGGAAGGGAGAGAAGAGGGGAAGGAAGGAAAAGGCAGATTTGATCATTTGCATGCTTACTGAGTTCAGTGGGATTTACTCCTGTGCAATCATGGCTAGCATAGGTAAAACTGACCATGGGGAGGAGGAGGGGGAGGGGAGAGTAGAGGGAAGGAGGAGATTGGAATGGGAGGGGTGAGGGAAGGGGCAAAAGGAAAGTGATGAGAGGGCGGAGGAGGGGAGGGCAGGTTTGATCATTTGCATGCTTATTGTTTTCAATGGGATTAACTCCCGTTCAAACGTGCTTGAAAATGAAATGGACGCCTTCACGTCTATTCCAACTTATGGCAACCCTATGAATAGGGTTTTCATGGTAAGCGGTATTCAGAGGTGGTTTACCATTGCCTTCCTCTGAGACGCAGTGACTGGCCCAAGGTCACCCAGTGAGCTTCATGGCTGTGTGGGGATTTGAATCCTGGTCTGCCAGGTCATAGTCCTAGGATAGGTAAAACTGACCATGGAGGAGGAGGAGGGGGAGGATGGAGGGGAGGGGAAGGTAGAGGGGGAGGGGGAAGGAGGGGATTGGAAAAGGATGGGGAGGGGGGAGGGAGGAAAGGGGCAAGAGGGAGGGGATAGGAGGGAGTAAGAGGGGAGGGCAGGTTTGATCATTTGCATGCATTTTGAGTTCAGTGGGATTTACTCCTGTTCTATCATGCTTAGGATAGGTGAAACTGACCGGGGGGGGGACAGGGAGGGCAGGAGGACGGCAGGAAGGGGAGGGAGGGAGAGGGGAGAAGATTGGATGGGTGGACACTGGGCAGAGGGAAGCCCCTTTCCTTTCCAAAAGGAAAACATGGTGAACAGTATCATTGCTTTTCAGCCTTTCCCCCACCTTTTTATTCTACAGCAGGTACATGTAGCCTACCTCCCAAATTTAAACCAAAGCTGTCACTGGCCACATCCACAGCAGACCTTTATTTCACTTTAGACAGTCATGGCTTCTCCCAAACAATCTTGGGAAGAGTAGTTAGGGAAGGTTGCTGAGAGTTGCTAGGAGAGGCCCTGTTCCCCTCACAGAGCGGCCCCCACTCTCTGGAACTCCCTCCCGTATGATCTTCGGCATGCCCCTTCCCTGAACGTATTCTGCCAGGCCTTGAAGACCTGGCTTTTCAGACAGGCCTTCGGGACTTCCGGGGAGGGTTAATATCTATGACAAATTGCCTATTACTCTGAACTGTCATTGTTTATAGTTTTATAGTTTTATCGTTGTATTGTATTATTATGATGTATTTTATTGTAACAGAGATGTACGTCACCTAGAGTGGCCATTGGCCAGACAGGCGACACATAAATTAAATTATTATTATTATTATTATTATTATTATTATTATTATTAATCAGAGTGGCTGACTGTTAAACACTCTGGCCACTCTGTCAGGGGAATAGGAGTCTCCTCTCAGCACCCTTCACAAACTACACTTCCCAGGATTCTTTGCGGAAACCATGACTGTCTCAAGTGAAATAAAGGTCTGCTGTGGGTGTGGCCCTCTGATTAGGCAAGCCAAGCAGCTGTGAGTCTGGCTTTTAGAACACTGACAGTTGGTTCTTACTGAGCACACCTGGCCTTATCATTGAGTTCAATGCTAAATTTATTAAATTAATTAAAAATCAGCCACACATTTTTAAAACTTTTAAACTGCAGAACATGAAGGTCAGAATATGGGGCAATGTCAGTAATAGGATTACAGGTACTCTGTGAACATGGCTGATTTTTAATTAATTTCAACAGATTATGAGAACTCTGACAGAAAAAAGTCCAAAAGGGGTCTGTTTTCTCTCTCTCTTTGAACTCTCGATTGTCTCTGACTGTTTTATATATCACTACAAAAATTTGGAGGGTTGTTAAGCAAGCGTTTCTGAGTTCAGAACTATAAGGTTTGTAAGGTTTTGTTTTGAAATGAGCTTATGGGAAGCATCAGAATGGCATGGAGGATATTTTCAATTTAACATTGCGGAATGCAAAAAATCCATGCTGACTATAGTATACAGCCTAATATTGTACAGTTCATGACTTTTTAAAAATCATATCAGCAAAAGCCTCTGGCATTTGTGTGAAAGGCGTCTGGTCCTCACATAAGAAGAATGTGTGGACTGTAGCAGAATCTGTTTTTGAGTATGATTGCACCAGATTTCTCCCCCATCCCACTCATCACATCACATACATGGTGCTGGCAGATATACACCCAACCACATGCCCTCTTGATCCCTGTCCCCTCGGTTTATTAAATCTAATGCAGGGGTTTGACTGGTTGGGTCCAGAGTGTGGTTAACACTTCATTTGGCAAGGGAATGGTCCCTGCTGCCTTGAAAGAGGTGATTTTCGATTGTGGCCCCCACCCTCTGGAACTCCCTTCCTTTCGATCTTCGCCATACCCCCTCCCTGACAGGTTTCTGCCGGGCTTTGAAGACCTGGCTATTCAGGCAGGCCTATGGGGTCTCCGGGGGCAAGTCAGTTTTAAATGTTGTTTAGTGTAATGCTGTTTTTTAATTTTTGAAATTCGGATTTGATATTGTATTCTGTTGTGGCAATGTACGTCGCCTAGAGTGGCCGTTTGGTCGGCCAGATAGGCGACTCAGAAATAAAATTTTATTTATTTATTTATTTATATGGTGTGGCCACTCCTAAAGAAAGCAGCCCTGGACCCCTTGGACTGGAATAACTATTGACCAATCGCAAATATCCCCTTCTCGGGGATGAAAGTGGAGAGAGCTGTGCTGGGGCAGCTGCAAGCATCCTTGGATGACACAGATTATTTAGATCCATTCCAATCTGGGTTAAGGCCTGGCCATGGGATTGAGTTGGCCCTGGTTGCCTTGATGGATGACTTTTACAGAGAGCGGGACAGGGGGAGTGCAACCTTGCTTCTGCTTCTCAGTCTCTCTGTGGCTTCCAGTACCATTGACCTCACAGCATCCTCCTGGACAAGCTCCATGGAATAGGAATTGGGGGCACTGTTTTACAGTGGTTCCAGTTGTACCCAAGGGACAGTCCAGAAAGTAGCGTTGGGAGTGCTTTTCAGCTCCCTGCCAGTTACACTATGGGGTGCTGCAGGGCACATTCCCCCCCATTCCATTGAATATCTATATGAAACTGTTGGGAGAGGTCCTTAGGAGTTTGGGGGCAAGGTGCCATCAGTACACTGATAACTCTCATCTCTATTTCTCCACAACATCTGAATCAGGAGAGGCTGTGTGAGCCCTGGACCAGTGCCTGGATGCAGTGTTGGGATGGATGAGAGAAAACAAGCTGAGCTTGAATCCTGGCAAGATGGAGGCACTGTGGGTGAGTGGCTCCTACGTCTGAGAAATTGATCAATTGCCTGCCCTGGAAGGAGCAGGTATGTAGTTGGGGGTGCTTCTGGACTCAGCTTTGTCCCTGGAAGCCCAGGTAGCCTCAGTGGCTAAAAGCGCTTTTTATCAGCTGCACCTGGTAAGACCACTATGACCATTCCTGGACTGGGAGAGCTTGACCATAATAGTTTAGTCATTGGTGACTTCGTGACTGGATTATTGCAACACACTCTATGTGGAGCTTCCCTTGTGATCGGTCTGGAAACCGATCAGTGCATTATGCAGCAGCATGGTTTCTAACAGGAGTGAGACCCTGTCAGCATATAATACCACTGCTGCTGATTCGTTACTGGGTCAGGTTCAAGATGTTACTATTATGATATAAAGCCCTTAACAGATTGAGACGAGTTTACTTGAAGGATTGCCTTACACTGTATATGCCTGCTCAACCACTTCAATCTGCATAACTGGCACTTTTACAAGTGCCACATAATGTTTGTTCTGCTCTTGTAAGGAACCAGATTTTCAGTGTGGCAGCCCCCTGCCTACTAATATCAGACAGGCATTTTCACTGTACTCTTTTTGGCACCTGCTTAAAAGATTTCTGAGAAACCTATATAGACAGGCAGATGTTGACATGTTTTAATCTCTTTTTTGTTTAATTTTAATGTTTTTAATTACTTGGTTTTAACTGTTATATTGATAATTTTAATATTTCTTGTAAACCGCTTAGAGGTTTTATTACAAACAAGAGGTATATAAATTTTGTTAAATAAAACAAACAAACAAACAAACAAATAATACATCTGCTCCCCCCCTGACCAAGTGCATCTCTCTCTCCTCTCTCTCTCTCTCCCCCTCTCTCACAGACCACTAGGGACGGGGAGAAATTTGACTCAGTTTGCATTTAAAAGTGGATTTCCCTAATTTTCTGAAATAATATTCTTCCCACTTTCTGAAATAAGATGCAAAGCGAAACACGTCATCCTTCAAAAAATTCACTTCTCTGAATTTTGCAATGCAGTTCTCTAGCGAAGCAATCTGTTAAAAATGCATACATTAGGATAAACTATGCATATAAATGCATATATTAGTGAAATTAACATACAAAAATGCATTAGGGCAGAGATTCCCAAACTGTGGTCCACGAGCTTCATTCAGATGGTCTGCAGCATGTCTGTGCATTTGTGGATGAAGACAGGAGACAGCACACCCACTGTATTAAATAAATATATTGAGTTTTATTGTGTTCTTATTCCTTTTTATTCCTTAGATTATTTTTAATGTATTACAATTTGAATTCTAAGTTATTCAGTTTGTAATACAAAAAAAATTACAATATATAAGAAATAAAAGAAGGAATAAAAATACATTTAAAAACCATATAGCACCCAGCGCAGTGCATTACAATTGTTACAACAGGCAGAGAAATCATTAAGTGGTCCACTGAGACCCTCAGCAATTTTCAAGTGGTCCATGGGGGAAAAAAGTTTGGGAACCACTGCATTAGGGAAAATAGTCTTGCCAAAAATATGTATATTATGCAAAATTGCACACAAAATGTGTATACTAGGAGAAATTTGCACTACAATGCTGATGAAATGTCATGACATTTTTTAAAAAGAAATCACAATGTGGAATTGTGGAGAACCAAATTTAAGATTGGAAAAGTGAGAAGCTGAGATAAATTAAAATTCATCGATTTGCTCATCGCTTTCAGATCATGCATACTGTATATAAATCCCCCCTTCCATGCATTTCTACCTCTTTCTCTGCCCAAGTGCATCTCTCTCACAATCTCTTCCACAGAATACAAATCTCACCCTCTCTCTCAAATTTCTTTCTCCAACCACCTTATGTGGCAAACACTCTCTAGGGAAAAGTCATAACGCCCAAGGGTGCCAGGTTAGTGACCCCCAGCTTAGAGCTAGTCACCTTGATGGCAGTGATGCATGTTTGACCCCTCACTCCAACAAATTTAAGGTATGCAGTAGGGAGGAATCTGGATGGTTCAGAGTGACTGCTCACAGATTCTGAACCAGAGTGGGTTCAAGTGAAGAAAGGGGATGGAGGTAGGTTGCATTCCTTTGCTCAGGGGAACATATTGCTGCATTCTGCAGAATGTACACAGCTCATAATTTACTTGCCACAGAACCTGCATTTAATAAAGCTGTGAGCTTAGCACCCAGCTTGTTGCCACTTGTCTTTCTTCCAAGGCTTAGGAGGAAAACAAACATCCTCAATGGCTCTGACCTAAAAGAGATTAGGATGGTGGCTCAGAATTGCTGGAGTTCCACCTAGCAGACTGAGGAAAGGCTAACAGATTCTCAGAATGGAAATACATGCTTCTTCTGCAAACTTGGATTCTCAAGTCATGCTATGTTGGCAAACATGAAATGTGAAGACTGAGCAGAGCATGCAGGGGAGAATCAATGGATGTGAAGGAAATACTTAACGCTTTTCCTATCTGCCAAATCTCCCCACTCCCAAATTAATTCTTCCCACCTACTGCCAGGCCTTTCTGTCTGGCTGGGCGAAAACAGGTGGAAAGAATGAGAGAGGACAGTTATGTACGTCCTCTTTTCCACTGATTCTCTCTTGCAAATGCTCCCCCTGCCTCCACATTGGCAATACAGGGGAAACATGGACCTTGTGTTTACCTCATAACATCATCTAGTTCCACCTCCAGCTCCTCTTCTCTTGGCTTTACCACTGGAGATCATAGGGGGGTGTCAATAGAATCCCCATATCCACAGAGACAGATATACTAAATTCTGGGATACTAAAGTATACATATTTCAGAAATGCTGTAGTGTATCTAAATTTCCCACAAAGTATGTGTGAGACCGAAAGCTTGAAGAGGTGTCCCTTCTTTCCATTACTAAGAACAGCCCTCCTAACCCATGATAGTCTGGCATTTATCAATGAAGTGTGCCTCTTATGGAAAATATTGCTTACCTATAGGCTTCATCTTATTGCAATTTCATACATGTATCTGCAATTTATGTTGTGCATGAACTTGAAGATATATATTTTATAATGTGAGAAAAGAACACAAGTATGAAAATAGGCTGCAATCAGCTTCCAGGTGTATCTATCAGGCAGGGGAAAAAAGACATTTTCATGACTTTTCCCACATGACAAAATACATACATCATGTGGTGTAGTGGTTAGAGTGTTGGACTATGACCTGGGAGACCAGGGTTTGAATCCCCAGACAGCCATGAAGCTCACTGCGTGACCTTGGGCCAGTCACTGCCTCTCAGCTTCAGAGGGAGGCAATGGTAAAACCACCTCTGAATACCGCTTACCATGAAAACCCTATTCATAGGGTTGCCATAAGTCAGGATCGACTTGGAGGCAGTCCATTTCCATTTTCATACACAAGGGTAGATCTGCATGTTTGATGTTAAAACATGAGCACTAGCTCTATATTGGAATATTTGGAAATCCTAAAGTATGTGAGTGCTTCAGATATATATATATAATTTTTATTAACATTTTTTGTTTTCCAAACAAGAAGCATATGATTTTACAGGAAGATAAAGGAGACAAAGAGCAGAACCAACAGAGACCCGTTACATACATTGCATACAGGTAATAATTGCACTTATATTCATGTTTCATGTCCAAACCCCCAAACCCCTATCCCCTTCAGATCCATATCTCTACATGAAAACAAATTTAGAAAAAACTAATGCACTAAAAAATAGGAAGCTGCATAGGTATTCTGGTAGCTGTGTGATTTTAGCTAGGTTTTTAATTTATGTTAGATATCAAATATTTGCCTTCATTTCAATGAAGTCAGATTATAAATCAAGTTTAATTAACACCTCACCTTTAAAGCAGGGACACCCAGTAGTCCATTGTCACCTTTTTCTCCCTAAAACACAAAAAGAATCATTTTTTAAACTGAGGACTAAAATAAAATTTTAAACAAGAAACTTCATGGTATATCTTGAAGGGTATAAATCATCCATAATCCATCCTATGTTATTTAAACTTCTGTGGAATTGCAATGCTTTTGCATTTATTAGCAAAGTCTCAAAAATACACTGATTTCACTGACATTTCCCTTCTCTAGAAAGAATGGTTACACGCTGTGATTAATTAGATGAAGATACCAGATAAGTAAAGTATATGCAATCTAGCAATAGGTATGGATTCTCCAATTCAACTTATATTAATTGTGATTAAGATTTATTGAAAGCTTTGGGGTGGTATCAATGCTATTTCTACTCAGAGTAAATCCAGTAAAGTTAATAAACATGGCTAACTTACGTTCATTAATTCCAATGGGTCTACTTTGAGTAGAACATAGTCAACTACAACCCATCGTTTATTGGGCCATCATGAATGATACTATACGTTTTCTATACAAGTAAATGTTGGGTTGCTATAAACTGTAAGTATCTTCATTCCAAACTGAACTCGGTTGTTTTCTGGTCCATTTATATTTTATTGGTTGAAAAAAATTCTTCCCCAAGGGAGCCTCCCATTAAAAATGAAGAGCTTCCCATAAAAACGCAGGAAAGAATGGAGAACTCTGGAATATTAGTGAATATGACTTGGAACGTTTCTCTCCCCCCCACCCTACATAAAGTGCAGCAGCCAAGAGAGATGCTCCTGCCTTTCATTCAATGCGAATCTGGAAATTTCGTCTCCAGACAATGGACTGAGTTATTCCAGTATTTCTTATCTCAGGGGCAGTTATCATCAACATAATGGAAGCTCTGGGAGTTTGCAGATTCTTCTATGTAGAATCTATAGAACATCTTCTGTGTATGTAAGGAGTCACATCTTTACATACACAGAAGTGAAAACACACTACCTTTTTTTAGGGGGGGGGTTCCATTTCATTTCCAAACTGAAAAGCCCTCAAATCATAAGAGATTTCTATTATAGAGTACACCTGCCACAAAGAGTTGCTGTGGATCCTCACCTCTAACAGGAATGCCCTCCCTAAGGTTTAGCCATTCAGTCTTTTCCTTCTCCAGGATGCAAAAACCTTTAAAGGAACTGAAGTGGAAAGTGTGGGGAACAGGAACAGAAGAATTTCCCTGGGCTGACAATTAGCTTCAGTGTAGGGCTGCTGCTTTGTAGTTCTGATCTAGGGCAATGCTAGGCTGAGGCAGAGTAGGTGAGAAGATGGAGAGGAAAATAGTGAGGATTTGGGGGGAGTGTTAAGGCAATATTGAAGGTCGCAACACCAAGCAAATTGCAGTGGTGGAGGGCTAAGGAAAGGAGCGGCCCAAGCTATTTGGAAGTGCTCCGGCAAGTGGAGAGAAAAAGAGGACTCAGGCTCTTCGTGGGCCCCAACAGCAATTTCTTCACCCCCAAAGTTTGCCAGAAGAATCCTCAATCAGCAGTGGGGCACAGGGAGCTCTATGAGGAAGACTGGGAACTGTGTGAGTTTGACTGCTGGTGGCTGCCAAGCAGGCAAAGAAAAAAAGGAGGAGGTGTTAAACATGCTGCTGTTAGCCCCACACACATCTGCTCACTTCTCACTCTCCCTTCCCTCACCTCTGAATCAATTTTTTAAAAACTCTGTTTCCCACTTCCTTCCTCTATGCTTTTATCCTCTTTGCTCCATTGCCACTTTCTTCCCTTCATCTTGGCTTTTGTCTCCTCTATGTCCCTTTTCCTTGCTTCGCTCTTCCCCTTATCCCCCAATGACCTTTCTGCTTCAGCCTTCCATCTTCCACGTCCTGTACCTTTAGCTGCTCCCCCCTCCCTCCACACAAAGAAAGCCAGGCCAAACGGTCAACATGTGGGACATTTACAGACCACTTCCCTCCCCTCCACATTTGCTTCCTGTTCCTTTTTCTTCTTCTCTCCCAATGTGAGTGCACACGTGCCCTTTCCTTTTTCTGTTTGTTTTTGGGGTGGGGGGTGGGGGGGTCTTACTCCTTTTTTCCCTAAAGATATTTCATATTTCTTCATACCTCAGGTTTCCTAAGCCTGCTGATACCTCCCTGTCATGTTTGGGTGTTGCCATTTTGGCTACATAAGCAACGTCACAGTTCCCCTGAAGATTGGAAATAGAGGGAATGTTGTAGTTTATCAAATAATAAAAGCACAAATTAGTTGGGGGGTACTGCTAATGTGAGAAATGGAATTTCTGCTACAACAATTACAAATGTTTGCAGATAGTTTGTTGCATCAATTACCTTTGGTCCCATTGGTCCTTGTAAACCAGTCTCTCCCACTGGACCCTATAACAAAATATAGTACATCAAGACCTAAAATTGTGTTGCTAAATTTGCAGCTTCAGTAGGATCTGAAGCCAGAACCAAAATCCAAGCTTTTTAGGTGTATAAAACTAAGCATTCACAAACTGAAATTACAATTGCATGTTACAGATTTGGGGAAAAAACTTGACTAAGATAAGCAATAGCAACCAGTTTATTAATGTATAAACACATAAATATTAGTCCCAAATATAACAAGTAGCAGAGCATCAGTGAAATCTCCCCTGCAAGCTCTTCTCATACATTGCTAAATTATCAACAGGGCTAAATTAGACATTACCCTTCAAATGCATGCAACTGTATCCAGACTCCTATCAGGAATGACAGGAGAAGGGGCTTTGTAACTCTTTCCCCACAGGCTATTTTTCCATTCATAATCATGTGTCCCCCACTGTTTTCCAAACTACAAAGGAAAAGAAAGAAAAGGAAAGGTATTCCTTTGCAGATGGAAAAGTGGTGTATGTGTGTGGTGGTGGTGGATTTTGAACTGAATAAAGGCCAGAGGGGAAAAGGTTAAGCAGCCATTTTCTACTGCTGTTTCTTTACAACAGGTAGCAGCTGACTGCAGCTGATATACATTAATAAAAATTGAGAGGAGATTGGTGTGCATATTTGCTTTGTAATATCTGACCTAGCCTAGGGATGTCGGAAGAATCTGTTAAATATAGACTATCAAGTGGATTTCCTTGGGTAAGCCTGTTTGACCTCCATCATGGCACAGACTCCTCTGTATGATTTTTGCCTTCTCTACAACAAACGTTTTTAAAAATAGATTATACTTAAGTAGATAACTAAATTGCTTTGCAGTGTACAATATTTACATATTCATTGATGTATAATTGCTGCTGTCCTGACAGGTCATTTCCTCCTTTTTTGTGAAGTGTTGTTTGTTGACTTTGTAAGGTTTTAGTTGCTAGAGGCAGACTATATATACTAAGGTTGCAATGTGGTGATGGCTGAGTTACGTTTATCTATTGTGCACTACGGGTAAAAAAAAAAAAAGAGTGTATTTCCACATCAGAGACGAAAAGGAAGAAGGACTTGTGCAAAATAAACTAATTGTAGCATGATGGAAAATACCAGCTGAAAGTGCAAATGAATCTCAGAACAGACTGAGGTACATTCACACATCCCTAATCTGGCCCCAGAAGTATGAAAGGAAGAGATACATCAGATTTAAATGTAAAGAATCACAATATGCAGAAAAATGGGCCAATGTTCCAACTGTTTCACCTTCATAATTGTAATGACCATTGAAACTTGTTGCATAGAAAATAATATGGGTACAAACAGTATGAAATATTTATTGTAAAAAGGCTTCCTCTTTATTTTATTTGTTTTTAAGTACTGCACTAAATTTAGTTCATGTACTAAATATCCAGAACATATTATTAAATGACTTAATATCTGATTCTTAAGGATAAAGTTGATTTCTGAGGAACTTGAATTTGGTGTATGATATACCTGAAGCATGTAAGTGAAGTTCATCATCTTAGAAAATGTGAGTGAAGCCCAAATCTGGAATGGTTCAGTTTAGGACACTCCTGCAGAACTTGGTTGAACACAGCCCTAGCAATGTATATTGCAGTCTAGTGGAGACTGGATAATGGTTTTTACAATTGTTTTTATATATGGATTTGTTTTTAATCCATTTTTGTTTTTGTTAGCCTGGGTAACCTTTTCCATATTGCCTGTTTGTATATGCATGAGCAGGTATTTATGAATATTTGGAACATTGTACTGATACATATTTTATTACATATTGTACTTGCTTAATTTCTATACATTCCAAAGATTTTGTATCCCTTCCTTCCTTCCAAAGAGTTCAGCATATTTTTCTTCATTCCTGCCCCCCTAAAAAGTACCTAGGCAGAGCAATAATGTCTGGGTCAAAATCAGTCACTGAACTTCATACGTGAGTGGAGATTTGAACCCAGCTCTCCACAGTCCAAGTCCAATTCTCTATCCACTTCACAACACTAAATCAGCAGCCTTATAAAAGCTGTAACATGCTTAGCTTAGCAACTTGTGGTCTTTTCCTTCCCCTTTGTTGTTGTGATTTTTCAAATCCCAAAGGTTGCCTTCTTTATCAGAATGGTTACACAGATGTATAGATTTCCAAATAAAATGAGTATGTACATCACATCGATTTGCATGTCCCTTTAAAATGCATGCAACTGTTGACAGAGAAACACTGTTGCTTATATATGCAGATGAGCCTTTCATACGTAACACAAAGTGCAATATTGGGACCAGAGAATAAACTGCCACAACAGAGACAATTCTTGGCCAGAATAAGGAGAGCTACAGTATGATGCCTCTGTCCCTTTTGGTGTACACTCTGGTCCCAAATTCCTCTCTCAATGGTCAGTCACCTTGGAAGGATAAGGGGAAGTTAAGGTCTCCTTTCCCTGCTGAAGAAACTGGTGGGGGGGGCAAGAACAAGAAAAAATTTGTCTCAGTAACAGTGCCTCCTTTTATACAACTTAATCTAAAATTTGGATCAAGACTATCTCATTGTATAGTTTCCATTCCAGCTAAGGGAACAGCAGCAGAGTTGCAGTACCAACAGCAGCAAGAAAGCTGTTGGTGTAACAGCAGGTTTTAATTAAATCCTCCTCAAAACTTGCAATCTTCTTTTCAGCTGTCACTTGAAAGTGCTGACCTGATTCACTTGAATGGGCTTGCATGAGAAAAACTATGATAACTTGCATGGGTTTGGGGAGAATGATGTCATTCCTAAGTCTGGTTTAGAATATTTACCTACTCATTTCCTCTTACCCCACCCTGCTTTCCCAATGACTGTGCTCTCTTCAGTGTTCAGAGATGTTCCAGAACTGCCCTGCGGTTTTCTCTTGGAACTATATGAACACAAGATGTAGCAGTGACTATATAGTAAAACATTTAGGATGCTTCCAGACAGGAGTCTACTGTGGAATTGGTACTACTCATACACAAATGTTTTTCACAGCACCCACAAAGTGTTGTTGTCATCAAAATTCGAGCCCATCCCCCCTCACCTTTTATATTTAATCTGGATTTCCCCTTAGTGCAGAAAATCTGACAAGTAAGAATAGCTGTGAACTGAAACTATCTATTAAATCTACTAAAGAAAAGCACACTTCTGTGTTCGTGCTCAAAGAGTCTGGTCTCATTTCGAAAAGTTTGGGTCTCGGTGTGCAGTTTCTGGAGCTTAGCTAGCATGGTTTCTAAGGCACTCTGATAGCCCTCCTCCATCCCACTGCTCGCTTCCATCTCACTCATGGGGTCATCGGGCAGAGGTGGTAGGGGCTGCAACAAACTGTCCTGTTAGTAGCTTTAATAGATAGTTTCAGTTCAGAGCACTTCATGAATCAGCTTACAGGTTACACAGGATTCAGCAACATTTCTAGGAGAAACTAGCATGACTACACTGCGCTAATACATTGTCGCAGCAACTAGACACGCCTCCTCACCATGCTTAAGTAACGATGTGTGAGCACCCTATTTGCGTGAACTGAGTGTCACTGTTGAGAACACATGCGTACATAACCACTCCTCCTTAGAGAGGCTACGAGGGTGCATTGAGTTTGTCGGCACAACAGTCTCTGTGTACGAGGCAAGGGGGGCTGCTCCGCCTCAGCAAGATCCTCCCATCAGAGGGACGGGTGCACTGTGGCGGCAGAGAAGCAGGTGCTGGAAGGGGTGAATCTTGGGAAGAGAGGCAACTGCCTGACCGGGCTGAGCCTTCTCGCTGGTAACTGGAGCTATGGGGTGGAGCTGTCACTGTCCATTCTGCGAGAGCTTTTTTTTAAAGTGTGCCTTTAGGCCCGTCACTGGAACCATCATCCCATTCCAAGTCCTCCTCCTTCTCCTTCTCGTCTGTCCACCCCATTTCTGCAGGGCTCATGATGGTCCCCCATCCTTACTTAAGCATGGGGGTTTGTCTAGTTGCTGCAAAAACATCTTGTGCAGTATAGTCATGCCTAGTTTCTCCCAGTAATGATGCTGAATCCTGTGTAATCTGTAAGCTGATTCATGAAGCGCTCTGAACTGAAACTATCTATGAAATCTACTAAAGAAAAGCACACCTCTGCGCTAGTGCCTCACTTCAGTGGGTTCGGGCAGGACACCTATTTCCACTAACTGATGCATGCTGAAGACACATTTGAATTTCCAACAGCCTGATTCAGAGACGTTATTCTTTAAGATCTCCACACGGTAGCAGTGGGGATTGCCTTGGAGACTGCAGTAGAGGTATGTACATTGTCGTTAACAACAACAACAATACAGAGGTCTTTCACAAGAACTGTATTATAATTTGGGGCATTTCATTTCTGCTCTTATTTTTTTAGGTGGTCGACTGGTAATGTGTACTTTTGCTGTTAATAATTCGGGGAGCCTAGGGGGCACTCCTATCTGGGGAGGGGAGATATTGCTTCACACTCTCATCAAACCAAGCATCGTATTACTATAGTTAAATATTACTCTTTCACAAAATCTCAGTATTACAAACAAACGAAAATGGATATCCCCCCCCCCAAAAAAAACCACAAGGAAGCATCAGCCTCCATTTCACCCACTGTGAAACATTACAGCTCAATGCTGGTAACATTTGTTCTTCTATACTTCTGGTGATTTTAAAAAAAACATAAACACAAAGGTACAGAAATACAGAGATACATGCCCAGTGGAGGACAGAGAAAGTGTAACTGTGGGAGACAGAAAACAAACAAACCCACAGTCCAAATACATTTTGTCAAACTCTCCACGCTGATGTGGTTGGCAAATGGTGGAATAGCAACTAATGACTGAAAAAACAGAATGTGTGGAAGCTTTAATGTGCCAATTGCACACATAGAATAATCTGTATGCAATATAAAGCCTGCATTTGGAAGTGCCCTTATCCAATAGTAAGGGAAAAATACAAGTAGCTGATTAAAAGCTAAGATATCTGAGAGATTATTATCACACGATGTCAATTAGATGTCAATTGTAGGATATAAAACTGCTGATATCAGCTTTACTTACACTTGGCCCCCTTGATGCTGGGGTTCCGAGACCTCTTGATAAACCAATGATGCCCGAGCCCTCCATATCCTATATATATATATAGTCAAAAGGAAAATTACAGAGTTATTTTCCCTGTATATTAATTGTAGGCAAAGGTTTTCGAAAGTAGGTTATTAGACATATAAAGCACAAATCTCACACATTTCTGTTAAACCTTCTGTCCACAACATTCTGTAAGTTACAGCAGAAACTCAGTGATATGAACTTTTGATGTAGGAAACTGGTAACATCAAGGATGTGTGGCCACAGTCCTCTGAATGCAAAAGGCTGGAAGATGCTGGTGGCTGTTACTCAGGTAAGCTGGCAGTACTTTAAGAATGGCCATCCTTTCCACTGCTGTGGGAAAAGAGATCATTTTCACACACTGAACAGCCAAAAATGTTTACTAAAGTAGATGAGGAGGTACCTCTTTCTCTGCTGAGTACAGGGAGAGAAGAAAACCCCATCTGCCCCCAATTCACTCTTGGCTCCCAGATTCTGCCATGAATAGAGAAGCACACCTGCCCAGAGAGGTATCTTCAAGACAACCTTTCTTAATACATTCTTGTGATCACACATCCCCATGTTAATATAAAATGTGTCTTGAATATGGCATTGCATGAAATGACCATTACACATATATGAACATATGAAGGTGCCTTATACTGTCCGACCTTTGCTGCCTGTAGCCTGCTATTATGTGCTCTGGATTAGCAACGACTCTCCAAGGTCCCAATCAGAAATCTTTCCTAGCCCTAATGAAATAGGATTTTCTTCAGTTAGAGACTTACAAGTTGCCTGTGCATTCCTGTTGAGCTATGGTCCCTCCCTATAACTCATAGTGTGCTGTGGACTGTCTCCTGGTTGTTTTAGGAATATGATGACATAATCTTTCACTTCACAAATAATTGCTGGATTCCTGCCTGAGTGCTGAATAATTGGAAAGATGATTCATAAGAAAGCATAAGCTGAGTCATCTATTCAGAATTCTCTCAGAACCAGAATGCAGTTTTTCCTAAAACACAAAGATATAGACAAGCGGCAGTGTGTTAGTAACAGGTGTTTACAAAAAATACAATCTTTTCACCTTCCACATATAACAAGCAGGATGCAATTCACTTATTCTGGAGTCACTGATGTATGTTTGAAGCTTCAAATGTACGTTATAAGCAACCTGAGAACCGTAACCGCAGGACATGTACTCATATCCCTCAGAGTGAATTAGTTATACCAAGAGGTAGTTGCCAACAGCCACCCATCCTCAGGTTATTCAGAAACATTGAACTGGGTAGATTCCCTCCTGTTCTTCTAGTACCTCTAGTCTCCGTTCAGAAGCAGACATGCAAGCAAATGCTATACAATCAGGGCTGGTTAACACACCATGGGCCAGATCTGGCCTTGCAAGCCACTGGAAGTGGCCTGCCAGCCTCTACAGTTTTCTTTCCAGATCTGTTTGGGAGATAAAGCATGAACTTCAAATAATAATCTTTAAAAGGAAGGGACATAGGAGGCCCTTACAACTCTGTCTAGAGGGTGAGTGACCAGTGGTCGCCTAAGGGTTTCCGGAGAGGTGCCCTCCCCACTCCACAGGTTTTGCTGCAGGGTGGGGGCTGTCTGCTCCATTCTCTGCTGACCAGAAGGACACTTCACGGTAAGTCCAACTTTCCGTTCTCAGTCAGTGGAGGACTGGAGCAGCCAGGAATGGGATATACCTGAGCAGTGACCCCCCCCCATCAGTGGAAGCAAACCTAGGCTACCACCGTCTGAAGAACCCTTCTGCTGAAAGCAGCTTCAGCAGAGGCAAACTTATCCACCTTGTAGTGCTTGATGAAGGTGGATGGGTGAGCCCAGGTGGCAGCTTTGCAGATTTCCTCCAGTAGGGCATCCTTGTGGAGCACCATCGTGATGGCAGCCCCTCTAACTAAGTGCACAGTGATCCCTGGAGGGGGAGCTCTCCCTTTGGCCTGATTTGCCTTAACCATGCAATCCTTCACCCAGCGGCTGATGGTGGACCTGGACACCTTTAACCCCTGTGTGCCCTGTTTAAAAGACATGAACAGAGCCTCAGACCTCCTATTTGGTTGTGTATGGTCCAGGTAGACCCAAAGTGCCCATCTGACATCGAGTTTGTGCCACTTCTCCCTGTGATGGACTGGGTTGGGGCAGAAGTTGGGTAGAGAGATGTCCTATCCCCTGTGGAAAGGGGACATAACCTTGGGGAGAAAACTGGGGTCAGGGCGAAGAACCACCTTGTTTGGGTGGAAAATGCACAGCTCTTCCAGGATGGAGAGGGCCCCCACTTCCCCCACTCTCCTAGCTGAAGTTATTGCCACAAGAAAAACTGTCTTGAGGGTGAGGTCCTTGATTGGTATGGAACATGCTGGTTCAAATGGATGTTGTGAGAGAGCTCTGAGGACTAACGAAAGATCCCAGGAGGGAAGCCTGTGTTGCACTGGGTTGCCCCTCGGAGAAAGTGTTTGACTTGAAGGTGAGAGGAAATGGAATAGCCCCCCACTGTTGGAAACACACTGCCTAGGGCCACCACCTGACTCCTGAACGTGTTGGGGGCCAGCTTCTGGTCCGGACCATCTTGCAGGAAGTCGAGAATGGTGTGGATGTGACATTCTGCAGCATGTAACTATTTGCATCTACACCACCTGTGGAACGCCTTCCAGGTGAGGTCATAAATTCTCTGGGTGGATTGTTTGCGAGATGCCAGAATGGTGGAAACAACCCTCTCAGACAGCCCCCCTCCACTTAGCCATGGCCGCTCAGCCTCCAGGCATGAAGCTGGAGCCACTCTGGGTCTGGGTGAAGGATGGGGCCTTGTGAGAGGAGATCTGGTCTGGTGGCAAGGCGCCATGGTGGGCTGAAGTTGAGGTTCACTAGGTCGGAGAACCACGGTCTCTGTGGCCAGTGTGGAGCCACCACTATCACCTGGGCCTGGAGAACTCTGATTCTGTGGAGCAGTCTGGACAGTAGAGGTAGAGGCGGGAAGGTGTAAAGAAGTACCCAAGGTCAGGGGGCTGACAGGATGTCTATGTCCTGGGTGCATGGATCCCAGCCTTGTGCCATGAACTGGTCCAGCAGGGCATTCACTGATGAGGCAAACAGGTCCATGCATGGAAGTCCCCACTTCAGAGTGATGTCTAGGAACCAGTCCAGGTGAAGAGCCCACTGGACTTGTTCCCGGCTCAGCCAATCAGCTTGTGTGTTCAGGATCCCCTGCACATGTATGGCCGAAATGGATGCCAGGTGCCTTTCCACCCATTGGAACAGCAGGTTGGTGTCCTCCTGAAGAGAGTCCGATTCCATGCCCCCTTGTTTTCAGACTTGCAATTTGGCTGTGATGTTGTTGGTGCATACTAGCACATGTGTCTGATAGATAAGAGGCAGAACTCCTAGAGTGCTAGTCAGATCGCTCTGAGCTCCAGCCAGTTGATTGACTGGCACTGCTCCTGCGCTGACCACTTCCCCTGTGCAATGTTGGAGAACAGGTCGCTCCCCAGCCATATAGGCTCGCGTCTGTGGTAACTATCGAAACTGTTGGGGCTCTGGGGGCAAGGCCTTTCTCCAGATGAGGCAAATGTCCCCACCACTAGAGAGACTCCTGCACATGCCTCACAAGGGTGATGTGCTAGTTCGGCATGAGGTGATCTGGTCCTGATACGGAAGTAGCAGCCACTGCAGGGCTCAAGTGGAAGTGTACCAGGGCACCAAGTCTATGGATGCTATCATGGAGCTCTGCAGCTGAGCCAGTTCCATGAGAGGAGCATGTCTGCCTTGCAGGCACATGTGCAGCTGGTGCAGAAGCTTATCCGTGCATTTGGTGGACAGGAAGAGCTTGCTCTGAGCTTCATCAATGACCACTCCCAGATGTTGAAGGTGCTGGGCAGGGATCAGATGGCCCTCGTCCCTGTTGATGATGAAGCCATGGTTCTCCAGACACTGGATGGTCATCTTGAGATCCTGTTGTGCCACAGTCGCTGAGGCAGCCCTCACCATAAGGTCATCCAGGTAAGGGCATACATGGACTCCCTGAGTGTGAAAGTGTGCCACTACTGCTACCACAATTTTGGTAAACACCCACAGGACTGAGGTGAGGCCGAAAGGCATGGCCCTGTATTGGTTCTGGTGGTAGCTGTGCACAAAGCGGGGGAAGGGTCTGTGCTGCTGGAGAACGGGGACATGTAGGTATGGCTCTGTGAGATCTATAGATCACAGGAAGTCCCCCGGCTGAATGGCTTCTGCAACAGACCTGAGCGTTTCCATCTTGAACTTCTTTGTCCACAGGAAGCAGTTCAGGAACTTTAAATCCAAGATGGTGTTGTAATCACCATTGCGTTTGAGGACTGTAAAGAACACAGAGAAGATTCCTGAGGACCGTTGATGCTCTGACATGGGTTCTATGGCGCCTATCTCAAGGAGGTGAGAAATGGCATCCAGGGTTATCTGCAGCTTCTCCAGGTCACGTGATGGAGGAGCTGCCCTCCAGAATGGTGGCAAACTCTAGGGAATAGCTGGACTGGATGGTGCTCAGTATCCATTTGTCTGAGGTGGAGGCTGCCCAGGCATGTGCAAAAAATTGAAGGCTGCCCCCCACCTGGGCTATCCTGGCATCATGCTTGGCTTGGCTTTACACTGGGCTTGTGGTTTTTTGTTGCCTCCCCCCCCCTGCACTGGAGGAGGGTATGGAATGGGTGTGCTGGTGGGAAGAATTCCAGGGACCACAGAACTGTCGAGTAGTCCTGTAGGTAGTTGGATAGTCCTTGGGGTGAAAGGAATGTGAAGTTTTCTTATGGGACTTGTCATCCTGCCTGGGAGCGGAAGTGCCTTCTTTTTATCCTTGGTCTCCATCAGGTGGCGCTCTAGAGACTTGCCAAAAAGTTGACCACCCAAGTAAGGCAGAGCTGCAAGGCTGGCTTTGGAGTGATGGTCCACTTCCCACTGTTTCAGCCAGATATTGCATCTTACTTCCACTCCATATCCAAGTGCTCATGCTGGTACTGCAGGCTGTCCAAGGAGGAATCTGCTAGGAATCCAGTTGTTTTTGCCAATTTGTGCAGCCCCTCCTTGATGTGACTGGGATCAGGAGGCACTTCTGTTCGCAGCGCTTTAGCCCACTTTACTGCAGCCCATACCAGGAAAGAGTTGGCTGCCAAAGCTCTCACGGCCAATGCAGATGCTTCATGTGCATGTTTTAAGAGAGCCTCACTGCGCCTGTCACTTTGGTCTGAAAGAGTATCCACTCCTTCTTTGGGGATAACTGCCTTGGCCCTGAGGGCAGATACAGGCTCATCAATGGCCAGGACATGAAAGGTTGTCATGGTCGTGGCAGGAAGTCCATACAGCTTTTTGGTCAGGGCATGAGGAGCTTTGGATTTGGCTGGATGATCCCATTCTTCCTTAACAATGTCTTTGAAGAACTTTGGAAAGGGAATGACCACCTTCTGATCCCCTAATCTGGGGAACACGTCTGAAGCTCCCTGTTCCCCTTCCTCTAGTTCCCCCACCTGAAGAGTTTCTTCTATCTGGGCTGGCATCTAAGGAGGAGGAAGAGGGGGAAGAGCAGGAGGAAAATGAGAAGTAATCACGTCAGCGAGCTATGGAGGGCTTGGAGCCTTTTTTCCTGTGTGCACGGGCCCAACACTTGGTTAAGGAAGCCCTCGGCTCCCTCATCATGGCCTTGTTAAACCAGACCAGCATGGCTGACAAGGTAGAGGGCTTATGTAAATGGTGAGATTTGGTGCACTTTTTTCCTGCAGGAGCCATGTGTGCAGCCCCCCCCCCCGGTTGAGTAGAAGGGAGCTGAGAAAACAAAACTATTTCAGGTGGGGAGTCTAGCCTGGTGCCTGCTACTGAGGCGAGGGTGACTAGAGGATTGCTTAACTGAAAAGTGGATCCCCCCCCCCTGCTCAGGGACCCATTTTGCTCGGCTGAAGTATGAGACGGGCTGTCTCCCCCCCACCCCCAGACATATAGTTAAAATCCCAGCTGAAAAAGGGGAAGAGGCTGGAGCAGGAGATTCCCCCCCCCCCGATAAGAAAAGCTTAGCAGCTTTACCTGAAAGCAAGGTGGCAAACCGCGCTTCGCAGAGGCCCATTGCCCCAGAGGGGTTCCAAATCAACAACAAGCCTTGAATAGTGAGGGACCAATCCCTGCTCCTCCCAGGCTCTTTAGCGGCAATGCTCCTGAAAAGCTTCCCTCTCCTTAGGACTGCAGAAGAGCATTCCGATAGAGGACAGCAGGGAGAGGCATGAGATGGATCCTGGCCTCTGCTGCACGCTGGCACTTCCCTCCCCTCTTCAGAAGAGAATCCTTCGTTTCCTCCTTCCAATCTGCCTATTCACTCAGGGCTAGAAGTGGAAGAGGGAGGCAGAAGTCTGTCTGCTGCAGCTGCAGTTGATGAAGATAAACTCTCTGAGAAGAGCAGAGAAAAATAACTAAACTGTTCCCAAATTCCTTATGGGAAGCAGGGAGGAGGAACAGGTTGACTCTGTTGCTCACTGAAGGCAGAGTCCAGAACTGGAGATCAGGAGAAAGTTTCCTCCTCCTTCTGACCAGCCACCAACTAAACTTCTTATAGTGCCTCCAGGATGAGTTAACCCATTCCTGTCTGCTCCACTCCTCCACTGACCGAGAATGGATTATCTGGAAAGGCAAATCTAAAAAGCAGGGCTCACGCCAGGCATGCCAGGACCCTTGGACACCAGCCTGCCCCGGTACCCACATGCACACATGCATGCCCCACCTACCTACCTTCCATGATCCACTGCAGCGTCGGCTCCCAACCCCGCCGTGGATTGCGGAGAGGGAGCTCCTAGACACTCCCCCTACTGCTGCACAGGCCCACAATGCCCACCTGCATGCTCCACCTACCTCCCCCTTGACGTAAATGCTGGTCGCGCTGCAGACGCAAGCTTGCCATCAACCAAGATGGCAGAGGAGGATTCCCTAAGGGGCTGATGCCTCCGCCACCATCTTGGTTGATGGCATGCATGCATGCTACATGCGCGCATCCCTGCCATCAACCCAGATGGCAGAAGGGGAATCAGCCCCTTAGGGAAACCTTGGCCACCATCTTGGTTGATGGCAGGCTTGTGCCTGCAGCGCAACCAACATTTACATCAAGGGAGAGGTAGGTGGAGCATGCAGGTGGGCGTCGCAGGCCTGCACGGCAGCAGGGGGATATCTGGGAGCTCCCTCTCATGATCCATGGCATGGTCAGGAGCTGATTCGGCTGCGGATCGTGGAAGGGAGCGCTACCCACCCACCCTAAGGAGGGGACCTTCAGGGGCCCTCTGCCAGGGCCTGACCTGGCCGCCCATTGGCGCCAGCCTTGCTAAAAAGGAATTTTACTCAGACCTATTTAAGCCAAAGCATTACAGAATATTTTTATCATCTAAGTTGAATTACATTAAGAAACATAACCATGATTGACATATTCCTTCTGAAAATAGAATCCAGTAGCCCCTTTTAAACAGAATACCTCAAATCCAAATCCATAGCCTGAGCTATTTGGTCCTGGAGGTCCCGGGGGTCCTGGGGGTCCTAGTTTCCCAGGCTTCCCATCAGCTCCTGCCTGCCCTTTGGGGCCTGGTGATCCAGTATCTCCAGTGTCTCCCTGAGAGAAAATAACAGATTATTTTGCATGATACACGTATGGATCTGTAGTATTAAGTGGATAGTAGAGAGGAAAGGTGCAAGTAGAATGTGAGCAAGGCCAGATATTTCATGGTGCAAATGGAGCAATTGCACTAGGGCCCTGTCTACAAGAAGGGCCAGATTCTGAGCTTTCATTTTTTTTAAAAAAAAAGTTAAGTAAATTGGCCTGATATTAAGGAAGTGAGGAAGCAAAACATGCAGACAGAGGAGCCAGTCTTGCTTTTCCTGCCTTTTCAGTGTTTTAGTCAAAGAGTGAAGTCAGAGCTGTGACTGACAAGTCAACACCAGGATACAGAAATCCTAAAGAGCAGTTATTCCCCTTTTAGTTTCTGTTTCCTAGTCTATCTCTGTAGCTTGCCCAGGCTTCGCAGCAGCAGCAGCCAGTCAGGTCAGAGAAAACTATGTATATTCAGGGCCAGCACCAGATATGACTGAACCCAACTGCCCTCCTAATACAGGCAGCACAGGGATTAAATAGGCCTGCCCCACCTACCTCCCACATCAACATGTACACCACACATGCTGTGCACACATGGTTGCCATGACCCAAGATGGCAGTGGGGGCATCAACCCTTTAGGGACAGCCCTGCCCCCATCTTGGGTGATGGTAGGTATATGCAAGTAGTATGCAAGGCATGCATATTGACGCACTGATGTGGCAGGTTGGTGGGGTGGGTGGGCTTATTTAAGCCCATGACGTCTGTATTGGGGGGGTTGCCTGGGAGCTCTGCAATCTGCAGCAGCATTGGGTTGCTGGGTCCCACAACCTGATGCTACTTGAATCGTGAAGCAGGAGCTCCACCATCCCAGCCTGAGATGGGGCCCTTCTGGGCCACAGGGGTCCTCAGCCAGGGCCCAACCTGGCCACCCACTGGTGCCAGGCCTTTGTACGTTTGCATTTAATATACTACAGCTTTAGTTATCTTAAATGTTTTGGTTATCTTCCCCCCTCCCCAAAAAAGCAATCTAATAAATGAGAAGAAAGTTTGGAGGTTTGTAAATAGGAAGCAATATATAGTATTCTCTGTGAACAAAGCTAAGAATTTTGGTAAATTTAATCTGAACAGGGTTAGACTTTGAGTGCTGGGATTTGTGTTGGACTTCTGCACAAAATGACAATGGTGAAAAGTGTGTGGAAAAAAGAAGGCTGATTTTTAAAACATTTAAGGTTTTAGTATAATTATGATTTGTCTTATTACTGATCTTTGTAAGTCACTCTGGAAGACTTTTTGGGGGGCTGAAGAATAGGGGAAAAATGCTTTCCCCTCCGTCAGTAGTATATGCCAAATAAAAATACTGCTGCTTCAGAACAGTGGAGCTTGGCTGGGTTCTTGAAGCAATGAGATGTATTCAACGGTTAGTTAAAAGAAATAGAGTCAACAAACCAGAAGCAATAATTTTTTTAAAAATTGGCAGGAGCGGAAGGAGCCCCCCTGAATAGAACAGCAACCAGACTGGATGAAACTAAAGGTCTACCTACAGGAGTCTAGCATCCTGCTTCCCACAATGGCAGCCAGATGCATCGGGAAGCCCATAAGGACGAGACCACATGCTGGTAAGGAAGAGAAAGATGGAAGAGGCCAGCAAATCCACCCTCACAGCTCTCCCTAGCAGCCTTACTGCCCTTGAAGCCTGAGAGTTTTGTTGGGATCGGAAAAAGGAGAGGAACACCAGCGGTGGCTTATTTACTGAGTTACAGCCTATTCCCTATTTAAGGAGTATTGCCACAGCCCCTTCTCCTAAGGAAACCAAATGCTGTTTGTGTTGGTTAGTAAGGAGGAGAGAGGCAGGAGAGGCCGGCAAATCCACCCGCACAGCCTTCCCTGGCAGCCCTCCTGCTGAAGCCTGAGAGTTTTGTCAGTACTGAGAAGAGGAGATGAATATCAGCTGTGGCTTATTGCTACTTTCTGTTTGTTTTGAGTTTGATTTTTGCTCTATTGCTACTATGGACAAGGAGTGTGAGCTTCATTGCCTCTGGACAATGATTCATACCACTCAGGATGAAAGCCTGGATGGGTTGGAAGGGATGAAAGTTGTTCAGTTGCTCAAAAGCCACAGAGTGAGAGTTTGCTAGCACAGAGTGGGGCCTTCTTTGTGTGAGATATAGAGGGGGGAGTGAGCAGGCTGCCATTGCTGATAGAGTGGGAACTGTTGTTAAGAGTGTTTTATCAGTTCGAATGTTCTGTGTTTGTTTTATCTAGGTTAAACTGGAAGATTTACTTTTTGTCCTTGTAATTTTGTTCACTTGTGTTCAGACAGAATTGTTAATTTGTTTACTGAACCTGTTTATATGATTTTGTAATTTTTGTATATTTTTTCTGTTTATCTTATTTTGTTCCCTGCTCAGGGGCTGAAACTTCTCAATGAAGAGTGAGCTATAAATATTAATAAATAAATAAGCAGGGTTTGAGGCCAATAACCTTTTTTCAATTGCTTGTCTGTCCTTCCTGAACATAATCAGAGGTAAACTGCCTCTGATCCTGGAGAAAGAAAGGTGTCCATCAATGAATATTTAGACCAGATTGCTGTTTGGAACCTCCAGGTTCAGAGCCAGTCTACCTGTGAAAAAGCTGAAGTTGTGGCTAACAATACAAAAAGGCTCTTGCTCTCACACCCTGCTTTGTCTAATCATCTTTTAAAAGATGGTAAGCCAATGGCACACAACACATGATGTGCTGTGTAAAGAAGTCCTGTCTCTATAACAGTCACCAAAAAATCTCAACTAATTTATTTTGTCTTTGCTGCTTTGCTAAGTTGCGGCTTTGTGTGGATGCTTTCAAAGTTTTACGTAACAAGCACTTGATGTTAGTGATGTGTTAGAGTCTTCAAAAGCCAAAAGACTAAACACCTCTGGAAATTCATGCCTGATGAAACATGGGCAAATGAAGTTGTCTGGGAAGGTTCTCAAAAATTCAGTCTAGAATCATTTTCTCCAATTATTGAGAAGTTATCCACTTGTATAAATTAATGCCTACAAAATTGCTCTCAACAAGTTTGGATTCCTCAGCAATTTTATTCAGATGTCAAGTTAAAACATCCTCAGTGCTGTTGCAAATTTACAAGAATGTTACCCAAAAGATAGTGATGTTTTCCTGAAAAATTTCTTCCGTTTAAAAGCTCTGAAAAACAGTCATGTTTGTCACTAGAATCCTTAGAAATTACAAGAGTGCTTTTCCAAATGTAGATGTTGCCCTCAGAATTTACTTGTGCCTGTCCATCACCAACTATAGTGCTGAGAGATACTTTTCAAAAATGGCACATATAAAAAATGAACTGAGGGCAAATATACTGAATGCAAGACTGAATGCTTTGGTGCTGATGAGTGCAGAAACAAGTCTTCTGCACAGTGTAGATTTTGAGGACATAGTCAATGACTTTGCAGCAGCAAAGGCAAGAAAAGGTTAATTGTAAGGAAAGGCTTCCACTTTATAGATTTCACTGTCATTTCATCTGATATTACACACATAACCAAAGTTTTAAATTTTAGGCACCTAATTAGAACATTTTTGATTCTGGCCATTTTTAGTGTATACGCTAACATTGGTTTTTTAATTGCTGTTTTATTAGTGGTTTTTCAGAACTGTACACATTCAGATAGGAGCATGCATGTGTTGCAGCATACAAATACATCTAATAAAACAAAAATAACTTTAAAAAAGACATGCATTCCCTTCTGGCGGAGGGGGACCCCTTGTAGTGCAGGATTGCTTCTCAGTATGATACATCTTAATCCCGTTAAACTACAGAATTCGCTCCCACAAGATGTAGGGATGGCCACCAACTTAAATGGTTTCAAAAGAGAATTAGACAAATTCATGGCGGTTACAAGTATCAGTGGCTACTAACCATGATGGCTGTGTTCTGCCTTCACAGTGGGAGGCAGTATGCTTCTGAAAGCCATTTCCTGGGAATCACAAGTGGGGAGAGTGCAGTTGCATTCGGGTCCTGCTTGTGTGCTTCCCATAGGCATCTGGCTGGCCAGTATGAGAACAAGATGCTGGACCAGATGGGCCATTTGCCTGATCCAGCAGGTTTCTTCTCATTTTCTTATGTTCTTAAACACTTTTCCCATTCTGTTTCAGGTGGAAAGCTTCTTTGTTAGATGTGGTATCTCTTTTGCTGGCTCCCATGAATCAAAAATAAAACTGAACTGCCTGTGTTAAAGTTACCTTAAAAGACCACAAAAATGCACAGTAATGGCGCAATGGAAACAAATAGAGTTAGTTCAGTGTTAAACCACAGGCAGAGTTCTAAGCAAAATCTTGGCACTGTTGAATCCAAGTTTACCAATGATATCTAACGAATATTATTAAAAGTTGTCTGTCTAGTTAAAATATATATCCCTGCACAGAAATACAGGAAGATGAGCTTGGTAGTTCCACCGAGAGTATCTGGATTAAAATTAATGGGGCAAGTAATAAAAGGAACGTGGTGCTTGGAGTCTATTACCCACCACCCAATCAAGGAGAAGACGAGAATGTAACTTTTGAAAAGCAAATCGCCAACGTTTCAAGGAGGCATGATGTAGTAGTAATGGGGGATTTCAATTATGACGGTCCTGCCCATTTGGTAGGGGCGGGTTTGCCTACACCCTATTTCTAGGAAGGCTCGGGAAGGTTCCAGAAATTGTGTAAGAGGTCAGGTGGAGTATCTTGACCAATGGGGTAAGGGTTTTGAGCGGCTATATATAGCCTGCTCCGCTTTAAGAGCGCGCCTTTTTTGCCTTGCGGCACGTTAAGAAAAGGCTCCTTGGGTCTCCTGCTGCTGACCGTCTTTGGTGAATTTTCCTTGTAGAGGTTTCCTGCTTTCTACTGCTGGTACTCTCGTGCCTTGTTTAGCTTTGCTTTCTCATCAGCTGAGAGGCGGGTGTGGGGCTTGCCTATTGGCGTTAGTGCCTCGTCTTACCTACTTCCCGGGCGTTCTTTCTGTTTGTTGCAGCCTTCCTCTTTTTCCCGCGCGTCAGCTGGGCAGCGGTGTTTGACCGGCTGCCTCGGCTTGCCGGCTGGCTCTGGCGCTGCGGCGCTGAGCCTGCACGTGGCTGCTTCCTGGAGTTCTCCCTCATCGCCTTCCTTTTGTTGGGCCCCCTTTTCCCGCGCGTCAGCTGGGCAGCGGTTGCAGTGTTGCTTGCTAGCTCTACTGCTGCTGCGCTGAGCCTGCACGTGGCTTTCTATAGGACTTCTCACACTTTGCCTTCTGTTGTTGGCCCCTTTCCATTTGTCAGCTCTTCCTGGAGCTGGATGTTTGCAGGTGCGTTCCAGCACCAATCCCACCCCATTTATTTCAGGGGCCTTCCTTGCACCCTATTGGGGCCTTGCTAGAGTGGGTTTTAAGCAAGTGCTTTGCACAAGCAACCCCCCTTTGTGGATGGTAACCTTCATTAACCCCCCCCTCCATTCAGCCTGCTACATAATTCTTCCACCCCTTTTTGGATTGTGGGGAGTTGGGTTCTTTACCCCTCCCCTTAGCCCCCTCCCTTATTCCTTTTGCCTCTTTCATGGGGGAGGTGTGAGTTGCTCACAAGGGTGGGGGGTGTCTGCTTGTTTTGTCTTATTAATTAATTATATATAATATTATTTTATTATTAAATATATAAATAGATACGTACATGAATTAATTTTCAGATATTTCTAGATATATAATATCATTTTATTATTATTAAATAAATAAATACATGAATTCATTTTAATATTTATAGATATGTATTTAGATTCCCCCCGTTCCTTTTGCTTTTTTCGCGTAGGAGGGGTGAGTAGCTTGGAAGGGGGGGGTGTCTGCTTGTTTTGATTTCTTAAATTCTTTATTATATATGGAATGATTTTATCATTATTATATGAATAAATACTTTGATAATACATAAATTAATTTTAAAATCTTTATAGATATATGCATAATCATATATAGATATATGAAGCTTATTCTGGCGGGTAGCATTGCGGATGTAGGTTTTAGATTGATCTTCGTTGTTGCTTATCCCCATATCATTTATTTTATATACTTAGTTCTGTTTGTATTCCTGCATGCATGTTTTGTATTTTAAAATGATGTTCTCGATCATGTAGCTTCATAATTTGTTGCATTTCTTATGCATGGAGGAAAAGTATAGATGCTTCTACAATAGCGTCTCTAAAGGGCAATAGTTTATTTTAAGGTGAGTATAGAAAAATCCCACATCTCATATTTCTTTTGCGGTTTTTTTTTAAAATATGTGAATAGGTGTGATTCCGAGAAAGGTAATCTATGCTATGTAAGCTTATAGGAAATGCTCTGCAGCCAGGTGAACTCGTTGTGGCGTTCTGAGCCAAGCAGAAAGGAAATGCCCTACAGCCAGGTAAACTCATAGTTGTGGCTTTCTGGGAGCCAATATGTTTAAGGTTAATATATATCTTTCCTGTAGTTTTAAATGCTCTGTTTTATCCCTGAAATATCTAAAATGAAACATTATGCTTAATTTGAGATTGACAGTTTATTGGTCCTTGATTAAAGTGCTCCTCTAGCATTAGGTAAATCTTTATTATGACGCTTTTCCACGGAATTTTAAATCAATTTAACTTTATTCCACAAATATGAATTGTATACTGCTTGTTTCACAAGATACAGGTACCCTCTTCAATCGCATCTATTTCATGGCAGTCTCGTGTACACTGGGCGCTGCTACCAATTTTCTTCAGCGGCCGTTCTTTCTTCAAAGAACAGAGGACTTCCTCCTGTAGCCTGAACTGCAGGTAAGTTTTGATACAGGCTGTAGTTGATAATTTGGTGTCAATTCAGGAGCTTGGGCGTGCCAAATAATGGCTGGCTGCCTTTAGGTGCCTGGGGGCTCACTATAGAATTTATTTTCTTGGATTATCTTCCTACAGTGCCAGCGGTACATATGTGGCCTTCTGCCCTTCAGATCTGCATGATACGTTCAGTGCAGCACTTGGCTATGGTTATGGGGTAAATCCCCAGACCCTCAACGCTATTTGAGCTATGCGCTTTGTGCATGCGTTTATTTTGCAAAGTATAATACAATATCTATTCATCACTTGGCAGTCAGGAACCCATTTTATGAATATCATAAAGGGGTTGGTTACATTTCACTCTAATGCCACCTGATCTTATGAGGCCATTTCCCCCCCCCCAATGAACGAATGATGTACACCTTGTTGCAGTTTATTATCTACTAAAGAGGGCAGGACGTTACCACTGGGAATATATCTTGCCTCCTTTCTGCCTTTGTCATTAATTTTCTGGCCAAGTGCATTAGGGAACCCATTTCATGAAAACCAAAGGGTGTTAGTTGCATTCCACCCTGAGACCGCCTGGTCCTATGTGGCCATTTGCCCCGGATGTGCTATCGATACTCCTGCCTTCGATGATTCTTAGTTCCCCCCCCCTTACAGGACAGTTGTCCTGGGCGGTGGCCTTAATAATATTTTCAGTGAGCCTTTTGCCCTGGAAAAATTAGCTTTCTGGGCAAGTCATTGTAAAATTTGAGTCCTGCACTTATATTGCCGTGCTGCTTTTTTTTTTTTTTTTTTTTAGCGCATACGCTTAATATGGACCAGTGGGCTAGTGACTGAGTGGTTAAGCTGAGGGGCTGCCCATCGCCCACTCTGTCTCTGGTTTCCCTCGGATAGAGCTTTTTCTCTGTTAGGCCAGTGGGCCAGTACTATCTTTTCATATTCATTAATGGCTACGTATTGATTTAATTTTGATTATTGCTATGTTGTCTGTATGGCCATTATGTTTAGAGGTTGCATTTCTTTCATACAGGAGCGGCTGCGACAACTGCCTTAGCGGGCATGCGTTCTGGAAGTACTCTGATATTTATGCTATATTCAAAAGGGCAAAATTAATTCTGTCATAATTATCGCTTGACACTCTCTGCGCTGGCCTTTAATCCAAGGCAAGAGGAATGCAGGATCATTCTGTAGATTTAGGGTCAGAAAGGTCCTTGAGGGTTGGTTGTGTTCCGCTCCCAAGGCCACTGACCGGAGGAGGCTAATCACACCCGATGTCCTCCTTCAGATCCTGCCTTTATTTAGGTCAATGTGCTCATCTCTGTATGAGTCGCACCTGTTCGCCGCAGTAACTCTGACGATGTTCTATGGTGCTTTTCGCCCTAGTGAAGTATTGGCTTCCTCAAAGCGCGATGTGTCCTGTAGTGCTTTATGCTGGCGATTGCACGTTAGGTGCAGATTTAATGAGGTTTTCCTTAAATGTCTTTAAGACTGATCAATGGGGCCGTGGCAGTTCTGTATCTTTATTTAGTTGCCAGGTACCTGAACTATGCCCAGTTTCCGCTATGCGGCAATTTTGTGTGTGTGTGTGTGTGTGTGTGTTTCAGGCCAGCGGGCCAGCGTTATCTCTTATACATGCAGATAGTTCTGCCCTGACTCAGTTTCAATTTTGGGCCGTTGTTCAGTGGGCCTTGTTGGCCAGTGGTTGCGATGCTGGAGTCTTTGGGCTGCATTCCTTTCACATTGGAGTAGCTACGGCCGCTGCCCTCGTGGGCATGAGCATTGAGGACGTCCAGACGATTGGCAGGTGGCGTTCTTCAGCTATAACTTCTGCCCTTGCTCCCAGCTCTCAGAGGGCATACCAGCGTGCCTTGGGAACGTTCAGGCGTTCCATGCCAGTAGTGCTTTGCCTCCTGTATGGCCTATCCCTGTTTCACATTTGCTGCAGTTTAAGTTACATCTGAAAGGGCAATCTCATTCTGTTTCTACCATCGCCGGACACCTCTCTGCGCTGGCCTTTATTTCCAAGGCAAGAGGATTGCAGGATCATTCTGTAGATTTTAGGGTCAGAAAGGTCCTTCAGGGTTGGTCGCGTTCCGCTCACAGGCCCGCTGACCGAAGGAGGCCAATCACGCCCGATGTACTCCTTCAGATCCTGCCTTTATTTAGGTCTCTGTGCTCATCTCAGTATGAGTCGCACCTGTTCGCCGCAGTAACACTGACGATATTCTATGGTGCTTTTCGCCCTAGCGAAGTATTGGCTTCCTCAAAGCGCGATGTGTCCTACCGAGCCTTTTGCTTTGGCGATTGCACACTAGGTGCAGAGATAGTTAGGCTTTCCCTTCGAGTCTCTAAGACTGATCAAAAGGGCCGTGGCAGTATTATTTCATTGAGAGTTTGCCAGGTCCCTGAATTGTGCCCAGTGGCTGCAGTGCGTTTATTTCTGTCAATGAGGCCAGCAGGCCAGCGTTACCTCTTTATACATGCGGATGGTTCTGCCCTGACTCAATTTCAATTTTGGGCCGTTGTTCGGCGGGCCTTGTTGTCCAGTGGTCGCGATGCTGGAGTCTATGGGCTGCATTCCTTTCGGATTGGGGCGGCTATGGCCGCCGCCCTCGTGGGCATGAGCGTTCAGGACATTCAGGCGATTGGAAGGTGGCGTTCTTCCGCTTTCAAGTCTTATGTCAGGTATTGATTCTGATGTATTGTTTTTTCTTTACTTAGGTGTGCTGAGCCTTCCTGTGCCTGCGAGGGTCGTCATGTGTGGCCACTCTATTTTATTTTGGGCACATCGAAGAGCCTTCTCTACGCTTGCTGGGACACAGCTGCAGCTTTCCGCTAGAGCAACGGTTGGCTGGGAGGCTCAGAGGGGCATGCTTTGGGATGCGCTCATGCCTTTGGTGTGTCGCCTTATGGCATCGTTTAACCGGCCACATGTGTTGGTGGTTCATTTAGGGGAAAACGACTTGGTGCAGCGGCCAGGTATGGATCTGCTGCTTAGGATCACCCAGGATTTTAATGCTCTCATCCAGTCATACCCGGACCTTGTTATAGTCTGGTCCGACATGCTGGTGCGATGTGTTTGGAGGGGTGCAATGCACTCCAACAGGATCGACAGATCCAGAAAGTGGGTAAATAGGAAAGTTAGGAGTTTAGTTTTGTCATTGGGTGGGGCATATATTCCTCATGACAGAATCCGTTTTCATGCACCGCATCTGTTTCGAGATGATGGTGTCCATCTTTCGGATATTGGGTGTGATTTGCTATTGGAGGATTTTAGGTTGGGTTTGGGGGCTTTGTTTTCTTTGGGTTGAGGGGACCAAGCTTCAGCTGATCCCCTCTTGTGGCGTTGGATTCGGGCAGGTGAGGTAATTGGGGTTAAAAATGGAGGTGGATGAGGCATTTGGGTAAAGGGCACTCCCTGGTGAAACATCAAGGCGTAATGCCTGGTGTGGATCCGGGGGGTGTCCACGTGGGACCGGCTTGCGCATCATGGTGAACGCCTGTACGGTGGGGCCAGGATGCGGAGGTTGGAACCACAAACCTGACTCCGATTGCAAGGAGGGAGAAGTTTTCCCACATCCTTGTCTGGGGAGTTGCAGTACGATGTGACTGACTTGCCTCCTGGTTTGGAGGGTCTAGACCCTCATAGATAGGTTGAGCCTCACCTGCCCGAAGGATTTGAGATTATTAATTGGCGGATTGGAATTTGATTGATTATGTGTTATATTTTAATAAATATAACATTTCAACCATACATGTGTCACACTTCCTTGGTGTGTTGGCAATCCCGATATCTGTTGGGAGACAAATTCTGCCAAACACGTCCCCTCCAAGAAATTTCTGACTTGTGTTGGGGATAACTTTCTCCTACAGAAAGTGGAGGAAGAAACCAGAGGATCAGCTATCCTGGACTTGATTCTAACCAATAGAGATGATTTGGTGGATGAAGTGGCAGTTTCGGGAACTCTGGGGGAAAGTGACCACAACATACTTGAATTCTTGATTTTAACAGAAGCAAAAGCTGAGAGTAGCCACACGCATACCCTGGACTTCAGGAAAGCTAATTTTAATAAACTCAGAACAATTGTAAGTACCATTCCATGGCAAGCCACCCTAATGAGAAAAGGAGTCCAAGATGGGTGGGAGTTTCTAAAAAAGGAAATTCTAAAAGCACAATGGCAAGCAATTCCAACAAGGAGAAAAGGGGGGAAACAGCAGAAGAAGCCAATGTGGCTTCACAAAAAGCTTAGAGAGGACCTGAAAACAAAAAAGGACACATACAGGAAGTGGAAAGAAGGCCAGGCCACAAAGGAAGAGTACAGGCAGGTATCACGGAATACCAGGGATGGTGTCAGGAAGGCTAAAGCTGAGAATAAGCTGAGGTTAGCGAGGGATGCCAAAAGCAACAAAAAAGCTTTCTTCAAGTACGTCCATAGTAAAAGACAGGGAAAAGAAATGGTGGCACAGCTACTCTGAGGATGGCAAAACGATAACAGATGACAAAGAAAAGGCAGAAGTGCTCAATTCCTACTTTGGCTCAGTCTTCTCCCAAAAAAGGGTCTATGACCCTCCCAGGAAACAAGAAGGGCCAGGATTGGAGCTTGAGATTGATAGACAAATGGTCAAGGAATACCTAATCACTTTGAATGAGTTCACATTGGCAGGGCCCGATAAACTGAATCTTAGAGTATTGAACTGGCTGAAGAACTCTCAGAACTGCTGTCTATTATCTTTGTGAAATCGTAGAGGACTGGTAAAGTGCCGGATGACTGGAGGAGAGCTAATGTTGTCTCTATCTTCAAAAAGGGCAAGAAGGAGGAACCAGGGAACTACAGACCAGTCAGCCTAACATCAATCCCTGGGAAAACACTGGAGCAGATTATAAAGCAGTCAGTCTGTAAGCACCTTGAAAGCAATGCAGTGATTACTAGGAGCCAACACGGATTTATGAAGAACAAATCCTGCCATATTAATCTTATCTCATTTTTTGATCAGGTAACCTCCCTTGTAGACTGTGGGAATGCTGTGGACATAATATACCTCAACTTCAGCAAAGCTTTTGACAAAGTGTCCCATGATATTCTGATTGGCAAGCTAGCTAAATGTGAGCTGGATGGAACAACTGTCAGCTGGATCCACAGTTGGCTCCAGAATCGTACTCAAAGAGTGCTTATCAATGGTTCCTTCTTAAACTGGGCGGAAGTAATGAGTGGGGTACCATAGGGCTTGGTCCTGGGCTCTTCAACATTTTTATTAACAACTTGGATGAGGAGGTACAGAACATGCTTATCAAATTTGCAGATGATACAAAATTGGAGGGCATAGCTAATACCGTGGAAGACAGAAACAAAATTCAAAGGGACCTTGATAGGCTGGAGCATTGGGCTGAAAACAACAGAATGAAATTCAACAGGGATAAATGCAAAGTTCTACACTTAGGAAAAGGAAACCAAATGCACAGTTATAAGATGGGGGATAGTTGGCTTAGCTATACGACATGTGAGAAGGATCTTGGAATTGTTATTGATCACAAGCTGAATATGAGCCAACAGTGTGATGTGGCTGCAAAAAAGGCAAATGCTATATTAGGCTGCATTAACAGAAGTATAGTTTCCAAATCGTGTAAAGTATTAGTTCCCCTCTATTCAGCACTGGTTAGGCCTCATCTTGAATACTGCATCCATTTCTGGTCTCCGCACTTCAAGAAGGATGCAGACAAACTGGAACAGGTTCAGAGGAGGGCAATGAGGATGATCAGGGGACTGGAAACAAAGCCCTATGAGGAGAGACTGAAAGAACTGGGCATGTTTAGCCTGGAGAAGAGAAGACTGAGGGGAGATATGATAGCACTCTTCAAGTACATGAAAGGTTGTCACACAGAGGAGAGCTGCGATCTCTTCTCAATCGTCCCAGAGTGCAGGACACGGAATAATGGGCTCAAGTTGCAGGAAGCCAGTTTTCTACTTCCTAACTGTTAGAGCCATACGACAATGGAACCCATGACCTAGAGAGGTAGTGGGCTCTTCGACACTGGAGGCATTCAAGAGGCAGCTGGACAGCCATCTGTCGGGAATGCTTTGATTTGGATTCCTGCATTGAGCAGGGGGTTGGACTTGATGGCCTTATAGGCCCCTTCCAACTCTACTATACTATGATTGTATGATTCAGTTACCTTTGGTCCAGCTGATCCCTGAAGACCTTGATCGCCCTGTAAGATCAAATACAATAGTTACTATATGACAGGCCTTCCACATGCCCTTACAATGTTGGACTTAACAAGTTATTGAACCGAATTCTATAATTATTTGGAATAACAACTGAAGAGAAGCCAAGAACCAATGATTATGATATTAACCACATCAACCATTTCCACTCCTCCATCTCAAATTAAGCCCAAGAAGTATGCCAGTATTCGCCTTCAGTGAAAAATAAATTTTGTATTCCACCATTTAATACAGTGCATCTCACAGCTAACTCTTATACTTTGCCTAAGGGGAGAGGAAGTAATAAGTAGATTTGTACATATACTGCCATATATTAGAAACCAAAGCTTATCATGCACTTTGGGGGGGGGGAAGTTAAGACAGAAACATTTACATTTTAAAATAATTTATTCAAAGTCTTTACACGGATACTATAAACAGAACACCATTAAGCCCCAGGGAAAACACAGTTTTATGCATTGGTGGTGTACTTGATCTATAATTTATGTCTGCATGGAGTACCTGATCAATATTTAAATCACTCATTAAATATTCAGTCCATGGAAGATTGTGAAAGAAATCCATTTTATCTTCTTACTTATGGTTTAGATGAGGATGAGGACTACATGCCTAGATGAATAAAGTTTGCTATCTCCCTTCATAGTTTTCTCCTGAATATTGCAATTTATTGTTTTTTTAACAAAATTAGTAGCCACTTGGTGCCCTGCAGATGTAGCTGGACTCCCCCCTCCCATCAGCCCCAGTATGTGTGGCCAGTTCTCAGAGATGATGGGAGCTGTAGCCCAGTCACCTGTGCAAAGCGCCACAGGTTCTCCCCCCTTGCACTCGAAGCTTCATTGTTTGCTGGGGTAGGAGACTGGCTAATGGCCAGCTAGTCAGGAAGTGGAAGGAGCTCCCAATGTCTTTTTATTATTCCAAAAGCAGCTGCCTGGTGGTGGTGGTGGAATTTGGCTGGAGGCTGTGGTACAGAGGAGGGCAAGGTGTTAACTCTTTGTCCTTGTGCTCCGTGGAGGTTGTTCCATTAGGGCTACGGGGGTATAGCTCTGCCCAAGTAGAATGTTGAATGTTTTTTTTAATCCCCCCAAATTCTCAAAGCCATACACTCTTTCCTGCCACGCACATATTTTATGCTTTCATTTGAACTCAGAGAAGCTCTGCATACATTTTTGTCGATCAACTGTTTTCTCACCAATCAGATCTCTGCACCACTCAGCCAATCCCAATCCAAAAGTATATAACTATGGCAAAGAGGTCCTTCCCACATGTCTCTGGGCAAAATCCCATGTGAAATCTGAGTATTTAGGACTGCCAGCTTTTCACCCAAGCTGTACATGTTCCCCCTCCCTCCTATTGTTACGAGGGCAATTCCATCAGACAAAGGGAGGGAACCCAAGACATTTTATGCCATAATAAATTTGTTGATCTTGAACTACTGCTCTTTTTGGTTTTTTTTGCTCAAATTGCACTATGATCTACTTTACAGGGTTGTTAGGAGAATAAAAATATTGCCAAAATGTTTTATAAGCTTAAAATGCTATTACAAAAAGTAGGATGGTGCAGAGGATGGCTCAGATTGCACTCTGCCTGCAGACGTCACCCTGGCAAGTGTGTCCCAGCAGACAGCTACACATTTGATTTGCCAAGGACCTATATGTAAAGGTCCAATGTTTGTAGGCCTGAATATCCTGGTTGAGTCCCAGATTCTTTTTTCTTTGTTTTTTAGGTTGAACTTTATCCAAACTTGCCTCTCTCCTAGTTCAAAATCAAGGGCTTTCGGGCTAGAGAGATGTTTTTTATCTTTATTGTTCCTTATTTATCATTATTACTTTTATATCCTTTCCACCTTTCCTCCAAGGAGCTCAAGGTGGTATTCATGGGTCTCTTTCCCCAAAAAACTTCACAACAACCCTGTGAGGTAGGCTAGGCTAAGAGATAATGACTAGAAGAAGGTCACACAGTGAGTTTCATGGCTGATTTTAACCCTAGTATCCCAGGTTCTAGTTCATTTAATATCCCTCCACCTTACACCACATTCCGGGGAAAAAAGAATGTAGAATGAATAATTTGGGGGAGCAGCATAATCTTTTCCCATAGGTCTAAAAATTTATGAGATTCCTTGTTAACAGACCTGTGTGGCACCTTTAAGACTAACCAATTCAGGCTGCAATCCTGCACATGCTTATGAAGGACCAATCCCCATGGAATTCAGTGGGGCTTACCTCTGAGTAATGTATAGTTATTGTGGCATGAACCCCCATTAGAAATTGAAATTGCAGGGAACCATTCTGAACCAAGCCAAAACACTTTTCAGTTTGGTTAGGTGCTAGCTGTTCGGAAAATCGCAATGCTGAAGTGTCCATACTATCTTTGCAAGAGAGGAGGATGGGGAAAAAACAGAATCACTTGGCCATGCCCATGTGACCTCCTAGCACCCCACCCCACTGGGATTGTGGCTACAGGTATCAGCGGGCATATTATCAAGTCTCTCTGTTTGCAGAACAAAGGATTACATGCTGAGCAGCCTCCCCAAATGGAGGATGAGCTAGGTCATCCTTTCCCAACCTGGTATGAACGGATTCCAAGTTGGCATTTTCCAATGGCTTTGCTCACTATAGCTGATGAGCTGTAGTCCAAAATATCTGGAGGGCACCAGGCTGGGAAAAGTGACCTAGGGCCAGTCCACAATTACTGGCAACAGCATGCAAACTGCTTCCCCATGGTGTCTGCCAACACCATTCTGATAATGTGCAAAGCACATCAGGGATTGAACTAGGAGATCTAGCCTGGTAAGCCACTGGGGACGGTGTGGGTGTGCAGCTCTTGGAACTCGGCAGAAGGATATATGGGTGTGCAACATCAACCTCTGAAATGGGCAGACAGTATCAGGTCTCTGGATTGGCCAGGCCTACTAAATATACAAGGAGTTTGACCTTTGACTGGTAATCAGAGCAGTGCCTGCCTTCTCTTGCCCTCCAACATCTTACTGAAGTTCTCCATGTCTAGATCTAGAAATGGCTGCTAACAGCACTGGCCAGGCAGTATGCATGCTTGAAGAAGCTACATGAGTGGGGACAGATTCCTTCCCATGCAAACATAGCCCTGTATTCTCAGTCAGTGATGTTTGTATGGGAAAGAGTCACTCAGTGGGCCCATACATGTGGTTTCTTATGCAGAGACTAATGAAGTGATCTGGGCAGAGGTCACAGTGAAGCAGCTTCCCTGCAAATGCCATTAACTGTGATGAACTCCCCAGATGAGTGGCTGAGCCAGGACATGTTCAGTACGAACCTGCACCGCTGCTATTTGGTCCTCAGAGCAAAGGTTTCCCCTCTCCTCTCATGTTAATTAAGTCACTGCTCTAAAGGAATTTTGATATATTATCCCATCAAGTTGCTTTTTGCACTCTGATCTGAGGAACATGCATATATCCTAGTGCTGTTAATAACCTGTAAGGGGAAAAAAGATGGTAACCGAAAACTGGCAAACTGCACATGCATGGCAGTCAAGGTCTAGAAGTACTTTATGTTAACCGCCCAGAGAGCTATTGCTAGTCGGGCGGTATATAAGTTTAAGAAATAAAATAAATAATAATAAATAAAAAAATGGAAGAATGGTGAATTGCAAGTGCAGTGGTGTTACTATGGAAACAAAGCCAGTTAATTTAAACCCCCAGACAGGGGTTTTGTAAATATCGCTAAAATGAACTCTTGAGTTTGACTTACTTTTTCTCCCCTCATTCCTGCAGAGCCAACCAATCCATCTTGACCAGGACGACCAGGAGGACCCTGAACATCACAGATAAGAGCAATTTGTAATGATACACTCACAATGCTTTGTTTTAACTTAGGCTGCGTGCACACAACATTTTATGTTTAGACTGAGTACTTGTTTTTTCTATGCAGTGAGTCCACATATAATCTTGATTGCATATTTTTGTCCTTGAAGAGCACTTATTGAGAAACTGGTCTTATTCCAAAATAAAAGTTCATTGCAGATTGATTTTACATTACCCCACAGTGTGTTTATTTGAAAACAGATGAAAATAGGTGTAGGTACTCTGGGCAATGGGCAGCCACACTTTTTCAAGCATCTTGCCCTCCTCAAGCCATAATAATTGAAACTGATCCAGTACAGATGGAACAGACAATGCTCTAGACATCTCCACTGGACTTTTTCTAACCTCAATATCCCACTCTGTCCAAATCTGAGCAATTTTCTCCCTGAAGGGCCTCACAAAGTTGTTGCAGCAGGCCTCCAAGGATGTCAGAGCAACACTCTCTTGGCCAGATGACAAAAGCCCATTCACCATTAGGAAAAGCCCTGCTGGATGGCTATTTGTGGATGCAATGGTGACAGAGAATTAAGCTTTCTTTGTCATCGCCATGTAGTAGGCACAATGGTGCAACTTTACCCATGCTCGGTCAGGTTCAGACTGAGATTTACGCCACCTGCATTTCAGCCACCAATCCTCCTGTGTCATTGCCCACAGGTCACTAGGGTACCAAGGCTACCTACTTGCTCCACAGTAATGGCGAGGGCACTCAGGAGTGATCATGTTGATGGCACTGTGTATCTCACCATTCCACAGTGAGGCAAGGGCCTAGACAGGAGTGCCAGCCATGTCAGCCGGAAAATCTCCCAGAGCATTTAGGAATCCTTCAGATTCCATAAGTCTCTAAGGAGGGACCATCTCAATGGATCCTGCACCCTCACAGATTGGCATAGCTACATTCAGTCCAAACCTCACCTGGGAATGGTCTGTCCATGCAACAGACTCAGAGTGAGCCCCTGATGGGAGGTGGGAGTCAAGCTACATCTGCAGGGCACCAAGTGGCTACTAATTTTGTTAAAAAAATAATAAATTGCAATATTCAGGAGAAAACTATGAAGGGAGATAGCAAACTTTATTCATCTAGGCATGTAGTCCTCATCCTCATCTAAACCATAAGATAAAATGGATTTCTTTCACAGTCTTCCATGGACTGAATATTGATATACTGAGAGAACCCCATGGTTGTCATGTAGCCCATGAAGTCCCAAGCCAGCCCATTTGAGGCAGCCTCGGCATAGATACTGAAGTCCCCCAACACCACTATGAAACGGTTCTCCAACACCACATCTAAGATTACCTCCACCAGCTCGGTTAGGGAGGTTGTAGTGCAACAGGATGGATGGTACACTAACAACATCCCCATTCTGTCTCTCTGGCCCAACACCACAAACAACCCCTCAAACCCAGACACTGTGAACCAGTTTCCTGGTGAGAGAGATGGAATTTTTATGGATGACTGCAACTCACTTCCCTGCCCCTCTGACCTGGAATGGTGCTGCACCGAGTACACAGGCAGACCTAGCTGGGTTAGCACTGGGCCACTGAGCCCATCTGACCAGGTCTCCGTTATATATGCCAAGTCTGCCTCCTTATCTATGATCAAATCATGGATGATAGATGTTTTATTTGGGGCAGACCTGGCATTTAACAACAACACCACAAGGCCAGGAGATTGGCTGACCGGCATTCCCAAATTCTGAAACGCAGCAGGTAAAGCCGAGGGGGCAAGGGCTTTGATGTAACTAGTCCTCCTCCTCCTTGCTGTACCCTCTTTGCCCACCTCCATATCTAACCCTACCGACCATCACAGGGATGGTAGTCCTTCTCCCACCCACCCCAAACCCTAGCCTAGGAGCATAACTTCCCTTACCCACTGCATCAGTTATATTATTATTATTATTATTATTATTATCTTTATTTATACCCCGCCCTTTTTCCGAACTGGAACTCAAGGCGGCTTCCAGATAAAAACAAGTACACATCATTAAGAACCTATAAAAATATAAAACATATAAACATATAAAATTAGCATTAAAACAGGATTAAACTATTAAGATGTTAAAACCAATTACTCTTAAAATACTGCAACTCAGTTTAGGAGCATACAGGCAAAACAATAACATACAGCATCCTCTTCAGTCACTACCCTTAAAACCTTCAGTTTCAAAGGCCTGCCGGAAGAAAAAAGTCTTTAGCTGTCGGCGGAAAGACTGCACAGAGGAGGCCATTCTTGCCTCCCTAGGGAGGGAGTTCCAGAGCCTAGGGGCAGCCACCGAAAAGGCCCTATCTCGTGTCCCCACCAGTTGCACTTGTGAAGGTGTTGGGATCGTGAGAAGGGTCTCTCCTGAAGATCTCAGGGCCCGGGCAGGTTCATATAGGGAGATATGGTCTGACAGATAGCCTGGACCTAAGCTGTTATAGGATTTCAGCTGGAAGTTACAGGGTATGCTCTGGTCAGAAATGGGCAGTGTGCCCACCACAAAACTTTTGCAGGCACAAACAGTATTGGAAGTGAGATTGCATATGATCTCCACAATAGCATCATGAACACTAATCATCATAAATGTACAATAAAAAGGATGTCTGGAAAGGCCTTTTAAGTGTCCCTTTTCAGCTGTTTGGTGCAATGCATGGTCCAAGATACAGATTGTTTCCATAATGTATAGCTCAGACCTTAGATTCCCTTGAAAGCATGTTGCTGGGCACTTGCAGTTGCCCTTCGTATAAAGATTACCCCTTGTGCAATATTGGCTAATATTAAATTACTTAAGAGACCTTATCACTGCAACCCTTTTGAACAACTTATGTTCTGGAAATGTAGAAATAACGTGCAATGAGGACACTCCAATTTCATACAAGTTTTCAGAAATAGCAGTCATAGGAAGTCTTGTATTTACATGAGGCAAGAGAGCCATTTCCTATGGTAAAGGGAAAATGCTATTTACTCCCTGTTCCCTTGAGCATGCTAGCGGTGCAATTGGGTACTCAGTGGCGAAAAACAAAACTTCTTGCATCATACTTCAAACTTTATTGTGTACTTGCAATGTGACAAGGTGTTGTCAATTCATGTGAGATGAAGGCTGAGTTTGCATTTACACTGCTAGTCAAATTCCACCCACATACTTTGCAATCAGACATAACACCTGCAATTTTTAAATGATTAGTAAGAGCAAAATTTCCAGCCGCAAAAGGCAGTTGTTACCCAAGTGGTTTCAGACATGTTTCCTGTAAATGAGCCACCCGGTCATCAAGGTTGAGATTATCATAGAGGCTGTGTTGGCAGATCTACTCTTAGAGTTACTTCTCAGTTTCATGCTTCAGTAAGGTTCTTAAGCAGGTCTGAGTGGAGGTCACTATGATTCGGTACTTAGGTGGCTAATGAATAAAAGCTTTGGGGCAAACTGAATGCTATGTGGCAGTCATGCGTGATGAAGCCCCACCAGCCCCTTAGTTATACTTTAACCTTTGACCCTTTAGGACACTTATAGAAGTAGCCACCATTGACGTAAGCTGGAAGTAAACTCAAATACATTGTTTAACAGAGAGCAGAGCTTGGAAAAGTTACTTTTTTGAACCACAACTCCCATCAGCACAATCCAGTGGCCATGCTGGCTGGGGCTGATGGGAGCTGTAGTTCAAAAAAGTAACTTTTCCAAGCTCTGAAGAGGGAGCTTTTGAAGAGCTTTCCTTCACAAGGCAATAAACCATCCCACCTAAACTGTCCAACTATGCTAGAATAATCATAGATTTTGCCTACAATAAGCTCTGATTTTACAGGCAATTTATCTGCAGAAAAGAAAGTTTTGAAGACTGATAATGATGTGTCTGTATAAAAGCTGACAATGGATAGTAGTTTTCAAAATAAAAGTCATTTATTTTTCAAAATAAAAGTCACAAAGGCGTGTGAAAGAGCCCAAACCCATGAAATTAGCTGACACAGTGGCTCAGAATCTGCTTCTCTCTTGCACACTCGTGTGACAGCCATGACCCTATGGTCCTTCTTTGGTCCATAAATATTGGAGAACAGCACTGGCCAAACAAGTAGCATGATGTTTAGGAGTAGCCATAGGATTTCCCCACAAAACCTTATACCAGAACTTAGGTAAGGTGGCTTTATCCCCTGGTGAAAGAGGGGAGAAGCTGGGCATTTGGGGACTCCACCAGGCCTGAAACCAGGGCCTGCAACCCTCATTCTGTGCTTCCAAGCCCAAACCAGAAGAGTATGTTGCAGTGCAACTCTAGATAGGGAAGGAGCCGTCTGCTTGGAGGCAACTCAGCCTCCTACAATGAGACTACCCCAACCTGTCTAAGTTGGCAAGAATTTTCCACTCACTTCCAACCTTCCTGGCCATCCTGGTGAGAGCTAAAAGATAGCCCTCCAGACGCCTCTCCAAATGTGCACATGACTATGGAGAATCCCATTGCCTATTGGACAGAGCAGGTTGTACTCCCATGGCCACTCCTGCACATTTCTTTGCTTGGCAAGTAGAGAAAGTTCAGTTATGTTGTGCTGTGCCTCCAATCGATATTTGATACTGGGCTGTGTTGCTAATATATGAAGTTAAAAGTTTTCACATAGCATATATATGAATAAATACTTACACGAGGACCCGGTTCCCCAGCTGCTCCATCTTTCCCATTTTCTCCTGGCAACCCAGGGACTCCTGCATTTGAATCTGGTGCTGGCACTCCTGGCACACCAGGCAAACCTGGAAGACCTGGAGGTCCAGGTGCACCCTAGATAAATCAGAGATATACTGTGATAAAATGTTGCTATTATCACATCAGCTATGGACTCACTGAGTAGTCTTGGAAATCCACTATCTCTTGGTATCATGTAGTATACCATGAGGACAATAATACTGGTCTACTTTAGACAGCTCCTAAGATGACAAAGTATGTGAAATACATTACTTCCAATAGTGCTATAAATAATGATAATGCATAGGATGTTCTTCATTCAGACCCACTGAATATGATAAAGCTTTCAAACAGAACTAGAATCCCCAGATAAGATTTTTCAGATCCACAGCAGCTCAGAGCAAACTGATCTTGATGTGACAGTGAACAAATTAGTTCTTTGGCTCCCCTGTCATTTCAGATGGTCTCTCCCCAGTGGAGACACTGAGTCAGGGACAGTATTGTATGCGCAGCTGCTGGAGCCCTAAATGAGTAATTCTTAATCTTATAGATAGAGGCTGCATGACAAGACCTAATTTCCTGCAGACTCATCTTTATTCTGATGCTTTAACTTTCTGATGTTTAAGGATGTTGAAAGACCTAAAACTGAGTGTTCCACTACAACAGAGAGAGAGAATTAAAGTATAAGAACAAATGCACATGAGAGAGTTGAAAATGTTATGCCTAAAAATTGGCTACAAAATTTCAGTAATATTAAGACCAGATTTTTCCTTAAGTCATCTCAGACAATTCTGCCTAAGCTGAAATTGGACTCAAAATCATAACAAGGAAAATCCACTCCTGTGATCTTTGGCATCGAGAAAAATGAACCTGTTATTGATAGGTAAGAATCAGAGGAACCAAGGAAGTTCTCTGGGTCAGCAAAAGGTAGAAGCTTGTGGAATATGAAAAGAAGGAAAATCATTCAGAAGCATCATCTGCTCTATTTCTGGTGCCAGGATGATGTCAGAGGCACAGAAACAAGCCTAGGAAAAAGAAAAGTAGCAACCCTGCCTTTTACATGGCCGATAACAAGGCGGCTGCCAGGTCCCCACTAGAGACAATGCCTACATCTTTAAATTATCTGAGGCACAGAGTGAGATTACAATGACTGTTCTTTCTGCCCCGTTCCTCCACTAGTCTTCTCACCACCTCTGCCTGTAACGGGGAAGATTAGAGCACTGCTGGCCAGAGTAGGACCAGGAGATTGAGCAAGCAAAAGAAGAGCCCTGGTGGATCAGACCACAGCTCCATATAGTCCGACAATGGCTGGCCAGATGCTTCTGGAAATGAAGGCAACAGCCATTGCCCATTTTTTATCCACAGCATTTGGTATTCAGAGTTATGCTGCTTCTGACCAGGGTAGATGCATTTAGCTGTCATGTATAATAGCTACTGACAGACCAAACCCCCACTGGGACCAATGTTGACTCTATGCATTTAAAAGAAGCTACAGACACTAGGTGTGTCCAGACAAAAAGCTCCCAGCCATTGCTCTTCTGCTGAAGGCTACAAGTGAAGTTGATTGCAGATGTTGCATGTTTTCCCCCTATGTATGCCCTACTGTGTTTTGTCCACCCTACTAGGTGTGTTATAGCTGTGGGGTTAGGGAACGCCCAGTTCACTCAACTAGAACAACATTTTCAATCACTTCTTTCCTCTTTTTAAAAACATAATTACTAAATTTTATTATAGTGGTTGTTTACTGGAGTGGTATTAAGCTTTTGCATATGTGTTTTGCCTCCTCTAGGATGTATACCTTAACGTGGTGAGGGGGTTTGAGACTGTCGAAGAAGCTGAGATCAATGTTGTCAGGAGTCTAGACCAAGAGGCTAGACTCCTAGCAGGGGCACCCATGGCGAAATGGTCAAAGCTGAGACACCAGACTAAGATGCATCCATTTGTCAACAAATATGGAAAACTAAACAATGGCCCACACACTGGAAGCGTTCAATATACACCCCAATTCCAAAGAAAGGGGATCCCAGAGAATGCAGTAATTATTGAACTATTGCCCTAATATCCCATGCAAGTAAAGTAGTGCTCAAGATTCTACAACAAAGGCTCTTACCATATATGGAGCGAGAAATGCCAAACATCCAAGCAGGAGTTAGAAAGGGAAGAGGTACCAGAGATCATATCACAAACATATGTTGGATAATGGAACAGACCAAGGAATTTCAGAAGAAAATCACCCTGTGCTTTATAGATTATAGCAAAGCCTTTGATTGTGTAGATCATGAAAAACTATGGAATGCTTTAAAAGAAATGGGGGTGCCACAGCATCTGATTGTCCTGATGTGCAACCTATACTCTGGACAAGAGGCTACTGTAAGGACAGAATATGGAGAAACCGACTGGTTCCCCATCAGAAAGCGTGTGAGACAGGGGTGTATTTTATCACCCTATTTGTTTAATCTATATGCAGAACATATCATACGGAAAGCAGGATTGGACCAAGATGAAGGAGGTGTGAAAATTGGAGGAAGAAATATCAATAATTTAAGATACGCAGACGATACCATACTACTAGCAGAAACCAGTAATGATTTGAAACGAATGCTGATGAAAGTTAAAGAGGAAAGCACAAAAGCTGGACTACAGCTGAATGTCAAAAAGACTAAAGTAATGACAACAGAAGATTTATGTAACTTTACAGTTGACAATGAGGACATTGAACTTGTCAAGGATTATCAATACCTTGGCACAGTCATTAACCAAAATGGAGACAATAGTCAAGAAATCAGAAGAAGGCTAGGACTGGGGAGGGTAGCTGTGAGAGAACTAGAAAAGGTCCTCAAATGCAATGATGTATTACTGAACAAAGTCAGGATCGTTCAGGCCATGGCATTCCCGATCTCTATGTATGGATGTGAAAGATGGACAGTGAAAAAAGTGGATAAGAGAAAAACCAACTCATTTGAAATGTGGTGCTGGAGGAGAGCTTTGCACATATCATGGACTACGAAAAAGACAAATAATTGGGTGTTAGAACAAATTAAACCAGAACTGTCACTAGAAGCTAAAAGGATGAAACTGAGGTTATCATACTTTGAACACATCATGAGAAGACATGATTCACTAGATACCTGGGTGGGTGAGCAGGGAGGAGTTGCCCTCTCTCAGCTTTGCCCACCTGGGTATACGGTGCAGCACTATGGCAGATCTGAGGGCCGGGGAGGCGGGGTTGCTGTGGTCTATAGGAGTATTTTCTCTCTCACCAGGCATCCTGTCCAGATGACGACTGGTCTAGAGTGCCTCCACCTTGTACTGGGCCAAGGAGACAGACTGGGAATCTTGTTGGTGTACCGCCCACCTTGCTGCCCAACAGCTTCCCTAGCTGAGCTGACAGAGATAGTCTTGGAGGTGTTGTTGAGGTCCCCCAAACTTGTGGTGTTGGGGCATATCAACGTTCATGCCGAGACTGTCTTATCTGGAGCGGCTCAGGACTTCATGGCCTCCATGACAACCATGGGGCTGTCTCAATTTGTTACTGGCCCAACGCATGTGTCGGGTCACACTCTTGATTTGATCTTCGCCACTGGTCATGGAGATGGTGATCTGGAGGTGGGGTATTTTTCATCTACTCCATTGTCATGGACAGATCACAGCCTGCTGAGTTTTAGACTTACGACAACTCTTTCCCTCTGCAAGGGTGGGGGACCTATTAAGTTGGTCCGCTCCCGGAGGCTTATGGATCCTATGGGTTTTCAGAGGGCTCTGGGAGTTTTTCCAGCTGATAGTACTGGCGCTCCTGTCGAGGCCTTGGTCGAACTGTGGCATACAGAGATGGCCCGGGCTATCGACACAATCGCTCCCGCGCGCCCTCTTCGATGCAGAGCTCATACAGCTCCGTGGTATACCCCGGGGCTGAGAGTGATGAAGCAAGAGAGAAGGAGGCTGGAGTGCAGATGGAGACGAACTCCAGACGGATGCAATTATGCTTTGGTAAGTGCCTCTACTAAGTCGTATATAAAAGCGGTAAGGGCGGCGAAGAAGTCCTACTTCGCTGCCTCTATCAAGACATCTCTCTGCCGCCCAGCAGAGCTTTTTAGGGTTGTACGAGGACTCTTACATTCTGGTCCTCAAGATACCATTGAAACATCTGAAGCTCGCTGTAACGACATTGCAGGGCACTTCCAAAATAAAATCGCATGCATCCGTAGGGACCTAGACTCTGATGTTACGACAGATGAATCCACTGAAGTGTCCAGAACACGGTCTTGTCTTTCATTATTGGATGAGTTTCAGTTGGTGCAGCTTGAGGAAGTGGACAAGGTGCTTGGAATGGTGCGGGCGACCACGTCTGCTCTAGATCCTTGTCCATCTTGGCTGGTCAAGGCTAGCAGGACTGGTACCACCAGCTGGGCCAAGGAAGTGATAAATGCCTCCTTGAGTGAGGGAGTAGTCCCTAGTAGCCTCAAGGAGGCAGTAGTGAGACCTCTTTTGAAGAAACCTTCCTTAGACCCAGATAACTTGAACAATTATAGACCGGTGGCAAATATCCCCTTTTTGGGCAAGGTTCTGGAGCGGGTGGTTGCCAATCAGCTCCAGGTGCTCTTGGATGAGACCGATTATCTGGATCCATTTCAATCCGGTTTTAGGCCTGGTTCTGGCACTGAAACAGCCTTGGTCGCCCTGTACGATGACCTCTGTCGGGACAGGGACAGAGGGAGTGTGACTCTGTTGATTCTCCTTGATCTCTCAGCGGCGTTTGATACCATCGACCATGGTATCCTTCTGGGGAGACTCGCGGAGTTGGGAGTTGGAGGCACTGCTTGGCAGTGGTTCCGCTCCTACTTGGCGGATCGTCTCCAGAAGGTAGTACTTGGGGAACATTGCTTGACACCTTGGACTCTCCATTGTGGAGTCCCTCAGGGGTTGATTTTGTCCCCCATGCTTTTTAACATCTACATTCAGCCTCTGGGTGCCGTCATCAGGAGTTTTGGAGTGCGTTGCCACCAATACGCTGATGACACGCAGCTCTATTTCTCCTTTTCATCTTCTACAGGTGAGTCTGTGGATGTGCTGAATCATTGCCTGACCGCGATAATGGACTGGATGAGAGCTAATAAACTGAGACTCAATCCAGACAAGACTGAGACACTGTTGGTGAGTGCCTCCCCTGCCCAGATGGTGGATGTTCACCCTGTTCTAGATGGGGTCACACTCCCCTTGAAGGACCAGGTTCATAGTCTGGGAGTCCTTTTCGATCCTTCCTTGTCTCTTGAGGTGCAAGTGGCCTCGGTGGCAAAGAATGTGTTCTACCACCTTCGGTTGGTAGCCCAGCTACGCCCCTATCTGGACAGGGATGACCTCACCTCAGTTGTTCATGCTCTGGTAACTTCTAGGTTGGATTACTGTAATGCGCTCTACGTAGGGCTGCCCTTGAAGACAGTTCGGAAGCTTCAGCTAGTGCAAAACGCAGCAGCCAGACTGCTGACGAGGACCAGCCGGTCAGCACATATAACACCTGTTCTGGCCCGTTTGCACTGGCTACCTATTTGTTTCCGAGCCAGATTCAAGGTGCTGGTTTTGACCTATAAAGCCTTACACGGCATGGGACCGCAATATCTTGTGGAACGCCTCTCCCACTATGAACCTACTTCACTTCGCTCAGCATCTAAGGCCCTCCTCCGGGTACCAACCCATCAGGAAGCCCGGAGGACAGTTACTCGATCTAGGGCCTTTTCTGTAGTGGCCCCCGAACTGTGGAACAGCCTCCCCGAAGAAGTACGCCTGGCGCCGACGCTTCTATCTTTTCGGCGCCAGGTTAAGATCTGGCTATGCTCCCAGGCATTTTAAGCGTTTATGTTATAATTTAAATTTTTTATTTTTTACTTTTTTCTTTTGTTGCTGCTTGTGTTTATTGTTTGTTGTCTGATTTTATTGTTGATATTTTGTATTTTAACCTTTTTGTACACCGCCCAGAGAGCCACTCGCTATGGGCGGTCGATAAATGAAACAAATAAAATAAATACATATAAATAGAAAAGACAATAATGCTGGGAAAAACAGAAGGGAGTAGAAAAAGAGGAAGGCCAAATAAGAGATGGATTGATTCCATAAAGGAAGCCACAGACGTGAACCTACAAGATCTGAACAGGGTGGTTTATTACAGATGCTATTGGAGGCTGCCGATTCATAGGGTTGCCATAAGTCAAAATCGACTTGAAGGCACATAACAATAACATACGTGTTTTGTATTTCATTCCCTTTGAAGGGGAATTGGGTGATGGGAAGGAACAGAGCACTCTAAGAAGAGGCTGGGACAGAGGGGTGGCTGGTCTATGAGGGCAGCAGTCAACCTGGGGAAAGAGAAAAGCAGATCTTATGGCAATTGGAAACCCTGTCTTTGGTTGCTCCTCAAATGGAGCGGCTGGAGTTGAAGACGTGTTCAGCTTCCTCCTGCATCATTTGTCATCATGATGACAGCTGATGATTGTTACTGACTAGCCGAGCTGCAGCATCAGGCCAACTACTTACATTTTTTAATTGGTGGTGATGCAAGGTGGACAGATTTCACGCATACAAATTTTGTTTTCAAGAAAAAAAGGAACAAAGAACATAAAGAACTTAATTCTGAAGATACCTAATTCATTACACTAGGGGTAGAAACACACTCACTGTTCTGCAGTTTCCAGTGCATCTCCACCTCTCTCTTCTTAAAACGGAGGCACACAACACTAGTCAAGCCCTGCCCCTTTTTACTGTAAAACCTGGTGAGTGCAGCTTGAGTGCATTTTTTTTTAAAAAAAATCAGCTTCAAAGAGATCAACCCATTCCCCCTTCATACATTGGGTAATGGAAACACTTTGATCTGGCAACTAGTGTGTTCACAGCCTTGGTCTATTGTTTCACAGTAGAACCATACAGTTTTTATCCTACAGCGATCTTAGTTTCTTTTATCTTTAAATGTACATTACAATTTGAAAAGCCTTTACAAATCAACAATAACCATCAGCACCTACTTACTCTAGGAAGTCCTACATCTCTATCAAAGTCCCCAGATCCAGAGCCTTCCATTTCCATTCTTTTCTGAAAAAAACAACATTAATTTTAGAATATTGTTAGTGAAATTTGAACCCCACACTTCAAGAATTCTGTTAGTCTGATCAAAGCTTGTTAGTGTTCCTCAAAACTTCTCAGACATTTTCCCTGAGCTGGAACCTTCTAATTTGCAGCAAATTATATTTTGGGTGAAATTAGGAGGCAGCCTAACTCCACCCCATCTAAGAGAAATTTCTCTAGACTCATTGGAACTCTTTTGACTTTCCTCAAAAGTCATCAGATGATTCACCCAAGCAGGAACTTCTAAAGTCACTTTGGGTAAAAAATTAGTGATAATTCTAATATAATGTAGAGAGAAGAGAGAAAAGGCCAAGACACTAGCTGAAAATAACTGATAAATCTGTTGTTGGAAATGGAACTAGGATTAAGCTCTGTAAGCCATACCTGAACACCTTCCTCTCTGCCTCACAATGAGCCCTTGCAGAAGGAAGTCAGTGCCTGTTGTTTGCCATGTATGGGCATCTAGAGACCACAGTGGTTGTCAGGAGGGGCAAATGGAGTTTCACCTGGTTCCACAAAACCTCAGTCTCAGAATGGGCAATGTCTTTAATGTTAATTACCATTATTATTTATTGAATTTATTCATTACCTTTTACAAAAAAAATCTCAAAGTAATTTACAATTTAAAAATCCAAACATACCATAAAATAGCTAAAAACAATATAACCATACCTAGTACCAAACGTTTTCATCCATCAATGATCAATGACGAGGAAAATATCCTTCCCCACCCAAAAAAGATGAATACCAAATCAACTCACATCAAGATCCAAGTATCTAAGAAAACAATAATGTCTTTGTCTGGGGTCTAAAAGCTGACAACTGTGGTGTAGGCAAATCACATGGTGAAAGCGTTCCACAGCTGAGGGGCTGACACTGAAAAGGACTGTACTCTTATTGCCACCCTCTACACCTCCCTTGGGAGAGAACCACAGAGAAGGGCTTCCCTTAGAGGAGACACATGAAGTGTGATGGCTAAGCTGATATCAGAATACATTTACTGTTCTGTCTATGGACCAAAGTACCTGCTTGTGACCCAACCATTCCCCGCCTTGCTTCATCTCCCCCACTTCAGGCACCTTTCTTCCTGGAGAGATACAGGGACGTACCAATGGGAAATAATGGTGCCTGGAGGTTAAACAAATGTGATGGGGGGGGAAGAGGAGCCACATGCTGATCATCTACAGGGCCACAATCAAGGTCTTGTTGCTAACATATAAAGCCCTGAACAACACAGGACCAGGTTATCTGAAAGACCACCTGCCCCTGTGTAGACTTGTGTGAAGGTCCAGTAGGATCACCCCGCTGCATCTTGTGTTTCCCACCTGCTTTGAAGCAGAGTCAGGCCCCAGTCAGCAGGGCTTGCTGGTAGAGGATGGCTGGGAAGAGAGCCTGCTGGCAGCCAAGACAAGCAGCTTCCCCTCCCTGCGGAGTGGCCTGTAAGGCAGATATGAAAGAGCTAAAAACAAGACACAGCTGTTGACCTTGAGCCTTCAGAACTCCTTAGAACTCAGGAGGAAAGGAGGGGGCTGGGGGGAGAAGGGCTGGCAGGAGTCCCGGCTGAGCAAAAGGCAAGTAGGAGGAGGCTGGAGTGGCTGGTTGGCAACAGGGAGAGATGTAAGGCTGCAGGCTATGTTTAGCTGATGCCCTGATGGGAAGTGGGCTGGAAGGAGGCTGGAGGAACCTACAGGCCCAGTGAACTGCAGGCCATGCCTGAAGGGACCCCGCCTGAGCCCCTACAGGGGTAGCCACTGACACCGACCTCAGTTTGACAGACTCCTTTGCCTTGACCCCCAGGGAGATGGGATGGTCCTGGAAGGGAAGAGTAAGAGGTATCTTTTTCTCTTTCTGTATGGCACCAGCTAAAGCACAGGTAAAGCTGCCAGACAAGGAACTGCTGGACTGTATTTACTGGATACCAAAGTGCTCTGGAATGGGATAACTGAATATTCCAGTGATTGTGGCTATTTGTACAAAAGAAGAAGAGGTTTGTGGGAATGGACACAGGGCTGGTTGATGTACCCTGGCCTATGGAAGTGCAGCAACCTGCAAGATCACTTAGATCATCGGGGGAAATCCTACTGATGGCACTGCACCCTACTGAATATAGGCTTTTTCTGCTGTTGCCCCTCTACTGTGGAATGTCCTTCCTTCTGCCGTACGTGAAGCAGCCACCACCAGTTGCTTCAGATGTCTTGTGAAGATGTATCATTTTGCCTAGGCATTCCCTGATCCATAAGACTGTACCCTGTTTTACATGTGTACAATTCTGTTTTATTAGCTTTATATGCTTTTATGTGGTTTTATATTGCTGTTTTACTGGGTTTAGATTGTATTTTTGTTTTAATGATATAATGCTTGTTTTTTAGACTGTACACTACTAGAAATGTTGAAATATTAAGGAGTATATACATGCTTTTAAATAAATATATTTGTGATTCATGCATCTGTCCCAATAAAGTACATTACAGAGGGCTGTGCGTCTTATTTTGACATGAAAACAGTCCCTCCATTACTTCTCTACAGGCACTTTTCTACTTACCTGGCTTGGCTGGAGAGAAAAGTGCCTGGCTTGACAGAGTGTAGTGTGGGTGAGGGCAATGGTCCAACTCCTCTCACATGCACGATTCTTTTGATAGCTTAACAAACAAGATACCAATATATCTGACAGGAACAGGTTCGTAGCTTGGGGGGTTTGTTTGATCCATTCCTGTCTCTTGAGGCTCAGGTAGCCTCGGTGGCACGGAATGCGTTCTACCACCTTCGGTTGGTAGCCCAGCTACATCCCTATCTGGACAGCAACGACCTCGCCTCAGTTTTGCATGCTCTGGTAACCTCTAGATTGGACTATTGCAATGCACTCTACGTGGGGCTGCCCTTTAAAACAGTTCGGAAACTACAGCTAGTGCAAAATGCAGCAGCCAGACTGTTGACTAGGACCAGACGGTGCGCACATATAACACCTGTTCTGGCGCGTTTGCACTGGTTACCTATCGGTTTCCGGGCCAAATTCAAAGTGCTAGTTTTGACTTATAAAGCCTTACACGGTGCAGGACCACAATACTTAGCGGAACACCTCTCCCGATATGAACCTACCCGTTCACTACGTTCAACATCAAAGGCCCTCCTCCGAGTTCCGACTCACAGAGAGGCTCGGAGGGTTGTAACGAGATCTAGGGCCTTTTCAGTGGTGGCCCCTGAACTATGGAATAGTCTCCCCGACGAGGTTTGCCTGGCGCCTACACTTCTATCTTTTCGGCGCCAGGTTAAAACCTTTTTATTTTCCCAGGCTTTTTAAATATTTTAAATTTTTGTTGTTACATAGACCAGGCTGTTAATTGTTTAACATATATGCTTAGTGTTACTATTGTCATTTTAATGTATTTTTATTGTATCGTATTTATGCTATGCTGTGCAGCGCCCAGAGAGCCTCTGGCTTCGGGCGGTATAAAAATGGAATAAAATAAATAAATAAATATAGAAATCAGGGCCCTTCTGCGCTTTGCTGTACATGAGAATTGGGCAGGCAAGTGAATAATCAAACAAAACTTCCACCATGACATCTACTTTGAGCCAGGTGCTCTGCCTGCTCAACATGGCCATGGCTGTTCCTCCAGGCATCTCTCAGTTTATCTCTTTCATTCCCCTCATTCCTCCCTGACGCATTTGCTGTGAAGTTCCACCACCAGAAGCTCAATACAATATAAGACTGAGGACAAACAAATACAGGAGCTATTCTACGTAAGAGGTGCTGAAACTTACAAATCCCCTCGATGGAGCAGGTAGTCCAGGAGGCCCTGGAAGTCCAGGGGGGCCTGGTAATCCAATGCCAGCATCTCCCTAGAACAAGAATAAACATGATGATATTGTGAAGATTTTAGAACGTGCATGTTAAATTAGATTTATGTGTTGAAATGCACACCAGTCTGATGTGCCTTGCTGAGACCTGGGTGGATGAGCTGTGGGGAGCTGACCACATTTAGCTTTATACACCTGGGTACTCTGTGCAGCAGCAATACAGACTAGACTTACCACAGGATTGATGAGGGGACTAGCTGTTGTCTATAGGGAATCCATCTCCTTCTCCAGAAGATTGTTTTGGTCAAGCTCTTTAGTATTTGTACCTCTTGATGGGTCTGAGAGGTAGACTGGGGATTCTTCTGTTGTACTGATAGACACACACTCTGCTACCATCACTCTCCCTACCCGAGCCACCAGAGATGGTCTTCAGCATGGTGTTGTAAATGCCTGGAATGATTGTTCTAAGGAATCTCAACATCCACACTAAGGCTGCCTTAAAAGGAACAGCTCTGAGCTTTATGGCCACATGCCATCGATTTTGTATTTAAAAAACTGGCAGTTGTCTTGGCACTAATGGAAATGATAGCAAATGACTTTATTGGCCTGGGTTTGCATGTTGCACTTCACCCTCTTTTATGTACTCTTGCTCTGTGGGGCCTAGTGACAAATCTCACTCTGACATTTTGGAACTGGACGCCAGATTTGTGTAGAGACCATTCAGTTGAAATGACTTGAGAAAGCTTGGGTAACCAAGGAGATGACCTTGTCACCATCCTCAGAAACTTGGCTGATAGGAATTTGGACAAGTTTCTGGAGTTACATGAAGGAGGTGATTTCTTTAGAAAGTCTATAGAAGTATGTGTGCTTGGAGAGGGGGAGACAGAAAAGGTAGGAAATGTTGGGGTGTCATGGAGTTTTGGAGGTATAAAAACAGGAGAGGGCAACCCAAATTACTGGGATGAAGGAAGCTGACTTTATGTTTTTAAATGTAAAGAAACAACAGAAAAAAGAGGATCTTTATATGCTTACTACTTTTATGTTTTTTGGCATTTCATGCCAGATTTACCCTAAAACTAAAACAAAGTATTCATGATATAAATGTTTATTTATATGTCTATAATATAATAAAGATATTTGGATTATTCCTGCTGAATCCACAACCCAAGTTTGCCAAGGGTCAAACACCTCTTAGTATAAGAAGGCCCCCTAGAAGAGAAAAATCTACGAGTCATGGCTCAGAAGCCTTAGTTCTGAGTAGTTATTATATCTCTCTAAAAGAGTAGAAACTTATTGGGTGCTTGCACCATGATAACCATGGGGATGACTCAGTACTTGGCATTATACACTCAACAGGAAATGCTCTGGACCTAGTGTTTTTAACTGATCTGTAGTTTGGTGGTTTGGAGGGGGAGCCTACTTCTTGGTGGGCTTTAGAAATGCAGCAATTATCCACTTGTGAAGGCAGACCTATTAAGCTGGTCTGCCTTCAGAGGCTTATGGAATCCATAGGAATTTCCATTTGACATGACTAGAGCTCCTGTCAAGGCCCTTGTCTCACTATGGAATGGTGAGATGGAATGGGTTGTTGACACGCTAGCTTCCAAGCATCTTCCCCTGCAATATAGAGCCCAGAATACTGTGCAGTCCAATAATATAAGATCAGTTGCAGTTGTTGTGGTCTCAGAATGCAGAAAAGGTACTTGGAGTTCAGCTGCCTATGTACTCAACCCTAGCCATAAGTCTTGCTTGTGTTAAATTCCACCTAGATATATGAACCTGCTGCTGCACACTGAATTTGCTTTTGTTATGTCACTACAAACCTTTTAAAATGCATTCATGTCATCGATGTGTTATGTGGCTTCCTAGATATGTATGCTTATGTGTAGGATTATCACTCCCTCCATAGAAGAAACATGGGATTGCCGTCTAGTTAAAGATGCTGCCACGGGTAAAGGCACCTTAGAACGTATTGTTTGCATGGCCATCTTTTTCATAGCAATGGAACTCCACTGTTTCTTTTATAACAAAACAGTACCTACCTTTTCTCCTTTTTCTCCTGTAAGACCAGGATCCCCCTTTATTCCTGGAGGGCCCTGAGGCCCTGGTTTACCCTAAAAGAGAAGGTATATTAACACACACCCCTGCATTACTCTTCTTCCATGCTGAACGGCTATCATCTAAATTATTAAAGAAGTCCTTTCTCGTGAATACATATAAAATATATGTATGGGAATAATATACTGTGGATACAAGGCAATGAGTTGAGCAGAGAATTTGGCTTTTTGGATGATGACAACACCCTGCAGATCAAATACACGTTTTCTATGTATTTTAGCATGTTGAAGTCATCATAAATGCTTCAATATGTGTCCAAATCATGATCCACAATGTCCTGAAAAACCTTCCAAAGTGTTGAACTGAGACTGGAAAAGTTGCTAACATGCACAGAAGCATTCAAGGGATCTGCTGTTCAAACGATGCCCTGCCCGAAGCTGATGAATGCAGACACACTTGGTTCTGTGAGGTTTTTCTCTTTTTTATTAAAGTAATAGATCCATCAATCTATCTACACTTTCTAGGAACTACTGCCCTAACTAACACTGACTATGCTGGTCTTCACAGCCCCCATTTGTTGACTCAGGAATGAACCCCTCCCGAGCCCTTTTAAGTTGGCTTTGTTTTCGTGCATAAATGACTGCCCCTCCTCAACTCTGACTGTAGAACTTCGCCCCTCTGAAGCCTCTGAGTGTGGGGCGAGTGGGGCTGGATCTCCATCTCCCCATCTGACTAGTGGGGCTTATCTGTCTGCTCGAATGTGGGAAGCTGTGGAGCACTCAGATGGGAAACATCAGGTTGACAAGGAGGCGCCTCTGGTGCAGGCAAGGGGTGTGTGTCTTTTGGAGCAGACTTTGACAGTTCAGGTAACTCTCCAGTGGGGGGGGCAGGGAACTGGGTGAGTCATGAACTCTCCTCACAGCTTGCCCCTTCCCTCAGCTCATTGCCCCAGTCCTCAGTGTCCCCCTCATCAATGTCCCCCCTCCCATCCTGGGTCACAACATCATCCCCCCTCCCATACCGAACTTCTCCCCACCCTGGGGGTTTGGGCTTGTCCGGGTAAGCTTCATGAAACTCTCTCACCAAATCTGGCACATGCATGTCAGTTGCCACCCCCCACGATCTTTCCTCTGGACCAAACCCCATTGAATGGATCAGGTACTGCAACTTTCCCCGTCACCAACGGGAATCCAGGATCTGCTCCACTTCAGACTCCTCCTGCCCGGCGATTAGTATAGGTGGAGGCAGAGCTTTGAGTGTTTGATGGGAGTCTGGCAGCTGCTCTGGAGTTAGTAAGAAGCAATGAAAGACAGGATGGATCTTTAAAGAAGCAGCAAGATGTAGACAAAATGCCACTGGGTTGATCTGGGCCTCCACCTCAAATGGTCCCAGTCTCTGAGCCTGCAGTTTCTGTCTTGGATCTCATGTGGGCAGATATTGTGTGGACAGCCACACTGTGTCACCAACTTGTATCTCTGGGCCAGGCTGGCGGTGTTGGTCCGCCACCTGTTTGTAGTTGGCTTTCGCCCATGAAAGTTGCTCTTGCAGGAACTGCTGCATTGCCTGCAATTCTTGCATGAACTCTGCCGCCGCAGGGATGGCCAGATTACAGCTGGAGTTGGTGAAAGTGTGCGGGTGGTATCCAAAGTTAGCAAAGAACGGTGTCTGCTGAGTAGAGGCATGCACAGAATTATTATACGTGAACTCTGCCAGAGGCAGTAAGGACACCCAGTTGTCTTGCTGGTAGTTTACACAGCAGCGGAGATATTGCTCTAAGGTGGCGTTCACTCTCTCCGTCTGTCCATCTGTCTGGGGGTGGTGTGCAGATGACAGCCTTAGCTCACACTGCAGCAATTGCCATAAAGCACGCCAGAATCGAGCTGTGAACTGGGTTCCCCGGGCTGAAATCAAGCTCATGGGGAGTCCGTGGAGCCGAAAAATATGCTCTACAAATAGTTGGGCTGTCTCTCGGGCAGTTGGCAGCCTGGCACAGGGGATGAAGTGAGCCATTTTGCTGAAAGCATCTATGAGCACCAAAACAGTTGTCTTCCCATGGGAGGTGGGTAGGTCTGTGATAAAGTCTAGAGTCACCATTTCCCAGGGTCCTTCAGGCATGGGAAGAGGCCCAGCAAACCTGTAGGTCACCCTGGTGCGTGCTTTGCCCTTGTGCATGTTGGGCACAATTGGACATACTTCTTTACATCATGCTTGACCCTTAGCCACCAAATGTCCCATGTGACCACCTGCAACATTTTAAAAACCCCAAAATGTCCAGCAGTGGAGGTATCATGACACTGGTGGAGGTCTTTTGCTCACTGCTTGCCTGGAGGCATGCACAGAGTCTCATAGTGATAGAGCATCCCTCCTCTCCAAGAGAATCCTGGCGCACAACCCTGCACAGCTTGTTCCAGCTCTCACACTTGCTCCTGAGCAAACGGATCTTGCTCTTGGGCTCTGCGCAGGTCCTCATACCAAGAATCAGGGCAACCAGCAGCAACCATCTTTTCTAAAGAAATGATGTGACGTAGTTGTGTGATGGGTTGGTTTTCCTTGTACTCTGGCTTGTGGGACAAAGTATCAGCCCGGCAGTTCTGTGCCTGGGGAATGTAGTTAATATGGAAGTGGAATCTGGCAAAGAACTGTGCCCAACGCACTTGCCGCTGATTCAACTCCTGAGCCATCTGAACTCTCCAGGTTTCGGTGGCCTGTGCGAACTTCTGCTTTGTGTTGCACCCCCTCCAAGAGATGATGCCAGGTCTCAAATGCATCACGAATGGCCAGTAGTTCTTTCTCTCCCACCCTGTAGTTGCACCCAGCACTTGTCAACTTCCTGGAGGAGTATGCACAGGGTCGCAAACCCCCTCCTTTCAGGACTGGCTGTAAAAGCACCACTCTGATGGCTACATCTGAGGCATCACTCTCCACAATGAAAGATTGCTGGGGGTCTGCATGCTGGAGTATGGGCTCTGAGGAAAACAGCTGCTTCAGCTCCTCAAACGCTTGCTGCGCCGAGTCAGTCCAATGAAAGGGGCCCGTACCTTTCAGACAATCAGTAAAGGGAGCTGTCTTGTTGGAGAAGGCTGTAATGTCAGTAAGTGCCAGTAATAATTAGCAAACCCCAAAAAACACTGAGGATCCTTCTTGGTTTTGGGGGGGTGCCAAGAGAGCACACAGCACACCTTCTCCAGGTCCATCTTGACTCCTGTGGAGAGATGCAGTAGCCCAGGAAATCCAGGATGGTCAGGTCAAATCTGCACTTCTCCAGCTTGGTATACAGGTGATGCTCTCTGAGTCTCTGCAGCAGTGCCTTCACATGCGCCTTGTGCTGCTCGGGGGAGTCTGAGTAAATAAGGATGTCATTTAAATAGACTATCATGAAGCGGTCCAGGTAGTCCTGAACAATGCCATTCATGAAATTCTGGAAGATACCTGGAGCGTTCAACAAGCCAAACGGCATGACCAAGCATTCATAGTGTCCATGCCATATCTTGAAGGCAGTTTTCCACTCATCCCCCTCCTTGATTCTGACCAAACTGTAAGCTCCGCGTAAATCCAGTTTGGTGTAGATTTTAGCCGAATGTAGGCACTCTAGCATCTTGCTGGTTAAAGGTATCTGTTGGGGATGGTAATCTTGTTCAGCTCCCTGTAATCCTGACTAGGATGTAGCTCCCTGCTTTTCTTCTTGCCAAACAGCAATGGGGCGCTGGTGGGGGATTTGGACGGCCGTACGAATCCTTGCTGTAAATTAGTGTACAGGAACTCCCTCAGAGCTGCCAGTTCTGGCTCTGACAGAGAGTAGATGCACTCCGAAGAGATGCTAGACCCCAGCATTAAGTCTATGGCACAGTCATAAGGGTGGTGGGGGGGCAGCTGGTCAGTTTCCTTTTTATCAAACACATCTTTAAAGTCCGGTACTTTTTAGGCAGACTCGCCTCCTTGGGCGGGGATACAGCTGCCAGCTGGGGAAGTTTTCTCAGGAGGCAACAGTGCTGCTCACAATAGTCCAACTGAAATGTTATGGTAGCCTCTTTCAAAGAGATGACAGGATCATGCTGAGCCAACCAGGTCATGCCTAGCACCACAGGGAAATGGGGCTGGGCTGCTAGATAGAAGGACATCCTTTCCACATGCCCGGGCACTTCCACCCTCAGCAGTATAGTGGCCTTGGCGACTGCTCCAGACTTCAGTGGCTGACTGTCTATGGTCTCTGCAGACAATGGTGACTCAAGCTCCATGATTGGCATGTTGTGCTTTTTTGCAAAGTCCAAGTCCATAAAGTTGCTAGATGCACTGGAATCCACCAGAGCAAACACCTGGACCTCTTCTGCTGCAGGCAAGCCAAGGCGAACTGGGAAATGCAAGGCGGACTTTGGTGGAAGAGGCTTAACTTGAGGTCGCTGACTTGCAGTCGATCCCAGCTCTTGGACCTCTACAAGGGCTGGGATTTGGAGTTTTCCTGCACCACAGCCTTTTCCGACTTAGCTGGGCAGGACTAAGCCAGATGTCCAGCCTTCCCACAATATAGGCACAGACCCTCTTTTTGATGCTTCTCCTCCTCTGCTTCTGTCAGGTGTGGCCATGCCCCCCATCTGCTTGGCTCCACCCCTGGAGGCAACAAGGTTCCCACACTGAGGGAATGTGGGCATGTGGGAGAGGTATGAGGGGGCAGGGATCGAGCCGACTCAGCCTTGCACTCCTGATGGTGACTTTGAAGCCGGCTCTCTATCTGTAGGCACAATTGAACCAGCTCTGCGAAAGTGCTTGGCTGTGGGGTTCATGTCAACTCATCCAGATCCTCTGCACGGAGTCCTGGCAGTAAAAATACATTAATCCAAAGTCATTAAAGTCTGTTTCTTGGGCTAGAATGAGAAAGGAGTTAGTATAAGTCCCAACCGAGTTTTTCCTCTGTTTCAGGTTCGCCAGTTGGCGGGACACGGCTCCTTTCCGCTGAGGGTCTCGAAAGATCTCGGCCATGGCGTTAATGAAGGCAATATACTGGGTCAAGACAGGGTCATTCCAGAGCAACAACAGTGTAGCCCACTGGGCAGCTTCTCCCTCCAGGAGGCTGATGATGAATGCCACCTTCACTTTGTCACTGAGGAATTCTGACTGTCACATTCTCATGTAAAACTTACACTGGGCTAAGAATGTGGGGAATTGCTCTACTCTCCCTCCACAGTGGGCTGGCATTTCCACAGCACACTTGATTAAGGGTGCTGGCTGGAGCTGCACAATTCCCTGCACTTGCTCTGTGGGGATCCCCTGGTTCACTAGCGGAGTCCTTTGGAGGCACAAGGCTCCATTCTCGGCTTGCAGAGACTGGGTCTCGGTTTGAAGGCTCTGTACTGCAGTTAACAAGGTTGCCAGGGCTCTACGAAGGTCCTCCCCTGCTCTGCTGCACGCTTCCATTTCTTCCATCATGGGAACGTCAGAGGGAGAAGGTTGTGGCTTACTCAAACTGCCTGCCTTAAGCCTATGAACGCAGACGCACTCGGTTCTGTGACTTTTTCTCTTATTAAAGTAATAGATATGTCAAAAGCTTTGCAACTCATCAATCTATCTACGCTTTCTAGGAACTATTGCCCTAACTAACACTGACTATGCTGGTCTTCGCAGCCCATTATGCTGACTCAGCAATAAACCCCTCCCCTGAGCCCCTTTAAGTTGGCTTGGCTTTTGCGCATAAACGACTTCTCCTCCTCAACTCCGACCATTGAACTTTGCGCCTCTGAAGCCTCCGAGTGCAGGGTGAGGGGGACTGGATCTCCATCTCCCCATCTGACTGGTGGGGCTTATTTGTTTACTTGAACGTGGGAAGCTGTGGAGCGCTCAGATGGGAAACATCAGGTTGACAAGGAGGTGCCTCTGGTGCAGGCGAGGGGTGTGTGTCTTTTGGAGCAGACTCTGACAGTTCAGGCTGTGCTCCAACGGGGGGCAGGGGACTGGGCGCATCGTGAACACTCCTCACAGCTCACCCCCTCCCTCAGCTCATCCCCCAGTCCTCAAAGTCAATGTCCCCCTCATCATTGTCTCCCCTCCTATCCTGGGTCACAACAAATGATGATGACGCTTTATCTTGACTTCAGCAGTAGTAATATTAATGGTAGTATTAATTGGTCTGTATCAGAACCAGTGTATATGATTAATTTACTTATTTTTCATACACTATCATGCTTTTTTGGAGGAGAGAACCCCTCTACAATGCAGCTGTAGTATAACTTCTAAAAAATACAACTCCTCAGAGACAAAAATAAGTCCTCACTGTCTCTTCTCCTCCTTCTGTCAATTGCTGGAGAATTGAGACTGAGAGGGGAGGGGATGAGTGGCAGTTAGTCCAGCCAAAGAGTAAGTGCAAGAACTGGGGTTTTGGTTTTCTAGCTACAAAGTATGTCAGTATTGTACAGGGGAATTTAAGAAGCCAAAAGGTGATGGTACAGGTGATGGATGGTTCAGGTAGGATTTTCAGTGAGTAAAAGATAGGACTTCAGTGCTCTGCATAGCTCATTGCCTCTTCTGATGAGTAGTAGAAACAAAATAAGTTATGCAAACTGAGTAAACATCTATGTTGTTGTTGTTATGTGCTTTCAAGTCAATTACAACTTATTGTGACCCTATGTATCAGTGACCTCCAAGAGCATCTCTTATAAACCACCCTGTTCAGATCTTGTAAGTTCAGGTCTGTGGCTTCCTTCATAAAATCAATCCACCTCTTGTTTGGTCTTCCTCTTTTTCTACTCCCTTCTGTTGTTCCCAGCAACAGTTGTTCTAGTTTAATTTGTTCTAACACCCAGTTATTTATCTTTTTCGTGGTCCATGGTATCCACAAAGCTCTCTTCCAACACCCCATTTCAAAGGAGTTGATTTTTCTCTTACCCGCTTTTTTCACTGTCCAACTTTCACATCCATACATAGAGATCGGAAATACCATGGTCTGAATGATCCTGACTTTAGTGTTCAGTGATACATCTTTGCACTTGAGGAACTTTTCTAGTTCTGTCATAGCTGCCCTCCTCAGTCCTAGCCGCCTTCTGATTTCTTGACTATTGTCTCCATTTTGGTTAATAACTGTGTCAAGGTATTCATAATCCTTGTCAAGTTCAATATCCTCATTGTCGACTTTAAAGTTACATAAATCTTCTGTTGTCATTACTTTAGACTACTTGACATTCAGCTGTAGTCCTGCTTTCGTGCTTTCCTCTTTAACTTTCATCAGCATTCGTTTCAAATCATTACTGGTTTCTGCTAGTAGTATGGTATCGTCTGCACATCTTAAATGATTGATATTTCTCCCTCCAGTTTTCACACCTCCTTCATCTTGGTCCAATCCCGCTTTCCTTATGATATGTTCTGCATATAGATTAAACTAATAGGGTGATGGGGTGGGACGTTTAGGAGTTCTTTTTGGGGTCAAAATTTAATTTTAGAGATGCATTTGGCTGTTATTGTTACTGTTGCTCAAAAATGTGTTTGCAAGAAACAAATTATTGGCTTCACGGAATTCAATAAGTCTTTCTCCTGCTTCATTTCTATCTCCTAAGCCCCATTTCTCCACAATTCCAAGTTCTTCTCTGTTCCCTATTTTTGCATTCCAGTTCCCCATGATTATCAGAACATCATGTTTCGGTATGTGATCAATTTCTTCCTGTACTTCTGCGTAAAATCTCTCCAATTCTTCTTCTTCTGTGTTTGCCATTGGAGTGTAAACTTGGATGATGGTTATGTTCGTAGGTTTCCTGTTTAATCTCATTGATATAGCTTGCTCAGACCTTGCGTTATAGCTCCTAATTGCTTTTGCGACATCACTTCTCACTATTAAAGCAACCCCATTTCTTCTTTATTTCTCATTCCTGCATAAAATATTTTGTAATTGCCTGATTGGAAGTGTCCCATTCCCATCCATTTTAATTCACTCACGCCAGGTATTGTAATGTTGATGTGTTCCATTTCTTGGTTGACAATTTCTAACTTTCCCTGGTTCATGCTGCTCACATTCCATGTTCCTATTGTGTGCGTCGTACAGCTCCGGACTCTCCTTTCGCATCTGTGCACATCAGCCTCTGGGCTTCCTTTCGCCTTTGACCCAGCTGCGTCATTAATCACAGCGCTACTCGTACTTGTCCTTTGTTCTTCCCCTGTAGCTCGGTGAGTGCCACCTGACCTGGGGCTCTCATCTTCCAGCACTATCTCGTGTTGCATTTTAGATACTCCCTTCATAGGGTTTTCATGGTAAGAGGTATTCAGAGGTGGTTTACCATTGCCTTCCTCTGAGTCTGGATGCATCTTATTCTGGTGTCTCAGCTTTGACCATTCTGCCTTGGGTGCCCCTGCTAGGAGCCTAGCCTCTTGGTCCAGACTCCTGAGGGCATTGCTCTCAGCTTCTTCAACACTCTCAAACCCCCTCACCACGTTGTGTGCATCCTAGAGGAGGATACATCCATAGAGAACAAAATTTGGATTTCCTAGGTACAGACTTCTGATTTATTTATTTTTAATGATACAACATATATACTCTTGCCCAATAGCACATCTCATTTGCATAATCTGTATAGAAAATGGGAAATCTCAAATTAAAATGCTGGAATAACAACAAGGATTTCCAGAACAGTTACAATTGCCATCTATAAACAGAAACAGTTAAAAATACAAAGCAAAGATTAGATGTTATGCTCAACATCAAGGGCACATTCCAGCCAAAGTTAAGCACTTCTACATTCAAGGTTCTTGCATTAATTTTCAAGGCCCTTAACAACTTGGGTTCAGGATACCTTAAGGACGTCTGGATTCCATATATCACTGAGATCTTGGTGGGAGTCACTGTTGACAGCCCCCCATGGCTCAGATGCATGGCTTGTACCCACTAGGAGCTGTAGGCCCAATTCTATGGAACTCCTTCCTGGCTGAGATCAGAAAGACCCCTTTCCTCTTGAACTCCTTAATGAAGACCTTTTTTATTTCAGCAGACATTTTAAGTACATGTTCTGATTTTATGGTTAGTTTTAACTGATTTTATTTTTATTGTATCTTTTTAACATTACTGTACACTCCTTAGAAACTAGGGTGTTAAATAGTATACAATTTTTGAAATAAATAAATATAACAGAGAAGTTGCCATTTACTCGTCGAGGAAAAGTAGACCACTGAACATTAGGGTATTGTTGGCATGAGGGTGGAGGGGGAACCTGTTTTCCACTCTCATAATTAGATATCACAGGACAGGATGATGCTCACTGGCTTTGATGGCTTTAAAAGGGGATTAGATAAATTCATGGAGGAAAGAACTTATCAATAGCTATTACCCATGATAAATAGCAACTCCATATTCAGTGACAGCCTTTCTCTGGAATTCCAGTTGCTTGGGAGCAAACAATGGGAAAGGGCTGTTGTCTTTGCCCTGCCCATGGAATTCCTGGAGGCATCTAGCTGGCTCTTGGTAGAAACCAAGTGCTGGACTAGATTGAACCTAGGGATGGAAGGATCTGTCAATCTAGATACTATGCATTTTGCATTTTTCCAGTCTTAAATTCAGTTCTCCACATTTCTGTAGCAATTTGTAAATTTTTCTTTAAAAAATCACCATGAAAGTTCTTCAGCATTTTCATGCAAATTTCTTCTAATAAACACATTTTTGTATGCAGTTTTGACTAATGTATACATTTTTGCAAGCAATCTCTCCTATTATAATGCATTTTAATGTTATTTTCACAAATATATTCATGTTTATATACACTTCCCCCTAATATATGAATGTTGTAAATGCTGTTTGATTGGATAATTGCATTGCAAAATCTGGATATGTGTGAATTTTGAAGGGTGACTGTGTGTTTCAGTTCTCATTGTTTTTCAGAAAGTGCAAAATCTGATTGATTTGGCTTTAAATGCGAAGAGAATTAAATTTCTCCCCTGCCACTATTTGAAGCTTTAGCTTGATGCACATTCAATGCTGGATACTTTTAGAGCGTCATACATAACGTAACTTACTGGTAATCCATCCTTGCCAGGAATGCCCTGAAAGAGAAACAAAAACAAACTTCACAAAGCCCATTTGAAAAGTGGAATAAAATCAATCAGTACTAACCAGCTTTTTATACTGTGATGTAATTATGTTTAAATTAGATAAGAACTCGATAGCATTATATACTTTATTTTATTTAAAAATGGTACTCAGGACTGAGGCTGAATAAATAGTCTTAGGCAGCAAAAGTTCTAGTAAGAGGCAGACTAGCAGATATCTGTTTTAGGCCACCTGACCGAAAGCCTCAGGATTCCTATGGCTATGCTAACACATCGGCAAAAGGTGGAACTGCTCCAGGTCCCCAACAATTCTGAAACAGGAGCCAATATCGAAGGTAGCTTCTATTCATTTTATTGGCCGCAACCTGTGTTAAACAAGAATTATTTCCTGACACAGGTAATGCTGGTCACCCAGTCACTCAGGCTTCCTCAGAACAAATTAGCAACCTATACAGTAGGGGCCCGCTTTCCAGTGCTCCGCTTTGCAGCATTCCGATACAGCGGTTGTCAATTGCAGAAAGGCCCCGCTCCTACAGCGCTTGTTCCACTTTTACGGCATTTTTCGGGCATCAGGTGCCATTTTAGACAATGTTAGTCAATGCGTTCCGCTTTACGGCGGATTTCGCTTTACGGCAGCGGTCCAGAACAGAACCTGCCGTATGAGCAGGGCCCTGCTGTAGTAGCTCTGGCTGTTGCTGACACAAGTCAGGGTAAGTTTTGTAGCTGCCTTTTCCTCTGGCTTACACATGCCAGTCTAAAGTGCTGCTTTGATTATATATTTGCCAAACATGCTCAAGAGAAGCCTGCTGTGTGCAAGAAGGCAATCTGTGTTATTTTATTGCTGGTAGAAGGGCTTCAAACAGAGGAAACTGTTGAACAGAAATATCTCTCATGGGCATACCTCTAGATACTTGTCTTTGTGAGAACCTATATGCCACCCTGGGCTTCTGCTGAGAGAAAGGGCGGGATATATATCTAATAAATAATAATAATAATAATAACCTCAAAAAAGGTAATTATTTAAGCAACCCTGTCCCCCACCCACCAGACTTTGAGAAGTCTGCCACTTCTCAAAATTACTTATATTAGCCACTTTGGTTTTTTGATTGTTACTCCATAAAACCTTTGATTTTAGCCATTTTTTTTCCAGCAGGGTTCCTGGTGGTAGAAAGACATCTTTTGAAGAAGTGGCTTCGGGGGTAGGGGTTTGTTCTCCTTCCATGTTCATGCTGCAGTTCAAATCACACATATCCCACTTTGTAATGAATCAGGAAGGCCAGGCTGGATTTTGCCACCATCATATGTAGTTGCACCTTGAGAAGTGCCACTGAGTTTTAAAAACATTTTCAGCACACTTCTGAAAACTTAATCTTTTTTTAAAAAAGAGCTGAACTATATCATATATGAGCTGAATGAGATTAGACAAGAGAGGGCAGATGACGATATCTAAAGGAAGCCAGCAACACTGGAAGGAGAGCTATGGAGGCAGCAGTGGCAAATGCAGCTGATGACAGCTAGGAGACCTGGGGGACTGTTCTTTAAATATTGGGCTTCATGTGAATGCAAGTAGGCTGGCTGCTCATCCATCTAAAAGAATTCTAGGGTCTGTTCACCAAGGGGTAACAGTATGGCTTCTTTCTCCTGAAGCATGAAAATGAGGGGGTGGTTCCATTTTTGTTCAACAGAGGTGTCACATTTGAGGAAGAAAGCATAATGCCAAACAAAAATCTTTCATACGTAATCTCCAGATTTCAAATACGGTATGTCAGGCACCATAGGTCTCAAACTATGAGCCCTAGAGGTCAGGACCAGCTCCTTACCTACTGCACCACCAAAACAGTCCCACTGCATCCTTCAGTTTACTCCTCAGTACCCCCTTTTTCATGGAGAAAGAATCAAGGGATGGTCATAACTAATAAATGATCATCAAAATGTGTTCATTTTAATTAGTGTCAAAACGTTCTTCCCCCTTCTAGAATTTTTCAGCACGTGTTATAAACACATTCACATAGATCCAGTACTGTTCTTCTTCTTGGCATCCTTTACTTAACTGCCCTCACTACCCACAGCCCCTTTTGCCCGCACTGCCATTTAATCTCATTGGTTGTGGTAACTCACATCATTTTCTCAAAATTGACATCACAATGATATGGTGACTTCACAGACATGCAAAAGCAAAATGACATGGGTTGCCACAGTCAACAGGATTTAGCAACATTGTAGACAAATGAGACCAAAGAAAATGAGGGCAAAAAGAAAAAAAGGGCTAAAAAGAAGTAGCAGACAGGAAATAACATGAATAACACTGGATCAATGAGAATGTGCATCAATGTGAGTATTTTTACTAGCTTTTTTCCCTGTGTCTAATTATGCTGCTTCACAAAACCAGAGAATGTTCTGGACACCTCTAGTGTTTGGTAAGAATGCAATACTCACAAGTTTACCATCCTGTCCAGGTTTCCCAGGAAGCCCAGGTGGTCCTCTAGTGCCAGGTTGTGCTTGTTCCAGTCCTGCTTCTCCTGGTCCTCCTGATGGTCCTTCCTTTCCCTTTTGACCTTTTTCACCTTTTTGGCCCTTCAGGTAGAACATATACAATTAGGGCTATAATACAAAGCTTATTTGTTTGGAGCTCATCCCAGTTAGAATAAAATGGAGTTGACTTCTGAATAAACATGGTTAGCACTGGATGGGGAAGATCTTTTTTTCCCACATCTTAAGGTATAACTGAAATTAAATATACCATCTTAAAATACATTATTGGGAGAGAAGAAATTGATATTCTCTCTCTATCGAAATCAGTAATCAAATATTAGAATCACAGGTCCATAGAGCTAAAAGGAGACAAAGAGACATCCCATTTACTCATCATCCACACTAACAAAACACCTCTAACAGATGATCTCATCATGACACTATTGCATCACAAACATACCAGCTACAGGTGACACCATGGGGGCAGGAAGGCGGGGGAGAGAGAAATATGAGAGCAAGAATTGATGTCTGAATTATGCAACTACTTTTTAAAATGTTCACCCTAGCAGGGGGTGGGATAGGCCATCTGGACTCTGCTTCAAGTAGCAACGTCTCTCAGGCTGGTGATGGCGAAGAGAAACTGCACTGCAGGAGACGTTGTCTCTGAGTCAAGGAGCAACTTTATTATTATTATTAGCAAAAAGCAACCAAATGGCTTACAGTAAAAATAAAGGTCAGTTCACACTGCCTAATTCTTCCATGCTCTCATGTATGCAGGCAAGAGACCACACAGATAAAGGGTTGTATGAAGCAGACTATGGCTGCATACACACAACATTTCATTCTAGGAAGTTTTTATAGAAATCATTAAGTACCACATGGCTTGGCCTATTAGGAACATAGGAACACAGGAAGCTGCCTCAGTATGAGTCAGACCATTGGTCCATCTAGCTCAGTATTGTCTACACTGGCTGGCAACAGCTATCCAGGGTTTCAAGCAGGGGTCTCTCCCAGCCCTACCTGGAGATGCCGGGGATTGAACTTGGGGCCCTCTGCATACAAGCCAGAAGCTCTATGAGTGAGCTATGTCCCTTGCCCAATTATGGCTTGTTGCTGTTGAGTCTTCCTTGCTAGCATGACAAGTGAAAATGTAGTTTCCTTCTTTAGTAAGAAGTGCAGCATGTATGTTTGATTATACAGGGTTCCCATCTGACATTCACAGGCCTAAGGTCTCAGATCCAATGCAAGTTCAAGTCCTGACTGATTGCCCATGCCAGAGATCGTCGTGATGTACTCCTCACTAGGGCCATGACAAGTGCTGATGACTGCTGAACAGATCACCGATTAATTCGATCCACTATGGCCATTAATATTGTTCCTCAACGTAGGTTCCAAGGAAGAAAACCAAGGCATAAAATGAACATCCACGCCCTTCAAGATTTTATTAAGTAAGCTTGCTTTCAAACAACTCTCAAGAAACATCTCCCTCCCTCCCTTAAAACATCAAGGAACACTGGATTAAACTGTAGACATCCATTATTGCAGCTTGTGAACAAACTGTTGGATACCAAACTAAGAAACATCAGGATTGGTTTGATGAGAATGATAGTGAGATTGAACAAATCATTGACAAGAAAAGGAAAGCCTTCCAGATATGACAGAAAGACATTAACTGTGCTGCTAAGAAACGCATCTCTGCCAGTGCAAAGGCTGAGATCCAAAGAAGAACTAGAGAACTTAAGAACACCTGGTGGATAAAGGAAGCTCAAGAAATCCAGCATTTTGCAGATGCTCATGTTGTATGGGGCTTTTTTAATGCCACAAAGGCCATCTATGGACCAACAAATTATGGTACAAATCCCTTACATTCAGTGGATGGTACCAAACTTCTTAAGAATAAAGTGTCTATTGCACTGTGATGGAAAGAGCATTACCACAACCTCCTTAATTGTAACTCTATTGTGGCTGGTGAGTTCTTCTTGCAAATTCCACAACAAACTAGAGACGAGCTTCCAGTATCTCCTAATTTGGATAAAGTCAGTAAAGTCATTAATCAAATGAAGAATAACAAAGCTAGTGGACCTGATGGGATTCCTGCTGAAGTCTTTAAAGAACGTGGGCCTGAACTTACACAACAACTTCATAAGCTCATCAAAAACATCTGGATGAGGGAGGAGATCATGGAAGACTTTATGGATGCCATAACTGTCACCATTTTTAATAAGGGTGATAGAACAGATTGTGGGAACTATTGAGGCATTTCTTTTCTTGCAAGAATCCTTGCAAATTGCCTCCTACCTATCTCAGAAGATGTCCTCCCTGAATCCCAAAATGGTTTCCGCCCTTCCAGGGGAACAGTGGACATGATCTTTGCTGCATGACAGCTTCAAGAAAAATGCTGGGAGCAGAATCGACCTTTATATATGGCGTTTATTGATCTGACTAAGGCCTTTGATACTGTGAATAGAACCACTCTGTGGACCATCCTTCTGAAAACTGGATGCCCTGATAAATTTGTGAATATTTTGCAACTCCTTCATGACAACATGACAGCGACAATTTTGGATAACAATGGCTTTCACAGCGATCCATTCAGAGTTGGATCAGGTGTAAAACAGGGATATGTCATTGCTCTAACCTTATTTGCTATCTTCATTGCTATGATTCTACACCTTATTGAGGGGGAACTTCCTACTGGTGTGGAAATCATATATCGAACAGATGGAAAGTGTTTTGATCTCAGTAGGCTGAAAGCAAAAGTAAGGTAATATCAACCTCTGTCATAGAACTTCAATATGCCGATGATAATGTAGTCTCCGCACATTCAGAGAAAGATCTTCAAACTATCCTAAATGTCTTTGCAGAAGCATATGGAAAGCTTGGGCTCTCACTTAACACAAAAAAAACCCAAAGTGCTTCATCAACAGGTGCACCATCAATCCAGCTTAGTGGTGCGGCACTGGAGAACATTGATCACTTTTCCTATCTTGGCAGCTATCTCTCTGTAAAAGCTGACATTGATGCTGAATATCATCTGAGCTCTGTGAGTGCTGCATTCTCCCAAATGAAGCGTAGAGTGTTTGAGGATCAGGATATTCACAGGGAGGCCAAAATGCTTATTTATAAAGCCATTGTACTACCGATCTTACTCTACACTTGTGAAACATGGACCATTTATAAATGCCACTTCCAACTTCTTGAAAGATTCCACCAGCGCTGCCTCCGGAAAATTCTGCAAATTACTTGGGAAGACAGATGGACTAATGTTTGCCGCCTGGGCTCCTGCTGGGAGGAAGGGCGGGATATAAATCAAATAATAAAATAAATAAATAATGTTAGCATTTTGGAAGAAGCAATGGCTACCAGTGTTGAAACAATGATCATTCAACATCAACTTCGCTGGACTGGCCATGTTGTTTGAATGCCTGATCACCATCTTCCAAAACAGCTACTTTAATCCCAATTTAAGGATGGAAAATGGAAAATCGGTGGACAGCAAAAGAGGTTTAAAGATGTTCTTAAAGCTAATCTAAAAAAAATGTAACATGAGCATCGAGAACTGGGAAGCTTTGGCCCCTGAGCATCCCAACTGGAGGTCAGCTATTATCAGGGAGAAAGTGGAAGGCACGTTAAGCAAATCGTCATTATGACTGTCTTTCATCTGGAAACCTACATCCTCACTGTGGGAGGCTATGTGGATCAAGAATTGGCCTCCACATTCATTTACAGACCCACCGTTAAAAACCTTATCTTGGAAGACAATCTTACTTGGCCACGAGTGATCACCAATTAAATGAATGAATGATGCTTGCAGGTGGCCTGAGTGTACAGCCTCTGTATATGTACAGAGTAATGTATGTGCATGCATAATTGTGTGAAAAAATGTTGGTAGTGTGAACCTGTCCTGGCATGTTGCATTCCATGGAAAAGGCAGCTAATTCCCCACTCCATCCCCTCCCACAAAAAATTCCAAGGACATTTCTTAGAGCACAACCCTATATATGCCCACTCAAAGTTGAGTCCGATTGAGTTTAATGGCTCTAACTCCCAAATAAGTGGATATAGGATTGCAGACTTACTAATATATGATACCATACTCACCTTTTCTCTGCCTGTAACTTGCAGAACACCATCAAAAGGTTCAGGAGTTGTTTTTAATATTTCCTGAGCTATAGTGGTAGATTCATTTTCCTGTTTACTAATTTCTGTAGTGGTTAAACCTAAAAAAGGTAGAAATTGAATACTACATAAAAATATACAAGACTACATAATAAAATAACAACTGTCAGGAAGGAGATGATACACAGGAAGGTAAATAAGATTATGTTAATTTGGTTCATAAGGGGTAAAGTACAGAAAAAGATGACAGCAAATGAAAATACTAAAAGAGAAAGCTAAAGAATTCTAAGCTGAAAGCAACTGTTAAAAAGAAAAAGGAAGTATTTAAGTAAAATGATTATAAAACTTTGAACGATTATTATACTGCAACTAAACTAACATAGTCTTATTCAAGAAAAGAGATTAAAATATATAGTGCCTTGCTCTTTGACTTTAGTTGGGCCCAATGTTTCTTCTAAGAGATGATGTCCTGAGAAATCCATCTCTTCAGAATGAGGTGGCATGGTGGGTGGTGCTCCAACTGGTCCTGCAGTAGTTTCTTCAGATAAATTCCGTAACAATTGCTAGACAAGAATGCAAGCAAACATTTTCTGGACGTTATTACATGGAAAAGACATTGCTGTGTGAGGTAGAGTATGAATGAGTGTGCCATGGTCCATTTCAAAGCTTGACATTCAATATATGTTTGGATCTGAATAACAGGGCCATTTTTTCTTAATATTGCCTAATCCTCATCAATACATTGCTGTTAGCAGATAGGGACCACCATTGATAAGCAGAGCCGTTGCTACCAAACAATATTTTAGTCACTTTGTAATTTCTGTTTTAGCTAGTTAATCACTTGTCTTTCTCTTTTTGAGTTAACCCTCCTCTAATTTTTATCCCCAGCAGCACTCCGCTCATTCACTTTGATACAGTCAAATTGCTTTTCTAGTAGAAACATGCAGAATGCATGGAAGTCCTAATCTATTTGAAAGCTTTGTGGTCACTTCACACTTCTTAATGCGTCCACCCTACATTCAGTAGGGAAAAGCAGCTAGCCTTGGGCTCCTGAACAAGCATCCTGCATGGACATGTGTAGTGTGAACCGTGGCTTATATCTGAACTTTCCTATGCAAGTAGGCCCTACCTATAAGATCAGTCCATTAACACCACTCCACACCTCAGAAAAGGATAGCTCATTTGAGCAAGACCCACTTTTACATGAATGGATGTATATAGGTCTTAGTTCACATTGAACAAGCTGCCAAGGCTTTCCCACACCCCACTATACACAGGATATACACACCAAGGTGATGAGTTAACTGGCCCTTTGTCTATTTGAACAATCTCATACAGATAAGAGATGCATGACAAGACAAAGCAACATGAAATAAAATGGAATAAAGATCAATGGTTTGACATAACCTAGACATCATGCAAGCTTTTAGTTTGGCTCCAAACACTCATGTATGAACAAGAAGGTACAAAGCTGGAATTGCATTTCAAATATCCCGTTGACCCAATAAACTCTATCATCTTGTATAAGTTTGGAGATAGATTATAGATTTTTCAGAGAGTTGAAGATATGGTAGAACCATCATTAGCTATTTTTTCTGTCCCTCTACTTTATCTGAACATACAGAAACAATATAAAAACCTGCAAAGCCACTTTGAACAGATAAAATAGCATCGTATGAATTAAAGTCTAATCTAATATTCCATGACCAAAAGATGATATTATTGAAGATATTGAAACGGTGCATGGGTGTGCTTTTTGTCTTCCTGTCCTCAGCATTTACATAATACTAATAAAAGGCCCATCTGCATGACAGACTAGCCTAGTCATCTTCCAGAAAAAGATATAATGAAATACATAATCAAAAGTGTGTAAAATGGTGGGTGTGGTTGGCAAATGCCTATGGAGCTAACATTTCTGTCATTTCACTCTTCACTCTTCCAATAAGCTGGAAGTATTACCAGTGAAGGCTGGTTCATTAGGCAAACCAGGGCATTGCCCTACCAAGGAGAATTGCAAGCAAAAAATGTTAAGTTTCCCCCAAATTCACAAAACTCTCAAATCCATAATCTATCCTGTCTCCCATACATTCATTATCCTTCCATTTGCACTTAGAGAGAAATTTCTGTCAATCTTTTATTCTCTGGCCAAGCTGGGACATAGGAACTTACAGCCATAGTACATTAGTAGGTCTGCCTCAGAGTAGACCTGGTAGACCTATCGCAATCATAGATATGTCTTCTGAGCATGCTCAGCGCAGCTTCCTTTAAGGCCATAGCTCTTCAGCAGGTGACCACCGGGAGTGTTTCCTACTTGGCAGAGTTTTTTTGTTTCATTTTGTTTAGTATTTGTTTTGTGACCTTGCTTGAGAGAGGGGCGGGGGAGTGCAAACCAGCAATGGTGGTCACAGTGCAAGCCTCTTTCTATAATAAATATGTATCAATTTTTTATTTAATCATTTTGCATTTACTTTTGTGAATGGTCAAATGGGAGGCGAAATGGTGGGTAGCTTGTATATGGGTTGCAACAAACTGTTTCACCATTCACCATTTCTCTGCTTTCACCCATTAAAAGCTGCAGCAGCAGCAGCTGGGTGGAACAGGGCAGGCTGATCTGAGCCTTGTGCAATTCCACAGTATTTGTAGGAAAGATGTGTGTTTATGCATATGTAGTACTCTGTTCTTTCAGTTTAGGGAAAGAAATGTTTGGATAATGAAAATTAAATTTTTGGGGGGAGGGTTGGAAAGGAAAACTCATGCAATTAGAGGCAAGTGTTCTTTACATTTTAAAAGGTTTTGTGTGTTTGTTTCGTTTTTTGTGTGTTTGTTTCGTTTTTTGGCAATGGGTGTGTAGGTGAAAACCCAGGGTGGAGAACCTGTGGCCCTCTCGATGGTACTTCAGCTCCCATTAGTCCCAGCCAGCATGGCCAATGGTCAGGGAAGATGGGAGCTGAAGTCCAACGATATGTGGAGGGCCACAGATTCTCCACCCTTGGATTCAAATATTTATGTCTAAATAAAAAACAATCTCTAAATAAGAGGTATAGAGTTAATCATCTTAAAGTCATACTAGGACCCTCTTACATGGAAGTTCTTCCCCTATCCATAGATGTGTAGAGAATAATTGATGCTTTTGAGTGAGGAGATAATGGCACTCTGCACATGTGTAATGAAATGCTTTCCTAAATAAGTGCTGTACAAGTCTTATTGTGAGAAAAACAGCAAGGTTGAAAACTGCAGCCCTACCAAGTCAAAATGTCATCACTGAGTAGTACAGAAGTTGCCTTTTCTAGGTGTCCAGTAAAAAAGTTAGAAAATCACACACACCCCAGCAACTTCTGGAAGAAAGGGCAAAGTATTTTTTGAGGGGGGGGACTAGTCTTTCAGGAAGGCTGGAGTAGCATGAGAGATTTCCAGCACAATCCTAACCATGTCTACTCAGAAGTAAGCCCTACTGAAGTAAATGGGATTTTTGCCCAGGTAAATGGGATTAGGATTGCAGCCTTAGTACATATGAACATACATATGTAACCTATGTTTCAGTTGTTGCTACCAGGATTAGGCACTACAAGGTACACTGCTATGGTATCGGGCATTACAAGGTCTTCATGATGAAGCTGGACATATGGGTATGGAAAGAACATTAGAATTAGTCAGAGACCGCTTCTGTTGGCCTAGAATGGCAGCTGATGTTGAACAGAACTGCAGAACCTGTGAAAGGAGCATCAGGGGAAAAGCTTCAGCAGAAAGGGCAGCACCTTTGGTGAACATAGAAGTTTATGCACCAAGGAACTGTTAAGTACAGATTTCTTAATGCTACAGCCTGATGATTGTGATACCAGAAATATCTTAGTAGTCACTGATTGTTGCACTGAATATGTTCAAGCCTACCCAACTAAAGACCAAACAGCCAAGACTGTTGCTATTAACCTGTGGGAGAATTTTCTCTGCCACTATGGTTTCCCAAAAAGAATACACAGTGACCAAGGAGCGCATTTTGAGAACAACTCACCAACAGTATGTGAAGGATTTAAAAAGAATGCTGAAGCATGCTTATGAATGGGCAAGAAATGAGACTGAGAAGAATCAACAAAAGAAGATGGGATGCAAAAGTCAAGTTTTCACATATATCAGAAGATTTTCTTAAGAGGAAAGCATAAATTGGCTAATAGATGGGAAAGCCAAGTATATGTTGTCATTCAGCAACTACAAGACCTTCCAGTATATGTTCTGAGACCTGAAGATAGTGATGGACCAGAAAAGACACTGCATCATGATTTGTTGCGGCCATGTGGTTTCATTTCAGCTGGTGGGGAAGAATCTCAACTACCTGACTATGAATTGTCAGATGCTGACATGTTCAACACAACAGATGAAGCTGAACCAATAGCTGGATTGAATCCTGAAGCATCTGTGTTCGAGCCAAAAGGGTTTAATCTTTCTGAAATAAATGATGCCTTGCAACCAACAGCTGAGAGTACATTGTTAATGGATCCTAATGACACAGTTCCCCATTTTCAGGGAGAGAAACTTCCAGACATCTCTATTGAAGTTCCAGTGACTGAAACTAATGAAGATATGGATATGCCAAGTTTGGAAACATCTGCTCAGGAAACTGTAACAGAGTCTGCCACAGAGACCACAAAGACAAAGGCACACAAGTATCAGTGAGATTCCAGGACTATATACATAGCCTCTCACACACCACCCTCATGTCACAATGTCCCACAGCACCCAACCCACATTAGTACTATTGACTCCACAATTCTTCTGGCTATTGGTAAGAAGGAAAGGCCCTAATGTAACCAACTGTCAGGTAACCAAATGTCAGGGACGACACTGGTTCAGTAGGGGAGAATGTAACCCATGCTTCAGTGGTTGCCACCAGCATTGTCAAAAAGAATGGTAAATACAACATGCCTGTGTTTGCTGGCATTGGGTGTGGCTACTCCCCTCTCTTTCTAGAACCAGCTGTTGGAGCATGCTCAGTAAGTAATCTTCAGGGAGGGCTGGCTTGTCGGAAGATTCCAGCAGACCAGCCCAACTCAAGAAGAGGAAGCTGCTCCAAGAGGGAATGGCAAAGCCAGCAAACTCTGTGTTACTCACAGGCCTGTTTTGCTTGTTTTTAGGAGCCAAGCAGCAACAAAAGATTTTGCCACCTGCACAAGATAACAGCAAATCTGTGAACTCATTATTTGTTTTGTTTCTTCTTCTTCTTTGCACCTTATTAGTTGTTGGAAAAAAAGAGGAATTGTAATTTCTTTACTGCTTTGATTGTTTTTAGGTATGCGTTAGGACCAAATTATTAATTAGAGGTCAAAGATGATTTGTGGGAATGGTTAGATATTGTTTTAGTGGGGTTAATATAGATGTTATCATATTTTTGATAGTCATAATTTTGTGATATTGTAAAATATGTATCTCCCTATATTTAAAGACGTCGTTAAGTATTGTTAAGTATATACTTGAATTATGTATGGAAAGAGAAGATTCCAGCAGACCAGCCCAACTCAAGAAGAGGAAGCTGCTCCAAGAGGGAATGGCAAAGCCAGCAAACTCTGTGTTATCCACAGGCCTGCTTTGCTTCTTTTTAGGAGCCATGCAACAAAGAAAGATTTTGTTTCCTGCACAAGAAAATAGCAGCAAAGCTAAAGAACTGTGAACTCATTGTTTCGTTTTGTGTTTCTGTTGTTGCACCCTGTGAATTGCTGAGAAAGGGAGAATCTGTGACTTCTTTACTGCTATGAAGCAATAGAAACCAGATTGTTAAGAGTATTATTTCTCTGTTCTGATAATAGATGAGAACTATTTTTTTCTTCAATATATATTTAATTTTGATCCTTGTTTCTTTTTCTTGTCACTGCAACTATGGGTGGGAATCACACTGTCAGAAAAGACTGATCCTGCCCACTTCTCCTATTTAATGTAGGGATATTTTGGGGTTACACACACATATATATACTGCCCACATAACACCATGCATGATTCTCGTTGGGGCTGCTCCATGATTCCAGAGGCCAGGAGCAAATATACGTGGAATGGCAAAAGAAAGGGCTGGGCAAACACAGGACGAGAGGGGTAGCACATTAAAGCACTCCATTGGTTTGCACACCCTGTCCACTGAATCCTTTCCCAGTTCAGATGGCCCACTGATGGGCCTTTCACCCAAGGGCCCATGAAATCCTGGCACTCACTCTGCCTGACAGTCCCACATTCCCCTCATCTCTTCCCTATTATGCTTTCTCTCCCTTTGCCCTGTTTAATTGCTCCATGCAACATTCCTGGCTAAGCCAGCACTTGAGACATATGTATCATGACTCTCAACCAGCTCCAAACAACTTTCTCCTCTAATGTGTCCAATTACTTGGAGGCCTTCCCATCTGAGGATTATTTTAATGAATTGATTCCTTTTGAGAGCCATCCCTCTTGTCTAACAAACCAGACATTTTTATGAGCTGAAAATGGGCATGACTTTAACCTGCACATGAAAATCTTGGTGCAATGTATCTCAAATGCTGCCATGCAATTATGTTTGTTATAGAAGCATTTTGCAGAGTGGTCTAGACAACGTTGACACTGGTAATAAGCTTTGGTTGGCAGCTGCATTGTTTAAAAGTGTGGTGCATCATTTGCTTCACTTTCACACAGCACAGAGAATGGCTTTGGGCAGTTTGCTTGGCACTTTGTAACACTCCTGTGTGAATATCAGCTTTCCAAAAGCATCTGTTGAGTGGCTGTGTTGGTTCTTTATACAATCTTCAGCTCTGCTTTGGCATCTGGCAAGGAAGGGCACACTGAAATCCCATTAGCATTCTCTGCAGCCAGCATATAAATCCAGGGACTTGTTGGCATTTAGACACTTCACAGCTGGCAAACATGTGTTAAGTTTTGTTAGAAGCAACATAAATCTTGGGAAATTTGATGCACTGAAGTTCTCTCTAACATGCCCTTTTAAGTCCACGGGTATTACTTTAATATAACATTTTTAAAATATGAAGCTATGAATCCTGCTCAAGAAAATGCTTTCCCATCAAATTCTTACAGCTTTAAAAATGGATTACTTTATGAGGTTTCTGGCTTATGGCTGTTTATTTCACACAAAGAGTCCTACTGTAGCTGTAACTAGGGCTACACACAAACTGCTCTTTGTCTGTAGGCAGACTAAAGAGTAGAAAACAGTTGCTAAAGAAGTAAGTGTCAAATGGATACAGGCTATATAGCATAGTACTTGTCTTTTAATCACTTTTCCTCACAGCTTTGTTTCTTGATATTGTGTTATTAATTCATGTCTGTATCTGCTGGGAAGTCAATGAAGTATAAGACCCTTCAAGTTTCAGCTTGGGCTGAATTCCCTGGTGCAATAGCCAAAACAATAATGTAAAACTGAACCAAAGACTAGAATATACCTGTTACTACCTTACAGTTCATACTGGTATTAGTTCTTCACCCTTTAAGTAACTATTGTAAATATGTTAGGTAACTAACATAGGAAAAAACCCAAGTATCTACGTTACTGGTTAGAAAAAAGCACACCATACCAAATGCCAAGGTGATTGGTGCAGATTATAGAAATTGTAGAATATGGGGAAAAAATCATCATTGGACATCAATCAGAGTATGCTTTAAGATGTCATTCTAATTATTGTCCAAACAGAAAGTGTAATGGAAGTACCTGACTTCCTATTATAGGTTTTGCATGTTACCATTACTGTGATTCTGTCTCCCATGAAGATACTACTACCATCTATACTTATGAAGTGACTGGAACAAAAACTTCACCCACCAGAACATTTGGATTGTGGGTTGTTGAGTTCCAGTCACTTCTATGTGAAGTGGAAGCATCCTTGTTGTTGTTATGTGCCTTCAAGTCGATTATGACTTATGGCAACTCTATGAATCAGCGACCTCCAATAGCATCTGTTGTGAACCACCCTGCTCAGATCTTGTAAGTTCAGGTCTGTGGCTTCCTTTATGGAATCCATCCATCTCTTGTTTGGCCCTCCTCTTTTTCTACTCCCTTCTGTTTTTCCCAGCACTATTATCTTTCCTAGTGAATCATGTCTTCTCGTTAGGTGTCCAAAGTATGATAACCTCAGTTTCATCATTTTAGCTTCTAGTGACAGTTCTGGTTTAATTTGTTCTAACACCCAATTATTTGTCTTTTTCGCAGTCCATGATATGTGCAAAGCTCTCCTCCAGCACCACATTTCAAAGGAGTTGACTTTTCTCTTATCCGCCTTTTTCACTGTCCAACTTTCACATCCATACATAAAGATTGGCAATACCATGGTCTGAATGATCCTGACTTTAGTGTTCAGTGATACATCTTTACATTTGAGGACCTTTTCTAGTTCTCTCACAGCTGCCCTCCCCAGTCCTAGCCTTCTTCTGATTTCTTGACTATTGTCTCCATTTTGGTTAATGATTGTGCCAAGGTATTGATAATCCTTGACAAGTTCAATGTCCTCATTGTCAACTGTAAAGTTACATAAATCTTCTGTTGTCATTCCTTTAGTCTTTTTGACGTTCAGCTGTAGTCCTGCTTTTGTGCTTTCTTCTTTAACTTTCATCAGCATTCGTTTCAAATCATTACTGGTTTCTGCTAAGAGTATGGTATCGTCTGCATATCTTAAATTATTGATGTTTCTCCCTCCAATTTTCACACCTCCTTCATCTTGGTCCAATCCCGCTTTCTGTGTGATATGTTCTGCGTACAGATTAAACAAATAGGGTGATAAAATACAACCCTGTCTCACACCCTTTCCAATGGGGAACCAATCGGTTTCTCCATATTCTGTCCTTACAGTAGCCTCTTGTGCAGAGTATAGGTTGCGCATCAGGACAATCAGATGCTGTGGCACCCCCATTTCTTTTAAAGCATTCCATAGTTTTTCATGATCTACACAGTCAAAGGCTTTGCTGTAATCTATAAAGCACAGGGTGATTTCCTTCTGAAATTCCTTGGTCCGTGCCATTATCCAACATATTTTTCCAATATGATCTCTGGTGCCTCTTCCCTTTCTAAATCCAGCTTGGATGTCTGGCATTTCTCACTCCATATATGGTAAGAGCCTTTGTTGTAGAATCTTGAGCATTACTTTACTTGCATGGGATATTAGGGCAATAGTTCGGTAATTACTGCATTCTCTGGGATCCCCTTTCTTTGGAAGTGGAATATATATTGAACGCTTCCAGTGTGTGGGCCATTGTTTAGTTTTCCATATTTGTTGACAAATGTTTTGTCAAAATTTGGACAGATTCAGTCTCAGGAGCTTGTAGCAACTCTATTGGTATGCCATCTATTCCTGGTGATTTGTTTCTTCCAAGTATTTTAAGAGCAGCTTTCACCTCACATTCTAAAATTTCTGGTTCTTCGTCATATGGTTCCTCCGTGAATGAATCTGTCATCCTGGCATCTCTTTTATACAGTTCTTCAGTGTATTGCTTCCATCTTCTTTTTATTTCATCTCGGTCAGTCAGTGTGTTCCCCTGTTGATTCTTCAACATCCCTACTAGTGGTTTAAATTTCCCTTTCTCTAATCTTTTGGAATAGGGCTCTTGTTCTTCCCATTTTGTTGTGCTTTTCTATTTCTATACAATAACTATTGTAATAGTTCTCTTTGTCCCTACGTACTAGTCGTGGTATAGTTTCATTTAGGGTTCTGACCGTGTTTCTATCTCCTTTTGCTTTTGCTTTCCTTCTCTCTTTAACCATTTTAAAAGTTTCTTCAGTCATCCATTGAGGTCTTTCTCTTTTTTTAACAAGAGGTATTGTCTTTTTGCATTCTTCCCTGATAACGTCTCTGACTTCATTCCATAGTTCTTCTGGTTCTCTGTCAACTAAGTTTAAGGCCTCAAATCTGTTCCTTATTTGATCTTTATATTCTTCTGGGATGTTATTTAAATTGTATTTTGGCATTATGAGTGCTTTGTTCTTCTTCTTTAGCTTTACTCTGATTTTTGATACGATCAGTTCATGATCTGTACCGCAGTCTGCTCCTGGTCTTGTTTTTACAGAAAGTATGGCGCTTCTCCATCTTCTGTTGTCAATTATATAATCAATTTGATTCCTATATTGACCATCTGGTGATGTCCATGTGTACAGTCCTCTTTTTGGTTGCTCAAAAAATGTGTTGGCAAGAAACAAATCATTGGCTTCACAGAATTCAATAAGTCTTTCTCCTGCTTCATTTCTGTCACCTAAGCCCCATTTCCCCACAATTCCTAGTTCTTCTCTGTTTCCTGCTTTTGCATTCAAGTCCACCATGATTATCATCATATCTTGTTTTGGTGTGTGATCACTTTCCTCCTGTACTTCTGCGTAAAATCTCTCCAATTCATCTTCTTCTGCGTTTGATGTTGGAGCGTAGACTTGGATGATGGTTATGTTAATAGGTTTCCTGTTTAATCTCATTGATATCACTCACTCAGACCTTGCTTTGTAGCTCCTAATTGCTTTTGCTACATCACTTCTCACTATTAAAGCAACCCCGTTTCTTCTTGGTTTCTCATTTCCTGCATAAAATAATTTGTAGTTGCCTGACTGAAAATGTCCCATTCCTGTCCATTTTAATTCACTCACGCCAAGTATTGTAATGTTGATATGCTCCATTTCTTGCTTGACAATTTCTAACTTTCCCTGGTTCATGTTTCTCACATTCCATGTTCCTATTGTGTGTGTTGTAAAACTCCGGACTCTTCTTTTGCATCTGTGCGCATCAGCCACTGGGCTTCCTTTCGCCTTTGACCCAGCTGCGTCATTAGGCACAGCACTACTCGTACTTTTCCTTTGTTCTTCCCCTGTAGCTCGGTGAGTGCCTTCTGACCTGGGGGTCTCATCTTCCTGCACTATCTCATGTTGCATTTTGGATACTCTGTTCATAGGGTTTTCGTGGTAAGAGGTATTCAGAGGTGGTTTACCATTGCCTTCCTCTGAGTGTGGATGCGTCTTAGTCTGGTGTCTCAGCTTTGACCGTTCCGCCATGGGTGCCCCTGCTAGGAGTCCAGCCTCTTGGTACAGACTCCTGACGGCATTGCTCTCAGCTTCTTCAACACTCTCAAACCCCCTCACCACGTTAAGGTGTGCATCCTAAAGGGGGGGAAGCATCCTAATTATCCAAAAATACTCACTGTAGGTACAGAGAGAGAACTCTCTGGGAAATGAAAAATAACCCTTGTCATGTCATGAACAGTCTTTACAACAAAACATGAAGTTTTGAATGAAAAGTTAATTCATGAAACATAGTCAAATAAGTCTGCTGACTATAAGCATGAAATTAATTGACTTTCAATACATTATTTTGCTCATTAATAGGAAGCCACAAAAATAAAACTAAACAAGATCTAATACTTACTGGGGCTTGTGAGGGCCGAATGATTTCTTGTGTCTCAGGGATACCCTCCTGTTCCTGAATGGTGTTGTGGCCGCTGCTTTCTCCTGAAGCCTATGAAACACAGGCAGGCCACAATTAAGAATTTAGGTCATGTCCACATGAGGAATTGCATGAATAATGAGCACATGCAAGCCTTAACCATGTGCATAAACACATATATGTTCTATGCATTAATTACTTGGCCAACTAAAAAGAGGAAGAACCCCTAGACTGTCCATTTGTAGTGCAGTCCAGTGCACATGCAATACCGATATATATATGAAGAAAGGTTTTCCAATTTTAGAGTCAATGAGCACCATCCTTGTAGAGAATCATTAAAGCAAACATGCGTTAACAATTTAGTTTGTTAGTCTGTTGAAGCAAAAAAACAACAAATAGTATAATCACCATTTAATCCTCTCTTTTCCATGCTAAAAGTACCCAACTCCTTCATTGCTTTCTCATAGGACTCAGTCCCCAGGCGCTCACCATCTTTGTTGCCCTCCTTAAGAAGGATACCTTGACTATCCTTCGTAAACTGTGGTGCCCAGGACTGCTACTCCAAATGAATCTGACCAAAGCAGAATAGAGTAGTAGCATTACTCCTGGTGACCTAGAATTGCACCGGCCTTTTTTGCCACCACATTGCACTGCTAATAATAATAATAAATTTAATTTCTTTGTCGCCTATCTGGCCAATGGCCACTCTAGGCGACTTACAAAATCGTTAAGATACAATTGATAAAATACAGTGATACAATATAAAAACAATACATCTGCAACAACAATATTAAAACTGGGCAGAAGGCATTACAATTATAACAATTAACCCTCCCCGGGTTGACTCATGCTGACTCATGTTTAGCTTGTAGCACTAAAACCCCTAGATCAGTGGTTCCCAAACATTTCCCCCCCACAGACCCCTGAATTGCTGAGGGTCTTGGCAGACCACTTAATTATTTTTCTACCTGTTGTAGCAATTAGAATACCATAGGATTCAAATTGTAATATAATACAATACAATACCAAAAAAAGAAATAAAAGAATAAGAATGCAATTAAAAATCAATATGAATAATCAATGAGATGGATGGGCCAGTTCCAATCTTCAACCACAAATCCACAGACATGCCACGGACCACCTGATTGAAGCTTGTGAACCACTAGTAGTCCACAGACCACAGTTTGTGCCCTAGATCTTTTTCACATATATGGCTGTGAAACCAGGTGTCACCCATCCTGTATTTGTGCATCTGAGGTTTTTTAATGTAAATGCAGAACTTCATATGTATCTTTACTGAATTTTAATTTGTTTGTTTTGTCCCCATTCTCTATCCATTCAAGAATATTTTTAATCCTATTTCTGCCTGCTAAAGTATTAGCTATCTTAACCAATTTGGTGTCATCTGCAGATTTGATGGGCATTTCTACTACTCCTTTGGCCTAGGCCAAAGATGTTGAAAAATGCTGAACCCAGGAGATAACCCTGCAGCACCCCACTTGCCACTTCTCTCCAGGTTGATAAGCAGTCATTGATTAGCACTCTTTAGGTATAGTCAATCACATTTTGCCAGCTTGCCAACAAAAGTATCATGGGGGACTTTGTCAAAAGCCTTGCTGAAATTTAGATATACAGTAGGGCCCTGCTTTTTGGCACCCCGCTTTTCGGCAGTCCACTAATACGGCGGCTTTCAATTAGAGTAACGCCCCACTCATACGGCGCTTGTTCCACTTTTACGGCATTTTTCAGGCATCGCGCGCCATTTTATTGACAGAGTTCTGCTTTTAGGTGGGTTTCGCTTTTAGGCGGGGATCTGAAACGTAACCCGCCATATAACATTCTCCTGATTTACCAGGCATTTCATTTAAAAAGGAGACACAAGGTTAGCTGAGCGTTACTTGTTCTTAAGAAACCTGTGCTTTGATCACAGCATTTCCCCCAAATGTGCACAGACTGTGTAATTATGTTCTAGAACCTTTCTAGCTGGCTGCTTGATAGTTGCCTGGATCGTCTCCCCCCGCACCCAGGCAGCTTTTTGAAGACGGGGACAACATCTGCTCACCTCCAATCATGTGTGACTTTACCTGTTCTCCACGGATTTTCAAAAATTATAGACAGAAGCTCTAAGATCACATCTGCAAGTTCCTTTAGTACCCTGGAATGCAAATTGTCAGGCCCTGAAAACTTGAATTGCTGTTACAGTGGCTAGGTGCTCCTGTATGTATCTTGGGCTGCGAATTCTTCCCTCATCATCTTATCTATTTTTGCAAGGTTGAACACATTTTTCCTTGTGGGAGAAGACTGAGGCAAACCTTTATCCCAATTCAAGCCACACATGATAAAACTGAACCTGTTGATGTATTGTAATTCAGATTATTTCACTTTGGAGTCTCAATCTGAAGTTCCTTTGTTGAGGTATGTGACGCCCTTCCCTGGCTCTCCCTGTCAGGTTCCTACCTGCTCGTGGCTACTGCCTGTCACTAGGCACCACCAGGGACTCCACCAGTCCGGACTGTCCTTTTTTATGGTTTCTCTCTCTGCTCTAGCATAGACCTCACCAGATCCCCCTGCTAGGCAGCACCACCAGTCACGTCCTATAACCAGTATCCCCAGAGACTCTGCCTGAGTCTCTCTCAATCAGGTTACCTTTGTGACTGCGTGCTTAAGCTGTCCCCAATCCCTTTGATCTATACAGAATGCATATAATTCTGGTTTGCTCTGTGGTACTTGTGGTGTTATATTCTTCCCTTCACCGCTGCCACCATTTGTTATTGTTACCCTTCAGCCTTGGTATTTACCTTACCCTCCCTTCTGGTCTGTGAAACCCCAGCCAAGGATCAGGCCTTTGGTAAACCAAATAAGTATTTATTAAATAACAGAGATAACAAGATTACTTTATAAAGGCACATAAGCATATGGTTTCTTCTATTACTATGATACTTGACTTATCATAAACTAGAACTCCCACTCTCTCTTTCTCCACACGCTCCTGACAAACACCTCTCAAACATCTCTCAAAAACCCACCAAAACAACCCACTCACGTCCACCCAGATTCAACTGTCATTCTTCCTTTTATACGCTCAGCCATTCTAAACACTCGGCTGAGTCATCCAGCATTCTACTGCTCATTTACTCCCCCCTCCTCTTTCATTCCACTTACCATGTATCTCCTATACAAACAGCACTTACCATATATAATTAATACAGGAACATCACAAGGTACAGCTACTTTAAGGTCACATATATACAGGGCTGGCACCAGGCATGACTGGACCTTTGGGCACCAGCCTGCCCCGGGCCTGCAGTGCTCGCCCGCATGCCATACCTACCTCTCCTGTTGCTTCAACATGAATGCCATGCACGCTGCATCCACAGGGCTGCCCTCAACCAAGATGGCGTCAGGAGCTTCCCTAAGGGGCCTATGCCCCCCCACCTCCTTAGCTGATGGCACGAACGCCCACTACACTACATATGCACATGCCTGCCATCAACCAAGATAGTGGCAGGGGCATCAGCCTGTTTGGGAAGCCTCCGCTGCCATCTTGGTTGATGGCAGGTACACATGTGCAGAGCGCACAGCATTCACTATAACAGGAAAGGTAGGTGGGGCATGCGGACAGGTGTTGCAGACCCACATGGTTTGTAGGGGGGGCTGGCACCTTCCTCTCTGTGATCTGCAGCAGGGTCAGGAGTTCACATGGATCGCAGAACAGGAGCGCTACCCTCCCACCATAAGCAGGGACCCTGCAGGGGCCCCTCTGGGCAGCAGGCCCTCGGCCAGGGTCTGACCTGGCTGCCCTCTGGCGCCAGCCCTGCATATATAGAATATCCTGGGAGGTTGAAATGTTCCCCCATTGACTTTTGAATACTGCCAATTCTGATGTCAGATTTATGTCCATTTATTCTTTTGCACTTTAGGGACAAAATTGCTCAGATTTGAACACTACAGTTAGAGCAAGTCCAATGGAGATGTCCAGGTTCCATCTGTACTGGATCAGTTTCAATTATTGCGTTCTGAGTATGTGTAGAAGTGCAGCCTGAAGAAGTGCAGCCAACCAGCTTGCCTATCCTTGCCCATCTTGGCTTCTTAAAGCTAGCCACTGGGTGGGTCTAGGGAGGAACCAGCTGTCTTGAAGAAGGTGGTGGCATGTCCCCTCCTTAAGAGGATCTCCCTGGACCTCAAAGTGTTAAACAATTACTACTGAGTGGCTAATGTCCCCTTTGGGGGCAAGGTATTTGAGAAGGTGGTAGCTGTCCAGCAACAACCATGTTTGGAAAAGAGTATCTGTATCACTTTCATTCTGCCTTCAAGTCCAGTCATGGCACGGAAACTGCTTTGGTCACCCTGGTTAATGACATTTGTCAGGCGAGAGATGGTGTGAGTATGACTCTGCTCATTCTCCTTGCCCTCTTGGCAGCTTTTGATACCATTGACCATGGTATCCTTCTGGAGTGGCTCAGGGAGGTGGGGGTGCTGTACTTCAGTGGTTCTGTTCCTACCCCATGGCTGTTTTCAGAAAGTATGGGGGCTGCTGTTCAAGACCATGGAGGCTTTCCGGTCGTGTTCTGCAAGGTTCCATTTGTCCCACATGCTATTTAACATATGTATGAAGCCACTGAGAACTGTCACCAGGACTTTTGCAGTGAAATGCCACTAATATGCAGATGATACCCAGCTCTATCTCTCTGTTACATCTGAATCAGTAGAAGCAGCTGAGGTGCTAGACAGAGGACTGGAGGCAGTGATGAGCAGAATGTGGGCCAAAAACCTGAAACTGAATCCTAAAAAGAAAAAGGTGTTATGTGTTCCAAGTTCTCAAGTCCAAGAGGTGGGAAGATGGCCTGTTCTGAACAGCATTGCACTCCTCTGGAAGAAATAAGTTTGAAACTTGGGGGTACTCCTGGATCCAAGATTATCACTTGAAGATCAAGTGGCCTCAGTGGCTAGAAGTGCCTATTTCCAGCAACAGCTGGTTCAACAGCTACAGCCTCTTTTGGACAGAGATGACTTGGCCATGGTACTCCGCACTCTGGTAATTTCCAGACTGAATTATTGCAATGTTCTCTACTTTGGGCTCCCCTTCAAGATGACTCAGAAACTTCAACTGGTCCAAAATGCCGCAGCCAGATTACTGGCTGGGGTTCCCTTTAGATCTCATATAACCCCTGTTTTAAAACAGCTGCGTTCATTGCCAGTTTGTTTCTGGGCCCAATTCAAGGTGCTCACATTAGTGTTTAAAGCTCTAAATGACTTCAGCTGCAAATATCTGAAAGACTGTCTTCTTCCCTACAGATCATCTTGGGTGTTATGATCAGGGGCCCTCTTGGTAGTTCCACCACCCTCAAAGTTTTTTGGGGGGGGGGTTGGCCTGGGTGAGGTATTCTTTTTGGCAGCTTCTAGGTCGTGGAATTCCCTCCCCACAGAGGTACATCTGGCACCTTCACAGTATAATTTCTGATGTATGTTGAAGACACATCTCTTTTCCTGGCCTTTGATACCTGAGATATGGATTTTCAGAACCATCCCTATTCCTGTAACTGCAATATGTTTTAACTGTTTTTAATATTGAATTTTAAATGGTTGTAACCTGTCTTGGGACCTGCTGGTGAGGGTGGGTGAATTCCAGTTTGACACAGGGTGTGGTCCCTGTGTCCATTTTTCTGTTATGTTTATTTATTTATTTATTTATTGCATTTATATACTGCTGAAGCTCTCTAGGTGGTTTATAGCAATTAAAAACATTTAAAAACAAATATACAAATTTAAACACATTATTTTTAAAAAACAGCATAAAAACACAATTTAAAATTTTTTAAAAAACAATTTAAAAAATTTAAAAACAATTTAAATAAATAAACCCACTTAACAGCTAGAAATTACAGTTTTGGAGAGCTGGAATCGGATGACCTATTCAATATGGTCCTAGCAGGGGATGACTGGAAATCATTCCCATAAGCTAGAAAAGGTCATCACTGGACCAAGACAGCACCAGCTCTGCCTGCTCCGTTACCAAAAAGGAATACCCATTCCACCAGTCTGCATTGTTGGCGGGGCTGTATCACCAAGGGTACACATTTCCACCTTTGGTAGTCATGCCCTTGAATTCATTCATTCATTCTGGGTCATGGTTCATCAAGAACTTTGTAATAATACAAAAGAAGTTATACAGTTTACCCCGGAGTTGTTTCTAGTATCTATATTTGTGAGTCCCAATCTAGATACGAAGTTTAAGCCACTTGTATCTCTTCTATTATTGGCTGCTAAGCAGACAATTGTTTAAAAGTGGAAAACTCTGGATGGACTAGACCAATCTTCCTGGTACAGAAATGTGTGGCACTTTGAGCTTATGGAAAAAAATCACCCAGAAGATACATCTATTGCAAAGTCCAGCAAAGTCTCAGTCCTTCAGTGCCACTTCGTGGATGTTTATTAACTATACTGCACAACATGACATGCATGAACACTTATCTAATATTGCTAAATCTATTTGGACTGCTTAAACTCCTTTTTTATTTTGCAATGCATTTCTAACAAAATTTTGTTGAGTTCATACTTCCTTGGTTAGGTTTCCTTTGCATTTTAGATCTGGATATTGTGTTATATTTTGTTATTTCTGGTTCTTTTTTTCTTTTTTGTTCCATATGTATAATAAACTTTTTAAATAGTTTGTCACACAAGGCCTGTGAGATGGAAGTGTCATTATCCAGACTCAAGGATGCCTTAGAAAAGCATGTCTAGTGCTTGTGTTCATTCGAGAAACCATCAAAGGTATATACTGTCTTAGCTAATGTCTTTTATTACACTTTAGTTTGACCAAAGATTGAAACCCAAGTGGGCCTATGTAAATAGGAAGAAGCCTGAGTTTCAGTGGCTCCTGCAAAGTTCTATGGTGCAAAGTAAAAGAGCTCTAATTGGTAAGACTGCTGGGGAAGGGGCAAAATCTGATCTTCCCAGTAAGAAACTAGAGTCAATAGAGGCATGTTTTGTCTCCGTTCCCCAGCAGTATCCTTGAGTACAGATTGTTACTTTACTATAAGAGAATTACTGCCATTCAGTCCAGCTGGAAAGGAATCATATGAATCCATCTAGCCCAGTCTTGTATTCTACTTTGAACAGTAAAATTCTCTTAAAACTAAGGGCCCAAGTAAGGGTCTTAGTCAACGTTGTCATCCAAGATTTTTTAACAGAAGATGCTTGGGCTGAACTTCCACATGCAAAGCATGTGCTGTACCATGAGCTATGAAGAAGGAACCTACATCCCCTGACTAGTCTAGCTTCCACTGAGAAACACCCCATGGAGAATGCACACACATAGGCATTATACCACTCACAAGAAACTTTGTACCATATGGGCTTTCTATCTCTTCATACCTCTACCTAGGTGAGTCTTCATTTGTTTCTTTCAGAGAGATGTATGGCTAGGTTCATGGTATGCTCTTTGTGTGCTTTTTAGAGTGCACAGTATATCTGTTTTCCGAGGTACTCTTTCCCCAGAAACAGGAAGCAAGAGAAGCTTCCATGCAGGCAGTGCTCTTCGGCTTGGCCTCCAAATATTTAAGTATGGCATGAAATGGATCTTAGCTTACTTCTTATAATATGTGGTCTAATGGGGTTAGATGGCCTTCCCATCCAGGCATACAAATTAGATGGATGCCCTTCCCATCCTGGCATGCAAGTTCACAACTCTTTCTCTCCCATCTTCAAGACCTGTACCCTCAGGGTTAAGATGCACAACCAATAGCTACTTCTTTTCCTTATCTGTCAGCCATTCTTTGCACATGACAAATAGCCTTGCAGTGTACAGAGCCAGTGGTGGCCAAACTGAATGTAGCATCGGAGATCCCTCTGCCTGCTGATAGTCTATTTGATTTTTTAAAAACTGAAGTGCAGCACAGCCTTGGTGTGTGTATTAATGTCATTGTAGCTGTGATGATGGGGGAGGGGTACTTACACTTTTACTTGCAGCCTTTTTTGCAATCAAGATTGGCCCCCTCCTCCACTGGTTTGCTACCCCAGGGGGTGGGATTCAAGGTTTGTGATCCCCAGTTGAAGGACTAGGTATCCTAGGAGCTGAACGTAACATTTAGCGAACAGCAAGGCTTCTTGCTTTTCTTGTGCAGTAAAATTAACGGTCAATCCTTATCATAACTGCAGAAAAAGTGTACATGAAGTACTTACATCTGGGTCATCTTCCTCACACTGGTCCTCAGTAGCCCTTGGATCCGGTTTGATTGTTAGCTGCTGGATGGAGCCCTGCAAGGAACAAGAAGAGCAATTCAAGGTGACATTCTTTAGAAAGAATCCCTCATGGCTGACTGTACTTGCTGTTTTTAAAAACAGCCTGAACTATGTAGATGAATTAACAGTGATAAAGGACTGTAGGCAATGCAGGACAAGGCCAGGGAATTGTAGTAAATTTCAGTTAGCTAATGACTGTTATAACAAAGAGGGCTAACAGCTGCCTGTATTACCTTCATACCCTGCCCTTCCTTCAAGGAATGCAGGGCAGCATATTGTAATATTATTATAGTCTATAGCACCTTTAATGTGCATATGCGTTTAAAAGTAAAAAAGACTGAGGAGCTTTTACAACTGAGAAGCTGTCAAAGAGTGGGGAGAAAAGGGAAAGACAAGGGAAACAAAGGGTATATCTGAACAAAATGCACTTACATGTACTGAAAATGCAGTTACATCGACCTTTTCACATGCATGTATTACATTTATATCCCACCATTCCTCAGAATGGAGCTCAGAGTGGTGTACACTGTCCTCATCTGCCCATTTTATTCTCACAACAACCCTGGTAAGTAGGTTAGGCTGAGTGACTGGCCAAAGGTCACCCATTAAATTCATGTTATGTTCAATACAGGGCAAGGAGAGCAGGATTGTGGACACTGTCCCTGCTCCTGACCTCCCTATGTGTATACAGTTTCATGTACATGGCCTCTACACAGGTGTGGAGGTGGAGAATACAAACAACAGGCACAATTCCGCTCCCATTCCATGCATCCAATGTGAAAAGGGCTCTGAACTGTACCGCTGTAGACTACAGCTTGGAGCTTATGTGTTGAATGCTCTCCTGCACATTAAAAAAAAGGCCAGGAAGAAGATTAGTGGAACCTTTCTCTATACTACCACTACTACTTTCTCTACAATACAACTTTCAACATGAAGAGAAGTATTTTGTGGAAGGTCATTCAAATGCACACACAACTATATACAGCAGCACTGACTGAGACGGAAAACTTTTGGATTTACTCTCTGGACACATTGGCCCCACATGGCCTGAATCTGGAGGACAGTACCGCCACTACTTAGCTTCTGCAAATGAAGCCCCTCTGAGCATTCCATCCTCAAAGCTCTATAACGGCCACCTTGGTAGCAGCATTTGTATGTTGGCAGCTGATGAAGGTGGAAGCCGAAATGTTTTGGTAGAACAATATAAACCTGTTTTATATTACCATTTCTCTCTATATAATTTGAACGGGTCTATAGACATGTTGTAGTTCACATGGCTGCCAATGGATGTTGCTAGAATCACAAAACACACTGGAAACGACAGTGTAACAACAATCTAGAACAGGGTTGCCTGAATGCTGAAGAAGCCCGAACCCAGCCAGCCCAGATCTGAGCAGGATGGAGCAACAGCAGCAGCAGCAGTGGGGTCCCAGGCCTGACTGAGGTCCTGCTGGCCCTACTTCATTACGTCTGCCTCTGTTGCTGCCTCCACCCTTCTCAGAACTGGATCTGCCAGATTTGGGCTTCTCTGACCTACCAGCACACCTCCTGTTCTCGTACTTAGGTATGGGGCTGGACTGGGCACAGCAGGAAGAGGAGGCAGCATCAGCAGTGGCATTGCTTCATTCTTGGCAGGTGCTGCCTCCTCCTCCTTGCTATTACCTCACACTGGGCACAGCCTGGAGAATGCCCTGGAGGGGGCCAGCAGTTCCAGTATCCGTAGCCTCAGCAGGGAGCTGAGGAATTCCTCCAGGCCATTGCAGGGACAGGCATGGCTGCCTATGACATCAGCAACACCACACAGGTGGGTGAGGAAGACGGAGAGGGAGTGGGGTGCATGGGCAGAGAGATGAAAAGGGGGAGACAAAGAGTTATGAGATTACCATGCAGATGGTCTATGTGCAAGGGGGAGTTGAGAAAAAGAGGAAGGAGATATGAAAAAAGGGATGAAAGTGAAAATGGTGTGTGTGTGTAAAGGAAGTTTGTAGAATAGAAGTGACGTTAATAATGCGGAGGTGAAAGGGGAGGTTAGTAATTGCATCTGCTGGGAAGATCTAAGGGGTTAGATGGGGGTATGTGTGCAAGGGGGGTTACAAAAAAGGAGGGAGGGAGGAAAAGGCATGGCAATGGGGGTGCAAAGCAGGGCTGCAGAAAAGTAGAGAGAAGTGGCTTCAGCAGTGGGGCTAGGACATTGAAAAGCATGCTTAGTAGTTACATGGGGTGGGAAAGGGATTCTGATAAATATATAAACTGGGTTTACAGGGATTATATCACAAGAAGCATTTTTCACCTTGTCCAGTTTCATCTTTCTAAAAATGCCCAGACAGATGACTCTGGGAAGTACCCAAGGGGGGCATGAAGGCAACAGCCCTCTCTTTCGTTTGTCTTCTCTGCTATCACAGGTAATTGTGGTTATTAAAACACTTTTGTCTAATCCTCTTTGAAGGCCATCTAAGCTGGTGGTCATCACCATATCTTGTGGCAGCCGGTGGCTTCAACAGAGACTCTTACTGAAAATTCACACAAGCAAAAATTCAAGTTTCAAAATGTCACAGAAAAAAAAGTGAATTACATTACATTCTATTTTGCAAGGGCATTTAACTGTTTCACTGACAGGGACAAAAGATGTATCAAGGACAAAAAGGGTGTTTGAAGTGAATGGAGCCCTGCAAAGGACAAGATTTTTTGGGGGGATGGGGAATTCTAATATTCCCCACCCCTGCTCTAAGCTCTTATAGAACAAAACTTATGAACCAAAACGTGCAAGAACCATTCAAAGCAACAAATGCTGTTAGTATACACTGCTTGCTTTTTAACAATTTTATATTGAATTTATTCAGGGTTGGGCATCTGAACCTTGGCCGCTATAAATCTAAAAATTCTTTTGACTGCCTCCCCTATCATCTGAAATGCATCAACTGGTTTTGTACTAGATGCAATATTGCCACCCTAAGATCAGTTGATCAAATACCTATAGTAACATAATTGGTTTACAACTCATGAAACTTAAGTTCTTTGTGCGGTCTAGAGTTGACAGTGAGGGAGAGCAGGGCTTTAACAGGTGTATGGCAAGCAGAAATTAAACAGGTTAAGCCTTATCTAGTATGGAAATACAATTATGGGGAAAACTTCAGCTGCTAACATTTTGTTATCAGACATCTTATTACTTGTGTGTAGCCCCTGATTTATTTGAGGACTTTCCATCCCACCTGTAAAAGAGGATACAAATTTGCATATGACACAAGTATTTGGAAATTTTATGCAAATTTGTGAGTGGAGCAGGATCATGTCCAGTTCTGGTCACCACACCTCAAAAAGGATATTGTAGAGCTGGAAAAGGTGCAGAAACAACAACTAAAATTATCAAGGGGTTGGAGCAACTCCCCTGTGAGGATATATGACAATGTTTGATACTTTAGTTTAGAAAAAAGGTGATTAAGAGGGAAGATGATAGAGGTATATAAAATTATGCAAGGTGTAGAGCAGAGATCACCAATCTTTTTTGAATTTTGAGAGAGTGCTATAGGTACCAGTCTCAAAATGGCTGCCATGGGGGCATGGCATAACACAACATGGCTGCTGTGTGGGGCATGGCATAACACTAAATTAGACAATACAGCCATGGCGAAGCTTTTCCCATAACTGTTAAAGGCACAAGAACCCTGTTTTTCCTCAGTGCCAACCTAAACCAAAGCCTAGGCTGCCCCATTAATCACAAACAGACTTTCTTTGGAGTAGACAATGTATACCATTGTACATTAAGTTAACTATACAATGAATTCTTAATGAGTGCCTGCGTGGTCTTTAGCTCCTGGTAGCAGCAGACGTCCCTACGCCTCTTTGCAAAGTTTTCACATTTTGCATTTGCCATTTGGATAGGGGATTTTTAAAACATCCACTCACACTTATTGTGTAGCAGTACTTGCAGAAAATAACTGCTAGGGACTGTCTGATCAGCTGGACCTACCACAGGAAAGATGCATTGTGGATGACCGAGGAAAAGGAAGGGCAAACTATGAAAACTCCAATGATTAGAAAAAAAGACAAAAGTAAGAAAAGAGCACTAAGGAGGAGGGAAAACAGCAGCTCTTGCCTGTTGTCCAAACAATTCATCTGTCAATCACAGCTCTGACTTCACTCATTGGCTAAAATGGACAGTTGTTATTTGGAGCAGCCAATCTGGCTCATTTCACCAAAATATGCTTAGAAGGGTACCTACACATTTTGCTTCATAGCTTTCTTTCTAGGAGGCCTACAGACTTAAAAAAAAAAAGTTCAGATTCTGGGGGCCCTGGTTGGGAATGCCATAGCACTCACACTGGATTGAGACCCCCAGTGTGAAGAAAGTGGATAAAGAAGATTTTTCCTCTCACGCAATACTAGAAACCAGAGTCATCAAGTGAAACTGAATACTGGAAGGTCCAGGACAGACAGAAGGAAGTACTTCTTCACAAAGCACAAAGTATGGAATTTGCTACCCGAAGATGTAGCGATGGCTGGCAACTGGGATGCCTTTAAAAGAGGATTAGACAAATTTGGGGATAGGGATGGACTATTCCCAGTGGATGTGAATTTTACATGTTTTTATTCATAAATCCATTCCATCCCATTTCTGCATTCATCTGCAATTTAAAACAAAAAACCAACATCTGTAAATACAGATATTATCACAAAATACATATTTAAATCTCAATGCATGCTCTTCTAAACATATTTCATCTAACATAGGCTTTTAAAATACATTTTGATATGTTTTTTGAGCAGAGAACTATATCACAAAATTCAAAGAAGTGTGAAATCTAAAGGATAATTGCATTTTGATCCATGTATTAGTCTGGTACGGGGAGAAAAGATTCGTTCACTTAAAACGCAAACCAAATGAAATTCTCCTACATCCCTAACTAGGATTCACAAGTGGGGAGAATGCTCTTGCGCTGGTCCTGCTTGCGGGCTTCCCCCAGGCATCTGGATGGCCACTGTGAGAACAGGATGCTGGCTAGATGGGCCACTGGCCTGATCCAGCAGGCTCTGCTTATGATCTCCTTAGGAACTCCTTTGCCCCTTCCCAACATTGCTGGAGTTTACCAACAAGTCTTCTGTGATCTGCCACGGTGACTTCTAGACTCATCTTTTCAAACACTAGATTCTACAGTTAATTGTTGTTGTTATGTGCCTTTTAATTCAAGAAGACAAAAAGAAAATGTGACTTTTGTTTTCATTTCACTCCGGCTTTTCTGTTGGCTAAGTTCCCTATTTCTGGGAGAATCAAGGAGGCTGTCAATTTCATAAAAGACTCTGCAGAGGGATGACTTAAGTACTAATATTATGAGATGCTTAAGGTCCCTAGCCTGGAGATCATCAACTCAGCATGTGCAAAGGCCTTCATTGGTGCCCCTTGGGACCCATTTTGCCTACAAGCACTGCACTAGCAACCTCAATTTTGGATATTTTAACATTTTTTATTTTTTGAAATGGCAGAGCAGTGCAAAGCAGTTGCTAGAACTGGGAGGGCCTGCCTCCTTGCATTCTGTTTGGTTTGGAAGGACAGAGAGGTGAGAAGTGGCAGGAACAGTTTACCCTCTCGTCTAGTGGCTTATCCTATATTGCTTGCTTGTTGCCTGCTGGCCACGTGCAGTTAGTGGCAGGTATTTGCTTCACCCCATAAAGGGGATCCACACATGTGTGATTGAGAGAGATGCACCTGGGCAGAGAGGAAACGGTGTGTATGTGTGAGAGAGGGTGGGGGGAGGAGCAGGGCTGGCTCTGGGTCTCTTGGGAGGTTCTTGGGCATAGGGTATCCCTCTTGGCTCACTGATTATCACCATCAGCTACTTTAAAAGGGATGCTTATTGAACTCACATTTAAACTCTCATTATCACCAATTATATTTAACTCTCATTGCCATTCAACTCCCACTGTATAATTTTCTCCTTTATATTCCTGTGAACTAAGATTTCATGCATCTGACAAATAAAGTGGGCTTGCATCCATGAAAACATTCTACCATAATAAATTTGATAGTCTTTACTGTGTCATAGGGCTGTTTGTTGTTTCTACTCCAAATTAATTCTGAAACTGAATGGCACTCCACACAAAAATCCAATTTTGTTTAACCAGAGGTTGCTTTTTGATTTCAGCAGTATACATTTGTTTGGACCAGAGGGAGAACCTTGGCTGCCATCTTGGTTGATGACAGGAATGTGCCCGCAGCGCAAACAGCATTTACTTAAGGGAAAGGTACGTGGGGCATGCAGGCAGGCGTTGCGGGCCTGCACAATAGTAGGGGGGGCTGCTGGGGAGTTCCTTCTCTGTGATCTGTGGCAGGGTAGGGAGCCAATGATGCCATGCATCGCTGAAGGGAAAGCTATCCACCCACCCTAAGAAGGGGCCCTTCAGGGGCCTGGGGCAGGGCTTGACCTGGCAGCCCTCTGGCGCCAGCCCTGTTGCCAACTCTGCTTGCATATAGATATCATTGCTTCTATGGATGTAAGGGAGTGAGGTTAAAGGGAAATGAAATGCAAACAGAAAAATAAAAATAAAAGATAGTGATGATTTCCTAAATGCAATACCTTACCAAACACAAGATTCTTATGAGTAATGCAGAAAACTCAGCATCCCACAAGCAGTCAGGGTTCCTAACCAAAACTAAAAACATCCTAGCAGCCAATCTGCCACGGTCACAGAAATCTCCATGCAGCACAACCTGACTTGGGGGCTGCAGTTAGTGCAGAATGCTGTGGCACGATTGCTGACAAGAGTGAGACCCTGTCAGCACTCTGCTCTGAAATCTTTACTGGTTGCCGATTTGCTACCATGCCAAGTTCAATGTGTGCTTTCCGTGTTACAGGTGCCACATAGTACTTGTTCTGTTCTTGTAAGAAATCAGCTCTTTAGTGTGGCAGCATCTACACTCTGGAACTCCCTGCCTATTGACATTAGGCAGACGCCTTCATTGTACTCTTTTCAGCACCTGCTAAAAACATTTTTGTTTAGGGAAGCCTACCCAAGTAGGTAGAAGCTATTGTGTTTTTTATCTGTTTGTAACTCTTTGTTGGTTTAATTATTCTGAATGTTTTAAATATGTCTTCAACTGTTTTTGCCAATAATTTTATTGTTTTAATTCCTTCTGTAAACTGCTTTGAGATTTTTTTACAATAAAGCTGTATATAAATATTTTAAATAAAATACATAAATAAATTTTGGGTCACTGTGGCCCTTGGGTCTTTTTCACTTTTAGGAACAAAGGAATCTGCTTTTATACCTTTTTGATACCATCTAGCTCAGTACTGATCACATGGACTAGCATTGGCTCTCCAAGATTCCAGGCAATAATCTTTTTCCAGAAATTGAATTTTGGACCTTTACATGCAAAGCATATGCCCTACTAATGAGCTACAGCCCTTCCTCTGTTTAAAAAAGTATCTTTTAAAATTGTTCTTTTCAATTCACTAATGAATGCACATCATACCTAGGGCAGATCCACATTATTTATTTAAAGCACATTAAACACACATTTGAAGCACATGAATCACACCACAAATCATAGTTTGTTAAGAGTGGTGGGAGCAATAACTGTGAGGGGGAAACTACACTTCCCAGGATTCTTTAGGAAAAGTCATGTGCTTTAAATCCAAGTTGGATGCGCTTTAAATGTATTGTGTGGATCTACTTCATAAACTTTGCCTGCATGTAAATCATTTTAATTATTTTTTTAATGGAAATGAGCTATAACGTTTACTGGGTGACCAAGGGCTACTCACCATCTCTCAGCCTAATCTGCCCCTCATGATGAAAACAACAGAGGGGAACCATACCCACCCCAAGGAAGAAGGGCACACTTACAATGTAGAGGAAGTAATAATGTACAACTATCACCATCTCTGCTATCTTTTCGGCGCCTTTTGAAGACTTTCCTCTTTCAACAAGCCTTTTAAGTTGAGACCTATCCCAGTCTGCATCTGTGTTAGAATTGCTTTTAATATTTATTATTTATTTATTTTGTTTCATTTTTAAACCGCCCATAGCGAGTAGCTCTCTGGGCGGTGTACAAAAGGATTAAAATACAGAATATCACAAGAAATAAACAGCAAACAAAAAAAGAGTTAAAATTATAACATTAAACGCTTAAAATGCCTGGGAGCATAGCCAGGTCTTAACCTGGCGCCGAAAAGATAGAAGCGTCGGCGCCAGGCGTACTTCTTCGGGGAGGCTATTCCACAATTCGGGGGCCACTACAGAAAAGGCCCTAGATCGAGTAACTGTCCTCCGGGCTTCCCGATGGGTTGGTACCCGGAGGAGGGCCTTAGACGCTGAGTGAAGTGACCAGGTCGGTTCATAGCGGGAGAGGCATTCCACAAGATATTGCGGTCCCACGCCGTGTAAGGCTTTTAGGTCAAAACCAGCACCTTGAATCTGGCTCGGAAGCAAATGGGTAGCCAGTGCAAACGGGCCAGAACAGGTGTTATATGTGCTGACCGGCTGGTCCTCGTCAGCAGTCTGGCTGCTGCGTTTTCTTTAATAATGTTTTTAACCCTTTTTTAAAAGATGTTTTTAAAGCTTTTTAAAAAATGTTTTTAACGTTTTGTTTTAATGTATTTTAAGGTCTTTTTATGATATTTTAAAGTGTTTTTAGTGTTTCTGTTTGCCACCCTGGGCTCCTGCTGGGAGAAAGGGTGGGATATAAATTAAATAATAAATAAATAAATAAACTATATTGTGCAATCAAATACTTATCAGGACATAGTATGAAGAAATATTTATATAAGCACGACTGTCAAAGATGTTTATAATTTACATAACCTGTAAATATATTTGTAATGCAATCCTATGATTGTTTACTCAGAAACAAGTCCCAATGTATTCAATGGGGCTTACTCAAACAGGGAAGCATGCACAGAACTGCAGCCTCAAGTGATAAGGAACACTCGCCCAACCCAAAATTCAGAATCATGCCACTTTAAGCTGTTTTGCAACTGTTTAACCTTTTTATGGTTATTAGATTTTAAAGGGATTTATTTCTTGTGAGCTGCCTTGGTTTCCAAACGGCAATCCTATCTCACAGGGTTGTTCGGAAAACTCCATATGAACACAAACACTGGAAATGAAAAAATACATAGACCCCATATGACAGTTTATTGTCAAAACCAGTTGGTCATTGCAGAACTTTTTTTTAAAAAAAATCAATATTAGTTTCCTACATAATAAAAGCAGTGATACCTATGTAAGCCCTGCCTACGTGCTTTAAAAAATAGGATTGGAGGCGGAGAAAAAGATTTACAACACAAGCACAATCCTTTGCTATGTTCATTCAAAAGTCCCATTAATTTACAGCACAATCCTAACCATGTCTACTCAAAAGTAAGTCCTCTTCAGTTCAATGGGGTTTACTCCAGCTATGTGGGATTAGCATTGCATCTTTACTCCCAGAAAAGCAAGTATTGGATTAAAGCTTCATATTGGGAAGGTTTTCAAAACACTGCCCTCTTCAACCGCCTAGGAAAATTTAAAGTTATTTAACTCCTGCACACAAGAGAAAAAACAACTTTTGATACTGCTGAAAGCAACATACTTACTCATTTTATGGGATTTTCAGATAAACAGTAAAAACAACAACAGTTTTCTACCTTTGCAATGGAGTCTAGGTACTTTCTGGAGGCCCAGAAATCCTTTGTCAATCACAACCCTGACTTCACTTATTGGCTATGAACCTGAAAGGGTAGGGTTACCACAGCCAACTAAGAGATCATTTCACACAAATTGAAATTGGGATATGTTGCTTGTAACCCATCTTAAACCCTTGAGCAAAGTTGCCAGGTCTCTTGAAATTCAGACTCTAAGACTCAGGAGCAAGTCCAACATAGGCAGGAAGATTCCAGGGCCCCACAAAGGCCCACTGCGAATCCCTGGCCTTTTTATCTGACACCCCTCCACAGTCCATCAACAGGCTTCAAAAAACCTAACACTAATAGGCAGCACTGACACAGACACAAGTATCAGCTGTGTCTACAGTTTTTCTTTTCTTTCTTTTTTACTGACACCATGGATGATGTCACAGCAAGAGGTATGATGGAGAAAAAATGGATTTTTTCTATACATGGGTTATTATATAAGAAAGTATAGGTTTATGAAAATTAATAAAATCACAAGGAACTAAAAGAATTAAGCAAAAGGCCACCGGCCTTGGGATCATAGGAAAAGCAAATTCAGCTTGAAGTTCACAGCTCATGAGAAGCGGGTAGGCTTTTGATTAATGACCATATTCTTTTAAGCAAAAGAAGCATAACCTTTGATAGATGTATTTTGAACTGTGTGATCCTGAGAATGGAATTTTAGATAACAATTACATATATTCTATCCTTGATTTGTAGGGTGAGAATGCCAACTAGCGGAAATATTTCATAATGCTCCCAGAGTAGGAGCAACAGGAACTTTGAGCTTAGCACACATTTAAGATAACTCGGTGTGTTGTTTTTTCATTTTTGATAAATAGGATACAACCTTTTGAAGTGGGTACTCATAAGTACTTTAAGATGGCTTGCTTTGTCTATTCCTTTCAGGCTGAGAGACGCTGGGTGGCCTGAATCAGCCCCAGTGTCTTCCTTAGACGGGGGGTCTCTAGGTGTAGCCCAGTGTTTAAATATAAATCTAAATATAAATATAAAGCTATGTATTTTATAAGTTGGAAGTGAGGCTTCATATAGAAAAATAGAGCTGTGCTGTTTGTGAACTTTCAGTCACTCTAAGCTAAGCCAAACCCAGCCTTGCATCATGGTATTACTTAAGGAACATGTTGTAATGTCCTAACATGTCCCTGGTCAGCTTGGCTGATCAGGACAGGAGTCATGATGGAATGGAATGTATGGTACAAACTGGCCTCAAAATGGTCTAAAAATAATTAGTAACGTAAGACAGAATAATAGTGGTAACCTGGGTCAAATAGCCAGTGGGATAGAGATATTAATCTAAGGAGACAACAGGACAATGGGATGGGAGGTATCTGCAAAATATGAATATACATGTACTTGTTTTAATAAAAATTATCTGATTGGTTGGAAATATTGCAAGAGGGAAGAACTGTTATGTTATGTGGGGAGGAATTTATGGGATTGGTAAACTAATGTCACATGTGTATTCAGTACTGTATAAAAGATCTGTGCAGACTGTGCCTCATTGCAGTCCTCTCCAGATACTCGGGAAGTCTGACCCTGCATATGCTTGTAAAGAATAAAGGCCTACCTTTTTGCTTCAAACCTGTGTCCTCAAATTTCTTAAAGGACCCCTAGCAAAAGATCCCATAGGAGACACATTCTCCATCAGGTAGGGGTGGCATTCACCTGGCCCCAGTGCTGTGTTGAGTTGAAGGCATTATGGGAAAATAAAAATGGCAGATGTAGGCCTTGATACCTCTTCCTATGCCACTACCTGTGGTAGTGATGAAAAGTTGTATGCCTATATATGTGAGTCATCACTACGTGTGGTGTTAAAAGAAAAGCTACTGACAGATCACAGAGAAGCACCACAGAAAAGGGGCCAAGACAGGTGTCAATGGTGGGCTCCACTGTGAAGTCCTACTGCTGTCCATATAGCAGCCACTGCTATCACTTTGCCAAGCATCCCCTCCAACCTGGAGTCCACCCTCCTCATGGACAGAGCCTAGGATCTGTTTTAGCAGGGGGCAGTGTCTGCTGGCATTTGATGATATTAAAAGAGATTTTTCAAGTTTCTTCTTCTAGATGTGGAAAAACATGTTGGGAAGAGGAAATTAAATAGCTTGTCCCCATGTTTATAGCTCCTCAACTTGAGATTTAAATTCTTTTCATTAAGACCCTGAAAATACAGTAAAAACCGTGAAAGTTTAGGTTGAGATGTGGAAACCCATCATTGGGATGAGTGTACAGAAAAGTACTGAAATGACTTATTATCGGTATCCTCCTCTAGGTCTACTAAAATAGGTCAGTTGCTTGTTCTGGATGGAGTTGCACTCCCTCTGAAGGAGCAGGTATGTAGCTTGTGGGTGCTCCTGGATCTTTGTTACTGGAGGCCCTAGTGATTTCAGTAGCTAGGAGCACCTTCTGCCAGTTTTGGCTAGTGCAATAGCTATGGCTGTTATTGGATCAAGACATTTAGCTAACAGTAGTCTAGGCATTGGTAACCTCCAGACTGGATTACTACAATGGGCTGTGTCTGGGGCTTCCCTTAAGGTTAGCCCGGAAGCTGCAGCTAATGAAAAATATTGCAGCAAAGCTGTTGAAGGGGATACCCCATCAATGGCTTATAATGCCTCCAGTGAAAGAGCTATACTGGCTTCCCATGTACTACTGGGGCACGTTTAAGGTCTTGTAATTGGCACATAAGGCCCTGAACAACTTGGGGCTAGGTTACTTCTGGGAATGCCTTATCTTATATATCTGTACCCAGTCACTTCGATCTTTAGTAGTGCCATAAGCGCCTGAGATTCAGCTTATGTCCACTAAGCCAGGGCCTTTAGTGTGGTGGCACCTGCCCTTTGGAATGCACTTCCAATGAACATCAAGCAGGCACCCACAGTATTGGCATTTAGGTGCCTGCTTTAAATTCATTTCCCTACTATGTTGATGTATTAATCTGATCTACAGATTTGTGATGTTAACTTCTATTTATTTTATGAATGTAATTTTATTGTTGATTTTTGTTGTCCCCAGTTGTGATATTTGTGCTTAATGTTAGCAATATAGTTGTTTTTGCAAATAATAAAATCTGTCAAGATCTGCCTCTTGCCGGCCAGGTTCCTCCCCTGACCCAACAGGTTTTCCTCAATCAATACAGAAACCCTACCTGACTCTCCCCTATTCAAAATAATAAAGTGCATTTTTTGTGTTATTTTTAAATTTTATCTTGGGGACACACACAAACAGAGCCTTCCAGGTTTCTGCATCTGTTCTGCTTGTCTTATGAGCCCTTTAAGAACCATCAAGGCCAGCCCTATTATAAGGCAGAATGAGACAGCTGCCTCAGGAAGCAGATGTTGAGGGGCGTGGAGCAGACACAGATCACTTTGCCAAGCTAGTCTGCTACCCCAGGTGCAGCGGAGGAATCTGTCCCAATGCCAGTGTTAAAGAAAGGGCCAGTTCAGTTGGCTTCTGGATGTGGAATGGGGTGGTGCCATCTTGTCCTTTTCTTCAGGCAACAAAATGTTGCCCTGAAAGCCCTGGACCACACCTACTTCATTCTGCTGTGATAGACTAGCTGCGAAACCACCCACACATTTATCATATGGTGTACTTACAGTAAATCTTTCCAGTCCTGTGGCTCCAGCATTCCCAACAAATATACCGGAGCTGGATTCAAATAACAGGGCCTGAGCTGATCTCTGAAACTGCACCCTGTGATATTCTTCACAGTCCATAAACAAAACAATGTCATTCCCCTGTACAGCTATAGTAAAGCGATTCCATTTGTTGGTCATCACTGGGACTTTAAATGATGCAGCCTCTCGGGATATGTGAGAACCTGGTTCAGTGTAGTATACAATTATTCTCTGGGTGCTATCCTCCACAGGCGATAGTCTGGTTCCCAAGTAAATTGTCTTCTGAAAGGCATCAGTTATAGCAAACAATACACCTCCACGGTCGCTGTTTGGTTTGACTGTAACAGTGATAGCAAAATCTCTGTAGAATGGCTGAGGTATCAGCATCCTTGTCAGACGGCCAATGTTAGCGTCCAGTCCAAAACTGTATGCTGGAAACCCTCCATAGCCAGTAATAAAGGAGACAGAAGGTGGAAGTGGCACTCCTATGAGCTCAGTGAGATCGAGGTGCTCCTTGGACCCTCTTTCTGTAACACAAGACAAAAACCACAGAAGTATTTATTCTAAGGCCTATTCAGGGTAAATAAATGCTCTCGATTCAGGTACTCCAAGCTGGGTTGTAGCCTGAGAGGGAACCAAGTCTGAGAGGACATGCCCTCCGCTGGGAGGTTTCAGGCTCTTTCACTGATTTTTAGTTTCCTTTTACTTTAAGGCTCTAGTCCCTTTTATTAACAGAGGTACAAGGAGATGCATGCAGGCAGTATTCTATCTCATTGTTCAATAATAATAACAATTGTTAAGATCAGCAGAGGTAGGGTTGCCATATTGCCCGGATAGCCGGGTTTTACCCAGATTCTATGCATGCCACCTGGCGCCCGGCTAGCCCCTTACGTGGCCCGGATTCTCAGCTTTAATTTTAAAAAAAATTAAGTTTCTAGGTGGTCCGGTTCTCAAGATATACATAAAAACGTCAGCCACCCCCCTCGACTGTTAAACCTTTCTTTAAACAGTACTGTACTATAGCACTTTGTAGTTTTAACCCCACCCGTTCAGCATTGCAGCCAATCAGGGATTGTGTTTCAGTTTCATTGACCTCAGGCAGTGTCTAGAAAACAAAATGGTGGTTTCACCCCCCCCCCCCGTTTATCTGAAAATCTCATAAATTGGGTAAGTATATACATTTCCGTTTTTTTTCCTCTTGTGTGCAGGAGTCAGAGCTTGGGCAATGTTTTGAAAACCTTCCCAATGCTTGCTTTTTGTAAAAGCAATGCTAATCCCATATGCCCAAAGTAAATCCCATTTAATTCAATAGGACTTACTTTGAGTAGACATGTTATGAATGTGCTGAAAATCAATGGGACTTTGGAGTGAATGTAAAAAAGAATTATGTTTGTGTTCTAACTCTTTCTGTCTCCAGTCCAACTTTAAAGCAAGTAGGCAGGGCTTACTTAGGTATTACAGTTTTTATTCTGTAGGAAAGTGTTAGGTTCGGAAATAATATGTGTTTGATATAAATTAAATATCGGTTTATTTCCTGGTGACCTACTTGTGACTTTCCAGTGGCTCAGTGAATAAAAGCCTGTTCAAGCTGGATTATGCCTTTCCTGATCATATATCTTTATGCATAGTGTTTGAATGGCCCATATAAGTTGCCATCATGTAGTACAAAGACATTCCTTGGTTTAATTTATGTGCTTATAGGCCTTGACACGTATCTTCTTGCAAATGTAAAATGGATACCTTCCTAGTTTAATGATCTTCCTGAAACTATTCCTCCCCTCTCAGCCCTTGTGCTTTGTCTTGCTAAAGTCTGGAAGCGCTTATCTCAAGGTCGCATATCTGTGTGAGCCCTCTTGCAGGAACCAAAATGTGCCTTACTTTGTTATTCTAAAGCACCCCTCTTTCCATATCTATAGTGTTACTGTGTCTAGTAAAGATTGAATGTTCCTGTTCATTGTTATCTCAAACACCCCAATTCTGTTTCTTAGATGTTACTATGACTGGCAATATTTTATGCTACTTTATGACGTATGATCCCCCATCTTCTTTTATCTGTAAGAAACTATATAATCTTTGTCTTCTCAATAAACGGGGTTCCCACTTCTGAAAAGCATCTTGCTTGAAGGTATTGGGTCCCCTTTGCAAAGGTAAATATTGTGTGGTGTTTATTCCTAGTTTATTCCTAGTCTCTGGTAGTGGGTAATTGCACTCAACTCCGCACCTTCCCGGGTGTACGTGAGCTGAGACGGCAGTGACGGCTTGCGTGTTGGATTTGCACCTAACAATTGGGGGCTCGTCCGGGATCCCTTCTGCGGAACCACGTACTACCGGTGTGTTTCCCCTCGTTCGACAACAGGCGCCACGAGAGTTTTTCTCGGTTGTCATGTGAGGCGGATCGGCAGATAGTGCGTGGGTAAAGCACAGTTGAGGAAACCTCTACCAGACGCTATGGGGCAGAAAGGGAGTGTTCCGGTAAAGGACAGCCCTTTGGAAATAATGTGCAAACTCTGGGAGAAGAAAGAGTTGCCGGTTTTGAAGGGTTTAAAAAGGAAAAGGATGATTGAGCTCTGTGTGGAGGTGTGGCCACGGATAACTGCAGTTTCAGTCCCGGGTGAACGGTGGCCGAGAGGTGGCACCTTTGAATCCGCTCCGTTGCTGGGAGTAAGGAGGCGGATTGGGGATTGCCACCCAGATCAATTAGATTTCTGGCTCCTGTGGAAGATAGGAGCACAGAAATGGAGGGGATTTGCTTTGATGGCTGTTAGGTCTGTGAGCAGTGAGGACACCCCCCAAGTTATTTTACTGATGATGAATCAGACAAAGGAGCGATTTTGAGTCGTTCCATAATACCCTCAGCTCCAGCTGCACCCCTCAGTCCCAGGGATGGAACTCCCCAGCTGAAGCCGGGAATCCTTTCCTCTGACTCTGAGGATGATTCAGAGGAACAGGATCCAGGGGAAGGGGCCTCAGGGACAATGCTCACGTGCTTGCGAAAGAAGAAGGAGGAGGAGAAGGGAAACGGGGCACAGAAATTAACAAAGGAGGAAATGGAGTTGTTGTTGGCTAAGGAGTTACCTTTGGTGGTTCGAGATCAGCCATATGTGGATGGTAATGGAGACATCCAACATACGGAAGTGGTCGAACTTAAGACCTGGCTGGAATGGGATCTTAAGGAATGGAGTAAATTGGCTGGAACTTTTGGCGAGCAACCGAGAAAAGTTAGAGAATTGTTGGGCAGGTTGTTCGAAAGCCACAATCCGACATACGCAGATGTGGAACATTTGCTAAGGACAGTGTTAACTAGAGAAGAACGCAGTCGATTGTGGGCATTCGAAGCTACTTGGGCGGCCGAGTCGGCCACGCACACGGCTTGGTCAGTTAGAGCAAGAGCGGCTGCAGCTTGGGTTGTGGGAGACTGGACGCAGCCTCACCGTGCCCAGTTGCAAGCTGACAAGGAAAGAATTTTGGGACATCTAGAACACATGTCACAGAAACCCCCTAACCAGGCAAAATTTATGGCAATTAAGCAAGAGGCTACGGAATCCCCGAGACAATTCTGGACACGTTTGTTGGAGGGAGCTCATAGTTTCACTAATTTGGATCCTGAAAAGGCACAAGACCATCCCACTTTAATTTCAAATTTTGTTCATCAGGCACAACTGTCTGTACGAGACTATTTCCTGAATTCTAGACCAGGATGGGGGGGGGGAAGCTGTGACGGTGATTCTAGAGGTAGTGGATTTCATCTGGGATAAGGAGAAAGAAAAAAGTAAGAAAAAGGAGAAAAAAGAGGATTTTCAAATGTTGGCGATGGCAATGCGGGGCCAGTCGCCAGGCAGAGGATTTCGGGGAAGAGGAAGAGGCTTCCCAAGGGGCCCGCAGTTTGGAGAACAGCGTGGTAGGGGACAGTTTTCCCAGTCAAACCAGGGAGACAGAACCTGCTTCCAATGTGGGGATTTTACACATTTCAAATGGGACTGCCCGTGGAGAACGGGAGGTCCCGGTCAATCACAGCAACAATCTAATGACTTTTATTCAGGCTTTTCAGGAACGGACAAGGGTTTCCCTCCCCCGCCTCTGCCACTCCAGCAGCAGCAACAGAGACAGCCAACCTGTCAGCAGACACCGGCTGCTTGGGCGCAATACAGCCCACCATCTGCATCTCAATGACTAGACATGGAGGGAAGGGAAGTGCCTGCTGCGGGATTAATGAATCTTATGTCATTAGCAGGTCTTTTTCTTTCCTTGTCTTCCCCAACTGCAGAACCCAGGCTTTCACTCGATATACAAGGTTATAAAATGTCTTTTTTGATTGATACTGGGGTCACCTACTCCCTGGTTAATGTTGCTCTTCCCGGATGGCTGAGCAATGATGTGAAATTAACCATGGGGGTAGACGGGACCCCTACACCTATGTGTCTTACTTCTCCCTTGAAGGTTATGTATGAAGACAGAGCCTTTACTCATGTTTTCCTGTATTCTGCATCTTGTCCTATCCCCCTTATGGGCCGCAATATGTTGTGTAAACTAGAGGCTACCTTAACCTGCACTCCTGGTGGGGTGGGGTTGTTAATGAATGTATTAGGATATGGGGATAATACCTTTCAGAAAAAAGAAAAAAGTTATAGTTTACCAGAAGATTTGAAGGATTTGCCAATGGAACTTTGGGGCATTGAAGAGACTGACGTAGGATTATTGCGGTCCGCACACCCGGTAAGAATACAAGTAAAGCCCTTTCTTCCCCCTCCGAGAGTTGCTCAATACCCTCTATCTCTAGAAGCCAGAGAAGGTATATGGCCCATTATTGAAGGCTTCATTGAAAAGGGTATTATCAGACCCCAAAGAACTCCGTGCAACACGCCTATTTTGCCAATAAAGAAACCACCAAAGAAGCCAGGGGATCCGGTCCGTTGGAGATTTTGCCAAGACTTAAGGGCAGTGAACAGGTATGTGGTTCCTTTACATACTGTCGTACCAGACCCAGTGACCATTATTAGTCAAATACCATGGAATGCCAAGTGGTTCATGGTAATTGATTTAAAGAATGCTTTTTTCAGTATCCCTTTGCACCCAGATTCGTAGTATTTGTTCGGGTTCGAATGGGACCAGAAATCTCTCGTTTGGACCAGAATTCCACAGAGTTTCTGCGACTCACCCGGCGTGTTCAGCCAGTGTTTACGGGAAGATTTAGAGGGGTTCAGCCCAGAACGGGGTTCAACCCTAGTTTTGTACGTGGATGATATTTTGATTACTAATGAACACCAGGAGGTGCTGTGCCACGACGGTAAGACTTTCCTTCTTTACTTGCATTCAAAGGGACATAAGATTGACCCGAAGAAAATACAGTGGCTGCTGCCAAAAGTTAAATATCTGGGCTTTATTTTGACTTCGGATGGATGGCAGATGGACCCAGACCGGGTAGCCACGATATTGAACTGCCCGCTTCCCCAGACAAAGCGGCAGCTGAGAGGATTTCTTGGACTAATAGGATTCTGTTGACCGTGGCTGCCCTCTTGTAGGGAATTGAGCAAGCCGCTACATATGTTAACAGCAAATAAAGCACCAGACAAAATAAACTGGGATCGGGACACTGAATGGGTTTTTGAGCTACTCAAGCAAAGTGTAGCTACATCCATGTCTTTAAAACCCCCGAATTACAATAAACCGTTTCACCTGTTTGTACATGAGAGAACAGGAGTCGCCAGTGGGGTGTTGACTCAGATGTATGGCCCCAACCATTTTCCTGTAGCTTTCTATTCACAACAGATTGATAATGTGGCAAGAGGCACACCCACCTGCACGCGCACGCTTACAGCGGCAGCCCTACTTTTGACAAAGGTAAAGGGGCTCACATTGGGACATTTTACAACTGTTTGGACTTCACATGCTCTTTCAGCTCTACTGCATAAGGGCACGACACAAGTTTTCTCTGCACAGAGACAACAACAGCTGGAGGCTGTACTATTGGAAGACCCGAATTTGCGTTTTGAACGCTGCGGCCCGTTAAATCTAGCCACGCTTCTACCTGATTTGCCTGCCCCATTCCCGGATCATGACTGTGTACAAGTATTGCAATCAACGTTGCAGATCAGACCGGATCTTTCAGATGAACCGTTGCCAGAATCAGATGTAATTCTGTTTACTGATGGGAGTTCATACTATCAGGATGGGGTAAGGTATACAGGTTTTGCAATAACAACACAGTGGGAAGTCCTGGAAGCAGCAGCGTTACCTGGAAGGTGGGGTGCTCAAGCAGCGGAAATATATGCCCTTGCACAGGCTTGTCAAATTGCCACAGGAAAGAGAGTGACTATCTACACCGACAGCAGGTATGCCTTTGGGGTCATTCATTGTCACATACATCTTTGGCGGTATAGGGGTTTTACCACAGCGGGGGAAAAGCCGATTCAACACCTGGAATTGGTCCAGAAGTTATTACAAACTATTTTAGAACCCCAAGAAATTGCTGTGGTACATTGCAAGGCACATACAAAGGAACAAGATCCAGTGACTTTGGGAAATGCATTAGCAGACCAGATTGCAAGACAAGCCGCTCTCCTGCCCCTGGCATTGCCAACTTTAGCATTAGTAACAACTGCTTTTGTTCCACATGTAACCGTTTCAGTTCCTCCACAGGAAGCTAAGCGCTGGACCGATTTAGGAGCTACCCAGCAGAAAGAGCTCTGGGTTATGCTGGATGGCCGGGCTTGTCTACCTTGAGCGCTATATCAGACAGCGGCAGCATGGTTTCATGATCATGGGGGCCACTATGGCACCCCTGCACTAGTAGAAACCATAACTCGGAATTGGTATGCCCCAGGAATACAACCTGTATGTACAGCAATAGTGAAAGCATGCCACACTTGCCAGGCCAACGGCCCAGCCCTTCCAAATAGGGCTCCACAAGGGGGTAGACCGACACCGGCTGCTCCCTTCTTACATATTCAAATGGATTTTGTTGATTTACCCAAAGCAGAAGGAAAGAAACACTTGCTCGTTATAGTTTGTCCCCTAACAGCATGGATAGAGGCATTTCCCACCACAAATGCCACAGCAACTACAGTAGCTCAAATATTGTTGAAGGAAATCATCCCGCATTTTGGAGTTCCAGTCGTCATAGATTCAGACCGTGGCACGCATTTTACTGGACAAATATTGGCCAAAACTGAAGAAGGCCTGGGCATTAAACATGCATTTCATACTCCGTATCATCCACAATCTTCCGGAACCACTGAGAGATATAATCGAGAAATTAAATCTGCTTTGGCTAAGTATACACAGGAAACAGGGTTAAGATGGCCTCAGGTACTCCCTATGGTTTTGTTTCATTTGCGTACACGCCCTACACGGGCTTTGGGGCTTTCTCTGTTTGAATTAATGTATGGGAGACCCCCTGAAAAAGGAGGCTCCCTTACAAGTGTGGATGCTTCACTATTGGGGGGGAACATATAATGGCATCTCAGTATCTTTCATTCCAGCAAAGAATACGGGAACTGTGGAGGACCACTAGATATTCGAAAACGGTGCTTCTCGAGGACCAAGTGCATCCGTACCAACCAGGAGACTTTGTCTGGGCAAAGAAATTCGTGAGAGGGGATTCGTTACAGCCGAAATTCACTGGTCCACACCAAGTTTTGTTATCCATTCAGGCAGCGGTCTTTCTGGAAGGAAGAAAATCGTGGATCCATCACTCTCACGTTAAGCTGGCTGTTGTAATGGCTTTGCCGCCGCCACTGGTCCCCAAGCTAAGGCTGAAGAGAAGCGGGGAAACAGGACAGTGGCAAACGGAAGATTTCCCATTCCAAGATATACAAATAGACTAAGATTTTCCTGACTTTTCCTGACTTAAGAGACTTTGGACATTGTAACACTGCAGCCTCAATATGTTTTGTTTTTTATTTCTTTACTATGCTCTGTTGTGTGCTTTGTTCTCCTTTTTATCCTGTGTAAATTGCATATGTTGCCCTATAGAAACAAAGATATGTGGGGATGCTGATTATTATCAATTATTGGGATTAAGAAGGACAGTCCCAAAAACGAAGGACTGCCCAGACCCTTTTCTGTATGAATTATACCAAATAACTGAAGGAATGGTGAAGGCAGATTTCACAGACAAATCATGCCATAGGGAGGCGGTTATATTGCAACAATATTACACAGGGAAGTGGAAAACATACTGCACTTACACAAACACAGAATGGTCTTTAAGATTGGCTTTACGATGCAGAAAATATGTATATTTATCAAATTATGGATGCCCTCCTGATGTAGATGAATCTACAATTAGGAGAGAATATAAAAATATTTCTTACAGGTCACAGAAAACTAAAATTAAATTCTGCATAGGCGACAGCGAAATTTCATGTTATAATTGGTTAAAAGAGAAGCTGGGGGAAGAAAATGGAGCGACCTCTTCCCCAAGCTCTGTGCCCATGGTGGAACAACATCAGGAAAGTTTAAACAAAAAGCCAGCTGCAGGATGGAAAGGGAATACTTTTGTAGCACTAATGGAGGCAGCAGCCCCAAAGAAAGGTACTTGCTATGTTTGTGCTCACACCCCTCCACACGGACAGGCGGGAGTCCCCCTCACAGGGGCCCCGCTTCCCCTGAAAGAATATCTTTCTTTCGCTTCTCTCTCTCGCTCTGAGGTGTTAGAGGGGGGCCTGGTTATCAGTGGATCTGTGATTGGAGAGGTTTGTGTAAGCAGCACAAAGCAGGCACAAGGGGAAATGTTGTGCGAAGGTGTAATATTCCCATCCAAAGGCAGAAATTGGACTTTTACAAATAGGACTTATATATCTGGGGAAATGACTTGGTTGTCGCTTTGGCAATATCTACTGCATTTGACTTTTTCCGACCATCGCTTGGTTCCTTTCTTGGAAGACCTAGCGGACCGCCAAACCCCGGCTGGCCTATGGTGGCTTTGCGAACATGCTGCAGTAAGAAAATTACCAAAGGACGGGTCATGGACTTGTGCACTAGGGAGGGTGGTTCCGGGCCTTTGGGTGACTCCATTGCTTCCGATATCACGACATCGAAACTGAAGGGGAACAGGGAAGGCTGTATTGCGAGGTTTTTTTCCCCATTATGGAGTTGCTCAAACTTACATGGAGCTGGTAGAGCTCTCGGAAGCCTTTGAAAGGTTCATGAATGAATCTGCTATCTCATTTTCAGATTTAACAAATGAACAAGGGCAAATAAGAACTGTAGTTCTCCAAAATCGATTAGCCTTGGATTTTTTATTGAGCTCCCACGGCGGTGTTTGCTCGTTAATTGGAAATGAATGTTGCACCCATATTACAGATAGCAAGGCTGATGTTGTAAAGCATTTGAATAATATTGCCCAAATTTATCATGATGTGGAGAAAATCGACGAAACGTCTCCGGTCGATAGTCTGTTTGATTGGTTTTCCAACTGGCCAAGTTGGCACAAAATATTGTTTTATGTGATGTGTGAGGTTATTTTTCTAGTATTAGGATGCTGTTGTTTGCAATGCATTCCTAATATAATTCAACAATTTTCCAACTGCTGTTACAAGTCTTTTGCCTCCCTTTCCAGGAAACCCAAACCATCCTTGATGGAAATGGCTCTAAGTCCCTTATGGAACTCAAAGAATGGAGTGCAGCTTACTGAGTGAAATATTATTTCTCTGTGCTGAAAGGAGGGACTGTTAGGTTCAGAAATAATATGTGTTTGATATAAATTAAATATCGGTTTATTTCCTGGTGACCTACTTGTGACTTTCCAGTGGCTCAGTGAATAAAAGCCTGTTCAAGCTGGATTATGCCTTTCCTGATCATATATCTTTATGCATAGTGTTTGAATGGCCCATATAAGTTGCCATCATGTAGTACAAAGACATTCCTTGGTTTAATTTATGTGCTTATAGGCCTTGACACATATCTTCTTGCAAATGTAAAATGGATACCTTCCTAGTTTAATGATCTTCCTGAAACTATTCCTCCCCTCTCAGCCCTTGTGCTTTGTCTTGCTAAAGTCTGGAAGCGCTTATCTCAAGGTCGCATATCTGTGTGAGCCCTCTTGCAGGAACCAAAATGTGCCTTACTTTGTTATTCTAAAGCACCCCTCTTTCCATATCTATAGTGTTACTGTGTCTAGTAAAGATTGAATGTTCCTGTTCATTGTTATCTCAAACACCCCAATTCTGTTTCTTAGATGTTACTATGACTGGCAATATTTTATGCTACTTTATGACGTATGATCCCCCATCTTCTTTTATCTGTAAGAAACTATATAATCTTTGTCTTCTCAATAAACGGGGTTCCCACTTCTGAAAAGCATCTTGCTTGAAGGTATTGGGTCCCCTTTGCAAAGGTAAATATTGTGTGGTGTTTATTCCTAGTTTATTCCTAGTCTCTAGTAGTGGGTAATTGCACTCAACTCCGCACCTTCCCGGGTGTGCGTGAGCTGAGACGGCAGTGACGGCTTGCGTGTTGGGTTTGCACCTAACAAAAGTAATACTGATTTTTTAAAAACTAATACTGATTTTTCTGCAATGACCAACTGGTTTGACAATAAACTATTATATGGGCTGTATGTATTTATACATCTGCTGTGTGTGCGTGTGCGTGTATGGAGTCTTTCCAACACCCTGTGAGGTAGGGTTGGAAACCAATGCAGCTCACAACAAGAAATAAAGCCATTTAAAATCCAATGACCATAAAACAAGTATAAACAGTTGCAAAACAGCGTAAAGTGGCATGATTCGGAATTTTGGGTTGTGTGAATGAAGTTGCTTATCACTTGAGGTTGCAGTTCTGTCCCTGTTTGAGTAAGCCCCACTGAATACGCTGGGACTTGCTTCTGAATAAATAAACTTAGGATTGCACTATAAATATCTTTACAGTTTGTGTAAATAATAAATATATTTGATAGTCATGCTTATATACATATTTCTTCATTTATCATATTTTTGGTTTTTGGTTAGGAATCCTGACTGGTTGTGAGATGCTTAGTTTTTTGCCTTACTCATAGGAATCTTGTTGTGGTTGGTATGGTATTACATTTAGGAAAGTGTTACTGCCTTCTGTGTTTTTTTTTCTTATTTGCATTTCACTTATCTTTAACCTCACTCCGTTACAGCCATAGAAGCAACAGCAGCATATGCAAGATAATTAACTCCCATTAGTGATAAGAACAAGAATTTATAATTATTATTTCAATTAAAACAAGAGGCTTATCAATACTTTGAAGAGGATTTATTTTCTTTCTGAGCCCAGGACTGGGTCTTTCATGATGCCCAGGGAGAAGGAGAGTAGTCGATAAGACAGATATCCTGGCATTGGTAATCTAATTAGCAAGGTATGTGTGGGGTTGTCGCACACTTCCAGGCCCAGTTTCATTTTGAGTATGGAGGTGGAACCTGTGTAGATGTGGTTGAGAAATTTTGAGTTAAGCAAAGCTCTGCTTTTATAAAACCTAAGAAACATACAGATACTTTGAATGTCTGAGTGCCTGTACCAGTGGAATACTGGAGGAACTTGTAAAACTTGCTGCAACAGTATTTAGAACTGAGCATGTGGTGTGAAAGACTCCTTTTCCTAACATTTTGGCTTGTTTTTCTCCACCCACCACATCTCTGAAATATATCGTATATGTAATGGTTAACCGTACTGCTGCCCTGACTTACTTTATGTTTGTTGCTATTTTGTGTTTTTATTATGTTTTTATATTGATTGTGCATTTTTATGGTTTTTATTATATTTGTAAGCTGTCCTGAGCTCTGTTTTTAACAGCAGAAGGGCAGGATATAAATCCTCTTAATCAATAAATAAATACTCCATAGTGTTGGAAACTAGAGTCTAGGCATTTAAGGTTGAAAATGTTGCTTTAAAAAAAAAGATTTCTCACATCTTTCCCCAGTTTTTGGTGGTAATTCCTAGGCACAAAAACAAAACAACTGGACAATCCAAATATTAATATGCAAATATTTGCATAATATGAAAATAATATGCAAATAATTTGCATATTATGCAAATTAACCTGCCCGGATTTGTGGAACTGGAATATGGCAACCCTAAGCAGAGGGGGCTTTCTTGATAAATCTGCTACCCTCAGAGGTTCAGAGGATGGTGGCCCGGGAGACAGCTTTCTCTGTGGCAGCCCCTAAATTGTGGGATTCCCTTCCTACGGAGGTGCATCTGACACCTTTGCTATACAGTTTTCGGGGAATGCTAAAGACACACCTCTTTACCCTGGTCTTTAGCTCCTGAGATGTATACACATTTCAATCACATGAACAGGGTGGGTTCTGAAAACATACTTTAGAACCCACCCTATTTCTGTGATTGAAATGTGTTTTAACTCTTTTTAATATTGTATTTTAGATTTTGTAACCTGCCCTGAGGCATCACCATCATCATGATAATGATAATAATAAAAACTTGCTCCATCTTTCAGCGTTCTTCTAACTAGAGAGAGCAAAGGTACTCATACAGACAAGCAATTTTAAACCGTTAAATTATTGCACAACTTTACACCTAGACCATCTGTACTGAGTTTCTGTTTTTTTGCATTGGTTTTCATTTTTTCTTGGGATCTGAGCTGCCATATCTCCCTTTGCAACATAGCAGGAGGGGGTAATTTGTAAGCAGAGAATCAGCAAAAAATGAGGTTAAGCCCTTCCTTTGTCCTCAGCTTTCTGCTCAGCTAGGTATCAAGTGGGGAAAGTGGCTACAGGGCGAAATCAGAGAGAGAAGGAACAGTTAAGCAACCCTCCCACTTGTCATCACTCCACTGCAGATTGCCCCCACTCCCCACAGGTTTCCAACTACTTTTTTTTGCAACTAACACATACTTTCACCCTTGCTGTATTGAAATGTGCACCAAGCACTGAAAATGGTGTGAAAACAGTATTCCACCGTAACCGACTCTCCTAAAGCTATAACTTGCACTCAGCACATTTTTTTGTGTGCTATTAGGGTTGTAGAAAGAAACTCCACAAATATTTTAATTTGGCCAAGAAAGATTATTTTCATGAATGTGAAGTGTGGAATAGCAGCTTGCAGATGTCCAAGGCCACTTCTCTAGGTTTTGATGTGTCTGTTTTAGTTTCTGTACATGTATATAGATAAAATATGGAAAATATTTTTCATTGCTATAAAGACCTCACATATGTATTTTGGTGCATTCTCAACTAAAATGCCCATAAATGTGGTTTTCGTCACAATCACTCAGGTGTATTTTTAATGTATAATGTGGCAAAAAACAACAAGAAGCAGTATGTATTTAGGGATGCAGGAGAAATTTAATTCAGTTTGCATTTAAAGGTGAACCAAACTAATTTGCACTTCCTGAAACAATATGCAAACTGGAACCCAGTCATCCTTCAAAATTCACATTTCTCCACATTTTTGCAATGCAATTCTCCAGACAAGTAATGTCTATGAAAATGGGTAAAGTGTGTATAAACGTCCGTATATTAGTGAAACTAACTTAGAAAAATGCATTATATAAGGGGAAATTACTTTGTAAAAAATATGTAGATTAGGCAAAATATTAGGAGAAATTCACACTAAAGTGATTTTTTATGAGTGTTGGCAAAGAAAGAGTGCCTGAATGTATTTTTCCACAGCAGAGTTACAAGGCCAAGAAGCACAGAGTCCGTGCAGATCTCAAGGACAAGTATCCAAGGCAACCAGCTGGCCTTATCTATAAGACTTAGCAGATCTGGCCAGTCGGTGTGGGGGTCGAGGAGTTTGTATAGAGAGAGCTTGTGATATATTGTCAGTAAAGTAACTCTTAAAACTTATTACTTGTCTGGCTCATTGCTTCAACTGGCATCTAGCCTGTCACTATACTGTTCTGCATCCTGGGCATCTGCTTGCGCCAGATACAACATCCAACAATGAGAACCTTTTTTTAAAAAAATCACAAACTGGTGTTTTTATTGGTGTTTGGTTATTCTCTTAGTAAAATGAGGAATGAATACATACATGTTTCAAAAACATTTTTAAACTCTGCAAGACTGCAGTATGCCAACCAGTATTTCCCAACTAATATATTATCTTAGAGTGCAATCCTGTCATACATACATTTCTTAAATGTTAATATCTTTTTTAAAGGTTATTAGAGACCACTGCACAGCAAGGTTTTCTCTCCCAAACCAAGGTTTCTCCTTCCCTTCATTTCATTTGTGCAGAATGGGAGCTATCATGGGAGTTATCATAAGGATGGTGAGCAGAGAAATTGCTCTGAAAAGGTTACATGTGTAGTCTAGCCTAGACAGAACACCTCATCAGCAGAATAGGAATAAGGTTTCATCCTATGCATGTTTACGCAAAAGTAAATCCCACTCTTTTTATTTGGACCTACTCCCAGATGCATATGTATACAATTTCAGCCTGCTAACCTATATGCACTTACCTGGGAGGAAGTCCTAATGAACTCAGTGGGACTTATCTCTGGATAGACATGATCGAATTGCATTATAAGACTGTGATCCTATGTGCACCTTCTTCGAAGTAATGCCTATAAAAACCTTGGTGAGACTCACTTCCAAGTATACATGCACAGGATCAGGCTGCACAGGGTTCCACAGGGGTCAGTTCTGTCCCCATGCTGTTCAACATCTACATGAAGCTGTTGGGTGTGGTCAGTCGGAGTTTTGGAGTGTGTTGCCATCAGTAAGCTGACACGCAGCTCTATTTCTCCTTTTCATCCTCTTCAGGTGAGGCTTTCAATGTGCTGAACCGGTGCCTGGCTGCGACAATGGACTGGATGAGGGCTAATAAACTGAGGCTCAGTCCTGGCAAGACTACTTTTAGTGGGTGGTTCTTCTGACCGGATGGTGGATGTCCAACCTGTCCTGGATGGGGTTGCACTCCCCCTGAAAGAGCAGGTTTGTAGCTTGGGGGTTCTCCTAGAACATTCTCTGTCACGTGAGGCTCAGGTAGCCTCAGTGGCACAGAGTTCCTTCTACCAACTTCGGTTGGTGGCCCAGCTATGCCCCTATCTGGACAGGGATAACCTAACTTCAGTTGTCCATGGTTGCTTTCAAAACTGTCTCATCCATCCATCCATCCATCCATCCATCCAGATAGATAGCTATCTAGATAGATAGGTAGGTAGGTAGATAGATAGATAGGTAGGTAGATAGATAGATATCTATCTAGGTAGATATCTATCTATCTAGGTAGATATCTATCCAGATATGGAAATAGATATAAATGGCATTCAACTGGTGATATCAGATGGAGATGCAATCTGGGTGCCATTCGAAAACCCCTCTCTAGGCAATGGAAGCAACTATTGGAAGACCAGATGCACCAGTCAAGGAAAACCAGCCTGCTTGCTTATACTACCTGACACCAGTAAGAGTTTCTGGTCTGTTTTGCTTCCTGGTCTGTGTAACTGAGATGGTTCTTGTTACTTATAGGCCAGGCTGGCATGAAAACAATTTGACAGCAACCTATCCAGACTATGTAGGAGGAAGATGGTGGCTCTGATCAAAAGCATCACTGGGAATGTAATCTACAATTGTACTTACATCCCAGTAGGTGTGTTCAGACCTGCAACATAACTTAAGTACAGCCACCTCATCTGCCTGCTGTTCCTTTATTGTTTGACTGGCAAAACTTGTAACCATTTAGGGTTTTGTTCCTTTCTTCCAATAAAAACTCCAGCATAAAATGCAAGGATCAAGAAAGCTGCGAGTGGAAGCACTTTCCAAGTAAAGCAAAAACTCATGTTGATATAAGCAAAGTTTTCTGCAGGCATTATTCATTTTAGAAGTTCATTTTTAAAATAACAAGGTCAGAACAACTGTACTTGATAGATGAAAGATAAAATTCTCCTTGGTAATTGAAAAGGACAGATAACCGTTTTATAATTTTGTTCAAAGGGAGAATCAATAGTTTTGTGCCAAAAATAATTTTGAGCTTTCTTGTGGCTATGCACTGTGGCCAAAATCCCATCAGAAATGTAACCTTCATGGCTGTTTCAATGGGATTGTTTAAGAAGTACTCTTAGTTGGCTTGACCTAGAGCTTCTTGGCATTCTAGGACTGTCGCGAGTTCGGCAGCAGGCGAGGAGGCCAGGGCCCCCACTCTGCCCTTCTGTTCCCTGACCTCAACTAAACCACAGTCTCCAACCTATTGACGTAATAAACCTTAAACAAAACTATGCAGGTAAGAAGCCAGCAGGCGTGTGGGGGCTTTCCAGTGTTTTGCACAGCCTGCAGCATGTACGACTATCTGCCTGTTGGACAGAAGTCGTGGGTGTGCTCTCAGTGCAATGAGCTCCTGGCTCTCCGGGAACGACTTCATTTCCTTGAGGCCAAGGTGGCAGACCTGGAAAAGCTGAGAGAGGCAGAGAGGTGTGTGGAGGAGGCCTTCAGGGACGTTATAGCTGTGTCCCACTCCAGCGATGATAGCTCTCCTGCTATCATGGAGAACGATGGTCTCGGGGAAGGAGAGCATCCAGTTGAGGAAGAGGGAAACGATCCCTTAGAAGGGACCCATTCCTTGGGGGATGAGCAGCTATCCTCTCGTGCCGAGGATATGTCTCCAGGGGGTGGAAGGATCCTTGTAGTGGGTGATTCGATCATTAGGAACATAGACAGTGGGGTGTGTGATGGGCGTGTAGACCGCAAGGTGTTTTGCCTGCCTGGTGCGAAGGTTGCGGATATCGCCCGTCATTTAGATAGTTTGGTAGACAGTGCTGGGGAGGAGTCAGTGGTCGTAGTGCACGTTGGCACCAACGACATGGGGAAATGCAGCCGCGAGGTCCTGGAAGCAAAATTTAGGTTACTAGGTAGGATGCTGAAAGCCAGGACCTCCAAGGTGGCTTTCTCTGAAATGCTACCGGTTCCACGTGCAGGACCAGCCAGACAGGCCCAGCTTTGCAGTCTCAATGCGTGGATGAGATGATGGTGTCGGGTGGAAGGGTTTAGATTTGTTAGGCACTGGGGAACATTTTGGGACAAGCCGGGCCTGTACAAAAGGGACGGGCTCCACTTGAACCAGAATGGAACCAGACTGCTGGCACTTAAAATTAAAAAGGTAGCAGAGCAGCTTTTAAACTGACTGAGGGGGGAAACCCGACAGGAGCTGAGAAAGGTCCGGTTCAGAATAAACCTCCCCCCTGGGATAAAAACCAAAGAAATGATGAAATTTTAAAAGGGGTAGGCCTAGAAGTAGGCATTGTGAGAGCAGGGGCACAGGATATAAATTCAGAAGAGCAAAATTACCACAGGCCAAACCACAAGTGCCAAAGACCCTTGAAGAGAGACACTGCTTACAAGTGCCTGTACGCTAATGCTAGGAGCCTCCAAACCAAGATGGGAGAACTGGAGTGCTTGGTCTTAGAGGAGAGCATTGATATAGTGAGCATAACGGAGACCTGGTGGAATGGAGAAAACCAGTGGGATACGGTTATCCCTGGATATAAACTATATCGGAAGGACAGGGAAGGACGTATTGGTGGCGGAGTCGCTCTATACGTGAAAGAAGGCATTGAATCCAGCAAGCTCGAAACCCCAAAAGAGGCAGACTCCTCCACAGAATCGTTGTGGGTGGTGATACCATGCCCCAGGAGGGACTTAATACTGGGAACGATCTATCGTCCCCCTGATCAAAATGCTCAGGGAGACCTTGAGATGAGATATGAAATTGAGGAAGCATCCAAACTAGGAAATGTGGTAGTAATGGGTGACTTCAACTACCCGGACATAGACTGGCCGCATATGTGTTCCAGTCATGACAAAGAAGCAAAGTTTCTAGATATTCTAAATGACTATTCCCTAGATCAGTTGGTCATGGAACCGACCAGAGGGACGGCAACCCTGGACTTAATCCTCAGTGGGGACCGGGACCTGGTGCGAGATGTAAGTGTTGTTGAACCGATTGGGAGCAGTGACCACAGTGCTATTAAATTAAACATACATGTAACTGGCCAATTGCCAAGAAAATCCAACACGGTCACATTTGACTTCAAAAGAGGAAACTTCACAAAAATGAGGGGATTGGTAAAAAGAAAGCTGAAAAACAAAGTCCAGAGGGTCACATCACTTGAAAATGCTTGGAAGTTGTTTAAAAACACTATATTAGAAGCTCAACTGGAGTGCATACCGCAGATAAGAAAAGGTACCGCCAGGGCCAAGAAGATGCCAGCATGGTTAACGAGCAAAGTCAAGGAAGCTCTTAGAGGCAAAAAGTCTTCCTTCAGAAAATGGAAGTCTTGTCCGAATGAAGAAAATAAAAAAGAACACAGACTCTGGCAAAAGAAATGCAAGAAGACAATAAGGGATGCTAAAAAAGAATTTGAGGAGCACATTGCTAAGAACATAAAAACCAACAACAAAAAATTCTATAAATACATTCAAAGCAGGAGACCATCTAGGGAGGCGATTGGACCCTTGGATGATAAGGGAGTCAAAGGTGTACTAAAGAACGATAAGGAGATTGCAGAGAAGCTAAATGAATTCTTTGCATCTGTCTTCACAGTGGAAGATATAGGGCAGATCCCTGAACCTGAACTAACATTTGCAGGAAGGGATTCTGAGGAACTGAGACAAATAGTGGTAACGAGAGAGGAAGTTCTAGGCTTAATGGACAATATAAAAACTGACAAATCACCGGGCCCGGATGGCATCCACCCGAGAGTTCTCAAAGAACTCAAAGGTGAAATTGCTGATCTGCTAACTAAAATATGTAACTTGTCCCTCGGGTCCTGCTCCGTGCCTGAGGACTGGAAAGTGGCAAATGTAACGCCAATCTTCAAAAAGGGATCCAGAGGGGATCCCGGAAATTACAGGCCAGTTAGCTTAACTTCTGTCCCTGGAAAACTGGTAGAAAGTATTATTAAAGCTAGATTAACTAAGCACATAGAAGAACAAGCCTTGCTGAAGCAGAGCCAGCATGGCTTCTGCAAGGGAAAGTCCTGTCTCAGTAACCTATTAGAATTCTTTGAGAGTGTCAACAAGCATATAGATAGAGGTGATCCAGTGGACATAGTGTACTTAGACTTTCAAAAAGCGTTTGACAAGGTACCTCACCAAAGACTTCTGAGGAAGCTTAGCAGTCATGGAATAAGAGGAGAGGTCCTCTTGTGGATAAGGAATTGGTTAAGAAGCAGAAAGCAGAGAGTAGGAATCAACGGACAGTTCTCCCAATGGAGGGCTGTAGAAAGTGGAGTCCCTCAAGGATCGGTATTGGGACCTGTACTTTTCAACTTGTTCATTAATGGAGTGAGCAGTGAAGTGGCCAAGTTTGCTGATGACACTAAATTGTTCAGGGTTGTTAAAACAAAAAGGGATTGTGAAGAGCTCCAAAAAGATCTCTCCAAACTGAGTGAATGGGCGGAAAAATGGCAAATGCAATTCAATATAAACAAGTGTAAAATTATGCATATTGGAGCAAAAAATCTTAATTTAACATATACGCTCATGGGGTCTGAACTGGCGTTGACCGACCAGGAGAGAGACCTCGGGGTTGTAGTGGACAGCACGATGAAAATGTCGACCCAGTGTGCGGCAGCTGTGAAAAAGGCAAATTCCATGCTAGCGATAATTAGGAAAGGTATTGAAAATAAACCGGCCGATATCATAATGCCGTTGTATAAATCTATGGTGCGGCCGCATTTGGAACACTGTGTAGAGTTCTGGTCGCCTCATCTCAAAAAGGATATTATAGAGTTGGAAAAGGTTCAGAAGAGGGCAACCAGAATGATCAAGGGGATGGAGCGACTCCCTTACGAGGACAGGTTGCAGCATTTGGGGCTTTTTAGTTTAGAGAAAAGGCGGGTCAGAGAAGACATGATAGAAGTGTATAAAATTATGCATGGCATTGAGAAAGTGGATAGAGAAAAGTTCTTCTCCCTCTCTCATAATACTAGAACTCGTGGACGTTCAAAGAAGCTGAATGTTGGAAGATTCAGGACAGACAAAAGGAAGTACTTCTTTACTCAGCGCATAGTTAAACTATGGAATTTGCTCCCACAAGATGCAGTAATGGCCACCAGTTTGGACGGCTTTAAAAGAAGATTAGACAAATTCATGGAGGACAGGGCTATCAATGGCTACTAGCCGTGATGGCTGTGCTCTGCCACCCTAGTCAGAGGCAGCATGCTTCTGAAAACCAGTTGCCGGAAGCCTCAGGAGGGGAGAGTGTTCTTGCACTCGGGTCCTGCTTGCGGGCTTCCCCCAGGCACCTGGTTGGCCACTGTGAGAACAGGACGCTGGACTAGATGGGCCACTGGCCTGATCCAGCAGGCTCTTCTTATGTTCTTATGTTCTTATGCTCCTTCCTAGCCAGTTGTAATATTGGATTATATTGAAATGTCCGATATAACCCATTGTTTTGGCTTGGGTATTAAGATAACTTAATTAAGGAAGTTTTCTGTCCCTCTTCCCTCTCTAGGGCTACCTATACCCCCTCAAAAGTCTCTCCAGATCTTTGGGAGGTGGGTGGAGGAGATGGGAAACTTTTCGTGAACTTCCTTAAACTAACTTATCTTAGGATCCAAACCCAGTTTTGTATCATTGTCCCCTCTGTGCCTCATCCTACATTTTTCAGGAAAGGTCCCCAATCCTACAGAGAGACATTTTGAAGGTTGCAGATGGTTGCAGTGGGAGGAGGGATTGATACATTCTCCTTCCATGAATTTCTTTGAGAACACCTCAGGTTCCAAGCCTTAGGGCTCATCTACATGGGAGCATTTCTTTGTAGGAAATACACTGCATTTACTTTCCTAACAGATTTGCACCATCTGCAGTTCCTGCTCAATGTTAGCTGCCAATCAGTTTTTCCCATTCACACAAGTAGGCATTCCTTTGGGGAGGATTAGTCTTGCTTTTTCCTTGTGGCCCCATCGAAATTATACATTTCCACTCCCTCTGATTGCTACATGACCGAGCATGCTCAGTCTGTTCTACAGCTGCAGTAGGTTCCTTTAAAAAAAAACCCAGAAGTGTGAATATCTGTCTTTTCCCTGGTAGGATACAGCTAAAATACAAATCTTTGTTTGAGCAGTGTTATGTTTTTGCTCACACGTTAGGGGGAAAAGAGAATAAAGACACCATTTGCAGCAACATAAAAAAGGTCAGCAGAATGAAGGAGAGCAGCCGGAAGTTGCTTGTCAGCCTACAGGAAATAAAATGAGAGGAAATAGTGGGCGTGGAGAGGGGAACAATTGACACATCCACCTAAAAGCATCAGAGTCTGCCAGCACTAGAGAAATTGAGTAAAGACCTCTTTTTCTTCCCTTTTCATAATATCAATGGATGAGACTTTATTTTGCTGCCTGCTGTTTAGTCTGGATAAAGGAATGGATCTTATTGAGGAATAAAAGACTATTGGATTTGGAGGGCCACAATCTGAAGTGGGGATGGCATGGATATCTATGGTATGACAAAGTAAAAGTAAATGTAGACTTTAATAATCATTTTATAAGACGTCCTCTGTTGAAAATATGGAATAGATACAAACCAAGGTTTTACTCGAAAATACCATTATGTGTCTCAAGTCAAGAAGCTTTTTATAGAAGAGAAATGTCTGGAAAAGAGAAATGGTTAACTTATCAAGAACTATTAGAAAATGTACATGGAGAATACATAATGAAAGAGAGAGAACAATTGATAAAGGAAGGATATAGTTTTCATTGGTTTGCCTATTTACAATTGTTAGAAAGATATAAAATGGACAAGAAAATGTATGGGTTTGAAATAAATAAATCTGATTTTGAAATAGGTTTGTGTACAAATGATGAAAACATAATTGCAAAAATGTATAAACTTTTATTGAAAATGGATATGGAGGAAGAACAAGTAAAAGAGTGTATGGTAAAGTGGGCAAAAAATTTTGGTCATAACATACAAATGGATCAATGGGAAAATATGTGGAAAAAAGGCTTGAAATTTACATTATGTTATAATCTTAAAGAAAATTTTTATAAAATGATGTACCGTTGGTACATGACTCCAGAAAAGCTGTCAAAAATGTATAGTAATGTCTCTAATGTTTGTTGGAAATGTAAACAACAAGAAGGATCTTTTTATCATATGTGGTGGTCATGTAAAAAGGCGAAATTATTTTGGGCACAGATAGGTAGGAAGATGCAAAAAATTCTAAAGATAAATATTCGGTCAAAACCAGAATTTTTCTTATTGGGGTTTATGGATAAACAAATAGAAAAGAAATATGGAAGAATAATATTATATATGATTACGGCAGCAAGATTATTATATGCACAAAAGTGGAAAATGGAATCAACACCAACAATGGAAGAATGGTTATTGAAGTTAATGGACTTAGTAGAAATGGATAAATTGACATGTTTACTTAGAGAAAAATCGACAGATACATTTCTTAAGGAATGGAAACCTCTCTTAGACTTTTTGTTGAAAGATCAAAATAAAATGATGATACTGGGATTTGACGATTAATTAAGACAGCCTATGGAGAAAAGGGACTCTGTATGTATACATTAAGGGACAGGTTTGATGTATATTATATACTTATAGCTGATCTGCGACAAATCGGAAGTCAACTATTTTATTTTCATTTTTTTTGTTGATGTATTGTTATGTCTTTTTGACTTTGTTTTGTTTGTTTTTGGAAAAATTTGAATAAAAATTATTAAAAAAAAAAATAATATCAATGGATTAGGTTAGTACAAATTTACAGGGGGAAAATTGTGTGATAGCTTCTGTATGCCAGTAATGTCTTGTGAACTATGCAAATTTAAAGGAAATGTGACTAGCACCAAACACACAGTAAACCACCATGTAGATGAGCCCTTAAAGGCTATTGTAGCTGTAGCATACTGACTAAATGTAATGGAATTATGAGCAAAGAAACATATGGTACAAATTTCATGTCAACCACACACTCGCTAGGGTCCTTTTTGCACTAGGGCCCTTTAGCGCTACTGAAGTATTGCTCTTCTGTAATCTGCTAGAAGCAGAATTAAAACTGATTCCACACAGCACAATCTAGAGTTATATTCCCCATAATAACCCTTCAGTGTTTAATTATGTGATATGTCAATATTGGTAGTGATTGATAGATCCAACCTCACTTTATACTGACACAGCAGAATTACCTGCACCCTGTGGAAGCTTATTGGAAAAGGCAAGACTGGAACACAGACTCATGCAGAGATGCAGTGGGCAGCCTCCTCTGTAAGTGGGTAGCTCTTAATTATTTTTATTTTTCATGGCACTTTGGTGCTCTGGCACACAATTTGGTAATTACTGATCCTAATGGTATATTGCATTTATATTGTTTAAGAAACTCTTTGGCATTGAGAAATCTAGTACTGTACAAAATGAGGGTGGCAGGGACATTTCAGATTATGTGGAACAGAACAAAAATGAAAGAGAAGCTCCACAGGGGAAGTGGAGGAAGAAGACTAGCCTAAAGCAGTTGCTAACATATTTGAATGTACGGCTGGCAGCACAACCTTGACAAGGTTCCTTTTGTTTAAATTACAGCGAGCATAGTGCTGCCTAATCCCCTTCTCTATAGAAGAGCTTTATATTAATCCTTTGGAACATATAATCCACCTTGTCTACATAGTTTGAAATGAAGCAAGAAAAATGCAAGTAGAGACTGTCAGGAGAAAAAAAACCCTCAGAAATATTTAATACTTGAGTGCTTTACATTTCTAGTATCCCTCCAATAAATAGACAGGTTTATTTCATGTGTTTTGAACTGATTTATTGAATCTTGACTGCACTGTGGCAGGAGACAATTAAAAGGTCCTTTGCATCTCCTCTCATATTGTGATTTGATAAAAATAATTTTGAAAGCTACAATTTTTGAAGGTGTTCCAGTGAAAGCAACATGCCACAGAATGTGATAAATGTGATAAACTGAATCTGATAATGTCATGGATAGTATCAGCATTTGCGGGACTGATAATTCTTTTTGTTAAAACAGTTGGTTCTGAACATCCACTTCTTTTATTTGGAGACACAGACAGAATAGGCTTAAGCTTTGAAAAAATATGATTATTTACCTGAAAAACATACTCCCTTGATTTGCAAGTAGTTTGTTTTCTGTCTGGGACCTGTAGAAAGCATCCTAATGCCTAACACTGTAGTTGACAGGAATGGAAACCAGAGCTTGGAAAATTTACTTTTTTGAACTACAACTCCCATCAGCCCAATCCAGTGGCCATGCTGGCCGGGGCTGATGGGAGTTGTAGTTCAAAAAAGTAACTTTTCCAAGCTCTGGAAAAACTGCCTTTTGCTCTTCACATCCCTTAGCCTTGGCTGGACACACCTTCCTTCCCCACTGCTAACTTCAGATTTTTCAGGACTGCCCACAGCAAAATGTTGGGCCAATCAGCCCACTGTCTTTGCCTCAGCCTACAGCAAAGCGTTTCCATCGGTCACACCTGGAGAGCCAACAGGTTGATCTATCTATCAGTTGTGAAATCGGTCTGAAGCTGAATTTTTAAAAAAATGCACTTGACCTGATCCGACCAGCTTTTAGAGTAAAAGAGGTCAGAGTTTGACTACCATCGTGTGCCCCCATTTTCAGAAAACAGATGTGGAGACACACTGGAACTGGCACAACAATAAGTGTGTAGAAGTTATTTTAAGAAGTGACTCCCCAGCAGTTCTTAAGATACAGGCAGGTTGGTATAGGGAAAGATACTCCTATCAGGTATTTCAGTCCCAAGCTGTATTCATACATGCTACTGTGATGCTTCAATCGTTAAGTGATGAGCACATGTTTATAAACTGGTCCATAATTAAGTGATGTGGAATCTTTCATTAGTGTGACTGCAGTTGTGTTAATTTCTGAATGAGCAAATTGTTTTATTTATTTAAACACAATGTATATACTGCTTACTTGACAGAGAACCTCTAAGCGCTTTATAAAGAAAACCTCTAAACGGATTGTTATACCTATAACACAAATTATGCTGGGAAATCCATAATTAATCTCACAACTTTTTAGGAGGAAAATGAAACCATGGGGATATAAAGGCACACTAATTTGATTGTGGCAGCAGGGCGGGATGTTTAGAAGTGTTTAACCTTTTCCCCCATGACATTTTCGAGATCTGAATCAACCCCTCAAACTGCTAAATGCTCCATACTGGAAATATTAAGGCTTCTGAATTTGGGGATGAGGAACAGGTTATCTAAACTACCCTCCCGGCCCTCACATTTTTACACCACCATCTGATTGCATTGGTGCTCCTCTCAGCAGCTGGTGGCCAATACGTTTCCTCCAGAAGCCTCCTAGCAACAATGCTGCGTGAAGTCATAGCACCATTCCCAGGAGACCTCAGGTGGGGCATTGGAGTGACAGACACCAAGAGGAATGCTACTATTGGTAAGTTAGTCTCCTCACCTTTGAAAAGTTAAACCCCTCAAAAAAAAAAACCCTCTGCTAAAAATGTCCTGCCTTCAAGTTGATTCCTACTTATGGCAACCCTATGAATAGGGTTTTCACGAGGCTGAGAGGCAGTGACTGGCCCAAGGTCACCCAGTGAGCTTCATGGCTATGTGGGGATTTGAACCCTGGTCTCCCAGGTCGTAGTCCAACACCTTAACCACTACACCACACTGGCTCTCTCTCTCTGCTAAAATAACCCCCCAAACTTTGCCACCTACAAATGGCTGGCAAAATTGCGCTTGCATTTGCCTCTTTGCTAGACTAAACCCCCAGCCTTAGAACTGCTTCCCTAATCATCCACAGCTGCGTTCATGTGGATGGAGGTGGGAGGATGAATCAGGAGACAAATCATGAATCTCTATGCACAATATGCAGTTTGGCCTACTGAGCATGTCTTTTCTGAATTGTGAGTGGTCCCAACCTGGACTTGTCCATTATTGCACCTATGCATGCATAAAGACAGACATACGAATCATACAGTATACCAACATGGAGGGCAACAGTTTCCATGATCATGGCAGGATGTTCTTCAGAACTGGCCATTTCCCACACCAGAGCAGTCCCTAATGAGAGTTGATGCAGAACTAGTGAGGGATGGAGCCACTTAGTCAACTACTCCCAAGTGGTCTGTGGTTTCTGACATACCAAGTCTTACTGCAAAGAGAGATGCTGCAGTGACTTTCACCCTACTGAGACAACAAAAGGGGCCTTTACTGTACTGTACATATATTTATCGATACAATCATCCTAGTCTCAAAGCTTCAGGGTAGGTGACAGCATTAACTGCAATTAATTCACACAATAACTCTTCCAAACAGAGAGACAACTAGTTATTCCTATCTTATAAAAGAGGATCTGAGTGTGAGAAATAATGACATATACCCAAGAGCACCCAGCCCCTCCATGACTCATTCATTTGAATCAAGGTCTCTTCACTCGTTATTTTACAGCTAACGTACCTGCTTTCTTCTGTCTCCATATATTTATTTTCTTTGCTGTTCTAAACTCCAGATCTAATTCCATTGGGGTTTTCCTAGGGAAATACACAACTGTTTCTTCCTTGGTTAAGGTAGATTTGGAAGGTATCCCAGTGACACTTGAAGTCTTGCCAGAATTATTCCATACTGCTGAAACTGTCTCCCGCAGTGGAAAGCCACTGGTTGAATATACCTTTGAAACGCGTGAAGTGACAGTACTGACAGCTGTTGGTGAAGGTGAAATAGTTGTTCCAGGGGAACCCCACAGCCGTTGCCACCACCATTGTCCTTCTATCAGCCCAGACTGCATTAGCAAAAATAGGCAGACAAGTTTAGCAAGCATCTTATTTTTCCGCAGCCACCACACAAAGGGTCAAAGTTCCTTTCTTTCACTAATGTGATTTCTAGCTCCAACATAGGCAACTGGCTAGAGTAAAGAGAAGTAACTTCATCCTTCTGTCTGTGTTTCAAAAGTTTCGTGTTGATCTCAGGGTATCGGCCTTTCAATGGAAGGGCAGGTATGGGGGGCTGCCCTTCTCAAAATCCAGCCTACAGTCTAACAAATTTTCATGGTTTTGCAAATAAGGCTCTGAAGCCTGTTAGTTACCAATTTCTTTTTTCATGGAAATGAAGGGTGTGCCAGCCAGCATTAGGAGGAGTTTCTTGTGTGTACCAATCACAATAAAGGGGCCCAGCCTCCCCCTTCCCCAACCCAAATCTTTGCCTCCTAAACAGTTTCAGAGAATGAAGAAAATTTGTCATGTGTTAAGTCTCTGCACAGTAAGCTCAGTGTCTTATAGGCAGGCACACACATAGGAAGTTAGGAAGTTATATTTTAATTAAACTCAGAAGGGCTAGGGATACATAGAAGTCCTTATCAGAGTTCTCATAAATATGGAGATGAATATATGGATATATAGAGATATAATTTCTGAATAGCATCACAGCAGTGTTAACAAATGACTGATGTGTTTGTAACCATTCTGCTCTGCTCCCTGCCATTTGTTTATATTTCTTTCCTTCTGGAATAATTTATAGTTTAGGGAAAAAGCAAGGAAATACATCCAGGGGTGTAGTTGTCTAGGGTCTCAGGGTATTAGACCCCTTACTTTTTTGGGAGCAGGGTCCCTATGGCTCCAGCATCCTGTGTACTGCCTTCAAGTCAATTCCGACTTATGGTGACCCTATGAATAGCGTTTTCATGAGGCTGAGAGGCAGTGACTGGCCCAAGGTCACCCAGTGAGCTTCATGGCTATGTAGGGATTCGAATCCTGGTCTCCCAGGTCGTAGTCCAACACCTTAACCACTACACCCAGCATGAAAGAGGAGTCCTTTCCTGTGGATTGTAGCCAGAGAGTGAAAGAAGAATCTTCTCAGTAGCTAACACTCTCCCCTTTCAAGCTTATTGGCTCCTAGGGATGTCTGTTGTTGTGGGAGAAGGCATTAACAAGGATCTCCAGCAGCAAAAAAAGGAGGGGGAGTAGCCATAGGACATTCTTAAAGAGCAAGTGGTGCAAGCAAAGGACCCCAACTTACCTTTCCCCCAGTCTATTCCCCAAGTTCACTTTACCCTCAGCTGTGCCTGGCTGAGGCAAATGTGCTTGGAAAGATGTGGTGGGCACTGAGATGGTTTTACAGATCTCACCAGCATGCTGTGTTTGCTCTTAAGTTCACACTTGCTACCCCTTCCTATGAGATTGGGGCAGCTGCATTTGTTAAGCCTTGCATTCTGCTTACGTGGGGGAGTTAGTGCAATTTGTTGCTGCAATTTGCTGCTTTATGATTATCATTTGAACAAAAATGGGGTGTAGCAGGAAGGCATTATTATTATTTCAATTTATTACCTACACTTCACTATAAGGTTCCAGGGTGGATTACAACAATTTAAAATACAATATTAAAAACAGTTTACAACAAACAATGGGATGAAAGCCAACAGAGCATGCAGTTGTTTTTCTTTCAGCCTCCAAGGGAACTGCAGAAGATCTATTTATTTATTTAATATATTTATCTGTCACTTTAAAAAAAAAGACTCAAAGTGACTTACAATGTAAAAACAAACATTAAAACTAAGCATAAAAACAAGAATAAAGTAAGGACTTAAAATGCTTATCCATAACATATATATGAAAGGGAAGATCCAAATCAACCCATCCCTCTAAAAAGATGAACAGAAGAAGAGGCCACAAGCATACCTAAGTACCCAAAATTAATGACCAAGAGCCTTGGTTAATAAAAATGTTTTTGCCAGGCACCTAAAAACAGATAATAGAGAGCCACCACTGAGAAGGTCTGTTCTGTGTTGCCACCCTCTGCATCTCCCTTGAAGAGGTCCTCAGTTGATGAATGCAAGCTTTGGGTTGGTTTATGTGCGGAGAGACAGTTCTTGAGGTATTGGGGGCCTGTGTTGCATAAGGCTTTATAGGATAAGCCAGCAATTTGAACTTGAGCCTGGAAACTAACTGGTACCCAATGCAGTCATGCCAAGATTGGTGTTATATGGTCAGATCCTCTTGCCTCAGTCACCAATCTGTCCACTGAATTCTGCCATTTCCAAACCATCTTTATAGGCAGCCTTCCATATAACACATTGTAGCAGTCTACCCTAATAATAACAGAGCATAGACACCATTTTAATTGACATTGTAATTGATCTTATTGTAATTTTGTATGTTGTAGACTGCCTTGCAGAAGTACCCTCAAACCATGCACCTACTCCTTCAGAGGGAGTATAACCCCATCCAGAGCAGGCCAGACCCTACCTATCTGATCTAGGGGACAACACAGTGACAGTGCCTCAGTCTTATCTAGATTAAGCTTTATTGGATATCAACCAGTCCATTACCTAGGCCAGACATTGGTCTACCACATCCATTGCCACACCTGCAGATGTAAAGGAATGCAGCTGCGTTTCATCAACATATTGCTAACAACACACTCCAAAACTCTGCATGTCCCCTCAGTGGTTTCAAGTAGCTATTAAACAGCATGGGGGATAAATCTGTAGCACTCCAAACTGAAGGTGCCACTAAGCTGAAAAACACACTCCAAGTGCCATCCTCTGAAGATAGTCATCCAAGTAGGACTGGAACCACTGCAAAGCAATGCCATCCACTCCCAGTTCAGACAGCCACTCCAGAAGAATACCACACTTGATGACAGGGATGGGGAGAAATTTGGCTCAGTTTGCATTTAAAGCTGAATTTACCAAATTCACATTTTCTGAAAGAATATGAGAACCAAAACACAGCCACCCTTTGAAATTCACACTTATCTGAATTTTGCTATGCAATTCTCCAACTAAGCATTGTTTACAAAAATGCATACATTAAGGGAAAATGTGCATAAAAATGTATATATTCATAAAAATAACATACAAAAGTGCATTATATTAGGAGAAATTGCTTGCAAAAATGTGCACATTAATCAAAACTGCATACAAAAATGTGTTTATTCATGCTAAAATGCTGAAGAATTTTCATGAGGATTTTTTAAGAAATTGTAAATTGCTGTAGAAATGAATTTAATGAGAAACTGAGAGAACTGATATTGACAGATCTTTCCATCCCTAGTTGATGATATTGAAAGCCGCTGAGAGATCAAGGTACAGGGGCATACTCCCAAATCTCTTCTGTGGCAAAGGTCATCAAGGCAGTTTCTGTGCCAAAAACAGGTTTAAACCCCAGTAAATAGATCTAGAAAATTGGTTTCATCCAAGAAAGCCTGGATCTGGCAAGAGCATAAGTGATCACCTGAACTGAACCATCTCTATCCCCACCATCCAAAGGATAAAGGGAAAATAAAAATGGACAAAGAGAAAAGTTTTCCTGTAGAATGGTTCATTCAAGGGCATAAGTCCCTTTAAATGACTAGGAGCTGTGCAAGAACATGGCCAGGGAGGATATAAGCAAAGCAAACAGAAGCAATACTTCAAATCCCTTTCCCTCAATTACCTCACTGGCTGCTAAGTTCCTCTTCCACATCCAATAAACACCCATGCACTAGCTTCCTAGCAGTGTTCAGAGTGCTCCTGCACATGGCTCTCTGCAGATGTGACCTACTTTTTTAAAAGTGGAGTTTTCCCATAATCTACATAAGTAATTCCATGCCAAATGTCCTGAAAAGTTCCTAGTAGTGGGAGGGCTGATTTCCAGAGCTTTCTGGGTGTTCCACCAATGACTGTTAGCAAACGGCACAAAACATTTTGGAAAAATCAGGAACGTTAAGTCAATATCATAAAACCCAAGTTGTTAGATAAACTTTTCAGTGCTTCTGCACAACATTTTCCACAAAGTGTTACATGAAGTTGATGTTCCAAAATCTTATCTCTGCCACAAACTCAGTAGAGAGCCTGAGGCAAACTATCATTCAGCCTCAGTCTTCATCTGAAATATGGGAATAATAATATCTACTTTACAAGGTAGTTATTAGGATTACTGTGATAATGTACATGAAGCACATAGTGAACCCAGCAATTAATATAAAAGCTTAGAAGTATAGTGTTATCTGTGCACTTCTCTCCAAGTGGTGAGCAATTTCAGGGGTTCCAGTGCTTACCCTGGAACAGGGTTTGTTTCCTTGTTGAATGAAGTCACTGGAAACTTATGGGGTTTCTTACGAGGTTTTGTAATACTTGCATTTATTTACAAATATACAGGTTGAGCATAGGCTAACAGTTTGAACACCCTGAAATTCTTCTAGAGCTCCAACTAAGCTCTGATCCTCAGCCTGATCTTGTCTGCCTTGTCTGATCTTGAATGGCAATATCTTCAGATACAGGACCTGTTCGTGTTTATTTATGGACCATCTGCTTTGAGTGCTTTAGCATCTCCTAAATTGTTGGAGGGAATTATTGGATCTTCACCGAAAGCTAAACCCATAACTGCTGTTGACAAACACTTACTAGATTTCTGTAAAGTATACGTAAAGTATAAGAGCTTAGAGAGGAATAGAAAAGGGAAACAGAATGTGTTCTACAATTGAAACAATGGAAAATTCTTTTTGAATCTATATGGATGGTTTCCTTAGACTTAAAATTGAGATTGATCCAGAAAAATTAATATTTGTGATATATTGGACTGCACAACATCTTTACAGGAAGACACTGTTTAACACAAATAGTGTCATGGCCCCGTCAGAGGACTCCTCAGATGAGGACGACTCAGGAGTAACAGCAGCAGACCCAGGAGCAGCAGACTCAGAAGGAGACATGGAGGAGCCTCCTGAGAATCCAGTTCCTTCTGCCCCTCAGCTGCAGAGTACCCCAGGGACAGCAGAGTCCCTGCAGCCAGACACAGACAGTGAACAGGATACTCCCCCCTCACCTGCAGAACGTAGACAGCAGAAGGTCAGGCAGAAGAGAGGCAGGCCTGTCTCCTTAAGGCCCAAACGCTGAGGGCTCACACCTGCTGTCCATCCTGCTCTTTATAAGGCACACCTTGGCTGCAGCCTGTTGCTGACTGCAGTGTCAGGCGTGGCTTCGTGTAGACCTAGTTTCCCTGCAGCATCTCTTTGACTGACCTCCTTAGCAATTGATCCCGGACCTCCACTGACCTCGCTTCTGGACTTCTGACTTGGCAAGTACGCTTCGGATAGGCCTGGCAGATTTACAACCCGACTGCTGGCTAAGGACTTTCCTTCCCTGCCGAAGACCCAGGAATTTCCAGGCCCCCCTGACACTGCTGAGGCAGTGTAGAGCTGACAAATAGATGCTGGAAACGTAATGTTGAACCTGCTAGATCAGTGAAGTTACTCTCATCCAGTCCACTACTGCATCCAAGCACTCTCCTGAGTCAGATATAAAGGAGAAATCGAGTTGAGTATCACCAGCGTACTGATGACCTTTCTCCAAAACTCCTAATAACTGCTTCCAACAGCTTCAGGGATAGAAGAACATTCTCCCACTCAGGACACAACCATGAAGGTAGGAACAGAGCCACCACAACACAGTGCCATTGTGGAGAAATGCTGTAGAATATATATATATATATATATAATATATATATACTAGTAGTCAGAGCCAACTACTTCCATGGCAATGGGGGTTCTTTTGTTGAGAAGGGGGCAGCAGCACCAACAAGTGGGCACTGACTGAAGAGGGAGGGGAGTACAGCAAATTGTTGAATGTGAAGGTGTCAGAGAAGCTGTCTGATGTTGTGGCTGCTTTAGTTGCATGTGTGTGGGGGAGATACCTTTAACAGCCCTCATAGCACCTTTAGAAGAGGCAGCAACATTTCTGTGGTGTGCAACTAGGGAGCAGTGGGCACAGCCACCAAAACTAGTACATGCCCCTCGCATGCCACTCCTGCTCCTGTAGCAGTCCCCTAGAATGATGGTGGAGTCTAAGCACAGATGTGGCAGAACATGGCTTAGGAGCCTTCTGAAGGGGGAGTGGATCCTACCTATGGCCTCTGCATGTACTGTAGGAAGCAGCTGAGTAGGAGGAAGGTTCCAGGGAATTATTTACTTATTTATTAAATTTATATCCCACCCTTCCTCCCAGAAGGAGCCCAGGGTGGCAAACAAAACACCCAAAATACTCTAAAACATCTTAAAAACAGACTTTAAAATATATTAAGACAAAACATCTTTAAAAACATTAAAACAAAACATCTTTTTAAAAAAGCTTTAAAACATCTTAAAAAGTAATTCCAACACAGATGCAGACTGGGATGATGTCTCTATTTAAAAGTCTTGTTGAAAGAGGAAGGTTGTCAGTATGCCCTGAAAAGATAACTGAAATGGCACCTGTCTAATATTTAAAGGGAGGGAATTCCAAAAGGTAGGTGCCACTACACTAGAAGTCCGTTTCCTATGTTGTGCAGAATGAACCTCCTGATAAGATGGTATCTGCAGGTGGCCCTCACCTGCAGAGCGCAGTGATCGACTGGGTATATAAGGGGTTGGACAATCTTTCAGGTATCTTGATCCCAAACTATATAGGGCTTTGTACACCCAAACCAGAACCCTGAACATGGCCCAGTAGCTAATGGGCAGCCAGTGCAATTCTTTCAGCAGCGGGGTAACATGTTGGCGATACCCTGCCCCAGTGAGCAGTCGTGCTGCTGCATTTTGCACCGACCTCAAGGGCAGCCCCACATAGAGTGCATTACAGTAATCCAGCTTGGAGGTTACCAGTGCATGAACAACAGTGGTCAGGCTATCCTGGTCCAGAAATGGACGCAGCTATCTTACCAGCTGAAACTGGTAAAAGGCAGTCCTAGCCACGGAGGTCACCTGGGCCTTTAGTGACAAAGATGAATCCAGGAGCACCCCCAGACTACAAACCTGCGGAAGTATGGCTCCATCCAAAGCAGGCAACTGACCAATTATCCAAACTCGGGAACCATCAACCCACAGCACCTGCTTCTTGCTAGGATTCAAACTCAGTTTATTGGCCCTCACCCAGCCCACCACTGAGTCCAGGTTCCAGTCCAGGGCTTGCATGGCCTCTCCCGATTCAGATGTTATAGAGAAATAGAGCTGGGTATCAACAGTGTACTCCTGACACCTTGCCCCAAATCTCCTGATGACCGCTCCCAAGGGCTTCATATAGATGTTAAACAGCATGGGGGACAAGTTGGCCTGCGGCACCCCACAACATAACTGCCAGGGAGCCGAAAGACAATCACCCAATGCTATTCCCTGAAAACAACCCTGGAGGTAGGATTGGAACCACTGTAAAACAATGCCTCCAACACCAATTCGGCCCAGAAAGATACCATGGTCAATAGTATCAAAAGCTGCTGAGAGATCAAGTAAAAATAACAGGGTCGCACTCCCCCTGTCCTTCAAGGTCATCCATCAGGGCAACCAAAGCTGATTCAGTCCCATAACCAGGTCTGTAGCCAGATTGGAGAAGATAATGTGTTTCATCTTGCAATTGCTGCACCATAAGAACATAAGAACATAAGAAGAGCCTGCTGGATCAGGCCAGTGGCCCATCTAGTCCAGCATCCTGTTATCACAGTGGCCAACCAGGTGCCTGGGGGAAGCCCGCAAGCAGGACCCGAGTGCAAGAACACTCTCTCCTCCTGAGGCTTCCGGCAACTGGTTTTCAGAAGCATGCTGCCTCTGACTAGGGTGGCACAGCACAACCATCACGGCTAGTAGCCATTGATAGCCCTGTCCTCCATGAATTTGTCTAATCTTCTTTTAAAGCCGTCCAAGCTGGTGGCCATTACTGCATCTTGTGGGAGCAAATTCCATAGTTTAACTATGCGCTGAGTAAAGAAGTACTTCCTTTTGTCTGTCCTGAATCTTCCAACATTCAGCTTCTTTGAATGTCCACGAGTTCTAGTATTATGAGAGAGGGAGAAGAACTTTTCTCTATCCACTTTCTCAACCCTTTTGATCACCTCTACAACCTCTACTTGGCTCCTTCCCTTCCACCTGCATAGGCAACACTAGACTATCCCATTCAGGGCAAAAAAGCCGGAAAGCAAGGGCAAGAGTGCAGGGCAGAGAGAGAGAGAAAGAAGAATTCCCTCTCACTCTCAAGCTCTCCCTCCAAAGAAGCAGAAGAAACAACTGTTTATGCAGGCCATCATTGGGGACATAGGATGGTGAAGGTATGGGGCATTTATTTATTATTTAAATTAACTGAGTTTGTATACTGCTTAATCATAAAACCTCTAAGTGGTTTGCATGAGGTGGGAGCTTCCATTAGCAACACAGATCACCAACTACATTGGTGACAAACAGCCATTCACCCTGGTTAAATCCATCAGATTCCAGCACCTGATGGAACTATGACACACTGCCATCATACACAACACTCAGCAGGATGGTGATGCCCTCCTTGTATTGGGCAGCCAGGAAGAAAAGTTTGGCAGATCTATGGAGGGCAGAGGCACAGATGGTACACTTCACCTTTGATATTTGGAGCAGCCAGGTGGAGTACACGCCTATCTCACTGGGCATTACTCGGAGCATATGGGAACAAGAGAAGGCAGCACTTGTGGGATTAGTTAGAAGGTAGGATATAGGTGAGTCTTCCTTCAGGCAGAGGTGATGGGCTAGTCTCACCTGGGAGTATAAATTCTGACATTCACTAGACAACATGATGGATGGCCAGGCATCAGCTCCCCCATGTTTATTGTGGTGTGATGGACACAGGTGACGAACACAGAACCCAACATGTTGAAGGCAGTGCACAAAGATGTGTCTGTATTTGTTGCCTTGCTCACAAATTCTACCTCATAGTGAGGGATGCACTTGAACTGGGCCAGCAACCTGCTGTGGGAGAAGCAAGCAGAGTTGGGTGTCCTTGCAGCACAGATTGGTTCAGGATATTGGGACACATGGGAACTCTGCCTACCTGATGCTCAAGAGGCTGATGGAGTAAGAGAGAGCCATCCATGAGGTATCCAGGAACAGAACAGGGATTTTGATGTGTGGAGCCCATTGGTCAGACAGTACTTAGACACCATATGCTAGTTTGTGATGCTTCTCTAGTGTCCCGTTCAGAGTGGGATCCATGACGCTGAAACGCAGGTGTAATTAATTCTTGTTTTATTAGAGTAATAGATACATCAAAAGCAGTTCGTTTCATAGAGAGCACTAGGGATGCAAGCGAGGAAGAGGGGCGGCTGTCTGTGCACAGGAGGCTTCCATTCGGCATTCCAGCTTCCTCCCTTCCAGTCGGCTGTCTATTTGCAGACTCAGCTGGATCAGGCCCCTCAGAGTGTCTGGTGGCGTGGCACGCGCCAGTTCATCCAGAACTTCCGCAGTAAGTCCATTTCTGTAGAAGTACATCAAGGCTGTGTCATTGTATAAAAATTATTGAAAAAAAAAAAAAAAAGGCTGTGTCATTGTAATCCATTTCTTGAGATAAGACACGAAAGGCATTGGTGTACGCTCCCACTGAACCCCGTCCCTGTCGTAGGGTTCCCAGCTGACGGGCCACCGTCTCCTTCCTCTGTGGGTCACGGAACATCTCTCCCATTGCGTCCTTAAAGGCAACCAACTGTCGCAGTACAGGGTCATTGCGGATCAAATACGGGGTAGCCCATTTGGCCGCTTCCCCTTCCAGTAGGCTAATGATGAACGCCACCTTTGCATCATCAGTCGGGAACTCAGCTTGGCGCACCTGAATATACAACTCACACTGGGCTAGGAACGTAGCAAACTGTTCGCTTTGGCCCCCGTAATGAATGGGGAGCCCTACCAGAGATTTGACTGGGGCCGGCACTGGCCCAGCCGGCGCTGCCTGGACTTGGGCAATCAAGGCTCGGAGATTCTGGTTGTCAGCTTGCAGGGCCTGAGTGGCGGCTCAGAGGTTCTGGTTCCCGGTTTGCAGGGCCTGAGTGGTGGCACGGAGGTTCTGGAGCTCGGCGTACAAGGTTTCCAAGGTTATTTGCATTCCCCCTGCTGCTCCATTCTGGTCCATGTCGTCTGCCATGGGAACCGAGTCGAGAAGGGATTGTGGCTGAGTCAAACTGTCCCATTCAGAGTGGGATCCACAAGGCTGAGATGCAGGTGTAATTAATTCTTGTTTTATTAGAGTAATGGATACATCAAAAGCAGTACGTTTCATAGAGAGCACTAAACTAACTCACTAGAATTCCCTACCTGCACTCTAGACATGCTCTGCAACGTAGAAAGAAAGTTGACTCAGCAGCTCCTCCCCTGGAGCCGCAGGTTTAAGTAGGGAAAGTCCTTGATCTTAATCTCTGACTCCTTCTCAAGTCCTGCCTCTGACCCGTCCGTTTCTCGTGACGACGAGCGCAGGGTGACGGGGGGCTGGCGTCCAATGGCTCGTCTGAAAGGGCCTCGGCAACAGGCTCGATGTCAGGGGGAGGTTGCTCTCCTGGCGCCTCCCGAGAACCGCTAGGCAGAGGGGGAGGGAGCGCGCCCTCCGGAGCAATTTCCAACGGCTCCTCGTCTTGGTCTGGGGGCGGGGCACGCTCTTCTTCAGAGAGAGCGCCATCCGTGGGAACTGACCCTGGCTCCAGCTCACTCCCACATCCCCTATCCTGCAGAGACTCAACAACTCCTGGATCTACCTCTCTTCTGACAGCTGGGGACCCTGAAACTCATGCCTTCCCCCTTCCTGGCCCCCGCGGAGGAGATGAGGCCCAACATCTGGCCCTTCTCAGATGTCACTGAAATCCCCGCACTGCCCTTCTCAGTCAGATGATCTTCATGATTAGGCATCATGTAAAACAGAGGTTAAGTTTCTCAGTGCTGGAGATCCCAAATCAGGCAGACCATTTGTAGCAGAGGTGCAGGAAATGACCAAATGATTGAGAGGTGGCATTATGGAATAGGTAGAGCTGTTGCACTACAAGAGGGTGTCCATGCTGGCCATCAGGTCATGGGCAGCCTTTGCAGCCAGAGGACCACCATGAATTGGCAGAACGTGTTGGGGCAGAGGCAGGGGTCAAGGGAGGAGCACAGTGCAGAGGGACTGGGAATGTGGGGCAAGCACCCAACCCAGTTGCCAGGATAGCACAGATGGCACAGTGTGTTCTGTCTAAAGTAGTTGGTGTTCTTTCAGTGCACTAGCTCAGCTCTGAATCTTGAAAATTGTTTGCTGTTGCAGCATGGTGCTGCACACTGTAAAATGTGGGGTCTGTGCCTGTCTGGTACTGCATCAGGGGTACATGTGGTGATGTTTGCTTGAAAATGCTGGACATTCGAGCCTCTCTGTGAAACACCCCCACACATAGGTCTTGTCAGATCTGCTTTGTTTCTCTAATTTGTTGCGAGAATTGAGCAGAACACAAGCCTGAACGTTATAAAAATTATCCATTATAACTCCCTATTCCTTGCACCAATCCTTCTGAAATTTTCAGGCTTCTTTCCTAGGGGCACCTTTATGATGTATGTCATTCTCACACTAAAATCACAGGGAGGGATGCAAAACCACAGGCAGGGAAATAGCTTTTATTTCTTCCCTCAAGATCAATTTTGAATTCACCTATCATACACACACACACCACATCTATCCTTCTGAAATTTGGCAGGTTTCTTTCTCTGTGGTGTGTGCTATTTTCATATAAATGGATCATAAAGCAATAAGGGACATCATATTAATACTTTTTAATCACTCTCATGCAAAACCACTGCAGCTATCCTTCTGACATTTGGCAATATTCATCCTCTCAGAATGAGCTATCATGCCGGCACATTTCATCTAATTTTGCAAAAAAAAAGGGGGGGGGCTTAGAAGGTTCCTTAAAAAACCAAATGTTAAATGTGCCAAATACAAAGCCCCCTGCAGGCTACTCCACCTGCATTAAATCAGACAGGTTTCAAAGGGGTCTAAGCCAAATCAGGATGTTTTCCAATGTGCCAATTCAGAGTCTGAGCCAACACTTGCGATTGGTGTACATCCCTTGCTCATAGTACAGGCCTTTTCTATAGGATGCTTTTAAGGATCAGTGAGAAAATGCATGTAAAATAGGTCCAGGGGTTACTGTGGTAGGTGATTTTACTTTTGTTGTTTTTTTAAAAAACCTGGAAAAGTCACTGGTGTTTTTTTTGCTGCCTTCTGCATTAGTGCTTCCACATTTCCAGTGCTACACTCTGTAGATAATTTTAAATTATTATGAAATGTGACTCTGAGTAATAACGCATATGAACACATAAGGAAAATGCACAACTGTTTGTAGTGCTGCACATTATGTGTGCGAATTATAATCAACTCAAGCAAAATGTCTTGGGCCTCATCTAGAGAGATTTTCTGGATATAGGGTGCCTTAAGGTGGTTCCCACACCTCTCATAGATTTAATTTCTGAAGATCTTAGAGAAAGTCTGTTAAAATCTGAATGGGCATTCCAGCAACCCACAGCAAAAAAACATACCACCAATAAAGATGGCAAAAGATCACATAGAGTTGTATAATATCAGCATATGTTTATGATTAATATTAATAATAATGGAATGTATATCCTGCCCTTCTTCCCAAAGGAGCCCAGGGCACCAAACATAAAAAAGCCAATTTAGCAAAAAAGAAAGAAAAAAGAAAAAGAAAAAATAGATTCAAGTTTTAAAATAATTACTGTAATTTAAACAGAAATACCATACACCTCATTATAGTAAAGGGACTGTGACCAGGTGACCTATGTGCCTGCTCATTCATGCTTCAAGGCCCCACTTTCCCTTCTTAGGTTTACCTTTAAACTGGACTTTGACTAGATGGCTCATTAAACCGAGGACTCCGTCAAGTACAGGGCTATCCTCTGGCAGCCCTCCAAATATAGGACTGTCCTCTCTTAGACAAAGAGGATTTTCTATAAATACTTTCTGGCCTGAGGATATTGCTAAAGCATTTCATCTCTGCAACTCAGAGTCAACCTTTCGTTGTATAACTACTTTTTTACATTTGCTGCTCAGGGCCAATATACTTCTCATTCTTCTTCTGTCCTCTATTGGACAGAAAAATAGTTTACACAGCAAGAATACAGCTTTTTTTTTAGCTAAAGCTATATGGCTCAAAATCTCCTTCTTCCTGATCTGAAAGTCTCCTGGTGATGGACCAAATCGTCATCATCATCATCATCATCATGGTTTATTTGTATGCCGCCTTTGCATAAGAATCTATGATCAAGGCGGCTCACACCATGAAAAAAAGTTACACAATTCAATCAGTTGCAAAACAAAATTCAAACAGTCAAACAGTAAGTTAAAGAAAACATCTCATAAAGAAATATATAATAAATTGAAACAAATGAGATTCTGTCCTATAATTAGCAGAGACCTGCATTGTAAAGAGCTTTTGTAGAACTTGAGGTTAAGAATTAAAGCTGTGCCTTTGCCACAAACATACTAGGTGGCCTTTGGAAAGCCATTTACTCTCAGCCCCAATGCCCATCTGCAATATTGGAACAATAATACTGTACTACAATAAAACTCAGTAATGTACCTACGTTACAGGGTTGTTGTAAGGATGAGTGAGGTAATATATATGTGAAGTACTTTGAGCACTATCTAATATACTAGAGTCGGTTCCAGCTTCTTCCCTCTGATGAAGTGGACAAGGTGCTTTCAACTTTAAAGCCAACCACTTGCTTACTCGACCCTTGCCTGTAATGGCTCATTATGAGCTGCAAGGACAGACTGGGCGAGAGGATCAAGACGGTGGTAAATACGCCCTGGAAGAGGGAGTAATGCCATCAGCTCTCAAGGAGGCAGTAACAAAACCAATTCTAAAGAACCCGCCTTGGATCCCCAAGATCTGAACAACTTTCGCCCAGTCTCAAATCTGCCATTCCTGGGCAAGGCGGTTGAGCGGGTGGTGGCGAAGCAGTTGCAAGCGCATTTGGAGGAAGCGGATTATCTGGATCCATTTCAATCAGGCTTCAGGCCTGGACATGGGACTGAAACGGCCTTGGTTGCCTTGGTGGATGATATGAGGAGGGCCTTGGATAGGGGCGAATGCAACTTCCTTGTCCTCCTGGATCTCTCAGCAGCTTTTGATACTGTTGACCATGGTATCCTTCTGGACTGCCTGAAGAGGTTAGGCATGGGGGGCACTGTATTGCAGTGGTTCCTTCCTCTCTGGTAGGTACCAGAGAGTGGCATTGGGGGATGAGGTCTCGGATCCTTGGCCTCTCACTTGTGGGGTGCCACAGGGCTCCATCCTCTCCCCGATGCTGTTCAACATCTATATAAAGCTGCTGGGGGCTATCATCAGAAGATTTGGGCTGCAGTGTCACCAGTATGCGGATGACACGCAGCTCTATCTCTCATTCAAATCTTCACCGAGGTTGGCTGTAGAAACCCTGTCCAAGTGCCTGGAGTCGGTGAGTGGCTGGATGGGAAGGAATAAGCTGAAGCTGAACCCTGACAAAACCGAGGTACTGTTTGTGGGAGACAAGGGAAGGTTGGGGGATGTTGACCTGGTGCTCAATGGGGTACAATTGCCCCTGAAAGACCAGTTCCACAGCCTGAGGGTCATTCTCGACTCCCAGCTGTCCATGGAGGCTCAGGTCTCAGCTGTGAGCCGGGCGGCGCTGTATCAACTCCATCTGATATGGAGGCTGTGCCCCTACCTTCCCAATCATATGCTCCCATCTGTGGTACATGCCCTGGTCTCCTCTCGCATAGACTACTGTAATGCACTCTACGTGGGGTTACCCTTGAAAATGGTCCGGAAGCTGCAACTGGTACAGAATGCGGCGGCTCGCCTGATTAAAGGCAGCCGCCGGCGAGATCATATCACTCCAGTGCTGAAGGAGTTGCACTGGTTACCGGTTGTTTTCCGGGCCCAATTCAAGGTGTTGGTTCTGACCTTTAAAAGCCTATACGGTTTCGCCCCAGTCTATCTGAAGGAGCACCTCCAACATCATCAGGGTCAACAAGATCAGGCCTTCTCTCTATCCCACCAGTTAAAACAGCTAGACTGGTGAGGACTAGGGAGAGGGCTTTTTCAATTGTGGCCCCCACTTTGTGGAATTCCCTCCCAAATGATCTCCGCCATGCCCCCTCTATGATGAGCTTCCACCGGGCCTTGAAGACCTGGCTCTTCAGGCAGGCTTTTGGGGTGGGTTAGGTTTTATTATTGTTGCTGAGATTTTTAATGTTTTAATGTATTTGTATGTTTTTATTTTGTATGTTGCCCAGAGTGGCTGGACAGCCAGCCAGATGGGCGACTAATAAATTTAATAATAAATAAATAAATAAATAAATAAATAGAAAGTTATACATTTTTTCCTATTGCCTTTTACAAAGCACTGCAACTCCACAAAAGGTGTATAGTGAGGATTCTGTGCTCTTTTTTCCTTCTTGGATGAAGGAAATAGTCTTCTGCATGACTATGTTGCTGTCTGATGAATGTGGAACATTGTGTTTCCATCTGCATGAAAATTGCTTGGCTGTATACGTTAAGCCCCCCTTTAGGATGCACACCTTAATGTGGTGAGGGGGTTTGAGAGTGTTGAAGAAGGTGAGAGCAATGCCCTCAGGAATCTAGACCAAGAGGCTAGACTCCTAGCAGGGGCACCCAGGGCAAAGTGGTCAAAGCTGAGACACCAGACTAAGAAACATCCAGACTCAGAGGAAGGCAATGGTAAACCACCTCTGAATACCTCTTACCACGAAAACCCTATGAACAGAGTATCCAAAATGCAACACGAGACAGTGGTGGAAGATGAGACCCCCAGGTCAGAAGGCACTCACCGAGCTACTGGGGAAGAACAAAGAACAAGTATGAGTAGCGCTGTGACTAATGACGCAGCTGGGTCAAAGCCGAAAGGAAGCCCAGAGGTTAATGCGCACAGATGCAATGGGAGAGTCCGGAGTTGTACGACGCACACAATAGGAACATGGAATGTGAGAAACATGAACCAGGGAAAGTTAGAAATTGTCAAGCAAGAAATGGAGCGTATCAACATTACAATACTTGGCGTGAGTGAATTAAAATGGACAGGAATGGGACATTTTCAATCAGGCAACTACAAATTATTTTATGCAGGAAATGAGAAATCAAGAAGAAATGGGGTTGCTATAATAATAATAATAATAATAATAATAATAAATTTAATTTTTGTGTCGCCTATCTGGCCGAAGCCACTCTAGGCGACGTACACGTTAAAATACAATAAAATACAATATAAATACAGCATAAAATACAATGCAGTCAACAATAACCATTTTAAATAGCAGCAGTATAAAACAATGTAGGGCAATCAATAGACAATTTTAAACAATTTTAGCCCATCCCGGAGATCCCAAAGGCCTGTCCAAAGAGCCAAGTTTTTAAGGCTTGGCGAAATGTATCTAGGGAAGGGGCATGGCGAAGATCGAACGGGAGGGAATTCCACAGAGTGGGGGCCGCCACTGAAAATGCCCTCTCTCTAGTCCCCACCAACCTAGCTGTTTTCGTCGGTGGGACTGAGAGAAGGCCCTGCGTGGCTGATCTAGTCAGGCGGCTTAGTTGGTGGTACTGGAGGTGCTCCATTCAGGTAAACTGGGCCGAGACTGTATAGGGATTTAAAGGTTAACACCAACACCTTGAATTGGGCCCGGAAAATAACTGGGAGCCAATGTAGATGAAATAATACTGGCGTAATATGATCACGGCGGCGGCTGTTTGTGAGCAGACGAGCCGCTGCATTCTGCACCAGTTGTAATTTCCGGACCGTTTTCAAGGGTAACCCCACATAGAGCGCATTGCAGTAGTCTAATCGAGAGGTGACCAGAGCATGTACTACCAGTGGGAGCTGATGAATAGGGAGGTAGGGTTGCAGCCTCCGTATAAGGTGTAGCTGATACCAAGCTGCCCGGCTCACTGCCGAAATCTGAGCCTCCATGGTCAGCTTGGAATCAAGAACAACCCCGAGGCTGCGGACCTGATCCTTCAGGGGTAGACTCACCCCATTAAGCCTCAGGTCAACAACACCTAACCTTCCCCTGTCACCCACAAGCAGCACCTCGGTCTTATCAGGATTGAGCTTCAGCCTGTTCCTTCCCATCCACCCACTCACGGATTCCAGGCACTTGGACAAGGTTTCCACAGCCAACTCCGGTGAGGATTTAAAAGAGAGATAGAGCTGCGTGTCATCAGCATATTGGTGACACCGCAGCCCAAAACTCCTGATGATGGCTCCCAGCGGTTTTACATAGATGTTAAATAGCATGGGAGAGAGGATAGAGCCCTGTGGCACTCCGCAAATGAGGGGCCAAGGGTCTGAAACCTCATCCCCCAATGCTACCTGTTGATGCCTGTCAGAGAGAAAGGATCGGAACCACTGTAAAACAGTGCCTCCTATTCCCAATCCCTCCAGGCGATCTAACAGGATACTGTGGTCAACGGTATCAAAAGCCGCTGAGAGATCCAGGAGGACAAGAAAGGTGAATTCTCCCCTATCTAATGCCCTCCTCATATCATCGACCAGAGCGACCAAGGCTGTTTCATGTCCAGTCCTGAAACCCGATTGGTATGGATCCAAATAATCCGTTTCATCCAAGTGTGCTGACAACTGGTTAGCCACCACTCGCTCAATGATCTTGCCCAAAAATGGCAAATTCAAAATGGGGCAAAAGTTGTTCAAGACTTGGGGATCCAAGGAGGACTTTTTAAGGATAGGTTTTATGATTGCCTCCTTGAGGGCCGGTGGTAGTACACCCTCCTTCAAGGATGCATTTACCACCGCCCTGATCCCTTCGCCCAGTTTCTCCTTGCAGTTCATAAGGAACCATGATGGGCAAGGATCAGTCAGACAGGTGGTAGGCTTTACCGTTGAAAGCACCTTGTCCACATCCTCAGAAGGAAGAGGCCAGAACCGATCCCACTGAACCGGGAGAAGTGATGTAGCAAAAGCAATTAGGAGCTACAACGCAAGGTCTGAGTGAGTTATATGAATATAGCCATCATCGAAGTCTACACTCCAATGTTAAATGCAGAAGAAGAAGAATTGGAGAGATTTTACGCAGAAGTACAGGAGGAAAGTGATCACACACCAAAACAAGATATGATGATAATCATGGGGGGCTGGAATGCAAAAGTAGGGAACAGAGAAGAACTAGGAATTGTGGGGAAATGGGGCTTAGGTGACAGAAATGAAGCAGGAGAAAGACTTATTGAATTCTGTGAAGCCAATGATTTGTTTCTTGCCAACACATTTTTTGAGCAACCAAAAAGACGACTGTACATGTGGACATCACCAGATGGTCAATATAGGAATCAAATTGATTATATAATTGACAACAGAAGATGGAGAAGCTCCATACTTTCTGTAAAAACAAGACCAGCAGCAGACTGCGGTACAGATCATGAACTGATCGTATCAAAAATCAGAGTAAAGCTAAAGAAGAAGAACAAAGCACTCATAATGCCAAAATACAATTTAAATAATATCCCAGAAGAATATAAAGATCAAATAAGGAACAGGTTTGAGGCTTTAAACTTAGTTGACAGAGAACCAGAAGAACTATGGACTGAAGTCAGGGACATTATCAGGGAAGAATGCAAAAAGACAATACCTCTTGTTAAAAAAAGAGAAAGACCTCAATGGATGACTGAAGAAACTCTTAAAATGGTTAAAGAGAGAAGGAAAGCAAAAGCAAAAGGAGATAGAAACACGGTCAGAACCCTAAATGAAACTATACCACAACTAGTACATAGGGACAAAGAGAACTATTACAATAGTTATTGTATACAAATAGAAAAGCACAACGAAATGGGAAGAACAAGAGCCCTATTCCAAAAGATTAGAGAAATGAAAGGGAAATTTAAACCACAAGTAGGGATGTTGAATAATCAACAGGGGAACACACTGCCTGACCGAGATGAAATAAAAGGAAGATGGAAGCAATACACTGAAGAACTCTATAAAAGAGATGCAAGGATGACAGATTCATTCACAGAGGAACCATATGACGAAGAACCAGAAATTTTAGAATGTGAGGTGAAAGCTGCTCTTAAAATTCTTGGAAGAAACAAATCACCAAGAACAGATGGCATACCAATAGAATTGCTACAAGCTCCTGAGACTGAATCTGTCCAAATTTTGAGAAAAATATGTCAAGAAATATGGAAAACTAAACAATGGCCCACAGACTGGAAGCGGTCCATATACCGTATATTCCGGTGTATAAGACGACTGGGCGTATAAGACGACCCCCAACTTTTGACCCTGATCCCCGTTTAAAAAGCCAGCGTCCCTCTCCCCTTTCTTCCCTGCGTGGCCAGCGCCCCCTCGCCCCATAGCCCGCACCGACCTGTGGGCGGGGATGCGCTGCGCCCCGGCGCGGCCTTTGCCCACCAAGAAGTGGACGTCGCTGAGCACCTCGTTGTTGAAGAGGAAGGCGAAGCGCTCCTGCACCGTCGGCTTCGTCGCCTGCCAGTTGTAGGCCAGCTCCCGTGGCGCCAGCGGGCCGGAGGCGGCGGCGGAGGGCGCCAAGGAGGAGGCCGCAGGGGCAGCTGTCGGCAGCGGGTTCCCGCCTCCGCCGCCTCCCGCTGCTGCTGCTGCTGCCGCCGCCCGGTGGTTGTGTGTCAGCGGAGGCGCCGGCGCAGCCTGCGGCGGCGAGAGCATCAAAAGCGGCCCGCCGTTGGCCGCCCGAGGAGGAGCAGCCGCCATGGCCGCGGCCCCGTCGCTCGCCTGAGCAGCCGCGGGCAGAGGAGCAGCAGCAGCGGCAGGAGGCGGCGCAGGCGAGGCCGCCATGGAGGAGAAGGACGCGGGGAGGCTGCTGCTGCTGCTGCTCCCCACCCCAGCCGCCATTTTACAATGGAGGAGGAGGCGGAGGAGGCCGCGCAGGGCGCTGCCTTCGCCGCGGTGGAGGAGGCGGAGATGGCGGGGACGGAGGAGCAATGGGGATTCCCCTCAGGGGAGGGGACGCTGGTCCAGGCTGCGAGCAGGAGAAATATTCCGGCGTATAAGACGACTGGGTGTATAAGACGACCCCCAACTTTTGAGAGGATTTTTTTGGGTTAAAAAGCCATCTTATACGCTGGAATATACGGTATATTCCACTTCCAAAGAAAGGGGATCCCAGAGAATGCAGTAATTATTGAACTATTGCCTTAATATCCCATGCAAGTAAAGTAATGCTCAAGATTCTACAACAAAGGCTCTTACCATATATGGAGCGAGAAATGCCAGATGTCCAAGCTGGATTTAGAAAGGGAAGAGGCACCAGAGATCATATCGCAAACATACGTTGGATAATGGAACGGAGCAAGGAATTTCAGAAGAAAATCACCCTGTGCTTTATAGACTACAGTTGGTGGACTCATAGAAGAAAGGGGGCAGAGGTAGACAAACTGCAAAAGAGCAAAGTAAATGAAAAGGGACATACCTACAAGTACGGATGGGGAATTTGTTTAATCCAAGTATGAAGGATTTGCAAATAATCAAGTTTGGATTACCTGGGGACAATTCAAATAAGGAAAATGTGAATTTTACACAACACTGTGGTTGAGCCCTGGATCAGCCTTGGTCAACCTGATGGCTGGTCCTTTCAAGAGAGATAAGACGAGTGCAAGCCTGTTGCTCATGCTCATTCTCCCAGCAGCTTTCGATCCCATCAGCCATAGTATTCTCCTTGACCAGCTCTGTGGATCGAGAACTGGAGGCACTGTTTTACAGTGGTTCCACTCCTACTTACGGGGTCAGTTTCAGAGAGTGGCATTGGGTGACTAGACCTCAGCCCCCTGGCAGCAGCACTATGAGGTGCCATAGGGTACCATGTTGTCTCCAACACTATTTAACATCGATATGAAGCTGTTGGAAGCAGTCATTACGGGATCTGAAGCATGATATCATCAGTGTGCTGATGACACCAAGTTCTATTTCTCTGCTACATCTGAATCAGGTGTGCCATGAAAGCCCTAGACCCATGTCTGGATGCAGTGGAGGACTAGACAGAAACCAATCAGCTGAAGCTGAATTCCAAAAAGTTGGGAGTCTTGTAAGTGGGTGGGTCCAGGAATTGGGTCAGTTGCATATTCTGGACAGGGTTGCACTACTACCAACAACAGCAGGTCTGTAGTCTGGAGGTACACCTTCATTCAACACTGTTTGTTTATTTTATTTATTTATTAGATTTATATCCCACCTTCCCAGCAGGAGCCCATTGATACAGGAGGAACAAGTGGCCTCAGCAGAACACCCTTTACCAGCTTTGCCTGGTATGCCTATGATGACCATTCCTGTAGGCACTATACGTCAAAGGAACTTCAGACATTATGCCAATAAAAATATCATGTTGAAACACACCAATGTGCTTTCTAAAACTGCTGACAACCCACATGATGGCAGCGAAACATGCCTGCTTGTAATGGAGATGCAGCAAGGGGTTCACACAATTTAAATTATTCAAGGGCCCAATACTACCTACTGCAATGGAAAATGGACTGCCTTCAAGTCAATCCTGGTGACCGTATGAATAGGTTTTCCTGGTAAGCGGTATTCAGAGGGGGTTTACCACTGCCTTCCTCTGAGGCTGAGAGGCAGTGACTGGCCCAAGGTCACCCAGGGAGCTTCATGGCTGTGTGGGGATTTGAACCTTAGTCTCCCAGGTCGTGGTCCAACACTCTAACCACTACATTACACTGGCTCTCCTATTACCTCCTTTTAAATCGCACTTGAAAATAATCTCAAATAACACTTTTATAACGCAAAGCTAACAAAAGGTTTCCTTAAAGGTTTCCTAACAAAAGCCTGCAAAAGGAAGCCAGCTTCCTAAAAGGCAGAGCTTGGAAAAGTTACTTTTTTGAACTACAACTCCCATCAGCCCAATCCAGTGGCCATGCTGGCTGGGGCTGATGGGAGTTGTAGTTTAAAAAAGTAACTTTTCCAAGCTCTGCTAAAAGGTTATTTGTTAAGCAGACACGCAAAGAATCCTTGTACAAAGGGTGAAAAATCCTTCTTGCATACTGGTCTGTCTAGTCCTACTTTACAACAATAGTCAGAATATCTAACCATTTCTTAGACATTTTTTGTCTGGAGACATTGTGCATCAACATTGAGCTCACTATATTAGTTCTAAAAGCTACACACACATTGATACCAGAGCTCATACTTCCAGTGCTACACTATCATCACCAGTGTTTTAATATTATGTCTTACTAACAAAATGACCCTCAATATGATGGGAATGGTAGGTGGGGAACCTTTTTGGCTCTGGGGGCCAGATCTTTATCTAGCTCCACCCCACAGGCCAAATTTGACAGGGGGTGGGCAACTCATCTGTTAGTCACATGGCCTCATTATGACACCCACCTATCAAAATCCTGTCAAAAATTGTCCCACCCACCTGTCAAAATCTCTTGTGCTGAGCATATGGTTCTTATTGGGTGCTTGGGAGCCACAACTCAAGGGGTGTTGCCAGCCCTATGCTTGTGCTTTGGGAAGCTCCAAGCATAAGGCTGGCAAAGTGCTTTTTTCTCCTCTCTCTATCAGGTGATGGGGAGGGGAGTAATAAGTCTGCATTTTGCATACAGCAGCTGCACACAGGAGAAGCCCCTCTCACAGCCAAATCAGAATTCCACCCTTCAGCTATACAGAAATAGTTTTGAAAATAAATAAAACAATAATGTATTCATAGCATCAAATCTGGATTTTCTTGCATATAATCTGGAAGGGAGCAGCTACAGAACATGCTTAGCCTTGAGGTTTCTGCCAAATGTACCATGCCTGAATTTGCAGTTTTAGAAGGAAGAAGTAGTGTATGGCTTAGGAGGCAAGGGATATTTGAAAGGAAACCCTCCTCTTTGTATATATGTTCCTGCAGCCTTGATAGTAGTTGTTGTGCATAAAGTTAAAGACCCAGCCAAGGGAAAAAGAGAGCTGTGAGGCAGGTACTGAAAAGTATCATGAAGGAAGAGGCCGCACAGAGGATCTGACAATAACAAGAACTTTACTATAACTAATTATATGCAGAGAACACAACCCACAACATGGTGCTGCTTGTAAGGCAGGCCTGGAACTGAAACTGCCACAGCCTGGGGCTGACTCAGCAGTTCCTGGTATGGCAAGCCTGGAGGGCCAATACACTACAGGTACATTTCTGGCATGGCAGTGATGGCATGGCTCAGCCTGATGGAATACTTCCTGTTTGGCACTCGGGTTCAGCCATATGAGACTTCTAAGGACTATCCCATAATGCCAAAACATGGCAGGAAGCCTACTTTCTGCATCGAGCAAATTGGTATGATGTCTTCAATGGATACGGGAGGCCTTCTGAGCACAGAAGCTGAAGAATTTATTTTTATTAGAAGGCAATCATTTATTCTTATTTGGCTTGACTCCAAGCAACAGGGAAGCTCTGTCTGCCTTTGAGAAAGAGTTGCAGTGTTGAATCATATATTTTTGACGGAATACATTTTCTAAATAAGATGGTGGCCTTCTTTAACTTTTAACCAGAAGACCTTCTTGCGCCCATGTTTACGAAGTTGCCGAGTCCTCTTATTATCCTATTGATTTTCCTTAGGCAGTGGCATACCAAGGGCGGGGTGGTGGGAGCGTCCACCCCGGGTGTAGACAATAAGGGGGTGCATTGTCAGACAATGCCAGAGCCAGACCCAATGGCAGGCGAAGCAGCTCATCCTGGGTTTCCCTCCTCCTCCTCCTCCACCCTGCTGAGGGCAACCCCGAGACGAGCAGGGAGGAGGAGGTAGAGGCAGGGAGGAAGGCTGGCCGGCAGGCAGGGGCCAGTGGTGCAGTGCCCCTTTTGCCCTCCTGGACCAGCCCTCCCCCTTGTGAGCTCTTTGGAGCAGCGCTGAAACAGATAATGCTCGGGGCTTGGCTGGAGAGGCGCAGGCAGGCTGTGCAGGAGGCAGAGCGCAGCTCTTGGCACTGGCAGGTAAGGAGGCACAGCTGGCAGGAGAGCCAGCGAGGATTGCCCGGGCAGGGGCTAAGCCGGTGAGTGAGCCAGGGTGCCAAGCGGTGGGTCAGGGTCCAGCACGCCCAGTGCAAGGGGCGGTCATGGGGGGGAGGTCAGCGCCTTTGCACCGGAGGAGCTCCCTGGAGCTGGCGGGGCACTCAGCGCTGCCTGCCCTCCTTCTCTCCCACTGCCATGCATCCCAGAGGCAGCACGCAGGAAAGGAGGGCTCTCCAGTGGGCAGCAAGCTGGAAGACACGTGCAGGCAGGTGAACGCTCAGATGTGTGGATGCGTGAAGCTATCTTCCGGGCATGTGGCATTGAACACAGCCACGGGGATAACACACCCTTGCCTGCCTCTTTTTGCATGTGGGAAGAGACCACAAACTTTGTGCAGGTGCACTTGTGGACTGGGCGATCATCTCTCGGCTCAGTCAGGGTGCCGGCACTTTGGATGTGGACATGAGGGGCTTTGTACTTGTACATGTCTTTGTGTGCGCAGGTATATAAACTAATGTGGACATGCATGTGCCTGTGAAGGCATAAATGCACCTTTTGAGTTCTTTTTAAGTGTCACACTTCTAGCCATCAATATTTATGTATCAGCAAACTGTATACAGGCATACCCCACTTTAACGTTCGCAATGGGACCAGAGAGTATACTTTAAGTGAAAATCTACTTTAAGTGAAGCAATTGTCTTCACTTGTACTGCACACAATCACCACTAGATGGCAGCGGCGTCATGCCAATAAAGTGTACGTTATTGCAAAGCGCGCGAACGTTAACCAGGGCACGGGAACGAATGGAGCATGTACGTTATAGCGAGGCAACGTTGAGTGAAGCAACGTTAAGTGGGGTATGCCTGTACATTCCATAATGCATGGATGACAGAGGGTTGGTAAGTACATACCCCACTGGTCACACCTCAGAGTGTTCAACATATAGGTATAGGTTTTTTCCCTTTTTTCAAAAAATACATTAATGTAATTAAAAAGTATTAATCCATTACTTTTTTCCTTTTTTGTACTGTAATATTTTTTTATTTTTCTATTTTTTTACTGGCAGGATTATATATACAAAGTTCAATAAAAGAAAATTTTCACTGTCTCTGTTTCTTTTCTGGCCATTATTATTATTTGTTTCATTTCATACTTATTACTGAAAATAATTTTGTCGTATAGGGGAGGGGGTGTTAAAAAATGATCCGCTCCAGGTGTCAAATACGCTAGGTACGCCACTTAGGTGTGTATCTATAGTGATGAAGGGCATAATCCCCTTGTGCAAGCCTCACTGGAATGGAGAACAGGGTGCTCTATTCTCAATTCAACTGGGTTTGTTTGCACAGAAGAACCTTCCAGAAGGTTGTCTGCTATCTTCAGTCCACCATATCTTCAGTAAGTTGAAACACACAATCTAAGTCTCCCACAATCAGCTTACCCTTTTTATTGACACCTCTACATTTTATATATTTAAGAAAATGCATACACCATTTGACTGAAGATAGAACCTCTAAGCAGTTTATAAGAAATAAAACAAACATTAAAATTTCAATAAAAGACAAAGTTAAAAAACAGGTATTTTTAAATATTCACAATACAATTAAATATAATTAAAATGAACATTTAAGCTATAAACCAATAAAAACAAAAACACGTCAGCTTCTACACGGCTAGATAGGCTTGCCTATACCTGACATTTTTAGCAGGTGCTGAAAATAGCACAGCAAATATCTTGCTGAATTTTCCTGCAATAGACTAGGATAATATACCAGAGGAAGCTTGATCCTGCATCCTGCTTGCCACGCAATAGGCTTAACATAAGAACAGAAGAGCCTGCTGAATCAAGTCAAGGCCCATCTGTTCCAGCATCATGTTCTCACAGTGGCCAACCAGATGTCCATGGGAAGCCTGCAAGCAGGCCCTGAGTAAGACAGTACTCTCCCCTCTTGTGGTTTCCAGCAACTGGAATTCAGAGTCACAAGCCAAACTTTACTTAGCATCCCAAGACATGAAGCAAAAGCAGAACGTTTATCAAACCTCCATACAAAATTGGCAGGCTGCATTGGACATGATGATGGGTTCACAAAGTTGTGCAGGGTGTCATCATGGTTTATAGGTTTCTGAGTTCTAGTCAAAGTGCTGGTTATTATTGCTGGATAAAGCTCTAAACAATTTGGTGCCAGGGTATTGGAAGGGCCAGCTTCTCCCACATGAATCTGCCTATACACCGTGTTCCATCATTAGAAGTCTTCTTCCACATCCTGCTCTCATTGGAGTTTTGTTTGATCAGGACAGGGTCTTTTCCACTGCAGCTTTCTGTTGCAGCTTCCAGATTATGGAACTCCACCATCTGCAGTGCTTGATGAGTCCCTTTCTTGATGGCTTTTCAGCAAATTGTACAGAAAATTTTATTTTGCCAGGTCTTTGCCTTGATTTGAGCCTTTCAGTAAGTGGTTTTAGCCAGCACAAGTGTTAGCTCTCTTTTGCTACTTTATCATATTTGATTTGGAAGTTGGAATTTTGTTTTTATGTTTTAAGTATTGCAAGCTGCCCTGGAGGCCCATTTGGGCTAAAAGGCAGGATAAAATTTTCTGAATAAATAATGAATAGGTAATCTCCCACATCCATCTTTACTCCCGAATTCTCCCATCTAACATCTCCACAACACTAGGCTCCTTTCTTCCTACAGCGGCCTTCTGGTAACTGGCCTGGCCTGAAGGCATTTAAACGATTCTTGCTGAAAGCAATTAGGCTAGATTAAATGTTCCCTACCCAGGCTCCATCTTTTAGCTAAGATTTCTAGCTTAATTTCCACTCTGTTTTTTTTTATTTTATGCTCCAAGCAACTGTGATTGATGCTTAATGTATCATGCTTAATGACATCACTCGGGCCCACCCTTATGATATCACCTGGGCCCGCCCCATGACATCACTCGGACCCGCCCCTAAAATCTCAGGTTTTGGGATGCTTCTGACCTGGCAACCCTGGTTTGCACAAATGAGGGTATTTCAGTTCTGACCCAGCAGTTCCCTGACATCAGTGGGGCTGTATGAAGGCCTAGCAGCATTGCTGCAAAAAATAAAATAAATGCAAGTATGGAAATTCCAGGTGTGGTTACATTTTCTATCAGGATAATTATTTTCCCCTGCTGTGTCAGTCTCTTATGCAGCAAAAATAGGATGAAATAGAAGCTATGAGTTAAACTATATTTACAGAGCTAGAAGGCGGAATCCGTGAAATGACTTTTGACTTCCCTAAAAGTTGCCAAAAGTTCTTCTTCTTCTTCACACACACACATACACACCACAATTTCCCCTATGTATCTCTTTTGAGTCTTTTTGAAATCAGAACTTCCAGCTGTGAGCAGAGGGACTATGATACAGTGAGGAAAGTTGACGCAATGGAATTCCTTGCCCTAATTAGATTCAAACGGCATGCTGAAAATTTCACTAGAAAAGCTTCTTCTGGTGAGTTTGTTCCCCTCTCAGCTCGGTTTTATGACACAGAAAAAAACTAGCTTGGGAAGCTCTGAAATTAGTTCCATATTTCTTGGGAAGGGTTTATGCATCAAAGGGAAAAGGAGTCCTCAAGGGGAGAGCAAGGCAGGGAAAGCAGTCAGAAGAACAAATTCTAAATTCAGCATTGCCCCAATGTATTTGTTGTTTGGCAATTTAGGAAGGTCTGGGTTGTTTAGAAGGAACAGAAATATGGTTCATTTCCTGCAGATGTTGGTCCACAAATCTGAGCCTTGATAGCCTTTTCAGGGGCCTTGTATGAAATAAATATTTATAAAAGTAATGCCATTTAATTTCATGATTAGCTTCCAATCCCACGAGTGAATCAATCCAGATAAACACTGTATCTTCTTTTTGAATCTCATGCAGTAACCAAGGGAATAAATTCTATCAAATAAACTTTACATGCACTACTTACGCATGCATAGTGTCAGGGATGTAGTCCAGGGTCTTGTGTGTGTGTGTGTCTTAGACCCTTTACTTTTTCTGGAGCAGGGTCCCAGTAGAGCCAATCAGCATGAAATGGGAAAGTGTTAGCCACTGAGAAGACTCTTCTAGCATGCTTCTTTGTCTTTTCCTACTGATTGGAGCCTATCAGAGTGAAAGGACATGAGTCAGCCACCGAGAAGCCACTCTTCTCAGTAGTTTACACTCCACTTTCATGTTGATTGCCTCCTAGAGACGTATGTTTTGAGAGAAGGCATTAATAAAGATAGAGAAGCAGAAAGCAGCATTCAAACTTAACACTGAGTTTTGTTTGTTTCTCAAAATTCCCAAGCAATGCTGGACACAAAGCTGCTAGTAATTAACAGATGGGAGATCTTATGAAAACAGGACACTCTTTTCATTACTTTCACATGTTACAACTAGCTTCAGGAACATATCTGATAAGGAAAACAAACATGGTCAGTGTAATGATTATGAAAATACTGATTCAGTACCGTTTAGAAGCATAAAATAAAATAAACATAACACTGGAAATGTAATCTGAAAGAACATAAGATATAGAGAAATCTCTTTGATCTGACATGAAGGTATAGAGGTAAATGCTTCTACTACAAGCATTTTAAAATCCCAACATGTTTTATATAGCTACGTACAGTATACAGCAGCAAAGAGTGTCCAGCCCTATGCATGATTGCTTATGATTTTTACATTTCTGTGGTGCTGCTATTTAGAAAAGGCTTCAGATATGTTACCGTTTGTTTACAGATGTCTATTCTACTATTTACTGACTGAACTTGGGAAGAAACCACAAGCTTGTGATTAATTGCCCTCTGTATTATAACAATTTGAAGACAGGAACCTCTCTTTTGTTAATGTAACATAAAAGAGATCCCAAGGTAAACGCTCTAAGAACTTTGGTAAATACTGGAAATGTTTAAAATGTACCATGAGCAAGAGCACAAACTAGCAATCTTCGTGTATTGGTACCAACATTGTTTGCCTCCTTCCTCTGTTAATTCAAACCCTGACATTCAATCATTTGTCAAAATGCCAATAAACTAATTGCAATGCATTAAGTGGGGGTGTTACAAAACCTCTGGCTACCCCTAGCAGATCTGTTGTTTCTCCAAGAGAGTTGTCTACTGCTGAAGCTAAGCGATTTGGCCCTGGAAGCTGCCTGGATGGAAGACCGCTTGGGAACTATATGTAAGCTACTATGAAGTTCTTAGACCAAAAGTGGGCTACATCAGTGTGATCGAGTAACTACTAGGAAGATGGCAGTGGTGAGGTTGGCGGCAAGGAGGAGTGCGAGCGAGTGAGCGAGCAAGCAAGCAAGAAGATCTTGTAGGCTGCTGGAAAGCCTCCTGATTTCTGGTTGATTCATCGTTACGAAAAGACATGCTGCAAGAACCAGAAAGTAATCAGCATGTATTACAGCAGGAGCCGGGGTCCCAGCAACAAGAGCGGCAGCTGCCTACTTCACCACCACTGCTGGCACCACTGAGACTTTTCCCCACATAGGACGCCCCCCCTCCTCACACTGGCCCCGCAATGGCCTTGGCTCGGCTTCAGGTAGGCAGATAGGCAAGGCCAGTGGTGGCGAAGGCAGCCACATCAGCTCAGCGAAGGAGGAGGAGAGAGAGGCGACGATGGCAGCAATAGCAGCTGAATTCAGTAACTGATGCTGAGGCTTTCCACAAGAGACTTAATTGGACAGCCGGTGTCCTGCCCAGAGTCCGAGAGACGAGACAGAGATTGGAATTAATTCTTGTTTTATTAGAGTAACAGTTACATCAAAAAGTGCGCTTCATAGACCTCTCTATGCTGATTCACTACTGACCCTAATTAACTACCTAAGCATGCTCTGCAGCCTGTGCAGTAAGCTGACTCAGCACCCCAATCAGGGAAGGTGATTAAATAGGAAAGGTCTTCACCTGTAATCTCTGACTCCTTCAAAGTTCCATGTTCTGGCCAACCCGCTTCTCATGGCATCTCGCACGGGGTGAGGGGGGGCGAGCCTCCGCCTGCTCATCTGACAGGACAGGCTCACTAGGTGCTGGCTTGTCTTCAGGGGGTGGGGAAGCATTTGAAGCGCCAGGTAGGGAGTCCTGGGAGGGTGGAGTTGGTGCATGCACAAGGTTGTCCCCCAACGGCTCTGTTGGGGCGCTTGTCGATGGAGCAAGCTCTGCGTTAATGTGAGGACTGTCTGTGTGAACTGGCAGGCTGTCAGCTTCACCCTCTCCCTCAATGCCCTCGAAAACCTCATCCACCTCTGGCTTCTCTCCCTGGGGAAGCTGGGGCTCGACCGACTCCTCTCCCTGCTCCTCCTGGGGGAGTTGGGGCTGGCCACTGAAGATAGATGCATGTGTTTATTGAAGTTCTAAGATTCTTTTACTCAGCTTATGTGATTTACTGAAGAGTTCAATTTTTTTGTTGCCTCATGAATTTCTTTCACCTCTGGAAAGGTAGAGTCAGGACGCTATTGCTAATTCCAGAGGAGAGTGGAAACACCTGCAGCTAATTGACTGTGCCCAGCCCACAGATTAGCTATGAAGGTTGCTGCAATGCAGAACGTTTGAGGTCTCCATGAGGGCATCACCCCCTTTAATATTGTACCATTGAATGTATTATCCAGTAGAGAGAGAGAGTAATGTTGTATTATTGGGTTATAATTGAATTGTGCATGTGCTGCCCAGAGTGAGAGTCTGGGTTGTCATGTTTTTGTATGCTTCAAAGATGCCCCATATCACTCAGTACCATATGAGAAACTGACCTGGTAGAGTGTGGCCCTGCCTGGTGAGAGACGGGGAGGGAGTGGTTGCATTGGCTGCTATGTATTTTTGTAGGCTAAGCATTTGTTCCTTATGGTGGTTTTGCTGGAGATAAGTTATCTGTATGGTTTGTGGGAATGAATCAGAGAGGGATTTAGACATGGAGGACTGTTAGGGACATATTTTGGAGGGATTGTTGTTGGAGGGGTATAACTCCTAGTATAGTTGTTTTAATTAATGATGCTTTTTGGGAATTTGTATTTGATTCTTAAATCATAATGTTTATGTTTAATACTTTTATTTTTCTGTTAATTATGCTGTTTTGAATGTGATTTTTATATTTGGCTTGAATTTGTAATGTTTTCCTTTAATATTTTGCAATGTTTTGTTCAATGTTTTAATCTAGGTTGTAAACCGCTTTGAGATTTGTTTCCCAAATAATATAAAGAGGTATAAAAATGATATAAATAAATAAATAATAGACAGAAATAGACAATGCAGGCAGAAAAAGGTGTGTCACTCACTGCTTTGCACTAGTTAAGCTGCTCTCATCCTAAAGCCTGCCTTCCATTGTTAGGGCTCTACAGATCCTGAAAGGGACAGACAGAGGGGAATGGATAAGCTAAGAAAGGAGGAGGACTGGAACATTAAAGGGTCAGAAAGAAAGAGTCTCTGATGTGCAGGTGGGAAAGAGAAAACTGGGACAGAGAATGGGCAGAGAGGAGAGATGCACAAGTCTAGGAGTTGCAGAGGTGAAGAAGGCTGGAGATGACATGTTGATAAGAAATCAGCAGACCGAACGTTGGCTGTAGGCCTCTAGTCTCAGTATCTGTAGGTATTCTCAACATTTATCCCCGGGGCATTCCTATTTTGAAACAATCAAGGATTTATGCCAGGTTTCCCATGATGCACATCTTATTACCCATTAAAACAGAGGACCTCAACCTTTTTTCCACTATGGACCACTTGAAAATTGTTGAGGGTCTTAGTGGACTATTCAGTGATTTTTCTGTCTGATGTAGCAATAGTAGTGTGCTGTGTTAGATGCCATTTGATTTTTAGTTGTATTTTTATAGACACATCAGCTCACAGACAACTGGTGATCCATGGACCACAGTGTGGGAATCCCTGCATTAGGAGAATCATAGAATAGTAGAGTTGGAAAGGCCATCAAGTCCAAACCCCAACAGTACACTCATTGCACACATACAGATCACAAACACACTTGCATCTTGGTCACATGCACACACTTCACATATACACAGCCACACATACATCTCTCCCTCTCATAGACCACTCATCTCCCCACCCTCTTACACACCACATATTTCTCTCTCACACAGACCAAACTTACATACCTCCCCTCCCTCCCTTCTTCTCTCCCTCACACACACATACATCTCTCCCTCTCATAGACCACTCATCTCCCCACCCTCTTACACACCACATATTTCTCTCTCACACAGACCAAACTTACATACCTCCCCTCCCTCCCGTCTTCTCTCCCTCACACACACATACATCTCTCCCTCACATAGACCACACATCTCCCCACCCTCTTACACACCACATATTTATCTCTCACACAGACCAAACTTACATACCTCCCCTCCCTCCCTTCTTCTCTCCCTCACACACACATACATCTCTCCCTCTCATAGACCACTCATCTCCCCACCCTCTTACACACCACATATTTCTCTCTCACAGACCAAACTTACATACCTCCCCTCCCTCCCGTCTTCTCTCCCTCACACACACATACATCTCTCCCTCTCATAGACCACTCATCTCCCCACCCTCTTACACACCACATATTTCTCTCTCACAGACCAAACTTACATACCTCCCCTCCCTCCCGTCTTCTCTCCCTCACACACACATACATCTCTCCCTCTCATAGACCACTCATCTCCCCACCCTCTTACACACCACATATTTCTCTCTCACAGACCAAACTTACATACCTCCCCTCCCTCCCTTCTTCTCTCCCTCACACACACATACATCTCTCCCTCACATAGACCACACATCTCCCCACCCTCTTACACACCACATATTTCTCTCTCACACAGACCAAACTTACATACCTCCCCTCCCTCCCTTCTTCTCTCCCTCACACACACATACATCTCTCCCTCACATAGACCACACATCTCCCCACCCTCTTACACACCACATATTTATCTCTCACACAGACCAAACTTACATACCTCCCCTCCCTCCCTTCTTCTCTCCCTCACACACACATACATCTCTCCCTCTCATAGACCACTCATCTCCCCACCCTCTTACACACCACATATTTCTCTCTCACACAGACCAAACTTACATACCTCCCCTCCCTCCCTTCTTCTCTCCCTCACACACACATACATCTCTCCCTCTCATAGACCACTCATCTCCCCACCCTCTTACACACCACATATTTATCTCTCACACAGACCAAACTTACATACCTCCCCTCCCTCCCTTCTTCTCTCCCTCACACACACATACATCTCTCCCTCACATAGACCACACATCTCCCCACCCTCTTACACACCACATATTTCTCTCTCACACAGACCAAACTTACATACCTCCCCTCCCTCCCTTCTTCTCTCCCTCACACACACATACATCTCTCCCTCACATAGACCACACATCTCCCCACCCTCTTACACACCACATATTTCTCTCTCACACAGACCAAACTTACATACCTCCCCTCCCTCCCTTCTTCTCTCCCTCACACACACATACATCTCTCCCTCACATAGACCACACATCTCCCCACCCTCTTACACACCACATATTTATCTCTCACACAGACCAAACTTACATACCTCCCCTCCCTCCCTTCTTCTCTCCCTCACACACACATACATCTCTCCCTCTCATAGACCACTCATCTCCCCACCCTCTTACACACCACATATTTCTCTCTCACACAGACCAAACTTACATACCTCCCCTCCCTCCCTTCTTCTCTCCCTCACACACACATACATCTCTCCCTCTCATAGACCACTCATCTCCCCACCCTCTTACACACCACATATTTCTCTCTCACAGACCAAACTTACATACCTCCCCTCCCTCCCTTCTTCTCTCCCTCACACACACATACATCTCTCCCTCACATAGACCACACATCTCCCCACCCTCTTACACACCACATATTTCTCTCTCACACAGACCAAACTTACATACCTCCCCTCCCTCCCTTCTTCTCTCCCTCACACACACATACATCTCTCCCTCACATAGACCACACATCTCCCCACCCTCTTACACACCACATATTTATCTCTCACACAGACCAAACTTACATACCTCCCCTCCCTCCCGTCTTCTCTCCCTCACACACACATACATCTCTCCCTCTTGCACTCTCTCTTTTCTCTGCGCAAGTGTTTCTCTCTCAATCACATCTACACATACTTGAGGACCCCCTGCCTACATTTATAAAAGCCCACAACGAGTGAGGGAAAGCCTCACCATTTAAAAAAAAATCCTTCCAAAAAGTCATTTTTAACTATCTAAAAAAATACACAAGGGCCACCAACCTGGCGCCTGTGATGCTAGTTGGACTAAGGAAACTACAGAGGCTACACTGCTCCAAAGATCTCAGTGTAATGGAGAAACTGTCAGAAATGATCTCACGTGAGCCAGAGCTTGGAAGTAATTCGTTGCAAGTAAAGAACTACTTGTAATTCATTACTGTTTTGAGGAACAAGTGGGTAATTCCTTTACATTTTGATTGTAATAGAACTAGGAATAATTTTATTACTTTTGTGGAGTAATTGTAATGTTGCCACCACTCACCATATGCTGAGAGGCACATGTTGCCAAATTCTTCCAAGCTACACAGGAAGTGGATTGGACTGTGAAAGACCAACCCAAATGGTGTTTGCATTTTGACCAATTTGTAGAGCAGTCCAATATCTCAGAGAGGAGGTCAGGTCTCCTGCTCCCCTGGTGCATTCAGTATAGCTGCCCAATTTCCCTGCTTTTTAAAGTTTGATAGAATAGCTGTGGGCTATAGGTACGTTCTTAAACCGCAAGGTTTTTTGCCTATTAGTGAATATATACAGGGGTGTTGCTAAGCACTTAAAAGGCAGAGGACAGGCCCATGACACAAATTTGAATAAAATTTGCATATGCTGCTGTGTATTATAAATATAAATGTATGTAAATTGAGATGGTGGATGGCTGGATTCTTACCAACACTGTATTTTGCAGTAGGGATGGAAAGATCTTTCCATTTAGGTTCCCTTTGTTTCTCATTCTTCCACTGTTACATTCAGTTCTCCACATTTCTGCATCAAATTGCATGGGTTTTAAAAAAAACCCTCATGAAAATTCTCCAGCATTTTAGTGAAAATTTCTCTTAATAAACACATTTTTGTGGGCAGTTTTGACTAATGAACACATTTTTGCAAACAATTTTTCATCATATAATGCATTTGCATTTTATTTTCACTCATAAATTCATTTTTCTACACACTTTCCACTAATACATGTGTTCTTGTAAAGATTTGTTGTTTGGCTAACTGCAACACAAAATTTGAATAAGTGTGAATTTCAAAGGGTGTCTGAGTTTTGGTTCTCATATTGTTTCAGAAAGGCAAATTCGATAGATTCAGCTTGAAATGTGAACTGAATTGAAATTCTTACCCATCCCTACTTTGCAGCATGTCTAGTTGCTCTGTAAGCAAAGTTTTTAGAAAAGTTGTTGACTGCTATTTATCTCATGGGCTTATGTCCTTTACACTGGTTGGTTGGAGCATAGAGGGAAAACTGTATATACATAAAATATATGAGCATATACTGAGGGCAAGGACACTCTCCCCTTCTGCAGTTTCCAGCAATTGGCCATTTCCATGTATGTTAATTTAATACCACTATGGCCACTGCTCCCAATCGGTTCAACAACACTTATACCTTGCACAGTGTCCTGGGTGCCACTTTAGATTGTCCAAAATCTCTGTCCCTCTGATTAGCTCCATGACTAATTGTTCATTCATTACACAGTCATTTAGGGTATCTAGAAATTTTACCTCTTTTTGTGAACTGGAACACATATGTAGCAATTGCCAAGAAACTTCAACATAGTGACAATTGACTTCAAAAGAGGAAACTTGCCAAAAACGAGGGGATTGGTAAAAGGAAGTTGAAAAGCAATGTCAAGAGGGTCAAATCACTTCAAAATTCTTGGTAGTTGTTTAAAAACACAATATTAGCAGCTCAACTGGAATGTATACCGCAGATCAGAAAAGGTACACCTGGGCCAAGAAGATGCCAGTGTGGTTAACAAGGAGAGTCAAGGAAACTATTAGTGGCAAGAAAGCTCCTTCAAAAAGTGAAGTCTTGTCAAGTGAGAACAAAAAGAACACACACTTCGGGAAAAGAAATACAAGCAGAGAAGAAGAAATGCTAAAAAAGAATTTGAAAGCAGCTCACTCATTGAGACAGCAAAGTGGAAGCAGACACAAATGCACCCCCACCCAAGAGTAATTGTTTAGCCATGGTAGAGATGAATTCCTCACTTTTTGCTGCAAGCACTGGAAAGAGATCTCCTATTTTCAGAAGAGAGAGATGGAGACACACTGGAACCAACAGAACATTCTTCTGAAAACGCTTTAAAATAAATTGGTATTATTACCCCTCACTATAGGAACAGAATGCCACTATCATATCCCTGAAGACTTCATTCACCATCCTCTCTGCTTCACTCAACTTCTCCAGGTCAGCTCCTTTTGCCTAAAGGGAATGGACTTGTGTGGTTCCATACAATACACTGGATAGCTCCCATGCCCCTGCTGCCTTCATAACTGTTACATTTTATTCATACATACGTACATAGAAAACTATTATATCCTGCCCTTCTCCAATTTGGAGCCTGGGGCATATAGCAACTAGATTAAATAAAACTATACAAATTAAAACAAAGTTAAAATCACAAAATTGTACTACTATCATCATCATTATTTATATTTATTTATCACTTACTACAAAACTTTTTGTCTCACAGCAACTTACAATTTTTAAAATCATCTAATATAACATTTAAAATACATCAGAGATTTAAAAAATCAAAAACATTGTAATAAAACTCTAATAAGAATGCTGAGATGTATGTAGGAGACCCAATTTCGTCCTCCTCCAAAAAGCACATTCTTTCCCAATTCCCCAGAGAATCGATTTTCGCGTGTCTTGCCAGTTCGTAGCAAGGAGACATTTCCAATTTATTCACTTCGCAGCTAGGAGAAGTGTCAACTTGGGCTAAATCGTCTCTTTCATTTATACTCTTCTGGTGTTTCCAGAGGGCCTTTTCCTTATCTTTGGGTAATTGTGATCCCATGGAATCATATTTTATCAATGGGTGTATGGGATTTAATGTCCTGACTAACGGCTGTAACACTGAAACAGGATTTGTTGAGTCCGTTTTATTAGTTTTTAATTTGTGATTCATTTTAACGGCAAGGTATGTTTTTAATCGATCTAATTTATTTAATATCTCGTATTGAGAGGTTTCTGTGAGGCAGTCAAATGTTTCTACTAGTGACTGTTCTTCAGAAGTAAAGGGGTTGTCTTTGTCCTGGTTTAACAAAGGATTGTGAGGGGAAGCCGAAGCAGGGTGGTCTGTTGCTAGAACTATAAGGGGTTCGTACCGAAGTGATTTTTCGGTATAAGATCGCTGAGGAGGTTTGTAGTTGGTTGACTTTAATACTAACGGTTGAGGAGAAGCTTTATTTATAAAATATCTGCGTATTATGATGTGAAGACTGGCTAGAGCTGAGCCTGCTTCAAAAATTTTATGTGCTGCAGAAAGAGAGTTAAATTGAACTAAAGCTCTAGCCTTATGACCATTGAAATGTAAATATTGTACTTGTAAGATATCAGTTGGATAAATCTCAATCTTTGATTTCAAGAGGTTATGAATATGTTGTATGCGATTCCTGACCTGACCACATTTGCTCTCCATATCTTACAATAGTCTTGCAGAGCAATTTTAGACATGCATTTACCTCAATTAGATTTTTCACTTTGCCTAACGCAGAACGAGAAGGGAGAATAGCTAATGTCCCTAAAGAACAAAGACATTGTATCTGCGGGTCTCAAAAGGTGGAGGACCTCCCACATATTCTACTAGATTGCCCAATCTATCATAACCTTAGAATGAATCTTATTTCCAAGTGGGTAGATCCCTCCGAAATGGCTTCGACCACTGACAAAATATTATTGTTAACGTCCGATCAGAATTTTGAAGTGACACATAAGGTAGCTCTATTTGTGTCCGCAGCCATGAAACTAAGAGCCAGATATTTTTTAGAATTTGATTCGATCCTGAAACCCAAATAGGTGTTAAGGATGTAACAACCAGTATTTTAACTTGCCAAGGCCAATAATTAGTGCCTTTTAGAATTCAGACACACAAGGAACATCTCGATTCCATTTTAATAAACTGCATTTATTGTATTTTAACAATTTTTATATTTCTTAAAGTTCACTTTGGTTTTCTCTTAAATGTATATCTTGCGTTGGCCTGTGGCCCTGTAATAAAGATGAATTGGATTGAAAAGTAATAAGAACAGTAGTGATAACATCACTGCTCGTGGTCCAAAAACCTGACCAAATAAAAAGGTCTGAAGTCTCCTCTAAAACATATCTACAATGGGAGCAGACCTGATACTACTAAGGAGAGAACTCATTAGGTCAGATGCAGCCATCCACAATGCCCTGTCTAGTATCACTGCCCTCCTAGCCTCTGTTATGGGCATGGTAACAAACAGCATCTCTCCTGCTGACTATAGACAAGGCAGTTAACAAGGGAGGTGCTCCCTCAGTGATTTGGGTGCTAAGTCATTTCAAGCTTTATATGCTAAAACAAAAGTTTGAATTTGGCCCGGTAGTTCACCAACAACCAGTGCAGCACCTTCAGGAATGGGATGATATGATCTCTCCTTCCTGACCCTGCCAGCAGCTTGGCAGCCTTATTCAGCACCAGCTGCAGCTTCTGGACCGTCTCCAAGGAAAACCCCACACACATTGTAGTAATCTCTACAGGACGTTATCAGAGCATGGATTACTGAGGTCTGGAAGACAGGAATAAAATCCAAAGGGACCTGGATAGACTAGAAAATTGGGTTGAAATTAATAAAATGACATTCAATAAAGACAAATGCAAGATTCTGCATTTAGGCCACAAAAACAAAATGCACGGGTACAGGATGGGAAATACCCGGCTTAGCAGTAGTGTGTGTGAGAAGGACCTTGGAATTGTAGTGGATCGCAAGTTGAACGTGACCCAGCAGTGTGATGCTGTGGCAAAAAAGGCAAACGCGGTTTTGGGCTGCATAAACAGAGCGATAGTTTCCAGGTCAAGGGAAGTAATAGTCCCACTATATTCTGCATTAGTCAGGCCTCATCTGGAATACTGCGTTCAGTTCTGGGTGCCTCATTTTAAGAAAGATATAGACAAGTTGGAGCGGGTTCAGAAGAGGGCGACGAGGATGATAGCCGGTATGGAGAACAAGTTTTATGAGGAAAGGTTGAAGGAACTTGGCATGTTCAGTCTGGTGCAGAGAAGGCTGAGGGGTGACATGATTGCACTCTTTAAGTACCTGAAGGGCTGTCACATAGAGGAGGGTACAGATTTGTTCTCTGCTGCCCCAGAGGGTAGGACTAGGTCTAATGGTTTTAAGTTGCAGGAGCGTAGATTCAGATTGGACATTAGAAGGAACTTCTTGACAGTAAGGGCAGTTCGGCAATGGAACCGACTGCCTAGGGAGGTGGTGGGATCCCCTTCGCTGGATGTCTTCAAACAGAGGCTGGACGGCTGTCTGCAGGAGATGCTCTAGCTGTGGATTTCCTGCTGTGAGCAGGGGGTTGGACTCGATGGCCTACAAGGCCCCTTCCAACTCTATGATTCTATGGTTATCCCATTCCAGTAATGTCTCAAACTGGTGAACCAGCCAGAGTTAGGCATATGTGTTCCTGGCCATTTGGGTCTCCTGTGACTGTTTAGAATCAAGGAGCATCTCAAACTATGCACCTGCTCTTTCCAGGGTAATGCTAGCCCATCTAGAACCAGACACCTTAATTCCTGGATCTGAGAACCACCAGCCAGCAACACCTCTGACTTATAAATTCAGCTTCAGTTTATTGGCCCTAATCCTCACAGGGTCTGGATGACAGCTCCCACTGGTTTCACGTGGATGTTAAATAGAATAGGAGAGAAGATAAAAACTAGAAGAGCTCCATATCATAAGTGCCATGGGGCCAAGCAATAATCTCCCAATAGTCTCTGATATTGACTCAGCATGACAAAAACCACCACTGCAAAACGGTTCTCCCAACTCACAGAGCTGCCCCAGAAGGATCCTGTGGTCAATGGTATCCAATGTCAGTGAGAGGTTAAGCAGAATCAACAGAGTAGCACTTCCCCTGTCTTTCTCCTAATAAAGGTCATCAACCAAGACACCCAACACTGTGTCAGTACCATAACCAGGTCTAAAGCCAGATTGAAATGGACAGATAATCCACTTCCTCCAAGAACGACTACAAATTTTCCACCGCCACTCCCTTGCAAGTCTTCCCTAAATGTGTACCTTTGGCTACCTGCCCCCAGCTGCTGTGTCAGCCAATTAGATTGGGAGGGATTCATTTAAAAACTCAGTGCATTGTGGGAGTCAGTTACTGGTCTATACCAAATTCCAGTGAATAGAAATTTAAAAGGGGAGATTTAGGTCAGTTTAGCTCTCTGGGAATGGAGATTTTTGTCAGGGGAGTAGACAATTGGTAGACTAAGGGCAGGGCCAGCACCAGAGGGTGGCCAGGTCAGGCCCTGGCAAGGGCCCCTGAAGGGCCCTCCTTAGGGTGGGAGTGTAGCACTCCCGTTCTGCAATCTGTGGTAGTGTCGACTCTCAACCCTGCTGCAGATTGCAGAGAGAGAGAACCCAGCCCCCCCATACAGACAGTGGGCCCACAACACCTGTCCGCACAGCCCACCTACCTTTCCTGTTGTCTTGAATGCTGTGTGCACTGTACATGCGCTCCTGCCATCAGCCAAGATGATGGAAGAGTCTTCCCTAAGGGGCTAACGCCACTGCCATCATCTTAATTGATGGCAGCCATCCATGCACAACGTACACAGCATTCCAGATAACAGGAAAGGTGTGCGGGTGAGTGCCACAGGCCTGAGGCAGGTTGCTGCCCGAGGAACCAGTCATGCCTGGTGCCAGCCCTGATTAATGGGACAATGTGGGCAGTTAAAACTCCTGTAAGACCTGCCTCATTATGTACTTTTGTAGCTTACACAGTTGTTTTTAAAACAAAACTGTTTTTTAAAACTAAACTAAAAGCTGTTCTTTGAACTTAGATTGGTATCTGCACGGACAGTAGTATCTGCCCTTAGGCTTACAATCTAAAAGACATGTCGCACAAAGAAAAAGGGAGAGGAAGGGGGAAAGCAAGTTTAGGCACCAGTTCTTAAAAGTTACCAATCTTATAATGACCACCTGGGATCAAAACAGTCATTGGCTGGGGTGGCTAACCTGTGGCCTAACCTGTAGGACTTCAATTCCCAATCAGCTCCAGCCAGCATGGTCTATGGGCAGGGATGATGGGAGTTGGAGTCCAACAATGTTTTGGGGTTGGGGGCACAGATTCCCCATCACAGTTCAATGATTTTCAAATATTCTAGCTTCAGGGAACTATTTTGACATGTACTCATCTACTAGAGAACACCAGCACATTGCTTATTATCCTAGATGCACCCTCAGTTCATCTGTGGCACTGGCAAGCTGACCAGTAGTATAGTGGCAAATTCAGAAGTACAAGGTCCCTTCATGTTAATCACAACTATGCCCCCTCCCCATTTTGTTACTGTTGGATTGTAAATGAGATCCTTGATAATGCCTAGGAATCAATAAGCATGAAATAGGAGAGTGTTAGCTACTGAGAAGAGTCTTCTCAATTGCTAGCTCACCTCCTTTCACTCTGATTGGCTCCAATCTGTAGGAAAGGACAAGGAAGTGTTTTAGAAGACTCTTCTCAGTGGCTAACCTTCATGCTGATTGGCTTGTAGGATGCTGGAGACATAGGAACCTTGCTGGGACCCTGCTCCTGAAAAGTAAAGGGTCTTAAGACCCCTGGAGACCCTGCACAACTACACCCCTGACGAATGCATCCAATATCCATCTGTAAATTGCAGAGAAAGGTCAGTATTGGTGGACAGGAAATTGTCTGCCGTTACTGATTTTCTCAGTGGGGAGCTCCTAATAAGATTCCAATAGGCCCCAGAGTTCCCTGGAATACAGTTTCCACAGATATAGAATATCACCAATTACATGGTGAATACTAAAAAATAATACATTCCAGGTCAGATCTTTAAAATGATCTGTACTACACTATTCTCCTTCTGGCAGACATAGTTTTCAACACAGACAGCATTTTTTAATATATACACGCCCTTCCCTCTTTAAATTTTTTCCCTGAAGAAGCCTCAAGAAAGGCCCCAAGAGTCAGTTGCTGTCCAGCTGAGGAACAGCAAACACATCTGTGTGTGTGCAAGCATTGCTGTACAAATGGCACCATATACACACAACTGATTTTGAAAATAGTACGTAATGCAATATGTCTGCTTTACTAAATCTGTTTCACGGGTGTTATCAGAGACCCTCTGTTATTGATGTAGATTACCCTTGGACCATCTTCTCCTCCAAATAATTGACTCTCCTTTGATTAGGGAAAGCATTTTAACAGCTATAAAATCAGGACAGACTGTACCAGGACAAACAGCCAGCACAGGTGGTAACACCCTTGAAGATGCTCTGTAAAGACAGAAAGGCCCTTGTATTAACATGGATGGCTGGGCAGAAGTACAATATCATATATGCAAAAGCAACAGAATGAAAGGGCTGATCCGGGGCTTTTAGTGTCAAAACATAATTGTACTCATTGTTTCCTTTCTTGGAAGAGAACTGGAGGCACTAGGCCATTCCTTTAAACATCTGCAACATATTTATGGAAGGGTGCCTGTTCACATTCAGAAAATGACTGCCTTCATGCATTCTTATTTACACCCACTGCCTTGGCACATGTGAGCAAAATAATAAACTCCACAATCAATCTGCCACCTACACACAGAATTCCACAAAGGTGACCAACAGATGTCAATCTACAGAGACATTGGCTGTCCAGGCAATTAAAAAACTCTCCTTGGAGCAACTTCTGCTTGTGTCAGACAACTCGACTGTAAAGATAATGTGCAGTTGGGAGAGCAAGCAGGGAACTGGTTGTGGGAAGCAGAGGAGACTGGAATAGCAGGTGGGTGAGTGGAAAGTGTTCTCTGTGTGGAGAACCGAATAGTTTTGAAGAACTCTTGAGGTGGAGAAGATTCGAATGCCATTCTAAATTCTTTCATCAGGCCTCGGCAGTGCAAAGTTTAAGTCAACAGTCTTCTGACCATTGCTGCGTTTATGCCTTGCTCAAAGAAAAAAAGACAAATATTTACTCTCTGTGACTGTTGCTGAGCACTTTATTTACAGCAGGCGATAGAGGTTTGTTAATAATAAAACACAGATGTTAATGGGAAAGAATTTAAGCTCTTTGAAAAGAAAAAGTAGCATTAGCCCATAATATCCCAGATTCTGCATGCGGTGCAACACATCCTTTGTTACCTACAAATTAAACTTACTTTCTTTTGTTCTGAGTTGTGAATGTATGCTAGCCTTGCAAGTGTTGCAGGCTATGTTTATATCTTTAGCATGTAATAGCTTTGGAGGGGGGGGGTTAAGGAGGTGATTCCTAACATGGTCAAGGCCAAAAAGCTTGTCCTTCCCATGCATTCATACTCACAGTCTAACATTTCAAATGTATTTGTGGGGCAGACTAGTAGACCTGTCAACACTGTGCTCTCAGTTCCTCTTACTATCCCAATCACTGTGTTATGTCCAGCAAACCATGTTAAAAGATAAGGGAATAAGTAGATAAAACACAAGACAAGAATCGCACCAAATGTCTCCCCTAGCAGTTCTTAGCTGAGATCCATGGTATAAATTCAGGCACACTGTAGGAAACAATTGGAAAATGTAGAAATTGGAGGTGTCCTTGAATGCTGCAGAAGGAAACTGCTTAGAGAGGGAGTTGCCAGCCTGTTACCCCCAGGCACCATGGCGCCTGCGAAGGCCTTTAGTGGCACCCCCAACAGGTAGCCCAAAATCTGAGCTTTTGTTAAAAAAGTAAGTCTGTAGCCCTCCTAGAAAGAAAATTATGGAGCAAGATGTGCAGGTACCCTTCTAAGTGATTTATGTGAAATGAGCTAGCTTGGCTGCTCCTGCCTGTCAGTGTTATTAGCCATTAAGTAGAGTCAGAGCTGCGACTGAAAAGTGAGTTATTCAGACCATCAGACACCAGGCAATAGGGATACCTGGGAACCTAAAGAGCACCTGTTTTGCCCTCCCTTTTACTGCACTGTTCCTGCTTCTGTCTTTTTTCCTAGTTCTTGGAATCTCCACAGTTTGCCCTTTTCCCCAGCAACCAGGATGCATCTTTCCTGTGATGGGTTTGCCTGAGATCAGATAGTACCTAAAAATTATTTTCTGCAAATGCTACTACACAATAAGTGTGGGTGATTTATTATTATTATTATTATTTATTTATTATTGGTTTTATATCCCCCACCTTTCCACCAAGGAGCTCAAGGTGGCATACATAGTTCTCCCCCTCTCCACTTTATCTTTATGACAACCCTGTGAGGTAGGTTAGGCTGGGAGGCAATGACTGGCCCATAGTCACCCAGTGAGCTTCATGGCCAAGTAGGGATTTGAACCCTGGTCTCCCAAGTCTGAGTCCAACACTCAACCATTTTGCCACACTGGCTCCACTCGGATGTTAAAGAATCCTCCTCTTCCCAAAAGGCAAATGTTGAAAACTTTGCAAAAAGACTTAGAAATGTCTCCTGCATTACAGGAGCTAAATATCAGGGACTCATTAAGAATTAATTGTATAGTTAACTTACAGTACAATAATATACATGTCTACTCAGAAGTAAGTCTCTTTGTGTTTAATGTGGCTTACTTCCAGGTAAATGGGGACAGGATGGCAGCCTAAGCTTTCGTTTAGGGTTTGCATTGGGGAAAAACTGGGCTTTTGTCCCTTTGACAGGTATACAGCAGGCAGAAATTCAATAGGTCAAGCCTTTTCTACTATGGGAATACAATTATTGGAAACATTTCACCATGACTACTATTTTGTGATGGCTACCCCTAATACTCTATCAAAATTTGAAATGTGCCCTCTGGTCCAAAAAGGTTGGCGAACCCTGGCTTAGAGACCTATTGATCCCCAAAATGAAATAAATATGCATTTATCTACCACACTTCCATCCCACTTTTCCTCCAAAACTATTTTTATTTATTTCCAGATTTTGTATCCTACTTTTACACTTTGGAAAAACTGTTCAAAGTTGCTAGCAACATTTCAAAATACAGATATCACAGCAATAAAAAAATTGGCAAAACCCTTCAACAGCACCATCATTAAAATACATCCAATCAATAGCATGTGGCTCCATACAGATTAAGATTTACAAATCTAATAACCCATGTTGGTGATGGACAGCATCAAAAAGCAGACTTTATTCATCTTTTTTGGTCCTGCAAATATGACATTTTTGGAAGCAAGCAAGCAATATTACTTTTCACATCACTGACTACTAACTTGCAGAAAACCCAGAACATATTTTATTGTGTTATTCAAAAACTGAAATTGAAAAAGTTAATTTACAACTCATACTAAGCTTGTTGATTACTGCAATATTTTGCTTGGGGCAATGCTGAAAAGCATTAGAATCCCCCTTCCATCACAAAATGGTTTTTTTAAAGTATGGGAAACGGCACATTTTAGCAAACTTACTATTTCAAAGCTAATCAAAACACAGTGCAAGTTTATTGAAAATGGGTTTTATTTATAAGCTATTAGGATGATAAGATTCAAGGCAATATACAAGTGTATGTTTCCTCCCCGACATTATGAATTCACTCTCTGTCCCCCCAACTCCTCCCTTAACAGATAATCACCAGTCGTTTGAATAAATATAATGGTTATATCAGATAGACCAAGCAAATATCCCTTGTTTTGTATTATTTGAATTCCATTCAATGTAATCAATCTCTCAACATATACTTTATGTCTTTAGGTTTTATGTACTGCAATAAGCTTACTGTTGTGCTTATATTTCATATGTAAAAAAGAAATCCCAAAGGAGCACTGGGAAAAAATGTTTTCCCTAATGATCAAAAGGCAACCAGAAATGGAGCCTGGTGGACCTCCTTCTCCTTCTTAAACAGAGCAGTTGGAGCACAGAGCAGGGTTTCCAGTGATGACCTGAGCACTGGGCAGGTTCATAGGGGTCAAGACAAACTATCCTGTCCCCAAGCCATTTATGGCAGGGGTGGGAAACCTATGGCCCTGCAGATGTTGTTGGACTCCAACTCCCATCAATTCAAGCCAGCATGGCCAAAGGTCAGGGAGGAAGGGAGTTGTAATCCGGCAATATCTGGAGGGCCAAAAACAGCACTAGGAACTGAGTCCAGAAAGACACTGATTTATTATCAGATAGCACAACGTAGTGGTTATATGGTCTAATCTCAAGGTCCAGTTAACAGACTGGCAGCCCCATTTAAAACTAACTGAGGATCCTCTGTCCATCACAGAGTGCATTCAGTAATCTAATCTAGGTGTGACTAGGATATGACTGGCTGAAGCCAACTTCTCTAGAAAATGTGCATCTGAAATATCAGCCAATGGTGGTAAAATGGCATGGCCACCACCTGACCACCCAGTCAGCTAACCTCTAAGCTAACAATCTGAATCCCAAGAAGGAACGCAAATCCATCCAGAACAGACTGTACATCTATTCTGAAATTATTAGAACTCACAACCTTCTGTCTTGTCTGGATTAAGTTTCTCTCCCACCCAATCCAATACTGATGCCAAACATCAGTTCAGAACTTCCACAGCCTTCCCAGAACTAGAATACAGAAATAAGAGGGAGAACTGGATGTTATCAGCATATTTGTGACTAGATAGCCCAAATCTCTTGAAGATCTTGCCCTCCAAAGCTAAGGCTAGTTTACATACCTTTCTCAAGGCAGTAAAATGTGCTTAGCTTCAGCAGTAGAACTGCATAATTTGCCTTAAAATCGTTATCAAAGGCTACACTAGTAGTAGCAGCAAAATGTAATTTATTTATTTATCTAAATATTTATATTCTGCTTTTTCAGATGCTCAGAGTAGATTATAGGCAATCCTGGCTAAACGGACTCTTTAAAGAGGGACTCTTTAGTCAAGGTGGACAAGAGTTCAGAGCTTTGGCTTTCACAACCAAAATATTCTGTCAGCATTTTCACAGGAAGGAAAATAAATAGAATGATCCAAACAGTTGTGACAAGAACATGATTCAGACACTGCCTGTTTAGATTCAGCTCTGATGAGAGTGAGCACATTGGACAAATGTGGGCAACTTTATCAGCAAAGTATTTCCTTCTCTCTGCCCATTTAACTCCAGCTCTTGCTGTGAAAGCTATCCACCTTTTTAAAAAAAACAAAAAAACCATGCACACATTATCAGAGCTTGGATGTAATTCGTTACAAGACTAAGGAAACTGCAGAGGCTACACTGCTCCAAAGATCTCAGTGTAATGGAGAAACTGTCAGAAATGATCTCACGGGAGCCAGAGCTTGGAAGTAATTCGTTACAAGTAAAGAATTACTTGTAATTCATTACTGTTTTAGGAACAAGTGGGTAATTCCTTTACATTTTAATTGTAATAGAACTAGAAGTAATTTTATCACTTTTGTGGAGTAATTGTAATGTTTCCAGCATTATTTGGGGGCATTAATTGGGGGGGGGGAAGCAGGAGAAGTCTTCTGCTCCTCTGATTTGTGGATGAAAATCACGTGCCTCAAACTGGGCTTCTGTGCAGCGTCGCTCTTCCCTCATGCTCTGTGGATGGGCAGGAGGTGACGAGGGAGGAGGTGGAGAGCGAGACGGGGTGGAGTGGAGAAAACAAGTGTTTCAAAAAATAGATGGTGGTGGTGAAGTATGGTGTGGAGGGGAAAAGGAGCCAGAGGGCAAGAACATGGATAAAGGAGGAGGAGAAGGCAGCAGCAGAATGGAGAGAAAGAACTGTGGAGGGGTGTGTGTGTGTGTATGTGAATACTGTGCTTGCACTTGGCACACAAAGTGGTCTCCACCACCCTCTCTGGCTACTGTGCTGCATTTGCAGTATTTTAACTTTTTTGCATCTCAGGGGAAAATGTTTGCTTAGGTGAGTGTCCCTTAGTTGGTGGCAGGGCAGGGTCCGGGAGGTGGTTAAGTGAGAGAGATTATGCTTGCTGGCTGAGTGGGAGGGTTGCACTTGGTTTGACATGCAAAGGTCTGAGTAGCGGCCTCTGCCTCCCTCCCCACCTCCCTTACCAGCGGAGAAACCACCATTGCTATCTTACGGATAAAAATAATTATTCTACTACCTCTGTATGTGTGTTTATTTTTAATGTTGTTTTAGGCTACTTAAATGTGCAGCAGCCAAGGCCAGCACCTTGTAGGCGTTTTTTAAAAAGTAACTGAAATGTAATTGTAGTGATTACTTTTGAGAAAAAGTAAAGTAATCTGTTACTTTCGGAGCAATTGTAACGGTAATTACTACTTTTTGGGCCATGTAATTGTATTGGTAATTTATTACTTTTTAAAATTAATCTTTCAAGCTCTGCACATTATACATAAAGAGATACATAAATTGAATTTCATAGAGTGGGGAAGGTGGCTTACGGGCTTCCCTTGGTGAATTCTGACTTTTATACTGTGTTTATGTCTATGTATATGGATATTGTTTATATATTTTGCTTTGTAAATTCATTTGATATGTTTTTTATTGTACCTTGTGTATTCTATTGTAAACCACTTTGAGATCCTTTAGATAGTAAGCGGTCTATAAATGCAAATAATAGTAATAGTAATAGTAATAATAGATTTATTTACATATTCATTGATGTGTACGGATGCCTTTTTGCTTTTCTTGTTTCTGAAGTGTTGTTTATTGCCAAAGGGAGCCTATATACAAAAGACTGCAAACCTAATCATGTTTACTCATAAGTAAATTCCATTGAATTCAGTGAGGCTTACTCCCAGGTAAGTGTGGTTAGGATTTCAGCTTTAATCTGCTTCCTAATGTGAATTTTAAAAACCATTATTATTCTTTCTACAATGAAAATCTCTCTTTACCTGTGGATTTTATCTGTGCTCCTCAGTTAAAGTCCAAAGGTCTTTGCCAAACGGGGGGGGGGGAATCTGGATATGACTGTGTATTTTTGACCACCCGAAATCTTTTGTTTTAAAAGTATAATTAAATTTTAAATTCCTTTCCTCCCCCCCAACTTTTCTTGACTTATAACTAAACCATCCTGTCTTTATGCCTGAGGCGATATCAGACAAAATGTCAAATTCATATTGAAATGTGAAATCCAGATAGTGAAAGTGGCAGCAATCCTAACCCCATTTATCTGGGAGTAAGCCCCACTGAATTCAATGGGTCGTGTTTCTGAGGAGACATGATTTACAGCCATAGATGGCTTCGTGATGAACTATTAGCCATTTCATTAAGTTTGCCTTTAAGATATCACAAGATTCTTAGGTGTTTTTGCTGCAAAAGACTATTCATTAAGTTTGAAAATGAATGTGCAAGGAAGGTAATAGATTTGTAAATATCTGTTGATGGCTGAGCTACATGAGTCTACATTAAAAATACTAAAAATTAATATATTTCCTCATCAGCAGACAACAAAATGGAACACAGATTTGTTCAAAATAAACTAATTGCAGCCAAACAGAAAATACCAAATTAAAGTATGAATGAATATTGGGATGGATTGAGGCATGTTCATAAATCCCTAGATAAGATACAGCTTTGCTTTCTACTTTACTGCTTTTTACAGCATGCTTTAATATAATTTGATAACATCAAAGTAGCATAGTCTGCAAAATTTCCCATTCAAAATCTTTGCTATCTCTACTGCTTTCTCTTTAGTTCCTATTGTGTTATTTATAGTATGTGACAACTTTATAGTAAGACATCTAATTTAAGATTAAAGTTGCCACTACTGTTGTCAGGGTCAGCTGTAGCTTTTGGGAGACCTAAGGGAACTTGACCTATAATGGCTCCTTAACTCTGTTGGGGTGGCAGGAAATGGGGACACAACACAACCCTTGGAGGTGGAAGGAATGGGCTGTGTGTGAACCGAAGAATTGCTCCAGAGTTCCAGGATTCATCTCTAGAATTCATTCTCTGTTTGCCCACAGTCTGGACAGGTCAAAGACAAGGCATGCTGCCTCTGATCTACCTGGATCCATTCCTAAGAAAAACCCAATATGGTAGATGGTGGGCTGCAACAAGTGTCCAAACTTCGAAACCTCTGGCACTGGCCGTTAGAATTATGGCCAGGGGAAAGGAAAGGAGTAGAGTAGTCTAATTTAGAGACAACTATTATTAAACTGGTGAAGCATCTGACTAAGAAGGCATGACAGTCTGTGGAAAGAGGTGCTCCCAGTTTCATCAAAACATTTTCACATAACGTCTACAATAAAAGTTCTTTTTTAACATAAGATTGATTAAGATTAGCTGTCTTGTAATGCCCAGGGATTTTATAACAAGTGTGAAGCCTCTGTCACCAACAGGATGAGCAATGAAGATGTCATAAAGCCAGAGGAGCAATGATGTCACAGACAGACAGAGTATCAGAGATAGGGTTGCCAGGTTCAGGGCCTGAGACTGATCCTGTACCTTTAGGAGAAGAGAAAGTCAGCCACGTGCAGGTGTTCTTGCAATACTGTAATGGGAAAAACCACAAGGTGGAATTCTCCCTTCCCCCTGCACAACTTTTAAAGATACAGAAGACCTCTTGGAAGCTGGGCCTGGCAACCAAGAGGTCTTCTGTATCTTCTTTAAAAGTTGTGCAGGGAGAAGGGAGAATTCCACCTTGTGGTTTTTCCCATTACAGTGTTGCAAGAACACCTGCACTTGGCTGCCTTTCTCTTCTCCTAAAGATACAGGATCAGTCTCAGGCCCTGAGCCTGGCAACCCCAATCAGAGATGAGATGAGCAAGTCTAGAAGCAAGGTGGCTGAGGACCAGGAGCTGGATGAAATGGTAGATAAGGACAGAGGAATGAAGAAATAAGAGAAAAGGAAGAGGGCAGGTGGGCAAAGGAAGCAAGAGGCCCTACAAAAGTGGCAAAAGGCAAAAAGAAGAGACAGATGTAGGAAAGAAAGACTGGAGGTGGTAGAGGGAAGTGAGCAACGAAGAAGGCGGCTTGGGAAAGGCAGCTTGGAACACAGGAATTAAGGCAAGCAAGAGAAGAGGCCAGGAAGAATCAGTCTGAGAAGCAGTGTTTAAGATGTGTCAGAATTGTGGCTTTATTGGGCCTCATTAAATATAAAAATATGTTATGAGCCTTATGTACTCCATTCTGCTGTTAAATTGATCAGTTTAGGCAGGCCTTCAGAACACAAGGAATTTTCCTCCCACTTTAGCTGCCCAGAAGAGTAAAGCATTTTGGTGGTTTAACTCATCCAGCTCCTTAAAGTTTGTGGTACTGAAGCCTCTAAAAGTTATTTGATGTCCACCCTTCTACAGATAGTACCCTTAATTACCACTGCTTAGCAACTTGTAAAACCTTACTGTTTTATGGCTCTTGCAAGTTATCCTCACTGCCCCACCAGCACAGAGTTTAAAACTAAAATACTAAAGTATTGCATACCATCATTACCAACCACCAACTATCATCATCCACACATTCCTTTTTGTGCATCCAGAAGAGTTCCTGAGCCAATGACCATCTAGTTTTGTCTAGTTAGGCTCTCCTTTTCCGATAAGAGCTCTTTATTAACCATTCTATGCATCAAAGCATTTTGTATCCTTATCTCACTAATTCTTACAACACCACCATAAAGAAGGCCAGTGTTAGAGTTCTAATACTACAAGATTGGGGTTGAGGGCAAGACCACCCATGACTAAAGTCAGCTTCACCTGATTCTCATAACCACTATGCTCCAGTCTCATTTTGGGTGTGCAATTAAGCAGGCCAGGTTGTTTCTGTTGAGAGGCAGTTTCCTGAAACTCATAGCAACACACATTTAACAAAAGCACTAATGAAGAATAAAAACAGAAGAAAGAAGCAGCAGGTGTTGAGCATAAATAAGAGCATATATAACTCACATTTCTGTTTTCAGACTCTGGCTTGGTGAGGTGGCAAGACAAATGCAAACGGTGAAAATCTAGAAGATGCTACAAAACTGTATACTAGGAAGAAATTCATATGTAGAAGTTCAGTGCAGAACTGTTTTTTCTCAAGAGCAATGAGGAGGAAAAGTCAGCCTCTGACAATTGCAGAAGCATGGCTTCTGCAAGGGAAAGTCCTGTCTCAGTAACCTATTAGAATTCTTTGAGAGTGTCAACAAGCATATAGATAGAGGTGATCCAGTGGACATAGTGTACTTAGACTTTCAAAAAGCGTTTGACAAGGTACCTCACCAAAGGCTTCTGAGGAAGCTTAGCAGTCATGGAATAAGAGGAGAGGTCCTCTTGTGGATAAGAAATTGGTTAAGAAGCAGAAAGCAGAGAGTAGGAATAAACGGACAGTTCTCCCAATGGTGGGCTGTAGAAAGTGGAGTCCCTCAAGGATCGGTATTGGGACCTGTACTTTTCAACTTGTTCATTAATGACCTAGAATTAGGAGTGAGCAGTGAAGTGGCCAAGTTTGCTGACGACACTAAATTGTTCAGGGTTGTTAAAACAAAAAGGGATTGCGAAGAGCTCCAAAAAGATCTCTCCAAAGTGAGTGAATGGGCGGAAAAATGGCAAATGCAATTCAATATAAACAAGTGTAAAATTATGCATATTGGAGCAAAACATCTGAATTTCACATATACGCTCATGGGGTCTGAACTGGCGGTGACCGACCAGGAGAGAGACCTCGGGGTTGTGGTGGACAGCACGATGAAAATGTCGACCCAGTGTGCGGCAGCTGTGAAAAAGGCAAATTCCATGCTAGCAATAATTAGGAAAGGTATTGAAAATAAAACAGCCGATATCATAATGCCGTTGTATAAATCTATGGTGCGTCCGCATTTGGAATACTGTGTACAGTTCTGGTCGCCTCATCTCAGAAAGGATATTATAGAGTTGGAAAAGGTTCAGAAGAGGGCAACCAGAATGATCAAGGGGATGGAGCGACTCCCTTACGAGGAAAGGTTACAGCATTTGGGGCTTTTTAGTTTAGAGAAAAGGCAGGTCAGAGGAGACATGATAGAAGTGTATAAAATTATGCATGGCATTGAGAAAGTGGATAGAGAAAAGTTCTTCTCCCTCTCTCATAATACTAGAACTCGTGGACATTCAAAGAAGCTGAATGTTGGAAGATTCAGGACAGACAAAAGGAAGTACTTCTTTACTCAGCGCATAGTTAAACTATGGAATTTGCTCCCACAAGATGCAGTAATGGCCACCAGCTTGGATGGCTTTAAAAGAAGATTAGACAAATTCATGGAGGACAGGGCTATCAATGGCTACTAGCCATGATGGCTGTGCTGTGCCACCCTAGTCAGAGGCAGCATGCTTCTGAAAACCAGTTGCCGGAAGCCTCAGGAGGGGAGAGTGTTCTTGCACTCGGGTCCTGCTTGCGGGCTTCCCCCAGGCACCTGGTAGGCCACTGTGAGAACAGGATGCTGGACTAGATGGGCCACTGGCCTGATCCAGCAGGCTCTTCTTATGTTCTTATGTTCTTAATTGGTCATGATAGCTAAATGGACCTTTCATGTAGACAGGCCACCTACCTCCGAGGACCAGTTGCTGGGGAATGGCAAATGATTTCATGCTCTGCTTCCAGAGACCTCTGACTGCACCAGAATGATAGACTAGATGGACCTTTGGTCTGATCCAGCAAATCAATTCTGATGGCTACTGATGCCTCCCATGTAAGTGGACCAGTCTAGTTCCATATAAAATACTCTACTACCCCAGCCCATCACAAGGAATAATTTCATTTGTTTCATGCTTCATAACTGTGCTCCTGTTTTGTACCAGTTTGCCTTTCCTATGATATGCACAATGTAATGAGACATTCTGCTGCCAGGGAGGCCCTCCCTGTTATGATATAGCTGACAAGGTAAAGGGTTGCCCTTCACAGAACACATTCTCCTGGACCTGCAACTCCTGGCTCAAGGCAAATATAGAGCAACATCCACCCTATCACTCATCTGCCCCAATAAATACCACATTTGTCACCTGGAAAAAATGAGCTATGTGAAATACAATTTAAACAAGAGTGACTAATTTCATGCTTTGGCTGGCAAGAGAAAAGGAATTCTTACATCCTCTGCTGTTTTAAAAATAGTCTCTAGAATATTGGGGGCAGATTCAGGCATTTAGGAAGGGTTCTAGAGTAAGAACATTAATTTAGAGCAATGCTGCAGAGTGATATAGAGTTCTTTGGATTCAAAACCCAGTGTTGCACTCTTCTGGGGATGTAGCATATTCCTTTTCCGAGGCCATCAGATTCTGCTAGCTGATGCATTTGAAGGACTTTAACTCTCAAGGTTTATGGCAAGCCACATGGGGTGTCTCCACTGACTAGCCAATGGGATTTTAATTTTGCTGTACAGCAGGCTGAGGTGAAGGTCAGAGCAGAGATCAATGGAGGAAGGGTGCCATGCACACTAGAGTTAACTGGCTAACTAGCCATCTAGGCTGCATCTCAGGCCTAATGTCTGATTTCCCACTGTGTACAGCTTAGCATGAGGCCTTTTCAGGGTTACTGGGCAGAAAAATCAACCTAGCAACCAGGAAAAAAAATCCAATTGATTTCCAGAATTAGTTTCCAATCGCTTAGTTAGACCATTATATAGCAATCAGTTTAAAAGTTTTCTTTTAACTCCAGCAGGAAGGAAATTTTAAAGGTCAGGAACAAGACTAGAAGAAGAGACCATCAAGAAGGAGTTAGCAAAACACCCTAAAGTGTTTATTTTCTCTCTATCTTTCCCTAAGTTTATAGTATGGACAAGTTTGTTTTCTGGGTGGAATCTAAAACTGAGATACCTAATGCAGCATCAAAGCCAAGCTCAGGAGCTCACAGTCATTACCAATGTAGTTCACTTCATGAAGAATCAGAAGACCGGGACAGGCCACAGGTGAAAGCAGACTGTAGATATAGACAAAGCCAACCTTTGAGTCAGGAATTGCTGGGGATCTCTCAAAAAAGGGTGAGACAAATCAACAGGTTAAACTTCATTCATACCTGAAGAACAGTGAGAGTCGTAATTTCCAACAAGAATGGTTCCAGAAATATGATAGTTAGAGCAGCCTTTCCCAACCTTTGGGTCCCCATACGTTGCTGGACTTCAGTTCCCATAATTCCTGACCTTGGCCATTCTGGCTGTGGCTGATGGGAGTTGTAGTCCATCTGGGGACCCAAAGGTTGGGAAAGGCTGAAGAGTTTTGTAAGCTCTACACCAGTTTTTAACTTTTTAGTTATAGCATAAATTATTTTGTGTGTTTTACACCTTTAGGTATCCTCTTGTTCACTGTATCCTTAACAACTTATTTCTTATGAAACAAAAAATATGCCAGTCATTTAATCCTGGTGTTTCTACTTGTTAACTTGACCTTTACATAGCCCATTATGTAAATTAACACACTCTGTGCATGGAGGAGTGTGGGGGAACATCACTACCTTTTCCTGGCCTGGCCCGGCCCTCACATCCGCCAGTGAGGGAGTGGGATTGACTGGCACTATGTGCCTTATCCCCCCCCCAAATGCTCCACCTCGAAATGTGGCTGCCCCACCTAACAAGGAAGGCTGACTGCAGCGCTGGAGGAGGAGTAAGGCAGCCATGATTTCTACTGTGAGTACCCATACACTTAGCCAAGTTTTGGATTAGCGTTACATGCTAACTGGGTCAATGTGTATGAATGAGTTTTAAAGGCTCAAGTGCACATTAAGGCATGGTTGATTGGTTTATATTTAACCCAAAGCAGCCTAAGGCAGGCTGAGTCTGCATGGAAAGAAGATGCATGAAGAGAGGCTGCTTAAATCCTTCCCATCCTTGTGATTTGCTGCTGAAAATTGCCCCCTTAAGCTGCTTTTTCACCCATGAAAGATACAGAGACACTCTCTCTCTCTCTCTCTCTCTCTCTCTCTCTCTCTCTCTCTCTCTCTCTCTCACACACACACACACACACACACACACACACACACACACACAGATTAAAAGGCAGCTTGAGGCAGATAACCACACACACAGAGATTAAAAGGCAGCTTGAGGCAGATAACTAGAAGGGAAAGGGTTCAAGCAGCCTTCTCCCTGCACAACAACCAGGAAGAGGAAAGAATTTTGGAAGTCTGTAACACGGCATTTGAACCTCATTTATAAGCAGGACTACAGCTTGATCCAGAGTTGTCAGCTTTGGTTTCAAGAACAGGGCCAGTGGGTTGAGCCTGTGCAGGTGGATCTAAGGTGAAACTGGGGAGGTCAGGGACAGAGCCTAGAACTAAGATAGATCTAAGATGGATTGTGGATGGTCATGGACAGAGCTAAAGGAAGGACCTAGTGGATTGTTTATTTTTATTTAGTTGAGGTATTTTTATCCCACACTTTGCAACAGCCTGCAGACAGCTTTCAAATAAATAAAAAAGTACAATATGAAAACAACAATGTTCAGAATAAAACAATAGATAACAGGCCCTCATTTTTTGTTTTTTTAAAGAACAAATGGAGTAATTAAATGAGGTCAGATATAATTAAAAACCCTATGACTAAATGACCACTTTTCCTTATATGAATCTGCCCAGACTCTGCCATTGTCATATAAGGACCTTCTGTGCATGCCATCTCCAAGGGAAGTCTGGAGGGCAGTGATGAGAGAATGGGCCTTTTTCTGTGGTCGCTGCCTATCTATGCATTGTCTGTACCAAATTTGTTATCATTTTGGTGCCAGGCAGACATCTTTCTTTTCCCAGGCATTTAGGAAGTACCAGTGATTGTATGTTTTTATTCTGACTATGTTTTTAATATTTTTATCAATTTTTAAAACTGTATTTTATTTATTTATTTATTTATTAAATTTATTAGTCGCCCATCTGGCTGGCTGTCCAGCCACTCTGGGTGACGTACAAAATAAAAACATACAAATACATTAAAACATTAAAAATCTCAACAATAATAATAAAACCTAACCCACCCCAAAAGCCTGCCTGAAGAGCCAGGTCTTCAAGGCCCGGTGGAAGCTCATCATAGAGGGGGCATGGCGGAGATCATTTGGGAGGGAATTCCACAAAGTGGGGGCCACAATTGAAAAAGCCCTCTCCCTAGTCCTCACCAGTCTAGCTGTTTTAACTGGTGGGATAGAGAGAAGGCCTGATCTTGTTGACCCTGATGATGTTGGAGGTGCTCCTTCAGATAGACTGGGGCGAAACCGTATAGGCTTTTAAAGGTCAGAACCAACACCTTGAATTGGGCCCGGAAAACAACCGGTAACCAGTGCAACTCCTTCAGCACTGGAGTGATGTGATCTCGCCGGCGGCTGCCTTTAATCAGGCGAGCCGCCGCATTCTGTACCAGTTGCAGCTTCCGGACCATTTTCAAGGGTAACCCCACGTAGAGTGCATTACAGTAGTCTAGGCGAGAGGAGACCAGGGCATGTACCACAGATGGAAGCAGATGGTTGGGAAGGTAGGGGCTCAGCCTCCGTATCAGATGGAGTTGATACAGCGCCACCTGGCTCACAGCCCAGACCTGAGCCACCATGGACAGCTGGGAGTTGAGAATGACCCTCAGGCTGTGGACCTGGTCTTTCAGGGGCAATTGTACCCCATTGAGCACCAGGTCAATATCCCCCAACCTTCCCTTGTCTCCCACAAACAGTACCTCGGTTTTGTCAGGGTTCAGCTTCAGTTTATTCCTTCCCATCCAGCCACTCACCGACTCCAGGCACTTGGATAGGGTTTCTACAGCCAACCTCGGTGAAGATTTGAATGAGAGATAGAGCTGTGTGTCATCTGCATACTGGTGACACTGCAGCCCAAATCTTCTGATGATAGCCCCCAGCGGCTTTATATAGATGTTGAACAGCATCGGGGAGAGGACGGAGCCCTGTGGCACCCCACAAGTGAGAGGCCAAGGATCCGAGACCTCATCCTCCAATGCCACTCTCTGGTACCTACCAGAGAGGAAGGAACGGAACCACTGCAATACAATGCCCCCCATGCCTAACCTCTTCAGGCAGTCCAGAAGGATGCCGTGGTCAACGGTATCAAAAGCCGCTGAGAGATCCAGGGGACAAGGAAGTTGCATTCGCCCCTATCCAACGCTCTCCTCATTATCATCCACCCAGGCGACCAAGGCCGTTTCAGTCCCATGTCCAGGCCTGAAGCCTGACTGAAATGGATCCAGATAATCCGCTTCCTCCAAATGCACTTGCAACTGCTTCGCCACCATCCGCTGAACCGCCTTGCCCAGGAATGGCAGATTTGAGACTGGGCGAAAGTTGTTCAGATCTTGGGGATCCAAGGAGGGCTTCTTTAAGATTGGTTTTATTACTGCCTCCTTGAGAGCTGATGGCATTACTCCCTCTTCCAGGGACGTATTTACCACCGTCTTGATCCCCTCGCCCAGTCTGTCCTTGCAGCTCATAATGAGCCACGATGGGCAAGGGTCGAGTAAGCAAGTGGTTGGTTTTAAAGTTGAAAGCACCTTGTCCACTTCATCAGAAGGAAGAAGCTGGAACTGATCCCACACCACCGGAGCACCACTGGCCCCCTCTGGCTCACTCACTGTGTCCACAGCGCACGGAATAGCACTCTTAATACGATCGATTTTCTCCATAAAGTGCTTTGCAAACTCATCACAGGAGGCCTTAGCATGTTCCATCGGTTCCGAGGCCACTGGACCGACCAGGCTCCGGACCACTTGGAACAGCCTCCTGGGACAACAGTCTGCGGACGCAATAGAGGCAGCATAAAAATCCTTTTTTGCTGCCCTCATCGCCACATGGTAGGCTGCCGCAGCCGCTCTGACCCATGTCCGATTGTCGTCAGAGCGAGATTTCCGCCACCAGCGCTCTAGCCGTCTCACCTCCCGTCTCAGAGTTCACAACTGTGGAGTATTCTTGTAAATTACTTGGGGACTTTTTGTTGCGGGAAGCAATTCATGCAATCAAGGAACCTAAACTTAACCTAAAGGGCTAAGAGAACAGGATGGACTTTGCCTAGTAACTGGAGATCTAAGAAGGCATTGTTTTCCATTCCACCCTGTATTCATCACATGCAGCACTGTTTCTGTTCCACTGTAGTTCATCTTCCACCAGAAACTACATTATTCATTTGACTGTTCACAGTGACAAAATTTCATAGCTTACATAATTAATTATGTAAATTACATTGTCATTACATTATTCCACTCCATTTCAGTGCAAAGAAATTGTAATGCAAAGGGAGGGGGGACACAATCAACTATGTATCATTTGTTGGAATATGTGGTTCAACTCCAACTTGTGGTTGAGGCTGCATGGGGTTAAAAAGGGTAGCTAGAGAGGAGACCTCCTGATTGCCAAGCTAATACCTATCCTTTGATCTCCTGCTGTCTCTCCCTTCCTGCTAGATTGATATGCATAGGATGTTGACCACATCTCCTTTCTCCTTCCTTCTTCTTCTTTCTCTTGAGAGGGAGAGCAGACATATTCTCTTTGTCTCTCCCTCTCCTCCAAGCATGAGGGCAAACACTAGGCTGTTTGCATCTCCAACCTAGCTAGTTAGCTAGATGTAGAACTTTTTCCTATCAAGTATGTACTTCCAGAATAAAGTAGTTATTTCTTATTTTAAAGCTTAAAGTCTCTGACTAATTTGCAGGGAAGGTGTAATCTATAGCAAAGATTCAAACACACAAAGGCTCACTCAGTCTCTCCATTCCCAATTTCGCCACTCTGCGACAGGTCATGGGCCTAGCCATGCAGAGGAGATCTGAGTAATTAAAAGAGTTTTTTTGTGTTGCAAATCAAGGAAGCTAGCAAAGACTTTCAGAGTTTAGTCAGTAAAGAGTTAAGCCTTTTTCTCAAGGAAGAACAGCTGAGCATCGATAAACTCTCACCTGGAAACTAGAAGCTGTGGTCATTTCGGATGGGATGTCACTTAAAGCAGCAGAAGCTAATGGAAGTGATCAAAGGCCCAGAACCGGGACAAGAAGCCTTGGAGGAAGCAAGGAGAGTTTGGACCGAGAACGGTGAAAGAGCTCAAGAGCTCATAGTGAAGTGTGTAAGTAACTCACAAATCCCTTTACTCATTAACTGTAAGAATGCCAGAGAAATGTGGATTGCACTGGAGTCAAATCACTAGCCGAAAAGTCAAGACCATTTAATTTCAATGTTACATAGTCTTATTAACTTGCAAATGAAAGATGACTCATTTGAAGAACACCTCACTAAGTTTATGGTGTTGAATCAGGGAATCGAAGAATGCGGCACTAAGCTAGATGAGCCGACTAAAATTGCTCTGTTTCTAGATTCCCTCCCAAAATCAATGAATACTTTCTGCCTCATACTGCAACAACAGCAAAAGACTTTGAATGAAATTGTATCAGAAGTCAGAGAACAATTCTTTCAGCAAAGCGAAAAGATGCTGCAGGGAAGGACAGTGTTATTCCTTAACAAACAGACTTCTGGCTGAATGCCAGTCATATGCAGATCTGAAGAGCAAAAGACGCAGTCAAAAGGTGTTAAAGCCAAGGGCTGTTTTCTGTGTGGTTCACAGACTCACTGTAAAGATCAGTGCAACAAGAAAGGAAAGTCTGAAGGACAAAATAAAGGATTTAAAAAGACAGACAATAAAGAAAGACAAGAAAGAAAAACAGTTTACAAGTTACTCATTTTGAAAAATGTCATAATAATAATAAAGTCTATGTGGACAGTGGAGCAACCGCTCATATGCTAAATACAAAAACCCTATTTGAAAGTCTAACCCCACATGGAGGCTCAGTTAAAGTTGCTGGCTCACGAGAAGTGCTGATAAAGGGGGAAGGAAATGCAATGCTGGTTTGCCAAACACCAAGTGGTGCCAAAGAGATTTACCTTAGAAATGTGCTCTGGACTCCAGGAATTTCTAATAATTTGATCTCTGTCAGTGAGGCAACCAATAAAGGGTGTTCAGTGCTATTTGAACAAAATTCCTGCTCAATTTCTCGTGATGGTATAATTATATGCACAGCTAAAAAAAAAAAAGAATGTATGAAATTGATCAGCAAAGTCCAGAGGCTAATATTGTGAAGGACTGCTGTAACAAGCCATGTTTGCATTTATGGCATAGAAGGCTTGGACACAGAGACATCGCAAAGATTAATACCCTTCAAAAGATAACCCTGCCAAGAAAAGGGAAGATGTATGTGCTGTGTTAAAGCTAAAGGGACAAGACCAAGTTTTCCTAAGCAGAGTGAAAGGAAGACTAAGCGCCCCCTAGAGTTGATTCACAGCAACATTTGTGAAATGCCAATTCCTTCAAATGGTGGAAATAGATATATTGTTAGTTTTATTAATGACTACTCAAGATTCACTGTAATCTATATACTGAAAGAGAAGGAGTAAATGCTTCAGAAATACAAAGAGTATATTGCAATGGTGACCACTAAATTCCAGAGAAAGCCACAAATTCTACGTTCTGACAATGGAGGGGAATACATGTCTCATGCTACCCAGCAGTTTCTGCGTGAACATGGGACTGAGCATCAGACCACTGTACCTCACAACCCGGAACAAAATGGCATCTTGGAGAGAAAATTTAGAACCCTTATTGAGATGGTGAGATCAATACTAGAAGATGCCAATCTCCCACAGAAACATTGGGGAGAGGCAGTGTATACTGCCACCTATCTACAGAATCATTTGCCAACAAAAGCGAATGGCAACAAGACATCATTCGAATTATGGCATGGACGCATACCTAGTTTGGCTCATCTAAAGGTGTTTGGATCAAAAGTGTACAGTCACATACCACACCAGAAGAGAACCAAATTGGACAACAGTGCAAAAGAAGGAATCTTTGTTGGATATTCTACAAAACAAAAAGGATACAGAATCCTAAATCCCAAAACAGAAAGGATTGAAATCCAAAGAGCTGTCTACTTTGATGAAGGTCAAGGTGCATTTCAACCAGAAGGGGAACCATCCCAAGGTCACGACAGTGAAGAAGATAAAGTAGAAATACCATACAGTAATGCAGATTACAACAACATGCCAGCACTGGAGGACAGTGAGGAATCTGATCAAGAAGGGGAACCTACACAGCCAGAAGGGGCAGCAGAGAATCCTGGACCAAGACACTCTAACTGCACCAACAGAGGTGTACCTCCATTGAGACTGTCCTACTTTGCAAGAGCTGATGAACTTCCAGAGCCTGAGACTTGGAAAGAGACTGAAACTGTAGTCAAGCATACAACGATCAGGACACTCCTGAGTGTTACTGCCAACAGGAAGGTGCAAGTAGAGCATCTAGAAATAAAGGCTGCAAGAGCATAGTACGACAAACTGAACCAAATGCTCTTGAAAGAGGGCTTTAAAAGAGGCGAAGCAGACAAATGCCTGTACAGCAGATTCAAGAACAAGAAATGGACTTATAGAATCATAGAGTTGGAAGGGGCCTTGTAGGCCATCGAGTCCAACCCCCTGCTCACAGCAGGAAATCCACAGCTAGAGCATCTCCCACAGATAGCTAGCTGTCCAGCCTCTGCTTGAAGACATCCAGCGAAGGGGATCCCACCACCTCCCTAGGCAGTCGGTTCCATTGCCGAACTGCCCTTACTGTCAAGAAGTTCCTTCTAATGTCCAATCTGAATCTACGCTCCTGCAACTTAAAACCATTAGACCTAGTCCTACCCTCTGGGGCAGCAGAGAACAAATCTGTACCCTCCTCTATGTGACAGCCCTTCAGGTACTTAAAGAGTGCAATCATGTCACCCCTCAGCCTTCTCTTCACCAGACTGAACATGCCAAGTTCCTTCAACCTTTCCTCATAAGACTTGTTCTCCATACCGGCTATCATCCTCGTCGCCCTCTTCTGAACCCGCTCTGAACCCAAAATTATATTTTGATTTATTTAGATGATTTACTACTGGCTTATGAGAGTCCACAAGACAAGCAAGAGTTAGTAAATAATCTAAACAAGGAAGCTGAAGTGAAATGTCTAGGCGACATCACATACTACCTTGGCATACAAATTGAAAGAGAGGGCGAGGGATCGTTTCTGCTAAACCAAAAACAAAAGATTCAAGACCTACTTGAGAGTCTAGGACTGAAGGATGCACATCCAGCACCTACACCAATGGAAGTAGGATGCTTGAAACCAGACCAGAACAATCAACCCTGGGAGACAACGAAAGGTACAGACAAGCTATAGGGAAATTCAGCACAATAACCAGACCAGATGTAGCGGCAGCAGTCCGACACCAGAAACTATGAGGCAAGATGCACCTTGTAGAGTGAACCAAGTTCTTGTTGAGAAGGGGTGTTGGAATATGTGGTTTAACTCGGGCAACTTGTGGTTGAGGCTGCATGGGGTTAAAAGGGGTAGCTAGAGAGGAGACCTCCCGATTGCTAGGCTAATACCTATCCTTTGATCTGTTGCTGTCTCTCCCTTCCTGCTAGACTGATATGCATAAGATGTTGACCACATATCCTTCCTTCTTCTTTCTCTTGAGAGGTAGAGCAGACATATTCTTTTTGTCTCTCCCTCTCCTCCAAGCATGAGGGCAAACACTAGGCTTAGTATTTGCATCTCCAACTTAGCTAGTTAGCTAGATTTATTTATTTATTTATTACATTTATACCCCGCCTTTCTTTTCATGATAGAAACGCAAGGCAGCTTACATATGGTTCCCAGGCGGTCTCCCATCCAGGCACCAACCAGACCTGACCCTGCTTAGCTTCAGCAGGGTGCTGGCCTCAGGTGCCTTCAGACCATAGCCATGTAGAATTTTTCTTAACGTGTATGTACTTCCAGAATAAAGTAGTTATTTCTTATTTTAAAGCTTAAAGTCTCTGACTAATTTGCAGGGAAGGTGTAATCTTGAAGTTGCCCATTAACAGTGAGCACCTGAACAGTAGACTGAGCAGGCACACAGGCCTCCTGGTCACAGTCTGCTCCACTGTGGTGAGATATATTTATATTAAAGTGATAGTAATTATTTCTAAGAGAGGCAGTGTGGTGTAGTGGTTAAGGTGTTGGACTACAACCTGGGAGACCAGGGTTCAAATCCCCACATAGCCATGAAGCTCACTGGGTGACCTTGGGCCAGTCACTGCCTCTCGGCCTCAGAGGGAGGCAATGGGAAACCCCCTCTGAATACCGCTTACCATGAAAACCCTATTCGTAGGGTCGCCATAAGTCAGAATCGACTTGAAGGTAGTCCACTTCCGTTTCAATTATTTCTAAATTTACCATTTGTACATATAAATTAGCATATGCAATTTTTTTTGCAGATCTACATATATGTGTCTGGAGTCCATTCATTTCCTGCTTCCTGAGGAAAAGGTAAGTCGTAAAAAGCAAATGGCCACACTGTAATGTGGTCAAAAGCAGAAGGGAATATATCAAATGTGCTATGAATAAATCTTTACCAGATATATCAAGATTCTTGGGTAATTCCGTTAAAAACCTTTCCATACCATCTTTTGGAAACAAAAAGCAAAGCATATGGTCATACACTGCAGAAACAGATTAACCTAAAATACATGTGCATTTACTGTAGAGTACTGGATTCAGCAGCAGAAGCTACAATTGTTCTCTGTCTTGTAGGCCTCAGCTAGAAGGACAAGGTAGCACACAAAAGGAAGGAAATATATTCCTGACGACAGAGCAAGTTTAAATGAGTTTTAAATGCAGAACAAAGTAGAGTGAGTAAACATAATCAAAAGAGAACAGGTCAGCTATGGAAAATGACACCTAGAAAACTTTTTTTATATGTAAAAAGCCATCTTTCTGCTATCACTGGTAAGTGAGAGAGAGATCTGTCCAGAATTATGTAAGTATTGGACAACCTGTAGGTGGAAAACCAGAAGTAAAACAGGCCATCTGGTCCTCTTGATCCAGGTTATAATTCTGTAGACTGTTGCCAGAGGAAATTATAAACGAAATTATTAGGTATAACAAAACAGATAGGTATGGGCTGCCAACATTTTAATAACAACAAAATATTTAAAAAACTGCCATAGCATCATTCTAGAGCAGGTGTGAGGAACTGGTGGCCCTCCAGATGTTGCTAAACTACAACTCCCATCATCCCTGGTCATAGAACTTGCTTGCTGCAGCTGATAAGAGTTGCTGTTTAGCAATATCTGGAGGGCCAAAGGTTCCTCACACCCGCTCTAGAGAAACCACTTTTGGAAACTTGGGTGCAATATGAATGCCTGGAGTGGAGTCATCTTGCATTTGGTTTCTCCCTATCCCCACCACCATAAGAGGTTGGTGCTGGTAATGTAGCACCCAACTCAATGTGATGCCCTAAACTGCATCCCAGGTTTGCTGCCTAAAGTGGTGTCTTCAACTAGCCACATGATCTGGCTTGCTTCAGTGGAAATTGCAGATCATCATGCTAGGCTGGCTCCTCAGCAGGATACAAGAGACTAACACTTTTGGTAGGTTTTTTTTATTTTGCCTCATGACCCTTTCTCCAAAGAATCACAGCTGCTACTTCCACTAAGGAGACGGTGGAGAAAGAGGTCCCCATATGTCACTTGCCTCCCTAAAAAGGATTTAGCTCACAGATTATTCACATTTGCAACCTTCAGACCCTAGTCTAAATGCTTTGGGGCTAGTTAGTGCAAGTCTCAAGTTGATTACTTTTGTTAACTAGCCAGGGAATAAAATCTTGAATGCAACCTATTAGGTCTGCAGTTAGCTTTGGGCAAGTCACTATCTCTAAGAAAGCAGTAGCTAATCTGCAGTCCTCTACGGGTAGCCGGACTCCAACACCTTGGCCAACTATCAGGGATGATGAGAGCTGTATTCTAGCCACATCTGTAGGCCCCCCATCCTTGCTCTAAGACTTAGTTCACTGTGGAATTGGAATAGCGCCTTACCTTAAAAATTATTGCAAAGATGAACAAGAAGAAATGTAAAGAGCCAGTGTCATGTAGCATTTAACAGAGCTCTAGAGTTATTGTAAGGATAAAGGGAAATAAAGGGAAATAACCTTCTTTCTTTTTAGACTGTGAAATTTGATTTTAGACTGATGTTTTGTATTATATTGTATTTTAGTGTATCTATGTTCACCGCCCAGAGAGCTATTGCTAGTCGGGCGGTATATAAGTTTTAAAAATAAATAATAAATAATAAATAAATAATAAATTTCTCTCCCCACCCCCATATCTACCTGTGTTCCTTGGATCAAGGCCAGAAGGTAATAGACACAGCATTTTTTTAAAAAAATAATGAAAGATCAAATGTATGCCACCTAGCATTATGCTAGCATTGACTCAGGCATGCTGTCTACCCTTTTTTATTTATTAGGATGACAGCCTGCCCCATCCCAAAATCTTGAGGTTGGCACACACACACAACTAAAGGTTATTAAACAGCTAGCAAGTCTTTAAAACTCCACACCACAGCACCATGCCCCAAAAGCTCACCAATACTTTGGAAAATGTCATATACCAAAGTGGTATATCATTTCAAACATACCTTTGGAACGCTCTGCATACTCCAAGCCATGCAGAGCAATCCTTTTATTTATTTATTTAACTTGTACACCACTTTATATTTCAACAAATCTCAAAATGGTTTACATCTCAACCAACATCAATATGTATTATATGAAATACATCTTGCTTTTCTGACATCAGAATGAATGTAAAAAGTTCTGTTTAGTGAGCAGTTCAACAGGAATGCTTTAAGGGCCAGAATGAATGACAGCTGTAGGATTCCGACATCCCAAACACTTGAGAAAGTTATCCAGCAGCAACACTCAGCATGCCCTTCTCTAGCCAATGCACAGTTCCTGCACACATTGCAGACCAAGTAGTGCTGCTCCCGGCATGAACCCCTGCCCCCTCCTCCCAGCCCTGGAAAGGCAAAAAGAGGAGGGTCTTACCTTCTAGGACCTGCGCCGCTAGAAGAGCAGGGAGCAAGGGACACAGGAGCAGCGAAGTCCAGGGCCGCCGGGAATGGCTGGAGACAGTTGGGAACGGGTGGAAGGAAGGAAAGCAGAGGTGAGGTGAAATAATTCAGGCCAGACACTGAAAGGGGGGCGGGGAAGGTCAGGAGTCTTACTTGGGGGGCATTTTGGGCAAGTCGCTCTTCACGGCCAGACGCCGGGTTCAGCTCCTGGCATGGAAGCGGCGGCGGCGGCGGCTTTCTCCCTCACGGCTCGCAGCCCAAGTGGAACAAAGGCAGCTCTCACTCCGGCCGGCGCTCAGTGAGTCGTGGCGAGCCTCCAAGCCGGGCTGAAATCCGACTCCTGCTGCTCCGTTTTCCTCCCAGAGCCCCCCATCTGCCAGCTCCTCACCCTCCACCTCGCCGCCAGGCCAGGCCCTTCGCTCCGCCTCTGCGCTGCCCGGCCTCGGAGTTCCCATGAACGGCCGTGCTCCCCCGCCGCCCCTCTCGCCAGCCCCGCGCTCGGCCGCTAGAGGCTGCGCTCCCTCAGGGTTAACTAACACCCGCCGAGGGACAGGGACGTCTCTTGCCATCATTTGCTGCTGTTTGGGGAAATCGTGGCAGCTCCTGGCTCAGTGGGGCTGACACAGGAAAACTTTCCACAGTATTGGTCCCCAAAGCAGTCAAGCGTGTGCATGACAAGAGAGCATCCCGTTAGGCTTCTCCTTCGTTGCAGCTGGGCTGTTGTGAGGGAGAACTTTCCCACAGGAGCGGACTCTTCATTGTTACAATATTGGAGTTTGTTGCTTTTAAGGATGCCTTGTGGCTTACTGTACATCGGCTAATTGAAGGCATTGAACGCATTTTTTTAAAAAAAATCAAAGACCTCCAACAACTATTCCTCAATATAGTTTGATGCAACTAAGCGGAAACTTAGATGATTTATTTATGACATTTACTGCTTCATCATTCACATTTCTACAAAATGTACACTTGCAAGCCATACAGAAAATGAGACAATAAAACAATGAAATCATCATAAAATTGCTGCCCTGGGCTCCTTCTGGGAGAAAGGGCAGGATATAGATCTATATTCACTAATAGACGAAAAACCCTTGAGATTTAAGAACGTGCCTATTGAACGTACCTATAGCCAACAGATATTTCTATCAAACTTTAAAAAGCAGGGAAATTGGGCAGCTGTAGTGAATGCACCACTTAGGTCTCCTACTCCCCTGGCTGCCCAATTTCCCTGCTTTTAAAAGTTTGATAGAAATATCTGTTGGCTATAGGTACATTCTTAAACCGCAAGGGTTTTTTTGCCTATTAGTGAATTTCTCTGCTTTTCAAGCCAGGAGGTAAGAAATGGGATCTTGTGCAAGTTTGCTGAGAATTGATTGATCATTTGCATGCTTATTGAGTTCCATGGGATTTACTCCCCGGCAATCATGCCTAGGATAGGTGAAACTGACCATGGGGAGGGACGCCTGGAGTGAGCAGGGGAGGAGGAAGAACGAAGAAGGGAGGAGAGGAAGAAGGGAGGAGGAAGGGAGAGGAGAGGGGAACAAGGGGAAAGGCCAGTATGATCATTTGCATGCTTATTGAGTTGAGTGGGATTTACTCCCAAGCAATCATGGCTAGGATAGGTAAAACTGATCATGGGGAAGGAGGAGGGGAAGAGGAGGGGAGGGGAGAGTAGAGGGAGGGAGCAAGGGGGAAAGAGGAGCAGAAGGAGGGGAGGGTATAGGAGGGGATTGGAAGGGGAGAAGGGGAGGGGGGAGGGAAGGGGTAAAAGGGAGGTGATGGGAGGGAGGAGGAGTTCAGGTTTGATCATTTGCATGCTTATTGAGTTCAGTGGGATTTTTTCCCATGCAATCATGCTTTGTTGTTATGTGCCTTCAAGTTGATTACGACTTATGGCGACCCTATGAATTGCAATCATGCTTAGGATAGGTAAAACTGACCTTGGGGGAGGGGAAGGGGGAGTGGAAGGGGAGGGGAAGTTTGATCATTTGCATGCTTTTGAGTTCAGTGGGATTTACTCCTGTGCAATCATGCTTAGGATAGGTGAAACTGACCTAGGGAGGGGCAGGAAGGGGAGGGGGAGGGGAGGGAGGGAGGGGGAGGGAGAAGATGGGATAAGTGGGCAGTGGGCAGAGGGGAAGCCTCTTTACTTTCCAAAATTCTACATTGTGAACAGTACCATTCTTTTTCAGGGTTTCCCCCACCTTTTTTATTCTACAGCAGACACATGTAGCCTCCCACCCAAATTTAAACCAAAGCTGTACCTGGTCACATCCACACCAGGCCTTTATTTCACTTTGGAGTCATGGCTTCTCTCAAAGAATCCTGGGAAGTGTAGTTAGTGAAGAATTGCTAGGAGATGCCCTGTTCCCCTCACAGAGCTTCAATCAGAGAGGCTGACTGTTAAACCAGTCTGGCCACTGGAGCTCTGTCAGGGGAATAGGAGTCTTCTCCCAGCACCCTTCACAAAGTATACTTCCCAGGATTCTTTGGGGGAAGCCATGACTGTTTCAAGTGGAATAAAGGTCTCGTGTGGGTGTGGCCCCCTGATTAGGCAAGCCTAACAGCTGGGAGTCTGGCTTTTAGAACACTGACAGTTGGTTCTTACTGAGCATGCCTGGTCTTATCATTGAGTTCAATGCTAAATTTCTTAAATTAATTAAAAATCAGCCAGGCATTCTTTTAACTTTTAAACTGCAGAAGATGAAGGTCAGAGTATGGGGCAAAGTCAGTAATAGGATTACAGGTACTCTGTGAACATGGCTTATTTTTAATTACTTTCAACAAATTATGAGACCACTGACAGAAAAAAAGTCCAACAGGGGTCTGGTTTTTCTCTCTCCCTTTTTACACTTTGAATTCTCGATTCTCTCTGACTTTTTTGTGTATTGCCATGAAAATTTAGAGGGTTGTTAAGCAACCGTTTCTGAGTTCAAGTTTTGAAAGGTTTTGTTTTGAAATGAATTTATGGGAAGTATCAGAATGGCATGGGGGTATTTTCAATTTAACATTGTGGAATGCAAAAAATCCATGCTTATATATAAATTATATAAATAAATAAATGACTAACTAACGTGATTAAAAGCGTATCCAGAAGGATGTCACCTACATGATGTGGTTATTGTCGGAGAGAGAAAGGTCACAATGTTGGTGTTCCTGTTGTTCACTGGCATTTGAATTTCAGTTTCCCTCTCAGCATCCCACCCTCTGACTCCAAAGCTAGAAAATTTATTCTAGGATGAGCAGAGAGTGATATAAAGAATGCAGAGCTGTTGTACTTTTGATAATGAAAAATGTATTTTTGAAGATGCAACTACCTTTCTCATCCCATTGTCACAATCTGTACTTGTCAAAACTCTTGCTTCTTTTATTTATTACATTTATATCCTATCTTTACTCCAAGAAGCATGGGGAGGCATTGCCCCACTTTGTGTATCCTCACAACAATGCAGTGAAGTGGGTTAAGCTGAGGAATAGGGAGTACCCAAAAATCAGCTAGTGGATTGAACAGATAAATGGGGAGTTGAACTCATGCTCTAACCATTACACCACGCTGGCTCTCTGTGCAATTAAAGTATCTCGTTCTGTTGCTTTACTGGGTAGATACTTGGCAACGTGGCGCTCCTCTTTGGCTTTGGCAGTATCCCATTATTCAATAGCTTGTTGCATCCCATGCACTTTCAATCATAATTAAGTTGTTGCCGTTACAGGATTGGGCAGCAACTGAGAAGCATAAAAGCAGAAATAAAACAGGTGAAGCTTTCCCATTACTTTTTTTTAAAAATGCATGTGCCATTTTTTTCCCCTGACGGGGCTTTTGTTGCTGAACAAGAGGGAAATTTTCTCAAGATGAAAAGGGTACACACACCCATCTGCCAGAAAAAGATTCACAAATTTATAATCAAAATGTTGCTGCTGAAGGCACAGAAATCTTGCCCCCTCCAAAGATGTCAATCCTAGTAACTTATGGGTGTTACACTGAAAGTGCACCTGATGCTCAAAACAACCTTCCATCCATAAATACACCAAAAACCTTTAGTGGTATTAGCAGAATTTTATCTGTGCTGCCGGCAAGTTCCCTCAGGATACTTTGGCTCCTTCCCCTCAAAGTACTGCCTTGATCTGGCTGAACCATGTGCATCTGTCAGAGTCTATGCATGTTTTAAATATCGCTGCAACAGTGGCACCATTGATAAGCTTCAGAATTGTTTCCATGAGAAATATGATATTTACCCCACCCTAAAGCATCCTGAATAGAGCTTTTTCCCCCCCACATATAGCTGATTGTGTGCAAACTGTGCCCAAAATAAGTTGTTTTTAAAGTCTGGACCTAATCTGACGTCTTTGCTGACTTATATGACCTTGTCAATGTGGTATTTTCCCACCCCCAGTTTTGGAAAGAAGTTGAGAGGAGGAGGAGGAGCTGAAACACTGGGAATAGAAGAAAGTGTAAGGGGTTTGGTCCAGGGAGAGGGAGCATAGAAATCTGCCTTGTACGAAGTCAGGCCATTGGTCCATCTAGCTCAGTATTGTCTACACACACTGGCAGCAGCTCTCCAGGATTTCAGGCAGGGTTTTCTCCCAGCCCTACCTGGAGATGCCGGGGATTGAATCAGGGACCTTCAGCATGTTCTACCACTGAGCTATGGCCCTTCCCAACTGGATGGGAAGTACAGAATGCTGCTATAACTGTGCAGACTGAAGAGATGACCTTTCCATGAGGCATTTGTATAGTTTGGTACAATTCTATACTCAAGACATACCAACTACAGCTATAGGATATGGCAGAATCCCAGCTATGCCTGCAGAATATAAGATACCCCAACACAGAAGAAAACTTTGGTACAACTACTCGGATACACCAGTACACTACTACACTGGTGTGCCCAGCCAAAACAGGGGGGAGATATGCACAAAGCACAGAGAAGGAGCAGACTTACACCTATGCTCCTTCAGATACCGTGAACACACACACACACACATGCCAGCAATGGTGGAAATTTATGCAAGTATAAGGAAAAGATCTCCCATACAACTCATCAGAGAGGAAAAGTACACTAAAAAATAATTGCCTCAACAATCACTTGGTCAATGGTGCCACAACAGTGCATAGAATATAGTGGGACTCTGCAACCAATCACAGTGTCCTAATGCTTATATATGAACTCCCACCAGGGAAGCCTTAACTCAGTTGATAGATCATGCAGAATTGGGCTAAATCATTTTGGCATCATGGCATGCACAATCAGAGCATATGTGAGAGAATTCTGGTAATGGGAACCATGGGGAAAGATACTTTACACAAACCATCTGGTGTCAGAACACACATAGGAACTTGAGCACATCACTAATATTTCTCTTCCTCAAACCCTTGCAAATACCCTGCCTCAGGATTCTCTACATCAGTGCCCACCAATCATGGGCCAAGACAGTGATGTTGTGGAGATGTCACAGAAATGATATAGTGATGTCACAAAGCTGACCCAGGTACACCAAACCCCACTCATTACAGAGCAGGGAAAGATAGGGCAACCTGCACAGGTAAGCAAAGCTTCAAAGCATAACTGTTGCAAATGTCTTCCATGCCCCCCCCACATCCGTCCTTCTTAAAAGCTGCAAGCAGTGTCTCCCATACAAGGTAAGCATTTCCCCTCACATGCAGGTAAGGACTCTTGTTAGCAAAGGGTGGGCACTCTACTCCAACCATTAAGAACACAAGAAGAGCCTATCTAGTCCAGCATTATGTTCCCAAGGTGACCAACCAATAAAAAGCCCATAAGCCACTGGAGGTTGCTGTTGTCTGTTTGTGCTTCTGACTTTTGTTGTTGCTTATCCTAATCCTCTCCCTTTCCCTGCTTGTCAAAAGAATCCCTTCCCCACCCCCCTCATTGGGTGTTGAACGGGGGGGGGGGCTTTGTCCTGTCAGTCGACCTTGTGCAAAGACACAATTTGGTTGCTATGTTATGGGGCCTGTTCTTCCTAATGTTTGTGTGTTGTGTGATCAAAACCGTACTTGTAAGCAGTTTGTGGTATAAGGGGAATCAAACCTCAATATACAGGAACACCTTCAGTGTACAGAGAGTTCCTGAAAGTGGTGCTAGAAGACATTTGTTCTTCTATGATCTCTCTCTGTGTGTTCAGTTTCCTTTGGATGACTGACATCTCATACAGGTAGCCAGATGTGCATTTAAAGACATTTAGAGAAGAAGTTATCTCTTCCTAATTTTTCAGTCTTTTTCCTCACTGGATAAACCACAGTGAGGAACCTCTACAAATCCTACTTTGCCCTATGAGGCTATTTTTCCCAAATCTGGACCACCTAGTCAATGTGGTTTAGTGGTTAGAGCAGCCTTTCCCAACCAGTGTGCCTCCAGATGTTGTTGGACCACAACTCCCATCAGCCTCAGCCAGCATTGCCAATGGTCAGGAAAGATGGGAATTGTGGTCCAACAACATCTGGAAGCACACTGGTTGGGAAAGGCTGGGTTAGAGTGTCAGACTGGAACCTGGGAGACCAGGGCTCAAATCCACACTCGGCCGTGAAGCTCACTGCATGACCTTGGGTCAGTCACTGTCTCACAGCCAAACCTACATCACAGAGTTTTTGTGAGGATAAAATTGGGAGGGGAAACCGTGTTTGTACACCACTTTGAGGAAGTTCCTTGGAGGAAAGGTGGGATATAAATGTTATAATAAATAAATAAATCCTATGCTTTATGTCAAATGATGTCAGATATGTAGTAGGTATAGCTGTCTGCAAAGGGGAAATGGGGAGGGTCTTAATTCAGTGGCAGAGCATGAGCTTTGCAGGTAGAAGGTCCCAAATTCAATCCCTGACATCTCCAGGTAGGACTGGAAGAGAGACTCTCTGCAAAACCCTGGAGAGCCTCTGCCAGACAGTGTATGAGCTAGATGGACCAATGGGCCTGAATCGGTACAAGGCCGATTCTTCTGTTCCTAAGGAACATTTGGGAGTATTAAAGTGCACTCTCAATTGCACCACTTCTAGTGGAGCTGGCACTCAGTACCAAAATACAAGTCCCACTGAGAACGGCTGCAGTCAGGAGCTTCCAAGTGCAGCTGATCCCTGCTGCAAGTGGAGCTTGCTTTCAGCACTAAATCCCTGTCCCTGGGCTAATAATAATTTTTTTAAAATGTAAGCATTTATTACCCTTGCTTCACCCAGAGGTCCCAGGGCAGGTTACACCAATTTTAAACTATGGCATTAAAAACAATTAAGAACAACCCTAAAGACTGCTAAACAGACTTCCACAGCTGCTTGGTTACACTTTCACGGAAGATTCAAATTAGACTTTCTTTTCTTAACAGATCCAGGTTCATTCTCCTGTGGCTGGAGGTATTCCAGTTGTTATGTATTCCATGATGGGTAGCCTTCACATTGTATTGGGGCTATTTCAATACATGATGGGCCTGACACATGTGGCTGAATGAGCACTTGGTCTTTGCTACCGAGCAGATTGGTACAGATCCATTGGTAGGGGTCTTGTAATAAGCCCATTCCCTGTTGAGGTTTGGTCTGGCGGTGACAGTTCCCTCTGCAGAGATGAGGGACCCAGTGAGATGATCCACCCCCAGAAACTTATGGAACTCAATGAATTCCTGAATGCTCAGGTAGGTGGATATTCAACGGATACAACTCATACTTCCGTCAAGGCCCTGGAATCTGTTTGGAATTGCAGAATGAGTAGAGCCATTGAAACAATCACACCCAAGTGCCCTCAGCAATGTGATAGCACCCACAAAGGCTCCCTGGTACTTTGAGGAACTGACAATAAATCAACAGGGGCAATGGCTGTAGCACAAGTGGTGTAAATCCTGATTTGAGCATGACTGGACACAGGTAAGAGCACATTATTGTATTTGCCATGTGTTGGTGGCAGAGCTTGGAAAAGTTACTTTTTTGAACTACAACTCCCATCAGGTCAATCCAGTGGCTGTGCTGGCTGGGGCTGATGGGAGTTGTAGTTCAAAAAGGTAACTTTTCCAAGCTCTGGTTGGTGGTGACTGAAGACCTACTTCACTGCCAACATTGCACCCTCAAGTTGTTGTCTAGTAGAGCAATTCTGAATACTGAGAGGGCTAGTAACTACTGGCTAGAAGGATTTTTTAAAAACCATTGGTAGTCTGTTATGAGAGGTTTGGCAATCTCTGTTTCTATTACATACACTGCTTAGAGTCTTCAGACTAAGCAGATTATAAATCTAAATATTTTTTTTAAAATCAAATGTTCAATATACATTTCTCTATATATTTACATCCTCCACATTACTAGTCTTCAGCTGATGAGTGGTGACACACAACCGGGTCACAATCTCACTTATGATGGGGTCTACACCAGGAGCATCACAACTCTATCTTTTGGAGAGTGGAACTACATAACTCTAAAGCAGTGATATTCAAGCTGTTCCAAGATACCTTGAGGTTCCTCAGAAACTAAATGGGAGTTTTTCAGTTAGAAGATCCGTAGTGGCAGATTGCCCACCGATGGCAAGAATATGGCACAGTTTCCTCAGCTTTCTGCTCTGAACTCTGGCCTATTTTTATGACCTTTTGTTTTCTCTGGCATTTTAATTTAAATCTTTGAAATGGCTGCTGCTATTTCTTTGGCTTGTTTTACTGTTTGTTTTTATAGGGTTTGATTTTAGAAATTATTCATTGCCTTGAGTGATTATTTTTCATACAGTCTATTAAATTACTGCAAACAAGAGCAAAACTGGGTGGTGGCACAGAGAATGGTAACTTTAAAAATAAATAAATAAATAGCACCACCAACTGCCTGGAGATGCTACATATGTTGGTGCACATTTTGATATGCTTAGGGATGTAAAATGTTGTCAATTTCCGTTCTGATGTGTATCCATTAAAGAAAAGTCTTTCTCCCATTTCAGTGCTATTCACATTCTGCATAACAAACCACAATTCCATTCACAGTTTTTTTTCAGTGGCAGGTCTTTGCATAAATAATGTTGTCATGGATCCTCCCCCCCCCTCCATTGGCTGTAGAGGCAGATGTGCCTCCAGGGCTTTATGGAGGTGGGGCAAAGCCTCCATCTCCCTGAATTCTAACCATGCCTACTCAGAGGTAAGTCTCACTGAATTCAATGGGGTTCACACCCAGGTAAGCCTTTGTGCCTTACAGCACAATCCTGTGTCTACTCAGAAGTAAGCCTAATTGAAAAACCATTTTCCACTCCCACATCAACACTCTCAGGATTTTAAAAAATATTATCTGATCATTTTTATTTCAATAGTGCGATGGTATGTTGTTACTGTTTGTCTTTAACATCTTCAAGTTTTAAAAAAAGTTAACATATTTCTCTGCCTATATTCAGTTACAGAAGCATTCAACCCCTTACTTATAAGAAACCAAGGCTGCAATTCAGCACCCTCTTGGACTGCCTTCGAGTCAATTCCGACTTATGGGCGATCCTATGAATAGGGTTTTCATGGTAAGTGGTATTTTCAGAGGTGGTTTACCATTGCCTTCCTCTGAGGCCGAGAGGCAGTGACTGGCCCAAGATCACCCAGTAAGCTTCATGGCTGTGCGGGGATTTGAATAAATCCAATTAAACACACAAAGACTTTTGAATAGACATGATGTATGCCATTGTTCTTAAAGGTAACTATACAGTGATTTCTTCTGCCAAAGAAGCTTAGTGGTGTAATTTTGGATTTAACACAAGTTTTGAAGTTAGTTGTGTAGTTGTGGAGCCTGCAATCTGGCTAGATTACTGACGTCAGAGAGAGAGAGAGTTCTGCAAGATTGGACTTGTTCCGATAGGAAAAGAATACTCCCCCCCCCTTTTTTTTTTGGATTCCCCTCACTTCTCTCTGTTTCTTTATTTCTCGCCCACACCTTGTGGTGTGTTCTTGTATGTTTAGAAAGCTCTCCTCTTTTTTATGTTTAGAAAACAAAGGGAACATTTGTTTGCAGCCATTATCACCTCAGCATGACAGAGAACCTAGAGAATATGTAAAATGTCTTTTTCTTCTCTTGGTCTGTCAGGGAAAAAAGACATCAGAATCCAAAAAAGTCAACAAAGAAATAAAAATGCAAAATAAATGGTTCCATAAATTAGGATAGCAATCAACAAAACAGTTATGTAGCTTTCACCTATTTAAAAAATAATAACCAGTAATATAGTGCCTGAAAGCTGCCTGTGGCCAGAGCTGTGTGCCTCTTTTTCAGTCACAGTGGTAAAAATAACGTTTCATTTTTTACGTTCCAACTTTTTTTATTTTACCGTTCCTCCCTTCCTTTCCATACAGCATTCTACTGCCAAATTCAGCCTTGTGCTTTAGGTGTCCTCCCTAAATTTTGTTCCATCACCATCCACTCCACCCCTCCCCCACCACTCATTTTCCAGATGAATCCTGGCATGTCTGTTCCAGTGGAATCAAATACAAGAAATGAATAAAACTACAACATATAGGTAAAAGAACAAAACAATCAAAACAACCTGAGTTAATATTTTCTCATATGCCATGAAAACAAAGTGAGTGTCAACAATCTGGAAATCAGTCTTACTGCCTACTACCAGACAAAATGTCTATTTTGTTCATCCTATTTCGAGCAGGACATCAAACAATAACAAATTAATATTAATATAAGCATCAATGGCCTTAGTGGTCAGTGGCTTGGTAAAAGTTGGGTAGGCAAGAAGCCTTCCAAGAAAGTTTCTTGGGTCAAGTGCACTGCAGGCTGGCCAGTTATTTTCTCAGCATCCCTCCTGCATCTAGGATACATTCTGTAGAATAAAGGTCACCAATCTTTTTGGACTAGAGGGCATATTTCAAATTTTGAGAGTGTGCTATGGGCACCAGTCACAAAATGGCTGCCATCGGGGTGTGACATAACAAAAATGGCTGCCATTGGGGACGTGGTATAACACAAAATTAGAAAGTAGTCATGTTGAAGCTTTTCCCATCGCATTTCCATAAAGGCTTGATCTATTGCATTTATGCCTGCTATACAACTGTTAGGGAAAAACAACAACCAGTTTTTCCCCATTGCCAACCCTAAATCAAAGCCTAGACTGCCAAATAATCAATCACAGCTCTGACTTCACTCAGTGGCTAATAACCATTAGGCAGGAGCAGCCAGGCTGGCTCATTTCACATAAATTGCTTAGAAGAGTACCTGCACATTTTGCTCCATAACTTTCTTTGTAGGAGGGCAAGAAACTTACTTTTTAAAAAAGCTCAGATTCTGGGCTACCTGTTGGTGGCACCACTGAAGACCTTTGTAGGCACCTTGCGACAGGTTGGTAGCCCTTGCTGTAGAAAAGAACCTTAGTGTCCAGCTCACGTGTCAGTCAGTCTGTAGTTCAAACTAACAAAGTGCTTGGCATTAGAATAAATTCATTATGGACAGATAGAAGGGTTATATACTGCACAGACTACTTGGGTATGTAATCCAATGTCAGGGGCAAAGCAGGCTTTGCTCTCACCATGAAGTGCACTACTGTTGTTACCTACACAGGAGACACAGGAGTGAACAGCAACCATTCACTTATATAAAAGAACATACAGGGATACACCAGAGGACATCACTGGGGACAGGGACTGAAACGGTTCCCTGAGCCTGGGGATACCAGCAATGGAGACTCATACCTACTCATATCTAAAATGATGGTTTCTTGTAGATTTTTTGTTGTTATGTGCCTTCAAGTTGATCATGACTTATGGCGACCCTATGAATCAGCAACCTCCAATAGCATCTGTCGTGAACCACCCTGTTCAGATCTTGTAAGTTCAGGTCTGTGGCTTCCTTTATGGAATCCATCCATCTCTTGTTTGGCCCTCCTCTTTTTCTACCCCCTTCTGTTTTTCCCAGCATTATTGTCTCTTCTAGTGAATCATGTCTTCTCGTTATGTGTCCAAAGTATGATAACCTCAGTTCCATCATTTTAGCTTCTAGTGATAGTTCTGCTTCCATTTATTCTAATACCCAATGATTTGTCTTTTTTGCAGTCCATGGTATGCGCAAGGCTCTCCTCCAACACCACATTTCAAAGGACTTGATTTATCACCTTTTTTCACTGTCCAACTTTCACATCCATACATAGAGATTGGAAATACCATGGTCTGAATGATGCCGACTTTAGTGTTCAGTGATACATCTTTGCATTTGAGGACCTTTTTTCGTTCTCTCATAGCTGCCCTCCCCAGTCCTAGCCTTCTTCTGATTTCTTGACTATTGTCTCCATTTTGGTTAATGACTGTGTCAAGGTATTGATAGTCCTTGTCAAGTTCAATGTCCTCATTGTCAACTTTAAAGTTACATAAATCTTCTGTTATTACTTTAGTCTTCTTGATGTTCAGCTGTAGTCCTGCTTTTGTGCTTTCCTCTTTAACTTTCATCAACATTTGTTTCAAATCATTACTGGTTTCTGCTAGTAGTATGGTATCATCTGTATATCTTAAATTATTGATATTTCTCCCTCCAGTTTTCACACCTCCTTCATCTTGGTCCAATCCCGCTTTCCATATGATATGTTCTGCATACAGATTAAACAAGCAGAGTAATAAAATAGACCCCTGTCTCACACCCTTTCTGAGAAGACTGAGGGGAGATATGATAGCACTCTTCAAGTACATGAAAGGTTGTCATACAGAGGAGGGCCGGGATCTCTTCACAATCATCCCAGAGTGCAGGACACGGAATAATGGGCTCAAGTTGCAGGAAGCCAGATTTCGACTGGACATCAGGAAAAACTTCCTAACTGTTAGAGCCATACGACAATGGAGCCAATTACCTAGAGAGGTAGTCAGCTCTCTGACACTGGAAACATTCAAGGGCAGCTGGACAGCCATCTGTCAGGAATGCTTTGATTTGGATTCCTGCATTGAGCAGGGGGTTGGACTTGATGGCCTTATAGGCCCCTTCCAACTCTACTATATGATTTCCTATAGGAAATTACACTAAAATTGCAAACTAAATCAGACATATTTAAAATGACTATTTGAACTATGTCAACTGTCTTAATAAAATGTTGCTTCCTCCCTGCTAAAACAAGATCAGCACAGCACGTCTTGTTTCTATTATTTGGGCTGATTGCAGGGGTTGCCACCACTCACCATATGCTCAGAGGCACGTTACCAAATTCTTCCAAACTACACAGGAAGTGGATTGGACTGTGAAAGACCAACCCAAATGGTGTTTGCATTTTGACAAATTTGTAGGGCATTACAATATCTCAGAGAGGAGGTCAGGTCTCCTGCTCCCCTGGTGCATTCACTATAGCTGCCCAATTTGCTTTTTAAAGTTGGATAGGAATATCTGTGGGCTATAGGTACATTCTTAAACCGCCAGGTTTTTTGCCTATTAGTGAATGTCTCTGCTGTTTAATCCGGGAGGTAAGAAATAGATCCTGTGCAAGCTTGCTGAGAATGGACTGATCATTTTGCATGCTTATTGAGTTCAGTGGGATTTACTCCCCTGCAATCATGCTTATGATAGGTGAAACTGACCACGGGGAATGGGGAGGGGAGGAGGAGGAGGGAAGGGAGCAGGGGGACGAGAGGAGAAGAGCAGGTTTGATCATTTACATGTTTATTGAGTTCAGTTGGATTTACTCCCGTGCGGGGGAAGGAGGGATGACTGGAGTGGGCAGGGAAGGAGGAAGAAGGAAGAGGGGAGGGAAGGAGGAAGGGAGAGAAGAGGAGGAGGGGAAAGGCAGGTCTGATCATTTGCACGCTTATTGAGTTCAATGGGATTTCCTCCTATGTGGCGCAGAGTGGTAAGTGGCGGTAATGCAGCCAAAGCTCTGCTCACGGCCGGAGTTCAATTCCAACGGAAGGAGAAAGTCGAATCTCCGGTAAAAGGCGCCAAGGTCCACTCAGCCTTCCATCCATCCGTGGTTGGTAAAATGAGTACCCGGCATACAGTGGGGGGGGGTAAAGAAAGGCCGGGGAAGGAACTGGCAAACCCACCCCATATATATACAGTCTGCCTAGTAAACATTGTGAGAAGTCACCCTAAGAGTCGGAAACGACTCACACTATAAGTGCGGGGACACCTTTACCTTTTTAAATTATGGTTAGGATAGGTAAAACTGACCATGGGGGAGGAGCAGGTGGAGGGGAGAGGAGAAGGAAGGAGAAAGGGAGAGGAGAGTGGAGGGGGAGGGAGGAAGAGGGGATTGGAGGGGGAGGGGCAAAGGAAGGGGCAGGAGAGGGCAGGTTTGATCATTTGCATGCTTATTGAGTTCAATGGTATTTACTTCCGTGTAATCATGTTTAAGGTAGATAAAACTGACCATGGGGAGGAGAAGAGGGGGAAGGAGAGGATTGGAGGAGGAGCAGAGGGAAGGGGCAAGAGGGAGGGGATAGGAGGGAGGAGAAGGGAGGGTGGGTTTGACTAGTTGCATACTTTGTGAGTTCCGTGGGATTTATTTCTGAGCAGTCATTTTTGAAAATGGAAATGAACTGTCTTCAAGTTGACCCCAATTTATGGCGACCCTATGAATAGGCTTTTCATGGAAAATGGTATTCAGAGGTGGTTTTACCATTGCCTTCCTCTGAGGCTGAGAGGCAGTGACTGGCCCAAGGTCACCCAGTGAGTTTCATGGCTGTGGGGATTCGAACCCTGGTCTCCCAGGTCCTAGTCCAGCACTGACCTGGGGGAGGGACAGGGAGGGTAGGAGGAGGGGGAGGAAATTGGGTGGGTGGGTAGGCACTGGGCAGAGGGGAAAGCTCCTTTCCAAAAGGAAAACATTGTGAACAGTATCATTGTTTTTCAGCGTTTCCCCCATCTTTTTATTCTACAGCAGGCACATGTAGCCTCCCACCCAAATTTAAACCAAAACTGTCCCTGGCCACATCCACACCACGTCTTTATTTCACTTTGGACAGTCATGGCTTCTCTCAAAGAATCCTGGGAAGTGTAGTTAGTGAAGGGTGCTGAGAGTTGCTAGGAGATGCCTTGTTCCCCTCACAGACCTTCAATCAGAGTGGCTGACTGTTAAACCAGTCTGGCCACTGGAGCTCTCTCAGTGGAATAGGAATCTCCTCTCACCACCCTTCACAAACTACACTTCCCAGGATTCTCTGAGGGAAGCCATGACTGTCTAAAGGTCAGGTGTGAAATAAAGATCAGGTGTGGCCCCCTGATTAGGCAAGCCCAGCAGCTTTGAGTCTGGCTTTTAGAACACTGACAGTTGGTTCTTACTGAGCATGCCCCGCGTTATCATTGGCTTCAAGCCAAAATTTCTTAAATTAATTAAAAATCAGCCAGACATTTTTTAAACTTTTAAACTGCGGAAGATAAAGGTCAGAGTATGGGACGTCAGTAATAGGATTACAGGTACTCTGTGAACATGGCTGATTTTTAATTAATTTCGACAGATTATGAGAACTCTGACAGAAAAAAGTGCAAAAGGGGTCGAGTTTTTTTCTTTCTCTTTAGACTTTGAACTCTCAGCTCTTTCTGACTGTTTTGTGTATCGCCATGAAAAAAGAAAAGATTGTTAAGCAAGCATTTCTGAGTTCAGGACTATAAGTTTTGTAAGGTTTTGTTTTGAAATGAGCTTATGGGAAGCATCAGAATGGCATGGGGGTATTTTCAATTTAAGATTGCGGAATGTGAAGAATGCACGCTGGCTATAGTATACAGCCACTCTCGTGGCTGTATGATAACTCGCTCTGACCTTGCGTTATAGCTCTTAATTGTTTTTGCTACATCACTTCTCACTATTAAAGCAACCCTGTTTCTTCTTAATTTCTCATTTCCTGCATAAAATATTTTGCAGTTGCCTGATTGAAAATGTCCCATTCCCATCCATCTTAATTCACTCACACCAAGTACTGTAATGTTGATACATTCCATTTTGTTCTTGATAATTTCTAACTTTCCCAGTTCATGCTTCTCACATTCCGTGTTACTATTGTGTGCATTGTACACCTCCGGACTCCTTTTGCATCTGTGCACATCAGCCTCTGGGCTTCCTTTCGGCTTTGACCCAACTGCATCATTAGTCACAGCGCTACTCATACTTGTTCTTTGTTCTTCCCCAGTAGCTCGTTGAGTGTCTTTTGGTCTAGAGTTCTGACAGCATTGCTCTCAGCTTCTTCAACACTCTCAAACCTCCTCGCTACGTTAAGATGTGCATCCTAGAGGGGTTTTTTTGTAGATAACATTGTTTTTAATTCTGGATACTATTGTACTGCACAGAAAGGCTATCTGCTGTGCCTGAAAGAAACTGGAATGTTTTATTTCTTGTGACATTTGTGGTTAGACAGCACATCCTTCCTTGAACTCAGGCTTCCCACAATAGCAGCAGCCCATGAAAAAGCAAAAGCATAGCTAGAGATTGCATATTCGCTCCACATAGATGGACAAATTCTAAATGACAATTTCTCACCATAGCAATGCCATCAGGAGTCTAGACCATAAGTCGGAATTGACTTGAAGGCGGTCCATTTTATTTTTTTAATGTATTATTTCAATTAACAGAGACTAAGATCACAACAATTAGCATGCGGGGGTCATCAAAAATTTTGAGATTAAAAAGAGGGTCCTATACTCATAAAGGTTGAGAACGACTGATCTAGATTAAATTGGGAGCAGAGGCACAGGGATACAGGCTGGCATTTAGATGCCAAAAATGTTGTGTGGGCACTATGAAAAATGTGCACGCATGAGGAGTACATATCCCATAATAAATGGGCCTGGAAGCATCCATTGTTATTTTTTACTTGAAAAATAAAAATAAAGTTTTTTAAAAACATGACTTTGTTGCACATAAGGAAATTGATGCTTGGGTAATTACAGCAGTCTATAACGTTTAATTTGAGTGCTAACCACTTTGGGAAAGGCCAGTCTCTGAAGAAACTAAAATATGTCCATTTAGAAGTACCATTTTTCTATATATAAGCAAGATCTAGCCACCTTTCATCCTGCCAGTTAAACATTTCCTAGTTGCATGGAGGTTTCTAAGTGCAGTTAGGAACCTTCTTCAAATCTTTAGGCTAAATGCACAATGGTTGGAAAAGGAATTCACGTGCCCAGAGACTCAGGGGATGGGACTCGCAAGAGCATCTCTGTCCACATTTTTAGCCTTCATGTGTTCAGGCAACTGTCTGAAAAGGGCTATTGTGTTTTGGAAATTATCAGCCAACATAGTATAGCAGTGGTGTCAGGGACCCTTACACATTGCCAAAGATTCTGGCGCACAACAGTTTATTCGTGGCACTGATCAAACGTGTTGGGCCTCATCCCACTTAAACTAAGAGCCTGAGCTAACACAAAGCAGTCCCCTGTGGCTACACATTGCTGGGAAAGATCAATAATGACAGAAAAGCAATCTTTCAGTGAAGCTCATCCTTTATTTCTGACTTTCACATTGAGGAATTCTTGACAAGCTTCTAAGAAAATTCAGGGTTTTCTGCAGCTACACAGTTTGAGAAACCATTGTAGTAATCGGGTGATCCGGCTGAGCACAGAGGAAGTAATATGACTGGATGGCCATTTCTTGGTGATCGTGGGAAAAAAGTCTTCAGCCATCAACACTAGGTAGGGGAGGAAAATAATGTTCTTCTCGTGAACAGGCTTCATGTTATCTGGCATTGCTGAGATATTTAATTGAAGCATGCATTAAAATACCACATCATCAATGTCAGGCTGCCAGATGATTATTTTAAAAACATCTGTTCAATGGGAAACATTTCATTAGTTACCAAACTGTTTTCCCTTCAAGCCAGCTACACACCGACTTCAAAACTGATTGGTCGATACACCCGTTCTGACTCTGAGGTGTATCCAATGTCGGAATTCTATTGAGTTGCTTAGCAGAGCAGAGAGTTTTGAGTGAGCTTGTTTGTGTGTGTTTGAATCTTTGCTAAGATTCTACCTTCCCTGCAAATTAGTCAGACAGAGACTTTAAGCTTCAAAATAAGAAACAACTACTTTATTCTGGAAGTACATGCTTCATAGGAAAGAGTTCTATATCTAGCTAACTAGCTATGTTGGACCAGTCTGCACTGGTCCCAGTGCAGCTCTCATGCTGGTTGAGAGGGAGAGACAAAGGAAAGATGTCTGCCCCCCTCTCGAGAGAGAAGAAAAGAAGACTGGGAAGGCGGGAAGGAACTGGGATCAACATCCTTTGCATATCAGTCTAGCAGGAAGGGGAGTGACGGCAAGGATCAAAGGACAGGTATAGCCTAGCAACAAAGAGGTCTCCTCCCTAGCTACCCTTTTTAACCCCATGCAGCCTCAACCCACCAAGTTGGAGTTGAACCTCATACATTCCAACATCCAATGGAAACACTGTGCTGTAGGTGGTCCAAAAAGGACTGACATCACCAGTGGGGCTGGGTGTATTCCAATCAAACTGAACCCAAGGGGGGGGGGAAGCTGTAGGAGAATTTTTTTCTCCATTGGGATCTTTTGCTGAAGGTCCTTAAAGAAAATATTTGAGGACACAGGCTTGAAGCAAAAAGGTAGGCCTTTATTCTTTACAAGCATATGCAGGGCCAGCCCTTCAGAAACATCCAGGAGAGACTGCACTGAGACACTGTGTGCAATCTCTTTTATAGAGTACAGTTACAGTATGTGACAGTGATTCACCAATCTCATGAGTTCCTGCCCACTCAAATCACAGTTCCTCCTCTCTACAATCGTTCCAAACCAATCAGAAAGTATTAGCTAACTCCAGTGGTGATTCCAAGATTCTACCAAAGACATTAATGTCTCCATTGTCCTACTGTCTTAAAAGACTAATGAATTTTGGGACTAGTTGGAACAGTTACTATTGTGAATATGCTTTCAAGCATACTTGGTAATTCCATTGTTTCATTGTTTCTGATGGGTCAGGCTGACTCAGGTACATCTGGAAATATTTTAGACAAGTTCCCTGAGTTAAGCTTGGGAACTCAACTCAGGGTGTTTATGAATGTATGAGCACCCCCAGTTCTATTCCTTTGCCATAGGGGTTCTTATGTCCTTATACTTTCTCAGAAATCCCATTTCCTTACTTATAAAATACACAACTCATGAAAGAGGATTTTGTTTAAAAAACCCTGAGCTACATTGTGAAACCACACAGACTAAGGAAAAAGCTGGATGACTCTGGCTAACTAGTATCTTCCAGCCTCAGAGATATATAGAGGAGGCAGGCCACCCCCTCTTTCTTAATGAAAACACCACCTTTTTCTTAATGAAAACACACTTATAAAGTTGTAAAATCATTATAAAATTTCACTATTTCTCTTCATTAAACATTTAATACTTATTCCCTAGGTGGCATTATTGCTTTACCCAAGAAGCTATTTCCTTGGCTCAGAATCATATAATTATTAATCATACCTTCACAGGTAAAATGCTTGCTTGAGTTTAAAACAATAGAGTAATCAATCTATGCCTCTCATGCATCAGCCGAATCTGGCTAGAACCCAAGAGTTCAAACTAAGTTCATTTTGATCCTGTTTTTCTCAGGGCCCCAACAGGCCTGCAGTTCAATGCTTAATTTCTGATGATTATAAAACATACCTTCTAATAGCTGGATCCTTGCCCCTCTTGGCTAGTGAAAGCTGCCAGGGTGGGAACTGCCGGCTGGGCCAGGGAAGTGATAAATGCCTCTTTGAGAGAGGGAGTGGTCCCCCACTGTCTGAAAGAGGCGGTGGTGAGACCACTCCTGAAGAAACCTTCCTTGGACCCAGATAATCTGAACAACTATAGACCGGTTGCGAACATCCCATTTTTGGGCAAGGTTCTAGAGCGTGTGGTTGCCAACCAGCTCCAGGTACTCTTGGATGAAACTGATTATCTTGATCCATTTCAATCCAGTTTTAGGCCCGGTTTCGGCACTGAAACAGCCTTGGTCGCCCTGTATGATGACCTATGTTGGGAGAGGGACGGGGGGAGTGTAACCCTGTTGATTCTACTTGACCTCTCAGCTGCTTTTGATACCATCGACCATGGTATCCTTCTGGAGAGACTCATGGAGTTGGGAGTTGGAGGTACCGCTTGGCGGTGGCTCCGCTTCTACTTGCTGGATCGTCTCCAGAAGGTAGGGCTTGGGGAACATTACTCAATGCCCTGGACTTTCCATTGTGGAGTCCCACAGGGATCGGTCCTGTCCCCTATGCTCTTTAACATCTATATGAAGCCGCTGGGAGCGGTCATTAGGAGTTTTGGAGTGCGCTGTCATCAGTATGCTGATGACACGCAACTCTATTTCTCCTTTTCATCTTCTTCAGTTGAGGCTGTTAACGTGCTGAACCGTTGCCTGGCTGCGATAATGGACTGGATGAGAGCTAACAAACTGAAACTCAATCCTGACAAGACTGAGATGCTGTTGGTGAGTGCTTTCCCGTCCCAGGTGGTGGATGTCCAACCTGTTCAGGATGGGGTTACACTCCCCCTGAAGGAGCAGGTTTGTAGCTTGGGGGTCCTTTTCGATCCATTCCTGTTGCTTGAGGCTCAGGTGGCCTCAGTGGCATGGAATGCATTCTACCATCTTTGGTTGGTAGCCCAGCTACGCCCCTATCTGGATAGTGGTGACCTCGCCTCAGTCGTCCATGCTCTGGTAACCTCGAGATTGGACTACTGCAATGCACTCTATGTGGGGCTGCCTTTGAAGACAACTCGGAAACTACAGCTAGTGCAAAACGCGGCAGCCAGACTGCTGACGAGGACCAGACGGTCCGCACACAGAACACCTGTTCTGGCGCGTTTGCACTGGCTACCTATTTGTTTCCGGGCTAGATTCAAAGTGCTAGTTTTGACTTATAAAGCCTTACACGGTGCGGGACCAAAATACCTTGCAGAACGCCTCTCCCGCTATGAACCTACCCGCTCACTACGTTCAACATCTAAGGCCCTCCTCCGAGTCCTGTCCCATAGGGAAGCTCGGAGGGCTGTTACTAGATCCAGGGCCTTTTCAGTGGTGGCCCCCGAATTATGGAACAGTCTTCCCGATGAGGTGCGCCTGGTGCCTACTCTTCTATCTTTTCGGCGCCAGGTTAAAACCTTTTTATTCTCCCAGGCATTTTAATGCTTATTGTTAATTTCTTCTATATTAGTTGTTAAATGCTCAAGTTGTATGTTTTTAATGATTTTATCTGATTTTTTACTGTATTGTACTTTATTCCTTGCTGTGAACCGCCCAGAGAGCCATAGGCTAAGGGCGGTATAGAAATGAAATAAATAAATAAATAAATAAATATGTGTGGATATATAGAATTCCCCCATGAAAGCCTCAAGGTAACAAGGACAAACAGGAAACAATAAGCAGCATGGATATAAAGATATATTTCTTGATATCTAAAAGCAGTAACTGTGTTTAAAATAAATTATGCTGGGAATACTTTTTGTCTTTTGTTCAGGGTAGTTCTTTCTATGTTTCAACAACTATTCATTTCTGCTCCGCTGCAATACATACCAAACTCCAACAATTCTTCCAATGTCTGTTCATAAGCTCTACAATACTGATATATCTGTTTTACAGCCACTTAACATCCTTAGAACGAAAGGTTCTCATCCAGGATGTAACTCAGTGCTTGTATTTTTGATTCGTGACACACTTCAAATAAGCCTTACGAGGTTCAAGCAGACCGAACGTGAGTCATGGTCAGCGCTATACTAGCCAAGAGTTCAACAGTTGATATGACTGGCTGAATTAATTTGAAACCATACATTCTTCTAAAGTTACTGTCTGTATTTCTGGTCTTTAAAATTCAGGATTCAAGTTAGTATCTACAAATGACTATCCTTAAACGTTCATTTTCACAAATATACAACTCCATGTGGAACAATGATCCCAAGACTTTGGATAGCTGCCTGAAACACTTGTTTCTGTATTAAAATGATTTATTTATTACTTTTTTACTTTTACAGGTGTAGCACAGTTAGTATTTATTCTAAGTACTCGGTAAAAAAGTAAAAACTACTCTCATTTTCCAATGTTCTGTTCCAACAGCAACATTACTGAAATAATTAACAGGACTTTAAAATGTTACAGGATATTTTTATTGTATTACTAATCATAGAACAGTAGAGTTGGAAGGGGCCTATAAGGCCATCAAGTCCAACCCCCTGCTCAACGCAGGAATCCAAATCAAAGCATTCCCGACAGATGGCTTTCCAGCTGCCTCTTGAATGTTTCCAGTGTCAGAGAGCTGACTACCTCTCTAGGTAATTGGCTCCATTGTCGTATGGCTCTAACAGTTAGGAAGTTTTTCCTGATGTCCAGTTGAAATCTGGCTTCCTGAAACTTGAGCCCATTATTCTGTGTCCTGCACTCTGGGATGATTGAGAAGAGATCCCAGCTCTCCTCTGTATGACAACCTTTCATGTACTTGAAGAGTGCTATCATATCTCCCCTCAGTCTTCTCTTCTCCAGGCTAAACATGCCCAGTTCTTTTAGTCTCTCCTCATAGGGCTTTGTTTCCAGTCCCCTGATCAACCTTGTTGCCCTCCTCTGCATCCTTCTTGAAGTGCGGAGACCAGAACTGGATGCAGTATTCAAGGTGAGGCCTAACCAGTGCTGAATAGAGGGGAACTAATACTTCACATGATTTGGAAACTATACTTGTTAATGCAGCCTAATATAGCATTTGCCTTTTTTGCAGCCACATCACACTGTTGACTCATATTTAGCTTGTGATCAATGACAATGCCAAGATCCTTCCCACATGTCGATTGCTGAGCCAAGTATCCCCCATCTTATAGCTGTGCATTTGGTTTCTTTTTCCTAAGTGTAGAACTTTGCATTTATCCCTGTTGAATTTCATTCTGTTGTTTTCAGCCCAATGCTCTAGCTTATCAAGGTCCCTTTGAATTTTGTTTCTGTCTTCCACGGTAATAGCTATGCCCCCCAATTTTGTATCATCATTTGATAAGCATGTTCTGTACCTCCTCATCCAAGTCGTTAATAAAAATGTTAAAGAGGACTGGGCCCCTGTGGTACCCCACTCATTACTTCCATCCAGTTTGAGAAGGAACCATTGATAAGCACTCTTTGAGTACGATTCTGGAGCCAACTGTGGATCCACCTAATAGTTGTTCCATCCAGCCCACATTTAGCTAGCTTGCTAATCAGAATATCATGGGGCACTTTGTCAAAAGCTTTGCTGAAGTCGAGGTATATTATGTCCACAGCATTCCCACAGTCTACAAGGGAGGTTACCCAATCAAAAAATGAAATATAGTCTGCTATATAGTCTGCTCCAGAGTTTTTCCAGGGATTGATTTTAGGCTGACTGGTCTCGGTTCCTCCTTTTTGCCCTTTTTGAAGATAGGGACAACATTAGCTCTCCTCTAGTCATCTGGCACTTCACAAGTCCTCCATGATTTTGCAAAGACTTCCCAGGATTCTTTGGGGGAAGTCATGTGCTTTAACTGTGAGCTGAATGTACTTTAAATGTATTATGTGGAGCAGCATTACTTCATAAACTTTGCCCGCATATAAATAATTTTAATTAAATTTTAAAATGGAAATAAGCTACAATGTTTACTGGGTGACCATGGGCTACGCACCATCTTTCAGTCTAATCTGCCCCTCAGGGTGAAAACGGGGGGACCACTACCACCCCAAGGAAGAAGGGAAACTTAAAATGTAGAGGAAATAATTTGTAAATAATAATTTACAACCATAGTGTGAAATCAGACACGTATCAAGACAAAGTATGAAGAAAGCATGATTGTCAAAGTTGTTTATTTACACAACCTCTAAAGATATTCCTAGTGCAATCCTATGCATGTTTACTCAGAAGCAAGTCCCAATGTATTTAATGGGGCTTACTCAAAGAGAAGTACGCACAGGACTGTAATTCAGTGATAAGGAACTTCAGTCACCCAACCCAAAATTCAGAATCATGCCACTTTCAGCTGTTTTGCAACTGTTTTATCCTTTGTTTTATGCTTATTGGATTTTAAATGGCTTTATGTCATGTTGTAAGCTGCCTTGGCTTCCAACCATACCTCACAGGGTTGTTGGAGATATTCCATCCAAACATACACTAGAGATGTAAAAATACATATACCCCATAAAATAGTTTATTGTCAAAACCAGTTACCATTGCAGAACTTTTTTTTTAAAGTATTAGTTTCCTGCCAAATAAAAGCAGTGACACCTAAGTAAGCCCTGCCTAACTGCCTTTTTTTAAGGATTGGAGTGGGAGAGAAAGATTTACAATCCTTTTTATTTTCACTCAAAAGTCCCATTGATTTTCAGCACAATCCTAACCATGTTAGAAGACATGATTCATTAGAAAAGACAATAATGCTGGGAAAAACAGAATGGAGTAGAAAAAGAGAAAGACCAAACAAGAGATGGATTGATTCCATAAAGGAAGCCACAGACCTGAACTTACAAGATCTGAACAGGATGGTTCACAACAGTTACCAGGTGTCTGGTTTTCGGCCAGATTCTCCGGTTTTTGGGGGTCCCCTCCGGGTCTCCGGGTAACTCACCTTAATCTTCGGACTCTCAGCTTCAATTAAAAAAAAAGTTTCTAGGTGGTCTGGTTCATGTCTACTGCTCCCCCACTGTTAAATCAAATAGATCTGTTATAGCAGCTCCTACCTCTAACCCCGCTCTTTCAGGATTGCAGCCAATAAGTAAAGCCAGGGTTGTGATTTGTTGACCCAGGCAGTGCCTAGACTCTACTGCAACATCAGAAAATGGTGGTTTTGAGATTTTCAGTTTGTTTGAGTAAGAATATGGCTTAAAGTTTTTTTTTCTCATGTGCAAGAGTCAGACCCTGGGCTGTTTGAGAGGGCTGTGCTTTGAAAACCTTCGAAATATGAAAGTATTTAATCCAATACTTGCTTTTCTGGGAGTAAAGCAATGCTAATCCCATGTACCTGAAGTAAACTCCATTGAATTCATTAGGACTTACTTTTGAGTAGACATGGTTAGGATTGTGCTGTAAATTAATGGGACTTTTGAGTAAACATAGCAAAGTATTGTGTTTGTGTTGTAAATCTTTCTCTTCCCCTCCAATCCTATTTTTAAAGCAATTGGGCAGGGTTTACCTAGGTATCACAGTTTTTATTATGTAGGAAACGAATACTGATTTTTTTTTAATATTCTGCAATGACCAACTGGTTTGACAATAAACTATTATATGGGGTGTATTGTTACACCTGCAAGTGTGTGTGTGTATGGAGTCTTTCCAACAACTCTGTGAGGTAGGGTTGGTGACTGGAAACCAAGGCAGCTCACTATAAGAAATAAATCCCTTTAAAAACCAATAATGATAAAACAAGTATAAACAGTTGCAAAACAGCTTAAAGTGGCATGATTCTGAATGTTGGGTTGGGTGAATGAAGTTTGTTTATTATTTGATTTATATCCCGCCCTTCCTCTCAGTAGGAGCCCAGAGCGGCAAACAAAAGCACTAAGAACACTTTAAAAATCATAAAAACAGACTTTAAAATATATTAAAACAAAACATCTTTAAAAACATTTTTAAAAGCTTTAAAAACATTTAAAAAAAAGAAAATATTTAAAAACATATTAAAAAGCAATTCCAACCCAGACACAGACTGCGATAAGGTCTCAACTTAAAAGGTTTGTTGAAAGAACAAGTTCCTTATCACTTGAGGCTGCAGTTTTCCCTGGTTGAATAAGCCCCATTGAATACATTGGGACTTGCTTCTGAGTAAACGAACATAGGATTGCACTATAAATATCTTTACAGGTTGTGTAAATAATAAACATATTTGATAGTCACGCTTATATAAATATTTCTTCATACTGTGTCCCAATAAGTATCCGATTTCACACTATGGTTGTACAATACTTCCTCTACATTTTAAGTAGGCCTTTCTTCCTTGAGGTGGTCATGGTTGTCCATTGTTTTCATCCTGAGGGGCAGATAGGCTGAAAGATGGTGAGTAGCCCATGGTCACCCACTACACTTTATAGCGCATTTGCAGTTTGAAAAATTAATTAAAACAATTTACATGCAGGCAAAATTTATTAAGTGGATCCACACAATACATTTAAAGCACATCCAACTCACATTTAAAGTGCATGACTTCCCCTAAAGAATCCTGGGAAGTGTAGTTTCCCCCTCATAGTTATAGTTCTCACCACTCATAACAAACTGCAGTTCCCATGATTCTGTGGTGGAATTCATGTTCTTCAAATGGGTGTTGAATGTGCTTTAAATGCATGGTGTGGATCTGCCCTAGTTATGATGTGCATTCAAGAGTGAATTGAAAAGAACAATTTTAAAAGATACTTTTTTAAACAGGGGAAGAGTTATAGCTCATTAGTAGGGCATATGCTTTGCATGGAAAGGCCCAGAATTCAATTTCTGGAAAAGACTATTGCCTGGAATCCTGGAGATCCAATGCTAGTCCATCTCTTCAGTACTGAGCTATGCGGTACCAAATGGCCTGAGTCAGTATAAGGCAGATTCCTTTGTTCCTAAAAGTGGGATGAGACTCAAGGGCCACAGTGGCTCCAAAATTTATTTATGTATTTTATTTACAACAGTTATATACTGCTTTATTGTAAAAAATCTCAAAGCAGTTTACAGAAAGAATTAAAACAATAAAATTATTGGCAAAAACAGTTAAAGACGTATTTAAAAACATTCAAAATAATAAAACCAACAATGAGTTAAAAACAGATTTGAAACACAATAGCTTCTACATGCCTGGATAGGCTTGCCTAAACAAAACTGATTTTAGCAGGTGCTGAAAAGAGGCAGGTGCTGAAAAGGAGTTCCAAAGCGTAGGTGCTGCCACTTTGTTGTTGTTATGTGCCTTTGTGTTATTTCTACTTATGGTGACCTTATGAATCAGTGACCTCCAATAGCATCTGTCATGAACCACCCTGCTCAGATCTTGTAAGTTCAGATCTGTGGCTTCCTTTATAGAATCAATCCATCTCGTTTGGTCTTCCTCTTTTTCTACTCCCTTCTGTTTTTCACAGCATTATTGTCTTTTCTAGTGAATCATGTCTTCTCATTATGTGTCCAAAGTATGATATGTATCCAAAGACAGAGGAAGGCAATGGTAAACCACTTCTGAATACCTCTTACCACGAAAACCCTATGAACAGAGTATCCAAACTGCTGCCACTTTACAGGACTGATTTCTTACAAGAGCAGAACAATTACTATGTGGCACCCATAACATAGAAAGCACAGCTTGAACTTAGCCTGGTAGCAAATCAGCAACCCATGCAGATTTCAGAGTAGAGGTATTATGTGCTGATAGGATCTCACTCTCGAGAGAGAGTCAGTGTAGTGTAGTGGTTAAGGTGTTGGACTACAACCTGGGAGACCAGGGTTTGAATCCCCACATAGCCATGAAGCTCACTGGGTGACCTTGGGCCAGTCACTGCCTCTCAGCCTCATAAAAACCCTATTCATAGGGTTGTCATAAGTCAGGAAGTACATTTACATTTAGGATCTTACTGATGTCAGCAATCATGCTGCAGCATTCTGCATTAACTGACTGGCTGCCAGGATTTTTTTAGTTTTGTTTTCGATTATGAATCTTGACTGGTTGTGGGATGCTAAGTTGTCTGCCTTACTCATAGGAATCTTGTTGTGGTTAGTATGGTATTGCATTTAGGAAAGCATCACTGTCTTTTTTCATTTTCTGTTTGCATTTGATTTACCTTTAACCTCACTCCCTTACATCCATAGAAGCAACAGCAGCGGTTGAATGTGCTCAGCTCAACCCCCTAAAACCCATTGATGATGCGCGTTGTTGGTTGCATGGCAGTTTTCTTGCCCAATAGTGATAAAAGTGAATTCACATATTTGAAAGTATGGCTGCAATTGTCCCCAAGCTGCTGCCTGTGAAGGTAGACTAAACCATGTGTGTTTTCTCTCTGTCGATTATTACTCACTGGAATTGGGTTGGCTGTCAAAGTGAGTTCATAGCAGGCCACAGGGTAGACATAAAGGGTAGAGAATCTTCTTACTCTTACTCATTTCTCAGACCTCTTTCTGAAGTGAAGGGTCAAATCTGTAAAGAAGTTTGGAGCAGCCACATTAAAAGATAAGGGCAGGGCATTCCAGGCAGGAGGTTGCCAACCCTGCTTGGATATGGATGTCTTTGCAGAGGATCCCTAGTCAAGCTTTACCAACAGCACAATCCAAACTATATCTGCTCAGAAACAAGTCTTGTTGAGTTGTATGGGGGCTTAGTACCTTAGTACGTGTGTTTAGAATTGCAGCCTTCAGGGGCATTCATCTTTACTTCCGAATGCTTCCATCTAACATCTCCACAACACTAGGCTCCCTTCTTCCTACAGTGGCCTTCTGGTGACTGGCCTGGCCTGAAGGCACTTAAACCCTTCTTGCCGAAAGCAAGTAGGCTAGATTAAACGTCCCCTACCCAGGCTCCATCTTTCAGCTAATTTTTTTTTAAAAAATGTTTTTAACACTGTTTTGTTTTAATGTATTTTAAGATCTGTTTTTATGATGTTTTAGTGCTTTGTTTGGTGCCATGGGCTCCTGCTTGGAGGAAGGGTGGGATACAAATTAAATAATAAATAAATAAATAAATTTCTATCTTAATTTCCAATCAGATTTTTTAATTGTATGCTCCAAGCAACTGTGATTGATGCTTAATGTATCATGCTTAATGACTTCACTCAGGCCCGGCCCATGACATCACTCGGGCCCGCCCCATGACATCACTCGGGCCCGCCCCATGACATCACTCGGGCCCGCTCCATGACATCACTCGGGCCCGCCCCATGACATCACTCGGGCCCACCCCTGAAATCTCAGGTTTTGGTATGCTTCTGACCTGGCAACCTTATTCACAACAGATGCTATGGAGATCGCTGATTCATAGGGTCACCATAAATCGTAACTGACTTGAAGGCACATAACAACAGGAAGCAGAAACACATGGAAAATATCCAAAAGGTCCTGTGTTTTGTTTTCAAAATGGCCTGATTCCCCTGGAGGAAAATGACCCCTTGTGGGAGGAAGAGCGGGATATAAATTTAATAAATAAACAAAACAAATAAAATAAACATTGGCAATATTTTCTATTACCTCTGACCTAGGGCATCTGACATGCTTCTAAGCGCATCTCTCAGATAATTCAGGCTCACTGAGAAACTACCTTGATTAAGTGTACACCTTTGGATGTTCTTTTTCCCCAGAGCCTGCAATTGCCTTCAGCCCTGTGTTAGAGCGCCCTCAAGTGACCAAAAACTGTTCATTCAGACTGTCTCCAGCCCCCCCTTTGCCAAGAGACACCATCTGCCCTGTGAGAAGGAAGGAAAGAGTGATGCAGGCAGGCAAAAACAGCACCAGAACCAGGCCAACTTTACATGTCATATCATGTATTTGTTTCAGTATTTTAAAATTATAAACTCCCTTGGGCACCTTGGCAGAAACGTGGTATATAATTGCAATAAGGAAATAAACAAATAAGCACCCAATTTTTGATCAAAAGGTTTTTTTTAAACCAGTTGTCCAGTTCATTACATTTTGCAGTCCTAATATAAATGAACATTCATTGTCAGATTACAATCTTAATTGGGTCCAGAGCACCATGGACCCAATCAGCCTGTGGCTCATAAATCAAAACCTCTAGGATGAAATATGTTGGGAAAAAGAGATTCTCTGAATCTGCTTATCACTAAAGCTGAGCTGAAATTTCTTTAAAGATTTTTTTCTGAGAAAGCTTTGGAGATTCTTTTTCTTACCCATCTAGAAAAGGAAGGGCAGCAGCAGCGGCAGAAACAAACATATAAAACTTAGGAGAAAAGGAATGTAGTGGTGCTGCTGCCTCTGCAAATTGAGCCACACTCCTAAGAAGTTGTAGAATTTCTCTCCCCCACCAGGAAAGAATTTTAAGACCACCCCTTCTCTGCTCACAGATAGAGTGAATAATTTTGAGCGTCCATTTATGCAGAGCTCTGCAAGTTGTAACCCAGGCCTAGCCAGAGTTTTGTACACAGTTACACCAGTTATATCTACCCTACAAACCGATATTAGTTTTAGATCTGATTAACTCCCCTAGTTTCTAGAAGAATAATTCTGGTACTTATTTGGTGAGGGTGGTGAGAATTCATGGATTTTTGATCTTTTAAATTAATCCAAGGTGAGTTTGGGAGAGCTTATACATCTTTATTTAATAACCATGGGGTTATTAAATACGAAACTTTTCTGGCTTTAAGAAAACTCAAACAGCTGCATTAACATCCAGACTGTGTGTGTGTGTTATGTGCCTTCAAGTCAATTATGACTTATGGTGCTCCTATGAATCAGCGAACTCCAATAGCATCTGTTGTAAACCACCCTGTTCAGATCTTGTAAGTTCAGGTCTGTGGCTTCCTTTATGGAATCAATTCATCTCTTGTTTGGTCTTCCTCTTTTTCTACTCCCTTTTGTTTTTCCCAGCATTATTGTCTTTTCTAGTGAATCGTGTCTTCTCATGATGTGTCCAAAGTATGATAACATCAGTTTCATCATTTTAACTTCTTGTGACAGTTCTGGTTTAATTTGTTCTAAAACCCAATTATTTGCCTTTTTTGCAGTCCATGGTATCTGCAAACCTCTCTTCCAGCACCACATTTCAAATGAGTTGATTTTTCTCTTATCCTTTCTTTTCACTGTCCAACTTTCACATCCATACATAGAGATCAGGAATACCATGGTCTGAATGATCTTGACTTTGGTGTTCAGTGATACATCTTTGCATTTGAGGACCTTTTCTAGTTCTCTCACAGCTGCCCTCCCCAGTCCTTCTTCTGATTTCTTGACTATTGTCTCCCTTTTGGGTAATGACTTGGTATTGAAAATCCATAGGTATTGATAATCCTTGACAAGTTCGTCCTCATTGTCAGTGTTGAAGTTACATAAATCTTGTTGTCATTACTTTAGTCTTCTTGATGTTCAGCTGTAGTCCTGCTTTTGTGCTTTCCTCTTTAACTTTCATCAGCAGTTTCACATCATTACTGATTTCTGCTAGTAGTATGGTATCGTCAGCATATCTTAAATTATTGATATATTATAGCTCCAAAAAGTCAGTTATTTGTGTGTGTGAAAGCTTGGTTTAGTGTGTGTTAAATGTCAGGGATATCACTGCATATTATACATAGTTTGTGCATCTGCAAACCCAAATTCAATAATAATTGGCAACCGGTTAAGATTGTCAGCTGTCTTTTGGGGGGCATGGCTATTGCTGTGGTTCTCATGGGCATCAACCCAACATTTTAAAGTTTTGCATCCCTGGGACAGCAGAGGAAGGCGGAACAAATGACCAAACTCCTACACAAAACTCCTTGGAGTAATAAACACAATTCCTCTATCAAGTCACTAGCTATGTTGCCAGGCTTATTTTCCTGCCATTATTTTCCTTTTTTTGCTCCAAAAAGTGTTCTCATCATCTAAGAATTAACTTGTTTCCTTGCTCATTCAAACCAATTAACTGCATGCTTCCTGGTCACTGAGAAAAGCTGTTGGCATTTGGGCTTCTGGATCTGAAAGCAAAAATTGATATCTCCAGTCTCAAAGAATATGCTTGCAGTCACACTACTAACCATAGTTAAGATAATAAAACTTAGCATTTTTGAATGCCATTCTAAGAGAGTTCAGAAAGTGCTTCATTTTTATCCTCTCAATAGTCTTAAGAACCCAGCTGGATCAGACTAAGGATCCATCTTCTCCAGCAGTCTGTTTCAAACACTGACCAGACAGTTGCTTGCAAAAACCAACAAGCAGGGCATGAATACAACAATTCCTCCACCCCACCTCACATTGTTTGTCCCAACAACTATCATTCAGAGGTATAATGCCCTTGAGCTTGGAGCCATGAGATGTAGCTATTATGGCTAATAGCCATAGATAGATGTACCCCATGAATATGTCTAGTACCCCTTTAAAGGCATCTATGTCACTAGCCATTACCATGTACTGTAACAGTGAATTACATAACAAGCCTTTTAAGTAGAGACCTTATCCCAGTCTGCATCTGTGCTGGAATTGTTTTTAAGATGTTTTAAAAACTGTTTAAAAAAGATTATTTTAAAGATGTTTTGTTTTAATATGTTTTTGAGGATGTTTTATTCTAATATATTTTAAAGTCTGTTTTATGATGTTTTAGAGTGTTTTTAGTTCTTTTGTTTGCTGCCCTGGGGTCCTACTGGGAGGAAGGGCAGGATATAAATCTAACAAACAAACAAATTGTGGTTAGGAAGGAGTCAGTGATGCATTTGTTCTGGCCCATTTAGAGCTTGTTAGTATTTTGTTGGTAATAATTTCTTCTTTTTGTTCCCACTCTTTACTGCTGAATATTAAAACAATGTGTGTGTATGTTTAAAGAAAGCAGTTGTCCTCTTGTGCCCCCTATGCAAAGAAAACATCTCTGTTATCTGGGAAGAAGCATTTTAAAACTTATTCCTCTTCAGAATTTCAGGGGGAGAAAGCGAGATTTGGTCACCATTCAGCCTGGAGTTCAAATCCAAATCCTGATCTGGAAAAATGAAGTTTGATGCCTCCCACACTCACTATTATGGGGGAGATGTTAAAAACTGTTTTTCCTTTTGACAGACAGGGATGAAATTTGGAGGCATCGTATCCCCTCAGAGTGGATAACAACTTCCAAATTCAAGGAAATAGACTCAAGGGCTTGTGAGTGGAGTGCTTTTAAAAATGGATTTTCCTCTACAACTTTTTTTTTTTTACAAAATTAGGTGAAATTTGCAGGTATGTTTGCCCCTTCTGAGGGGATGAATCTTGCCAAATTTCAGAATAGCTGCAGTGGGGTGGGGTTATACTAAGGTAATTTTTGCAGTTTTGGGGTGGTTACAAAAGGATTAATGAAATGTTCCCTATTGTTTTATGGACAATATCTATGAAAATAGTATACATGATAGAGGTACCTCTAACTAAACCTGCCAAACGGCAGACCATTAAGTATAGGGGGTTTTGTGCTAGGCATCTTTGAAGTTGATTGGGGGAGGAAAATGGGGACCTTTTAATTACTTCAGATATTTATATGTATTTTTTGTGGAAGGGCAGGGAAGTTTCTGGGGTTTTGTTTTCAATGCCAATAATCAAGCTAAAGCTACTATGGAATAGTAACTTCCAAGGACTTTCATGCAGTCAAAGAGAAGTGAATAAAATAATGTTAACCTTTTAAAATAGAGATGTGCAAAAGATTTGGACAAATCTTGAATCAAGAACCAATATGGGTCACTTTAGTGAGATTCAGGGCTAAATCTAAACAAAAATGTAGAGAGGGGACAAGAATTTTGCTGACTGGGAATGGAAAAATAATAAATACACGAGGGAAGAAGTTTTCAGGAAGTCCTGGGTCAAAAGGTCAGAGCAAGGCAAATTTAAAAAAATACTAATAAACATCTCTTTAAAGCACAGAAAGAGCCAACAAGTTTTGATTTTCCTGTTTCATTCAAGATTTTACTTAGGACAGGAGAGCTGCCAACCCGCAACCCGAAAAGAGACTCTTTACTTTTAAATCCTCCCAGCAGATAAGGGAAACATTACAGGCCATACTATGGGGTACATTTAAAACGTGTATTCATTTAACATGCCCGATGGTTGTTTTATAACAAAATGCATCTGGCATTTGTTATTTAACAAATATAGTCTAGGGGCCTGATCAGAACTGGGATTGTGCTGTGAGGGGTCTAGCCCTCCCTCCCCACTCCCACATGGCCTGGTCCCCAACAAATCCCCCTTTTGCTCTTTGCTGCTAGAAGGGGTCCCGTGGCATCTTTACTCTTGAGACAAATGCCAGCTTTGGGAAGGAGGCTGCAGCACTGCATCAACTTGATTCTGATCATACTCCCCTATTTAATGTAACAAAGTTACAAAAATCAGACATATTAAATGCATGCAGACATTTCATGTACAGTAGGGCCCCGCTTACCGGCATTCTGTTTTGCGGCGTTCCGCTGATGCGGTGGCTTTCAATTCGGGGAAATTCCCCATTTTAAAGCCGATTTTGCGATTTTACAGCATTTTGTGACATATTCGCGTCATTTTTGCGCGACGCGGCCCATTGTAGTCAATGGGTTCCGCTTTACAGTGATTTCCACTTTACGGCGGGGGCCTGGTCCCTAACCCGCCGTATAAGCAGGGCCCTATACAGTATTGTTCAGAGCTTGGAAAAGTTACTTTTTTGAACTACAACTCCCATCAGCCCAATCCAGTGGCCATGCTGGCTGGGACTGATGGGAGTTGTAGTTCAAAAAAGCTTAGCCCTCGTTGTTCTCCTCGTGCGACTAATGAATTCAAAGAAAAAAGGCCAAGGTGAAATAAGCAGCTCTGTCCTTAAGAGGGGGCTTCTGAACAGTAGATATACCTGAGGAATCCTCTAATCTTGACTGGCTATCCAGTAAAAGACAAACAAGGTGCTGTGTAGTTTTTGTGGAACACACACAAAAATGAGTGACATGACCTAGCAAGAAACAGCCCTAGAAATGCACAGGTGGGAAACGTAAACAGCAAGGCTGGCTTGCCCATTAGCCACACTGACATGTTAGTGCAGGTGTCACAAAGGAAGGGCAATGGATTTCTGCCCCTTTGACTCTCCATTAGGGGTGAGGGAGAAATTCAGTTCGCATTTCAAGCTGAATTTATCAAATTCACTCTTCTCAAAATAATGAGACCTGAAACACAGCCATCCTTCAAAATCTGCACTATCAACCTGCCTTGCCCCCTCACCCACTTTCTGACATTTTTAAAATAACTTTTATTTGAAACTTAACAAATTGCACATAAAATACAAAGTACTAAGCAATCACGTAAGTATAAACCAGCAATAAAATTATTTACAGAAAAGAAAAAGAGAAGATTCCTAGTATCTGTGTCACTTGTTACCTTCCTGATGTAGTTCTCCATAGCTGACCACGAGAGATTGGAGGGTTATGCATGTGGTCTGAAGAATTAACAAATTGAATAAAGGGGTACCATGTGACATTTAACTTATTTTTATGTGCACTATGCATATTTGTGATGTCAGGTTCTTAGCCAAAGCTATTAACCAAACACAGCTATACCATGAGTCCAAAGAGAGCCCTCTGAGCGTTGGCCACTTATGAGCGGTCTCAAGCCTAGCTGCTACTAAGAGCAGTACAGTCAATTCCTTGAAGAGTGTATCTTGATTTGAATTAATAAAGACGTTTAATAATGCTAGTGCTGGGCACAGTGTCAAAGGTTGTCTCGTGCTTGGAGTAATCTCTGAGAATACTGTTGTGCGCCACCCCAATCTCCGAGTGGTGAGAGATTTCTAGGGGTCCCTGTGCTTGCCCAGGGTTTGGTTTCCCTGGAAGGTCAGCAGAGACCTTTATTTTTAGGAAGGTTTTCAGTTTGTAATTATTTTAGTGAACTGTGGGTGACACGTCTTTATTGCTGTTCCTCTTGTTTTATCTTTTGGGGGTTGTTGCTCAGTTTCTTCTTTTAAGTAATCATCTTTAGTGCTCTATTGTATCTTTATTGTTTTTAATCTATTTTGCAGTCATATATATTATTTTTTATTAGCTGTTTTGAACCCTTCAGAAAGGCAGGATATAAATGTTTTAATAAATATAGCCAGCTTCAGTAATACTGGTATGAGGATGAGGCCTTGCATATGAGGAGGAAAAGGATTTCTTGCATATTTCCTAGAATCTTTACTGATGGAAATATAGGTGCAATTCAGTCAGACAGTGTTCAAAGTCTAAAGGCAATAAAATGTGCAGTACAGTAAATGAGTCCCTCCACAGCAGACACAAAACGTCTTCTCAACGTGGTCAGCTTCCAACCCCCCCCCAAAAAAAAACAGATTTCACATTCTAAGGCAATCTACTCTGTCATTTAGAGTACACAGCTGCCACTTAGTGGCTACAAGTAGGAAAATATTTTCCCATAGATGGAAACTAGATGAGTGTTGTGCTTGGGCTGCCAGCTCTTGAGCAAGGCACATCAACTGTAGCTTCTTCCCTTACTGCACTGATGGAAAAGCAGGCTGAACTATTATTCCCTATGTACTCTTCAGTACCAGAGGAATCTGGAAATTAAGTGTGCTTGTCTGAACATATGGGAGAAAATAGCTGCCTTGTAAAGAGGAAGGATATAAATTGTAATAAAAGAAATTCAGGAAATATATCAAATTACAACACATACAAGCTCACATATACCACATCCTTCATATATATCACCTGCTTGTTTTAAGAGAAGCCAAAGGACCATGCACAGGTAAGTATCCAGTTGGATGTCCTCTGTGATGCCATGCCAAATGACTGGAATATATAAAAAAAGTCACACATGCACAATTTAGGTGCTAACTATCAAGAAGTAGTAGGAAAAACAGACTTCTAGGAAAGGCAAATTTTGGAGGCTTATCTTTAAAGAATTTCTGAAGGAGCCCAGAACTGAGGCACTCATCTTGCAGATAGTGACTCATATGTAACAAATAAAAAATCACACTATGAAGTAGATCAGATGGGAACCTTGATAGAGTTTATAATTAGGTTCCAATTTCAGGGGGCTAATCTGTGTAACACTAAAGGAGAAATTATATTGCCCTCAGAAAACTCACAATCAGAAGGAGAGTAGAAATTATCTGCAGATGATTGCAGGAAACGACTGTTGCTGAAGATGTAACCTCAGGGTGTTTGAATTAAGTTCTTTGACAGAACCTCCTTGAAGGAAACCTAATATACTTTTGATTTACTAGTGTAAAAATTATAAAGCTGGCACCATGCCACAAAAGTTCTCTAGTCACTATGACAAATTGTATGCTGTCTACTTTTGTTTCTGAATAACCTAAAGTCTGACACATCACCTATCCTGATTCTAGTCACCAAATAGCCGTGAGTATCCACTTCTACTACAGTGAAGGGAACCAGGAGCCTGGGGAACCATGATCTTGCATGGCTAGTACAAAGCTATGTGCATTACCTGTGCTTCTTCTATCTTGGAAGCTAAATTCTATGGAAATCAAATTGTAATACAATAAAATATAATAAAAGCAGCAATAAATACATTATTAAAAAGTCATACAACCTCTAGCACAGCAATTATTACAATTGCTGTTAACAGGCAGAAAAATCATTATGTGGTCTGCCAAGATCCTCAGGATTTTCAAGTGGTCTGTGGGGAAAAAAGCTTGGGAACCACTATTTTAGATTGTTTTATCGTTTGCCACCCTGGGCACTTTTGGGAGGAAGGCCAAGAGATAAATGTAATTAATTAATCAATTAATAATAAGTATAGTTGGAGCAAGGGAAGCTCCCACCACATCAGAAAACAGACTTTGGTTCTTCTACCCCATCAGCTGATGGACAGGGGAGCCAATCCTGCTTTCTGTCTGGGGTGTGCACCTTGCTGCCTGATAGGAAGGAAATAATCAAGTTATAAAATATTTTAAATGGCTTCATTAACAAAAAGAAAAAAGTAGGGAAAATAAGGTCTATTTAGTCTGCAATTTAAAGGTGGATTTGGGGTTCCCAACCTGCAGTTTTATTATGATGCAAACAATCTTAAGCAATTGATTCAAACTGTAAGGGGCAACAGCTATGTCAAGTTCCTATAGAAATGCTCAACAAGGTACCTTTTTGCAGGACGATACCCTTCCTTAAGATGACTCAGGGGACTTGCAATTGGTATAGGCTGTGATCTTTAACAAGTATCTGTTGAGAACTAGCAGCCCACTTACGGCACTCATGTTCTTTGAAAACATCTGTGTGAGCCAGACAGGTATTATAAAAGAGTTTATCTCTATATAAGTAGCTACTTTCAGTTACCTGCAAAGCAACTACCAGACTTAAAGAAATATGAGAGGTGGACAGGAGGGGTGTGTGTGTGTATGTGGGTAAATTGAGGACAGATTGGAAAGTGCTGTGGCAAAAACATCCAGTGCACTCCATATCTGCTCATATAAAGGAATCTATTATGAAAATACCAAGACAATTGTACCCAGGTCAACATGGGATGAATTAAACTGGAACTGTCTGTGCATTGCTGGAGGGGCTGTGGCGCCTACTACCACATCTTTTTTGAACTCTACCTTTCAGGAGATACCAGCCGTAGTACTTCAGATTATTCCACCTGATTCATTGGTAGCACTTCTATATGGATTTTCCCAGAAGTCATGTGGCATGTGATACATAATCTTGTTCCTCTTTAGTGGCATAGCCCACCACTGGAAACACAGCTTTTACAGTGGACGGATGGTGGGATTATGCAAGGAGGCAAGGAGGTCTAACAAGTTCTTGGGCACTTGGTGGCCTTGGCTAATGCCATATATTACACTAGATGACCTCCAGACTCCCAGATATGGTTTTGGTCCAGCTTGTTTAGGCAAAAATGTTTTAATATTGGGAGTTGTTCCTCATGTTCTACTTACCATTTTTGGAATATTGATGTACATAAACAGATTTGCACCACCACAGTTTGGTTTTTTACTGATATGTTTATAATTAAAATAAAAAGAAACCCAACTTTTCCCATCATCATCTGTGTAGCCAGCTGTTCACTTTCAGTATTCTTTATCTACCTGTGCCCTGATCCTTGACAGAAAGGAGCAATGGAAACACTACTTGTGCTTCCAGGTCCTTCACTTTCTTAGCCAGAGCCTCATAGTCTTTGGAGATCCATTCAATATTGGGGGGGCTGTGTTCCTTCATTCCCATCGGAATTAGTAGAAATGGATAGCAGTGAATGGGTTTGAGGAATCTCATCAACCTCTCTTTTAGATCTTTAATATATGTCTCCCCTTTCCCCCCAGGGAGCTCAAATTTCCATCTTCTGGTGTGCATCAGATGTCTTATGCAGCAGGGCCACTAGGCTGTTGGAGCTTTGGGAGTGTGTTATGATGCAAGAGTTGTACTGGAAGAATGGCCCAATTGTTGTAAGCTCATTGATTAGCACTGTTGCCAGTAAAGTTCCTGACTAGTAGACTGTGGTGGCATTCCCCATGTCCAGCACTCAAGCGTGTGTGTCTGTCTGTTTGATAGACAATGCATGTCACTCTATGTCTGCCCATTTGCACAACATGACTTACAGTTTCTATTCTGTCCCCCTCCAGCCCCACCATGCATGCCCAAAATCATGCATGCTACAAGTGAGAAAAGAAGCCCTGTTGGGCAGGCAGATGCCTGCTCATGCTAAGATGGATCTCCTTCACAATCAGCACATCTGTTTCAGTAGGGGTTTTTTTTGTTTTACTGGAGGGATCAAAATTATTGACTTGAAGTAATCTGGTTCAAAGAATGAGCAGAAAAGGATACAGATCACAGGTAAACGAAGTGCAGGATGTTAAACACAACTTTCCAAAATTAACAAGGACAAAAATAGTTATTTTTAGGAATTAGGCATTTTAATGCATTTTTATAACTCATATGAAGTAAAGCTCTTGAATGTATACAGTCTTTATGCCTAAATTACACTTGGAAAACATTTGAAAAAATATACATTACCCAAATTTTCCTTATCTATTTATAGGTTCTTAAGTCCTAATGATCATGCAGAAGGACAATACATCAATGTAACTAAAGGAAGTATTATACGCAATAAAGCATTAGAAGTGGAATGAGGATGTCAAACACAGTCTGAAAGTTTTGCTCTTTCTTCAAATTGCTTGTCCACCACAAGCGACAGGGCTTGAAGGAAAGCTGTCATTGTAACGTTAGGTGACTAGAATAAAAAAATGAAATCAGTGCCAGGATCAGTGTATCCATCATAGTGGGGAGGGGAGAAAGAGATGGATCCCACAACATCAGCATTTTTATTCCATTAAAACAGGGAAAACCCCAAGGGGCAATATTTTCATTAAGTGCCCAAAACTGACCATACAGAGAAGCGTGAAATGGGTCAACAAAGAATAGGTGTTGTATATATGAGGACTTTGTTTAGGCATACTCCTTGCTGCTGGTGCCAAAGTTAATCTTGTACAAGTTGCAGTTAGTGGCCAGATCCAAGGAAACCCGCAAGCTTACATGTGGCCCACCCCTCCAGTAAAAGGAGATTCATAAAGTAGCATAACCTTACCTGAATGTAAAGCGCATGGGCTAGAAAAGGAAGTTTCCTTAGAACACGACCGCTAAGCCCTTCACTTTTCCTATATTAATACAGAAGCATTTGAGGCATTAGGCTCACTTTCACAAATACAAACACTTAAGGAAGTATTAACTGTGTTATGTTAGTTATAAACAGCACACTATCACAAAATGCTGATAATTTATATAACTTATTCTGATACAATCATCGGTTGTGGTGTTCCGAATTGTGTCTCTTTTACGCCTAGTTTTTACTAACAGCAGATGAGGAGATAGGATTGTACTTGTTCAGATTGCAGGAGGGAAAATGTATGTCTTCTCACAGAAATGTTCCTGCATGTTGAAAGTTAGATGTCAGGGAGAAGGCTTTTAAACCTTTTCCTTGTAATTTAGTTTGTTGCAGGAGAGGCATTTTCCAGCTAAAAAGCAGCAATTCTTGTTCAAAGATGGAATGGTCAAAGCTGAGACACCAGACTAAGATGCATCCAGACTCAGAGGAAGGCAATGGTAAACCACCTCTGAATACCTTTTACCATAATCTTATCTTGGATGAAAAGGGGAAGGGGTTGCATATAGCAAGAATGAAGAGTCTCAAGCCCAGGGGCCAAATGTGGCTCTCTAGGTCTATCAGGCCCGCAAGACAGTCCCTACCTAGGCCCTGTGCCTCCCCAAGCAACACTCCTCACTGGCCGTCCCCCACACCCTTGAGTGTTGTGTGTGACTGGAATGTGTCCGTAAAACTATTGTAAGGACTCTTGTTTTCCTGAACAGAGGATGGAAGCATGTGCATGTGTGTGTGGAAACTGACTTTTTCATTACTGGAATATAGCCTCATGTACAAAAAGAAGGAGTCACGTCTAGTGTTTTGCCTGTGGCACTGGTAACTGCTAGCATGGATTGTGGCCCTTGGGCTCAAAGTGTTTCCCCAGTCCTGGTATGGTTTCAAAAAGAGGTCTCATTTATCCAAGAGGGGATACATTAGAATGAACATAGAAAAATCAAGGAATTGCACATTTAGAAAGAATACAAGCATATGTATTTTCAGTGGTGGGATAATAGTTTTTCCCTAGTGAAAAAAACCTAATTAAGAATTGAGGTATTCGATTGCTCTGCTATTACAAGCAATATTTGCTTACTTTACTCCAAAGGTGCTGAATCTGTATAAATCCATTAAGACACAGTAAAGCAGAATTTTTCAATTTGACCTCTATTCTGGAAACACACACATTTGAATTCATGGGAGGCTGTTTGAAGAATCATGACATTTGTTTTATATGTAAAGATAAAATTAAAATGAAACCCAATCTTACCTTGAAATTTCTCTCAATATGAGACTCAGTTTTGACACATCGTTTTCTAAATAACCAATCATCTCTAGCTCACGGAGTGTCAACAGCTGCTGTCGAGGATATATTATCTGGCACTTTGGAGGGAAAAGATTTTATTTATAAAAAATGTATACAGCTCAAAACTGCACTGCTACCCAAAACCTGCAGTATAGGGAACTACATACCCAACAGATCTGCCCACCTTGTCATTTGTATTCTGAATGCTAAACTGGGCAAGAAGCCCCAGTTCTACCTTGTAAACACCAGAGATATATAGTTAGAAATGACTTATCTTAAGTCTTAAGGCCTAGCTTGACTTTCAGAATTATCATTGCTTCTAATGTCATAAGTGCACCAAAGCAAGCTGTCAACATCAGTTGCATAGTTTTTTTAAAAACTAGCTAAATATGGTGTGAAAATGTGATTAAAACATGGTGTATTAATTTCACTAGAAGTCTTGTTTTCATGTTACATCATAGATGCGGCAGATACCTTTTCTTCCTAATTGCGTTCTTAGAATTTTATACCCATCTCTTATATGGCCTTAGCGCTTCTCTAAAGAAAGAGTTCATATTTTCAGCCTTTTGTTCCACACTGCTGAAAGTGTTTGTATCTGTTTAGTTTAGGGGGGAAAATACGAAGGGGAGACGTAATAGATATTTTTAAAATTATGAATGGTGGGGAGAGAATAAAATTTTTCTGCCTTGTTAATGCTAGAAATCTGGGTCACCCAATCAAACTGTCTGGCAGTAAGTTCAGGACAGACAAAAAGTATTTTTTCCATTTCAATAAAAGAAGACTCATACACATGTCTGGATTATAATGGACCATTGGTCTCACCTGAAGGGTGATTTTCCTATGAGGACGGACATCACAACGGGTTTCAGCTCCACCTATCGTGCGAAGGCAAGAATGTCTTTGAAGTCAAGACTAGGGGCGTCAGGCCCCTCCCACTCTCCAGTTCATTCGCAGCGAGTCTCAGGATAAAGATCTAAAAATACAATAACAAGGCCAAGCGGCCTGGCAGCAGGAAAATAACACAATAGTACCATGCATAGTAACATGACTGCAACATAGCTGTATAACAGAACTAGAAGTCTTGACTTCACTCTTGAATTTAAATATAATAGCGTAACAGTAATATATAACGCATTAGAAAATATATAGTCATCCTCCAACTGGGAGGGTCGTGATGTCCGTCCTCATAGGAAAATCACCCTTCAGGTGAGACCAATGGTCCATTTTCCCTATGAGTCCAGCCATCACAACGGGATGTACCACAGCAGCCCATACAGGGAGGGACCACCCACGTGTTAATCCTCATTAAGAACCTGTTGCAACACTCGTCTGCCAAAGGATGCGTCAGCAGAGGCATAGCGATCAATTTTATAATGCCTTATAAACGAGTGTGGGGTAGACCAGACTGCGGCCCTACAAATATCGGCAACAGGAGCATTAGTGGCAAAAGCAGCCGAAGTGGCAGCTGACCTGGTAGAATGAGCCGTTATACTAGCTGGAACTGACAGCTTCAGAGACTCATATGCTAAAGTAATACATGCCGTTAACCAACGGGATAAAGTAGGATTGGAAACTTTATGCCCCGTAGACCTTGGATGAAAGGATACAAACAGAGACTCCGTTCGTCGAATCTCTTGGGTCCTGGACAGGTAGGTCTTGAGAGCCCTCCGGACATCTAACGAATGCCAACCTTCTCGAGAGGATGGATAGGATTCGGGCAAAAGGAAGGCAAAACAATGTCCTGGTTGCAATGAAAAACTGAATCGACCTTGGGACGGAAGGAAGGATCAGTCTTCAGCACAACAGAGTCCTTATGGAAGACGCAGAGGTGTCGAGCAGAAGACAATGCGCCCAACTCCGAAACGCGTCTGGCAGATATGACTGCGATCAGGAACAAGACCTTGAAGGACAGCATACGTAGGGGCACAGTCCTGATGGGTTCAAATGGAGGGTGTTGCAAAGCCTGCAGAACTTTCGGCAAACTCCATGAGGGGAACCGATGGACAACAGCCGGAGAGCGTAGGGCGACTCCCCTCAAAAAACGTTTGATGAACGGATGTGAGGAAATATGATCTCCAGGAGAGGACACTGAGAGAATGGATGACAGAGTCGACGCATGTCGACGTAGAGTGTTGGGTCGAAGTCCCATCATAAAGCCACTATGGAGAAATTGGAGCACCTGATGCACATTGGCCTGGGATGGATCGTGGTGGTGGGACTGACACCACTTGTAGAAAGCCACCCAGGTATGTTGATAAATGCGAGTGGTAGATGGTCTTCTCGAGGCCAAAATAATATCAATCACAGCATCAGACAGCCCAGCTGACCTCAAATGTCTCCGTTCAAACGCCACGCTGTTAGATTGAGCCAAGTAGGGTCCTGGTGCAGTACTGGACCCTGGGATAGGAGGTCTGGCGTTACTGGAAGTGTCCAAGGATCCATCATTGACATTGCCAGAAGATCTGAGAACCACGGTCGGCGTGGCCAAAATGGTGCTATCAGAACCAGCTGTGCCCTTTCGGTTCACGCCTTCCTCAAGGTTTTGGCTAACAATGGTATGGGAGGAAAGGCGTACAATAGACCGTCTGGCCACGGTGTTGTCAGGGCATCCACTGCTTCTGCTGTTGAGTCCAGGTATCGGGCAAAGTACCTTGGAAGCTGGCAATTGTGACTGGAAGCAAACAGGTCGACTGAGAGGGCGCCGAACCGACACTGGAGACGATGGAAAATGGCTGGATGAAGTTTCCATTCTCCCGGAAAGACCTGTTGTCTGCTGAGCCAGTCTGCTGTCACATTCCAAATCCCTCTGAGGTGCTCTGCTTTCAGGGATTGTAGATGTTGTTCTGCCCAGACAAAGATGAGGGAGGCTAAGTCCTGCAGAGGACGAGACCTGGTGCCCCCCTGTCTGTTCAAATGTGATTTTACACACGTGTTGTCTGTTCGAATGAGCACATGATGCAAAGGGAACAGCGACTGAAAATGACATAGAGCTAAGTGGACAGCCTTTAGTTCCAGCCAGTTGATGCTTTGAGATTGCTCTGCGTTGGACCAAACCCCTTGAACGTACTGGGAGTTGCAGTGGGCTCCCCAACCTATGAGGCTGGCGTCTGTGGTTACGACGGTTCTGCGGGGTTCTCTGAACGACGTGCCTTTGGAGAGGTGTTGAACCTTGGTCCACCAGTGGAAGGAGAGGCGCAGAGCGGGGCTCAAACGAACTTTGCGATGGTTGGAGATGGCAATGTCTTTTTGAAAAGGCAACAGAGTCCACTGAAGGGGCCGAGTGTGAGCTCGAGCCCAGGGCACAATGTGGATTGTGGAGATAAACATCCTGAGCGCTCTGGTGAGAAGCATGACGTCTGCGGATGTTTGTTGCATCAGGGACCTTGCGATGCTTGTGATGGCAGTGATGCGATCTGGAGCCAGGAAGACCATTGCCTGCAGGGTGTCCAACATTGCCCCAAGATGTAGTAGGCGTTGGGTTGGTTGGAGATGGCTTTTGTCGAAGTTGACAAGCCAGCCGTAGGTCTGCAAAACATTGAGGGTGATCATTAAATGATGCTGAGCCAGCTCTTCAGACTTGGACCGTATTAGCAGATCATCCAAATATGGGTAGATATGAACCCCTTGGGTCCGAAGGTAAGCCACTAGGATGAGTAGTACCTTGGTAAACACTCTTGGAGCAGAGGAGAGGCCGAATGGCATCGCTCTGTATTGAAAGTGTTGGTGGCCAAAGGCAAACCGAAGAAACTTTCTGTGGGCTATGCAAATGGGCACATGGAGATACGCTTCCTTAAGGTCGATAGAAGCCAGGAAGTCTCCTTCATGCAGACTCTCGGTAATGGAATGGAGAGATTCCATTTTGAACCTGCGATATGTTACAAAACGGTTGACAAACTTAAGGTCCAATACCGCCCTCCAAGATAGATCTCGTTTTGGCACAGCAAATAGGAGGGAGTACACCCCTTCCGACCTCTCAGTTGTGGGAACTGGCTCTATCGCCGCTATGTCCAGGAGGTGATGTATAGCTGTCTGCATGATGTTGTGCCTGGCTGGTGCCCTTGGGCATGGAGACGGATGGAATCTGTCTGAAGGGGTTGCCCAGAACTCTATGGTATAGCCATAAGTGAAAAGGTTCCTGATCCAGGAGACCGTAGTAAGGCGCAGACATCGATCTCCAAAATTAAGTAATCTGCCACCTATGGGGAGGGCGTTAATACTACTTGAGTAGGCGGGGGCCTCCCTTATATGAGGACGATGAGTTGCCCCTGCGCCCTTGGTACTGACCTCTGCCCTGGAAGCGTCGGTTCCAGGAGCCCCTGAATGCGTTGGGGTCATAGGGTCTGAAGTCGCGGCCTCGTCCTCCTGGCCGCGTTCCTCGAAAGGACTGGTTAGAACGAAAGGAGGGAAATCGCCTGAAGGGCCTGTGGTCGATGTTCTTGACTGTGGCCAGAACCGGTTTGTGGGCGTCTTTTGGATCAACCAGAACTGCCTTTAGAGCTTCCTCGCCGAAGAGTAGAGATCCGGAGTAAGGAGTCTTGGACAGGTTCAGTCTGGCCGCTGAATCAGCTTGCCAGTGGCGAAGCCAGAGGGTGCGACGAGCGACTATTTGAGTCGTCATGGCTCGTGCCCCTAGTTGAGTGGCATCCAAAGTGGCATCGGCCACAAAAGCTGCTGTCTTACGTAATTTCGATAGAGCTCTTCTGAAGGCGACAGGATCAGGGTTAGCATCCTCTAGAAGGTCATCCATCCACATCATAGAGGCTCTGGAGAAGATGGAGGCTGAAGCGGAGGCACGCATGGCTAGGGCAGTGGCCTCGTGATTCTTGCGGAGGGCGAAGTCTATTTGTCGCTCAGTAATATCTTTTAGGTGGGATTCCCCTTCCCTGGGCAAAAGAGATCTTGAAACGAGGCAAGCGATTGGTTCATCTATGCCAGGGACATCTAACTTGGTGGCAAAGTCTGGGGCTAGGGCGTAAAGTCTGTCAGCCAGGTTCTTGAAGCGTCGAGCTTTGAGTGGATGAGCCCATTCTTCGGAGGCTAATTTGGCAATTGGGTCCGGCACCGGGATGTAGTGTTCAGTAGGTGCAGGGGATTTGAGGACCTTGGCCCCTTTGATAGCTGGGTCGGACGAAGTTGAAGGCGCAGTCTGGAGACCAAGGGTATGAAGTACCCTACGTGCTAGCGGCTGATAGTCTGAGGTATTAAACAAGCGATACGATGTATCCTCCTCATGATCTGAATAGTCGCTCCAGTCGTCTCCTTCAACATGGTCAGTGAAAGTTGACTCCTCCGCATACGAGGCTTCGTCCGTACATCTGCCTCTGGCTACATCAAAGGGATCTGGTGAACAGGAAGGATGAGCTTCATGGCACGCACATTGGTCCATGTTGAGTGGAGGTATGGCAGGAACTTGTGGTAGTGACTGCATTTGGGTGAAAAATGCCAGCATGGCTTGAAGTTGGGAGAGGAAATCAGGAGACAGCTGCAGACCAGATGTGGCAGATGTGTGTGCCTGATGAACTATTGGAACAGATGTTTGAGGCGGTAAACCAGAGGTAGGTTCGTTAGGCGAACAGTGAGCGGGAAAGCCAACAAACTCTTCCTCGTCAGAGGCAGCAGCAGGGGAATGGAAAATATCACTTATGTGTGTCTGTGCTGTGGTGGTGATTGGCACAGAGACATAACGAGGGCGCTTTGATTTACTATGGCTGGAAAGATGTTTTGTCTTAGCCAGTGCTTTGGCATGTCTGGTCTTAGACGTGTTAGGATGTTGTGGCTTGGCTGATTGTGGCATGTCTGGCTGATCTGGCACCATGTGTGTTGATGGTGACATGCCTGGCTGTTCTGCCATCTTATATAAACCTGGGTGCAGTACACTGCCACGGAGGGGGCAGGATGTAAAGACCCGAACTGACACAGCGTACTACCACGGAGGGGGTAGAATACACTGGCAGATGGCGAAGTGCACTGCCACAGAGGGGGCAGAATGCACTGAGATATCAGCGTTAAAATAATATAGGCTGTTTTAGAGTTGGCACACTCAGATTAGCGCTGTAGGCTGGGTTTTAGGCTTGTTCACGGCCCCAGAGGGGGCAGGATATACAATATAAATCAGGTTTAGTACAAGTCAGCCACTGATATAAAGCTCCAGCCTTGATAATATAATCCAGCCACTAGGATTAAAGCTCCAGCCTTGATAATACAATCCAGCCCACTAGGATTGGAGCTCCAGCCTTGATAATATAATTCAGCCACTAGGATTACAGCCACAGTAAAAATGTGTGTAAATCAGCCCTGTGTAAGGTTGTCAGCAGCACATATACACAAACATACGGATAGATAGCCTGCAGGGGAGGTATCCGATGGTTAATAATGGTAACAAAAAAGGCGGGAAATTTGAAGTAAAAAAAATGGCGCCCGGAAAAAAAAAAAAAAGAGCGGGAAAAAAATGGCGGAGAGGGAAGAAGCAATGGCGGCCGTCGGAAGCGAACTGGGGGAAGGGCTGCCCAGCACAGTCTCGTAGGAGGAACCGCGGGGCCGAAAACCGCACTAGCGGCTCTAAAAAATCCCCTGGCAGTAAGGGAAAAGCGGCAGCCGCCGCATAGAGAGCCGCCGTCGCCGTTTGCAAAGCCCTTCACAGTGGGAATTAAAGCCACGTAGCGAGGGTGATCTGAGGAAAAAGGTATGATGGGGTAACAGCGGGAGCCGCAGCTGCAAGCTCCCGCTGGGATCGGAAGAGCCGCAGCCGCGGCAACAGAGCCGGGGGGGGGAGGCTCAAAAACGATCGAAAACCAAGATAACCGCAGCCGCGGTCACTGAGGGAACTCCCAGGCAACGGATACAATAGAGCCGGGGGGGGTGCTCGAAAACTGCCAAAAACAAAGAGAACCGCAGCCGCCGTCTCAGAGGAACCCCCAGTCAAGGAAAGAAAATAACTTGAAAAGAATAGCTCGGGAGAGAACGAAGAGAGCCGCAGCCGCGGTCTCTGAGGGGACCCTCAGTAGGCTAAACACAAAACAGAAAAAGGATTTGAAGACAAATACACAAAGAAATAAGAGACTTAGCTAAATGCTACGTGTAATTCCAATCTTGTTCGTACGAAGGCAAGAATGAACTGGAGAGTGGGAGGGGCCTGACGCCCCTAGTCTTGACTTCAAAGACATTCTTGCCTTCGCACGATAGGTGGAGCTGAAACCCGTTGTGATGGCCGGACTCATAGGGAAAATGGTGCAATTGGAGCAGTTGACCTGGGGCCCATGTCTGCAATGGGGCCTAGACTCTGAACTTTAAATTTTTTTATGCAAGTCTCTAGCCCTCCTGGAAGGAAAGCAAAATGTGCAGGCAACTTTCTAAGTGATTTCTAGGTGACATGACCCGGCTTGGCTTATCCCACCTTTCAGTATTTTAGCCTACAAGTGAAGTCAGACCTGTGATTGATGAGTGAGTTGTTTGCACACCAAGCTATAGGAATCCTGGAGGTCCTAAAGAGCTGCTAGTTTCCCCTTCCCATTAGAAGCAGGAAAGAAAAGTGCATGCTCTCATTTTCTAGTCCTTGGAATCTCCATAGTTTGCCCTTCCTTTCTTTCTAGCAACCAGGATGCACCTTTCCTGTGGTGGGTTTATTTGAGATCAGGTACTTCCTATAAGCTATTTTTTTTGCAAATGCTACATACAATTCATGCATGTGGATGTTACAGAATTCAACCTCCACCCCACAAATGATAAATGCAAAACGTGTATAGTTCATTTATTTATTTATTATTTGATTTATATCCTGCCCTTCCTCCCAGCAGGAGCTCAGTGCAGCAATACAATACAATGGTATACATGTATACACAGAAGATTGCTCCCTCTATGATGAGCTTCCGCCGGGCCTTGAAGACCTGGCTCTTCAGGCAGGCTTTTGGGGTTAGGGTTAGGTTTTATTATCATTGTTTGAGATTTTTTAATGCTCTAATGTAAATTGTATGTTTTTACGTTGTACGTCGCCCAGAGTGGCTGGATAACCAGCCAGATGGGCAACTAATAAAACAAACAAACAAATAAATAAATAAGTCTCTTTGTGTTTACCGAGGCTTACTCTCAAATAAGTGGGTACAGGGTTACAAAATCAAACAATAATGTTAACACAAATCATTATTAATAAAATAAAAACTATTCTATAAATTTTTTAAATCTTGTTATCTTACTGGTTTTGTCTTTGGGATAGAACATTGTAAAAGTAAAATAGTAAAACTTTTTTTTTAAACCATGTTTTAACCTGTGGCTACAGGCCGAAGATAACTCCTCTTAGGAATCCATCCGCTGTGCACATGGAACCTGTGAGTAAGCTCAAATGAACACAACTGGGACTTATACATCTAAAACATTCAATGATCAGGCCAGATTAAGATGGGTTGAAGCCTTGGAGCTGAACTAATTTGGGCAGGATGGGGAGGGGCAGAAAAACATGGCTCTTTAATATACAAAGATGCATAGTTAAAGGAATCAACATTTAGTGCCTATAATACAACCACTAAGTCCCCCTTTGCAGCCATTTTATTTATTCAAGGCATGTACATACGGTTAATCGTTTACAAAAAAATAGCCCAAATAATAAAAAAAATTAATACTATCTCCTCCTATAACTTCACAACAGCTATGTGAGGTAGGTTAGTCTGAGAGTTGTTGACCGGCTCAAAACAGGAACTGTGCAAAACCAATGATAAGTGAATTTAAAATGTGAAACTGCACATGCTCAGAGTATTTTCTCTTTGCTTATCAGGGTAGACAAAACGTTTTTATGTTTTGCTGAGAGTTGTGAAACCCCATATGCTCAAGAGTGTTTTTTGTAGTCCATGAAACCTTATGTCATAATAAATTGATTGGTCTTAAAGACTGTAATATTTATTGTGTGGTATCTCTTTGGGGGGGGGAAGGGGGGGCTATTTTGGGAACTTCATCAGGGCCCTCAGCAACTTTAATCCAGCCTTGCTCATACAAAGGACATACAAAGAAAAGGATAAAACTGACATAGAAAAAGTCAAGATTAATGAGTTGTCCCAACTTAATTTTCAATAAATAACAATTATTTTCCCCAAAAAACACCCTAAATGGTGGCAGAAAAATAGAATTCATGCCCTAACTCACTTCTTATTTAGTATGAAACATTTACTTGTATGCAGATGGGTTGAACTTTCTAAATGCTTAAAAAAAACAACTCGATTTTGAACATGATATTAAGATCCAAGTTAGAGTAGGGACCCCTTCCTTCAATGTTTTTGTTTTGTTTTATATTTTCAATTCCCTCAGCCACAGATTCAGGTAACAGGGACACACTACAACATTTTACAATGTCAGCCCCCCACCCCCCGTTTCCTCTGTTTCAGATTCAGGCCTTCACAAGCTCACGTAAATAGAGCCAAAATGGCATAACTCAAGAAAGGTACCAGCTGACTTGGGGTAACCCCAAGGTTTACAGGAGAACAAAAAATCTTCAGGAAAAAATCAAAAGGTGGTTGGAGAAGTCCCCCAAAACAGCTTGATCAGGACTCAAAGGCCATGGAATGGTGTCTCACTGAACACACATGGGCTTAGAACTGGGGATGGGGCAGGGGTGTGCATGCAAGCCCTGCCCTCAACATCTCTTGGCATTAGGGTTGCCAGGCTCAGGGCCTGAGACTGATCCTGTATCTTTAGGAGAAGAGAAAGTCAGCCAAGTGCAGGTGTTCTTGCAACACTGTAATGGGAAAAACCACAAGGTGGAATTCTCCCTTCCCCCTGCACAACTTTTAAAGAAGATACAGAAGACCTCTTGGTTGCCAGGCCCAGCCTCCAAGACAGCCTTTCCCAACCAGTGTGCCTCCAGATGTTGTTGGACCACAACTCCCATCAGCCGCAGCCAGCATTGCCAATCGTCAGGAAAGATGGGAGTTGTGGTCCAACAACATCTGGAGGCACACTGGTTGGGAAAGGCTGCTCCAAGAGGTCTTCTGTATCTTTAAAAGTTGTGCAGGGGGAAGGGAAAATTCCACTTTGTGGTTTTTGCCATTACAGTGTTGCAAGAACACCTGCACTTGGCTGACTTTCTCTTCTCCTAAAGATACAGGATCAGTCTCAGGTCCTGAACCTGGCAATCCTACTTGGCATAAGGGTTCCTTTTTAGCATGAAGGTCCCAAAAGCACATTTGTTTGAACAGGCTTAGAAACCTCCCTGCGACCAGGATCCATTCCTCCTTATCCATTTTGTTATTTTCTCTTATGTTTGTCAGGACCTCTTAAGGAGACAAAAGCCTAGTGATTTCTGCAAGAAAATATTTTTCTATTTTTGAACCATATTAGGAGGGTTCTAAGGAATCCAGGGCTTGTGAACAGTGTGGAGACTTATGAAAGTTTGCCTACCTTCAGCTACCCCATTATTGACTGAACCTTTTCCCTGGATGTTGTTGATAACAAAAAAAACACCCATGCATTTTATTATGAACTATACTCAGACTGGTCACCAAAGGATGCGTTCCTAGGCTCTGCTAAAGTCCAACTTACAGCTGCCATCTTGCATCTACCTGTCATCACCTTCACCACTCCCTTGCTTAGGACAGTTTACTGTTAGTGTTTTATTTCTTCCTTTGACCTCTGCTGTTCTCAGTTTCTCAACCTCACTGTCTTTCTGTTCTTACGGTGTCCAAACCATTTCCACTCAAGCATTTCCCTGTTCTCTTTTCAACCTGCCAAATTCCTAGCATGCAGCAACTATTAGGTTGACATCCAATCCCTCGTTCCATTAGTAGAAGAATTTCCATTTATGTAGCAGAAATCCCCCTCCACATGCTCTCTTAAAATCTGTTTGAGAGGTTTGGGGGAAGCTGGAGAAGAGATTCTGGGAGCGCACAGTATGAGGAGAGTGTGTGAAAGTTCAGTTGCATGGCCAAAAGTCATTTTGCTGAGGGAATGAGTGCACTGAATACTGAAGACTCTTTACCTCCATCCATTTCTATCTCTATCACAGAAACAAAGTACAGTAGAGCCCCACTCATATGGCGGGTTAGGTTGCTGAAAACTGGGACACAGCATTAATGCATATAAAAGCCTCGGCAGGCTCCCTCGTTCATCCTCCCCCATAGCTTGCTTGCCCTCTCCCCCTGCTTGCTCGCTTGCTCGCCCTCGTTATGGTGGGGGAGTAGTGCTCCCCTTCCACAGCATGCTCTCTGCCGCAGATCGCAGATCCCACCCGCTTGCCAGCCCACCGCCCGCCTGCTCGCCCTCTGCCAGCTCCCTAGCTCATTCTCCCCCTCGCCCTCCCCCCTGCCTCCTCGCTTGCCCTCTCCCCCCACTCACTTGCCCTCCCCCACCCCCCTGCTCACTCACTCGCTCGCTCTTATTATGGTGGGGGAGTAATGCTCCCCTTCCGCGGCAGGGTTCAGAGGCTGTCAGAGGCGCCGCAAGCCCCGCCTGAACCATAGGAAGGAAGAGAGCAGACAGCCGCTTCCCCCCCCAACCAACTGGAGCTGCAGCAGCAGCCGCAAGCTCCGGTAAGGATCTTAGGGCCGCAGTAGCGAGCCCCAAGGTGGGCTAATAAGGACAAAGCCTCCCCCCCACAGTCAACCAGAGCCTCAGCTGCGACCTCAGGTAAAGGACTTGGGGCCACACACGCGAGCCTCAAGATGGGAGAGGAAGGGCAATGAAAGTCACCTCCACGGACTCCTGACACCTGCCAAAACAAGTGCCGTCACCTGCAGTTCCCCGCACGCACTGCATTGGCAAGAAGAGCCACCTCAGTGAGCTCCTGGTGGCCGTGACAGCCTGCCCGCCCGCGCCCGCTCACTCTCCCCCTGCTCAATCGCTCGTTCACCCGCCTGACCTCCCTCCCCCCACCTGCCTGGTAGGAAGGTAGGTGGGGCGTGCGTGCGGGTGCCAGGGCAGGCTTAAAATTACTTACCTCCCAAAGTGAGGAGGGAGTCACTCTTTCCGGAAACAAGTGAGCCACTCGTGTCAGCCCGCCCGGTCAGTGGCCATCCCTCTCTTGGTCCGGACAAACGCCCACGGACCCCCCTTCCCCTGAAGAAAACCGCCGTATTAGCGGAATGTCAAGAAGCGGAATGCCGAAAAGCAGGGCCCAACTGTATGAGCATAAGCTATTGGACACTTGTATAAAATGAGGCGAGTTTCAGGAGCCTATAAAAATGTTGCAATGACTGTAAGAACTCATCTTACCATTTGGCAACAGTGAGCTTCAAGCTGCAAAGCCATTATACTTGCTAACTGCCAGTTTGGCACTGTAAAGAAATATTATTTGTTTTAAACCCAATCCAGAACCCAGTTATCTTTGTGAATTCCTCCAAGTAATTAAACAAGTACAGGTAAGTAATTAAACAACTACACCTCTAATGTGACTATTCATCAAGATCCCAAATATCACATCTCCATAGTTCTACAGATAAGTACGCACATTCATGTACTGTGTGAATTAGGACACATGTAGGCTTGGTAACTCCTGTTTATAAGTTTCCCAAAAGCTTCTGACTGGCTACAATTAGAATGCTGGAACAGATGGGCCTCTAGTGCAATCCAGCACCACTGTTCTTAAAACATTAAGAGTATTAAGTATTTTCTGTCATTTTCTCTTTTAGTTCTACTAGAGAAGTCTGGTTGACTCTGAATACCCAAACCAACTTAATGTGTATTGTAAGGGGAGAGGAGAAAGACAAGAACTGCAATGTAACCCACATAACTATATTTATTGGAGATGATAGATAGGATAGGTTGAAACACTGCTTTCTGATCCAACCACAACACACACAAAAGCTGCACTAGCAGGTATCAGGAAGCAGCCTGCATGCACTTATGTAGGGATGCTAGTCATGCCTCTAAGGATTTGATACAACAGGGGTAATAAAGCAGCAGAGCTTAGACTCTTGCAGTGTTTACCTTCATTAGTTCTTCCAAGCAGGAAAGATATATTTTGAACACTGCTGCAGCAGAAGGAGGGCCAATGTATTGCTTGATATCTGCTCTGTCTACAAAGGCCATGTCAATTTTCTCCGTGATATTTGAAGTAGTCAAGATAACCACATTAGGATTCCTTTAAAAACACAAACATCATCACACTTGTTTCATATGCTTATAAAAGACATAAGTGCCAATTAAATTTCTGTTGAAAGTCTCTGGATACATAGCTGCTGATTGGCACCAAGGACCACATCTGAAATTTTTCCCATGTCACTCTGCAACTATGAGACCTAGGAATCTAAAGTAGATTTTTAAAGCTAAAGTAAAAAAGTGAAAGATGATATTTGGGGGATTCCAAAGGACACTGCGGCTGCACATGAGAATTATGAGGACTTCAGATACCCACTCAAAATTGGACAAATGAATTTGGATGCCTTCAAATCAGATCTTGATGGAGACAGAGTCTATACTAGCAATTATCCAATAAAAATGGCAGGTACCATCCAATTATATTTTATGATAGATGTGGGGATATACATGTTTCCTTATCAGGACTGCTAATCTGGTACTTCAAGTAGTTCCTTTGCTTTTGTGCCCTCCAATTTTCTACAAAATGTTACAAATGTAGTTAGTTACCTTTTGATCTGATCAATTTGTGTCAATACTGCATTTACAACCCGGATGGCATCAGAAGGTTCTGTACCTGCCCGGAAAGAGCTACGAGCTGCTGTGAGACTTTCCACCTGAAAAGAAAAAAAAAGGCTGTCTCACAGATGTTTAGGAACAGAATTTGCAGTAGTTACTGTATTTCACACACATATCTACTCTATGTTCAGGAGGCAACTTGGCAAAGCAGCTGTCCGTCAGTTTTAGGATTCTTCCTGTCCTACTAACCTGCCATCTACAACCACTCTCAAATACCATATCATAAATGTAAGAAGGAACTGAAAAAAAGTTACATTAGAATATTATTATCTTCTTGCCAATCAGAAATGCCCCTTGGGTTTAAGTTCACAGAAGACAATTATAGCCATTCTATCTCCTGACATGACCCACAAATCTCTTGTAATGCTAACATGTAACATCTAAATGATACTACAGTCATACCTCATCGATCAATACAAATACAAGGGCATCTTTGTCATCAATTAACTCTTGAATCTTCTGGAACATTTTGGTAACAAGTTTGCCACTCTGGAAAAAAAAAGTGGATGTATAACAATTGATACATTGCTTTCTACTTTCCCAGGTAAATCAGCCTTGTAATTTAGCACTTTCACTATCACCATCAATGAGTAATTACCTCAAAGTGACCAAATGCATGCACTTGTTTCTGCCACAACTACTATACAGGCAGCAAAAATAGAGTGGACTGGATTGTCCTTGGGGGGTAGGGGACACCTGAAAAGGGAGACAAAGGGATGCATAGGACCCCGAGACAGATGGTGCCTTTCTCTTCCATGAAGTCTAAGTGGCTGAATAGCCCCTAGCAGAGGACCCTCACTGGATTTCTGGGTATGACTACATTCACAGAGCTCCCATCTATCCCAGTGTGGTTTAGAATGAATGAATATTTTGTTAAAAGGGAGGTTCAGGCTGAGTTGTTCCAACGGTAGTTCAATGTGTGTAGTTTCAGGAGAGGGTCAGAGATGTCCTGTTGTACTCTGCCTTTAGTACCTCAGTCTATAAGTATTCACATAGTGCAGCAAGAGGCTACACACAATTGTGCATAAAAATCTCTGCAAGCTCACCTGTGGAAGAAATTACTGGTCTTGAGAGCGGGGAGGGCATACGGTAAAAATTCTCAAGTTTTTTGCTAAACACTACTATAACTACTCAGGCTGTTTACAGCTAGAAGAGAGGATGTGCAGACTGTATGGTGATTTCCCTGCCTGATGTGAAAGTTGTAGATATCATGCATAATCTCGACAGCCTGGTAGATGGGTAGGAGTGGTCACAGTGCACATTTACACCATTAACGTAAGGAAATGTAGTCATGCAGTCCTGAAAGCAAATTTTAATTAGGTTGAAACCATCAAGGCAGCTTTTTCTGAAATGCTGCCTATTCCATGCAGAGGGCAAGCCAGAGAAGCAGAGCTGAGGTGTCTCAATGCATGGATGAGACAAGGGTGTGTGTCAAGGATTTCCCTGCAAAATGAGAGCAAGCAATAGTTAATTGTCTCAATGATGGTGTCACGACAGGACAAACACATGAATTCTATCTCCCAAATCAGACACAGGTTACATTTTTGCTCAAAGAATAGCCTCAGCAATTTCTCAGCCTTGGGAGAGAAGTTGCTGCTCAGCTTTTTGGCAGCAAAGAAATGAAACAGACACACACCTATGATTCAAGGTGAAGAAGACATGAAACATGGGAAGATGACTTCACAGACCAATAGAACAAGATACTAGCTGGCAAATTAGACGCTAGCACTGTGAAACTGTAAAGATTAAAATACGCTGTTTTTAAAATTTGTTTCAAAGTCTAATTGCACATATGTTGCCATTTGACCTGTCCCAATTAATAAGCAACAAATATTATCTGCAACAAATATTATTTTTGCTTTAAAGTGAGTCTTGGATAAGTTGGTGTTTTATTGTAACAGTTGTAGCCAAGTTAGGACATGAAAGGAAACGTATTAGAGAAAGATATAAAAGGCAAATTGCTGATACTGTATTAAATCCAGAGTTTTCTTAACTGAAAAATTCTCCACTCGCACATGGCACGGACATTTGGAGAGAAAACACCATGTATGGATGTTTCTATGCCATATACATTAGAAGCTAGAAGCCAGCTTGGGAGACAGACAAGGAAGTCAAAGATGTGCTGAAAAGGAGATTGCAGAGAAGCCCAGTGAATTATCTGCATTTGTCTTCACAGTACAAGATGTAGGACAGATCCCTGTGCCTGAACCAGCTTCCTTAAACAGTGGTGAATGGAGGCAAAGTTCGAGGCCAGGAGTCACCATGGTGGCAATCGCATGTGGCATTGCACCTGCAAGCACCCCCTTTGGCACCTGCCAAAGCACTCAACAACCACTGTTGAAAACCCAGCTAGTAACCAGCCTTCAAAGTTCTTTGCATGTAGGCCAAACATGCCTATTTTCCAAAGTCAATTCCAATTGAATGCCAGCCCCCCCCCCTTCTGTTATGGACAGGAAGAACACAAAAAGGAAGAAAGGGCAACAATCTGCAAGGACTAAGTGGCGATGGCAGCTGAGTGCAGGTAGGTTGCTACACTTTTACTTGCTTTCTGTGTGTGTGGGGCAGGTATTGGGAGGGACTTCCCAAGCACCCCATGCTTGGGGTATGGGAGACAACTTTTTCCATTTCCCCCTTCTTTGAAGTTTTAATTTTTTTTCTTTTTGGAGAACTGGGGCAGACAGTGAGGGAGCCTTTCCCAATCTCTTGCCACCTCATGTTGGAGGGGGCACTCTGCGTCATGTCCACTCTTCATTTCCCCCCCTTTCCCTATTTGCATTTGTTTCTTTTTACAGAACGGGGGAGCAGGCATGGCATTTTCTGATCTCTTGCCTGGCCGGCCACCTTGTGCTCATACAGTTACAGGATACTCTGAACCACAGAGGCACGTTTTTGCTCCCTCCTCCTTTTTTTGAGGAGGACTGCCTACTTGGCCACTTTGTTCATCAGCAGCAGTAAAGGTAGATAGGTGTGTGTGTGTGTGTGTGTGTGTGGTGGTGAGCGAGTGAAGAAAAAACCTGAGCCAGGTTCTTCAGTGAGCCTTATTTATTTATTTATTGCATTTGTATACCGCCCCATAGCTGAAGCTCTCTGGGTGGTTTACAACAATTAAAATCATTAAAAACAAATATACAAATCTAAAAACACATTTTTAAAAAGCAATTGAAAAACATATGCTAAAATGCCTTGGAGAAGAGGAAAGCCTTGACCTGGTACTGGAGAGATAACAGGGTTGGCGCCAGGTGCACCTCAACAAGGGGATCATTCCATAATTTGGGGGACACCACTGAGAAGGCCCTCTCCCTTCTTGCCATCCTACGAGGTGCCCTCAGAGTAGGCACCTGGAGGATGGCCTTTGATGTTGAGTGTAGTGTACGGGTGGGTTCATTTCGGGAGAGGCAGTCATCAGGTACTGGGGTCCCAAGCCGTGTAAGGCTTTATAGGTTAAAACCAGCACCTTGAATCGAGCTCGGAAACATACAGGCAGCCAATGTAAGCAGGCCAGAATAGGTTTTATATGTTCGAACCGTCTGGTCCCTGTTACCAATCTGGCCGCTGCATTTTGTACAAGCTGCAGTTTCCGAACCATCTTCAAAGGCAGCCCCATGTAGAGCGCATTGCAGGAATCTAGCCTGGAGGTTACCAGAGCATGGACACCTGAAGCCAGGTTATCCCTGTCCAGATAGGGCGTAGCTGGGCCACCAACTGAAGTTGGTAGAAGGCACTCCGTGCCACCGAGGCTACCTGAGCCTCAAGTGAAAGAGATGGTTCTAGGAGAACCCCCAAGCTACGATCCTGCTCCTTCAGGGGAGTGCAACCCCATCCAGGACAGGTTGGACATCCAACATCCAGTCAGAAGAACCACCCACTAGCAGCATCTCAGTCTTGTCTGGATTGAGCCTCAGTTTATTAGCCCTTATCCAGTCCATTGTCGCAGCCAGGCACCGGTTCAGCATATTGACAGCCTCACCTGAAGAGGATGAAAAGGAGAAATAGAGCTGCGTGTCATCAGCATACTGATGGCAATGCACTCCAAAACTCCAGATGACCACACCCAACGGTTTCATGTAGATGTTGAACAGCATGGGGGACAGAACTGACCTCTGTGGTACCCCATACTGGAGAGTCCAGGGTGCCGAGCAGTGCTCCCCAAGCACCACCTTCTGGAGCGGGTCAGCCAAGTAGGAACGGAACCACTGCAATGCAGTCCCTCCCACTCCCAACTCAGCCAGTCTCCCCAGAAGGATACCATGGTCGATGGTATTGAAAGCCGCTGAAGGATCAAGGAGAATCAACAGAGTCACACTCCCCCTGTTTCTCTCCTGACAAAGGTCATCATACAGGGCGACCAAGGCTGTTTCCATGCCAAAACCAGGCCTGAGACCCGACTGAAATGGATTATTTTTATTTATTTATTTATTTATTTATTTATTTAATTAAGCTTATATACCGCCCGACTAGCAACAGCTCTCTGGGCGGTGAACATTAAAAGTACAATAAAAATAACACAAAACTGTGCAGTCTAAAATCAAAATATAATAATTTAGAATGAACAGGAATTAAAATGCCTCAGAGAAGAGAAAGGTTTTAACCTGGCGCCGAAAAGATGATAGTGTCGGCGCCAGGCGCACCTCCTCGAAAAGACCATTCCATAGTTCGGGGGCCACCACTGAGAAGGCCCTAGATCTTGTCACCACTCTTGTGGATCCAAATGGATCCAAATAATCAGTCTTATCCAAGAGTGTCTGGAGCTGGCCTGCCTTATGGCTAAGAGGCATAGGAAGATTTTGATATTGTGTTTTGTGTCTGCAGTTAATTTTGCCTGTGTACTGGGATGGGAAGTTCATCCCTGCAGGGCTGTTTTTAGCTTTGTTAACTAAATTTTCCCTGGACTTGAAACAACTTGGCTTAGTGAGTCTTTCTGCACATTGTAAATCATGTTCCACCTCAATCACCACGCTAGTCTGGGGGAGCTTTTTCCAACCACTCCTCTGGCGAGTTGCCACTGGTGAGTGGTTCTTTCCTATTCTGTATTCCCTATTTTTGTTACTAACAACTTGTGCATAAGAACTTTGCTTATTTCTTCCTCGCTCCCAATCCATTTTTCTTTTGCTATGTCTTCTCAGATTATAAGCCTGAAAAGGGGGTAGCGTCTACCTTTTTTCTTTTTTAAGTGATCTGTTTGGCCACTCTGGGAGCCTTTTTGGCTGAAGAGCAGAATGAACATTATTTAAATAATTAGAATAGTATGATTGCTAGCCAACCAGGTTTAAGTCCATTTTTATTTGTAACTATACATGTATATTCATGCAATAACAGTTCAAGAATAATTTATTTTCTAGCTCTAATTTGCAACATGTCACCAGCAACAGGTAAGACTTAGCAATGCTTAGAAAGGGAGTTTCCGGAAATGTGATTGGCTGTTCATATGTTTCAAACATTTTTTAATTAATGTTTTTTCATATTGGCAAAAGTTTATGGTCCTGTCTCTTTCAGATGTGGCAGCTATTTTGTGGTATGTCACATCCTTGCAGTAGCCATTTTGTGACTTGTGCTTACAGCACATCTCAGAATTTCTATGTACACTGTTAAGAAAAACTGTATAATACAGCCATGAGAGTGGCTGTATACTATAGCCAGCGTGGATTTTTCACATTCTGCAATGTTAAATTGAAAATACCCCCATGCCATTCTAATGCTTCCCATAAGCTCATTTCAAAACAAAACCTTACAAAACTTATAGTACTGAACTCAGAAACACTTGCTAAACAGCCCTCTAAATGTTCGTGGTGATACACAGAACAGTCGAGTTCAAAGTGTAAAAAGAGAGAGAAAAAACCGCAGAGCCCTTCTGGACTTTTTTCTGTCAGAGTTCTCATAATCTGTCGAAATTAATTAAAAATCAGCCATATTCACAGAGTACCTGGAATTCTATTACTGACCTTGCCCCATACTCCGACCTTCATCTTCCGCAGTTTAAAAGTTAAAAAAATGCCTGGCTGATTTTTCATTAATTTAAGAAATTTTGCAACTGAATGATAGTGTCGGGCATGCTCAGTAAGAACCAACTGTCAGTGTTCTAAAAGCCAGACTCACATCTGCTGGGCTTGGCTAATCAGGGCACCCACACCAGACTTTGATTTCACTTGAGACAGTCATGGCTTCCCTCAGAGAATCCTGGGAAGTGTAGTTTGTGAAGGGTACTGAGAGGAGACTCCTATTCCACTGACAGAGCTCCAGTGGCCAGACTGGTTTAACAGTCAGCCACTCTGATGGAAAGTCTGTGAGTGGAACAGGGCGTCTCCTAACAACTCTCAGCACCCTTCACTAACTACACTTCTCAGGATTCTGAGATAAGCCATTACTGTCCAAAGTGAAATAAAGGCCTGGTGTGGATGTGGCCAGGGACAGCTTTGGTTTAAATTTGGGTGGGAGGCTACATTTGCCTACTGTAGAATAAAAAGATGGGGAAAATACTGAAAAGCAATGATACTATTCACAATGTTTTCCTTTTGGAAAGGAAAGGGACTTTCCCTCTGGCCAGTGCCCACCCACCCAATCTCCTCCCCTCCCCCTCTGTGTTAGTGTTGGACTACGACCTGGGAGATCAGGGTTCAAATCCCCACACAGCCATGAGGTTCACTGGGTGGCCCCTCTCTCTTGACCCTTCTCCCCCCTTCCTTTGCTCAGAGAGAGAGAGAGAGTAATGATACTGTGTTTTCCTTTTGGAAAGGAAAGTGGCTTCACTTCTAGCCAGTGCCCACCCACCCAATCTCTTCCCTTCCCCCGGGTCAGTGTTGGACTACAACCTGGGAGACGAGGGTTCGAATCCCCACAAAGCCATGAAGCTCACTGGGTGACCTTGGGCCAGTCATTGCCTCTCAGCTTCAGAGCAAGGCATTGGTAAAACCACCTCTGAATACCGTTTACCATGAAAACCATATTCATAGTCACCATGTCCGGATCGACTTGAAGGCAGTCCATTTCCATTTTCAAACATGATGGCACCGATATAAATCCCACTGAACTCAAAAAGTATGCAAATGATCAAACCCACCCTCCCTTCTATCCCCTCCCTCCCCCTCCCCCTCCCCTTCCAATTCTCTCCTCCCCCTCCCCTTCCTCCTCCCCATGGTCAGTTTTACCTATCTTAAGCATGACTGCATAGGAGTAAATACCATTGAACTCTATAAGCATGCAAATGATCAAACCACCCCTCCCCCTTCCTTTGCCCCTCTAATCTGCTCCTTCCCCCTCCTCCTTCCCCATGGTCAGTTTTACCTATCCTAACCATGATTGCATAGGAGTAAATCCTATTGAACTCAATAAGCATGCAAATGATCAGACCTGCCTTTCTCCTCCTTACCCTCTCCTCTCCCTTCCTTCTCCCCTTCCCTCTTCCTTCTTCCTCCTCCCCTGCCCACTCCAGACCTATCCTAAGCATGATTGCACGGGAGTAAATTCCACTGAACTCAATAAACATGCAAATGATCAAACCTGTCCTTCTCCCCTCCCCCTCCCCTGCCCATCCCATGTGATCAGTTTCATCTATCCTAAGCATGATTGCAGGGGAGTAAATCCTACTGAACTCAATAAGCATGCAAATAATCAATCCATTCTCAGCAAACTTGCACAGGATCCCATTTCTTACCTCCCAGATTAAAAAGCAGAGAAATTCACTAATAAGCAAAAACCTTTGCAGTTTACGAACATACCTATAGCCCACAGATATTTCTATCAAACTTTAAAAAGCAGAGAAATTCGGCAGCTATAGTGAACGCACAAGGGGAGCAGGAGACTGCCCTACAAATTTGTCAAAATGCCAACACAATTTGGGTTGGTCTTTCACAATCCAATCCACTTCCTGTGTAGCTTGGAAGAATTTGGTAACATGTGCCTGTGAGCATATGGCTTTGTGTATCGCCATGAAAATTTAGAGGGTTGTTAAGCAAGCGTTTCTGAGTTCAGGACTATAAGTTTTGTACGGTTTTGTTTTGAAATGAGCTTATGGGAAGCATTAGAATGGCATGGGGGGTATTTTCAATTTAACATTGTGGAATGTGAAAAATCCATGCTGGCTATAGTATACAGCCACTCTTGTGGCTGTATAATAAGCCTGCTTAGCAGTGATTGCTTGGCGACCAGTTCTGAGAGGAGAGAGACATGATTGCTTTGGGAATGTATTAGATGGAGCCTGGGTCAGGTAAATTCATTCTGACTGGTCTAAGGGACAGCAGACTGATTGGTTGGAGGTTCCAATCAGCTGGGAGAACTGTCAGGGAGTGAATCAGTTGGTGGGAGTTAGTTGGGAGTTGAGGAGATAAGAAGTTGGTTCATGAGGGCAGTGCGAGGAATGAGATTAGAGATATAGCTGAGAGAAAAACTGAGGCTTGTATATTAATATCAGTACGTTGGTACAGGAGGGCCCGCTTACACAGCAGGTTCCGTTCTGGACTGCCGCCGTAAAGCGAAACCCATTGAGTATAATGGGGGTGTCGAGCGAAAATGCCGCAAAAACAGCTTTAAAACGGGGAATTTCCCCTAATTGAATGCCGCTGCATTAGCGGAATGCCGGAATGTGAAGCACCGGTAAGCGGGGCCCTACTGTATTACTTGTCTGGGGAAGATCAGGATAAGGGCGTCGGTGACAGAGTTGGTCAGAGAGGCTACCTTGTATAAAGATGTTACCAGAGGAAGGTGACACAACTGGGTTTTTAAAGTTGGCTAAACTGTCTAAGCAGCCATGAGGACAGCCAGAGGAGCTTTAGGGTACAAAGGCAGATTGTCCCATTTGACTGGGGTGAAGGAAAATTTGGCCTGGGGTCATAAAATCATAGAATAGTAGAGTCTGAGGGGGCCTATAAGCCCAGCCGACAGATTGCTGTCCAGCTGCCTCTTGAATGCCTCCAGTGTTGAGAGCTCCCTAGGCAATTAGTTCCATTGTCATACTGCTCTAACAGTTAGGAAGTTTTTCCTGATGTTCAGCAGAAATCTGGCTTCCTGTAACTTGAGCCCATTATTTCATGTCTTGCACTCTGGTAAAGTAAAAGCAGAGGCTGGTGTCAGCAATGGTGTCTCCTGAGTCTTCAGAAACTGTCAGCAAGCACCTTAAAGATCCCAATAAAAGTATCAGTATTCCCTTTTATAAATAGCATCCCATTAATAAACCTATATCCTGTCTCCAGTGTTGGTCTCCATCTCATGCCTAACGCCTACTATATACACTACAAAAAGGGTGTTGAAAGTATTCTGTGTGAAAAGATAGCAGCAGAAGCACAAATACCTAAGCCTGTGTTAACACAAAGTGAGCTTGAGGAACCTGGGATCCCTGACATACCCACAGGCCCTAATTGGTTGGCAACCACTGTCCTAGGCCTTATTGACAAACGAAAAACTCTCAAATCACCAGGTCTGGATGGCATCCACTGGAGAGTTCTTAAAGAACTCCAATGCAACTTTGCTGATTTTCTAACAAAAATATATTACTTGCCCTGTCAGCCTCCTTACCTCAGGACTAGAAGCTGACAAATATTACACCAATTTTTAAAAAGGGATCTAGGAAATAATAGGTCAGTTAGGATTTGAACCATGATCTTGAGGTCCTAGTCCAGCACTCTAACCACTATACCACATGGATTCTCTTCTAGGCATGGGGGTGTTTAAAGTAAACTGAAACCACAACTGGTTTATGAACCACAATCTAAAATTTACTAAGACAAAAATAAGGAGTTTTAGGAAAAGGTATTACATGAAGATTACAGAAAAACTAACATACTCTCCAATTAAGCAAAGAACAAATAAGGAGTTAAATGCAATCCTCTAGGATTAAACACAATCCTCTATGCCTGGATCTAATGACATACCCTGCAGCTATGCCATATATCCCCTGGTTATCCTCCTTAGAAATCTGCTATGCTCTCCTTGCCAACTGGACGCCAAAGCTTTTAATTGCTCCTGAGTTCCTTCTTAAACTGTAGCCTTCACTCAGAAGCCTACCTAGTAGATATATCTGTTTCTCCTGCCAATCACAGGCTCCACTCAGAAGGTTACAGGTAGCACTGTTTTTTAGCTTTTAATTTTTCCGCCCTGAGACAGGATGCATGTCATCTCTCACATACACAATAGACTCTCTGCTACTTTCTTGATGAGCCACAGGGCAGATCAGTTATAGCAAGTTAACCCTATAATTCCCAAACAGACAAGGAAGATATACATTCCCATATAAATACACAACTGTCCATAAAAGCAAGGTCCATACAAACAGTCCATTTCAGCAAAATCTGATTCCTTCACAAATGGCATAAGAAGTGAGGTCCCCAAGGATCTGTATCGGGGCCTGTTCTTTTTAACTTGTTCAATTAACCTGGAGTTTAATTGTTTAAGGGGGTAAGAACAAAAACTGATTGAGAGGAGCTCCAAAAGGATCTCTACAACTATGTGAATGGGCATTATAGTGGCAAATGCAATTCAGTGTAAGCAAGTTGTAGAATTAGAACAATATATGAATATACATATAGTATGCAGCCGACAAATCATGCTTTGAATAAAACTAGGTAAAAAGAGAATTAACGTGATTAATTTGATGAACACAGATTTTTCACATCATGAAGTGTCTAGGTGAAAGAAAGAACAAAAGGATGTACAACATGACATTCTTGTCTGGGAAACAAAGCAACATCAGGGTACAGGGTTATCACCAAGGGGAAGAAAAAAAGTCTAGAGAGCAAGTCAGAAGGGATGCTCCAAATATTTGAAGGGAGAAGGTCAAAGTGCATAAAAGGCTGTGGCATGAGTGGACCTGAAGAGGGAAGAGGATGAACTGGATTCAGCAGTGGACCTGGACCAAAGTACCCAGGACTCAATCAGAGATTGCTTGTATGATTATTATGCATAAGAACAAACATCTTTGTATGTTACATCTTTGTGTGTATAGCAGTTGTAGATTAATAAAGCTTTAAAATTATTTGATCTTGCCCAATCTGTCACTGCCTAGTTCATTTGGACTACTATGGACTCCAGAACTGTATACCTTCAAACAGGATGGTAGGAACCCTGCAGAGGGTGCTGGGGCAGTATTTTAAACCATTGCACCACAAAATCGTATAAAGTGTGAAGTGATGCACATCTGTAACATTCACCTACATTTATCGTGTAGTAGTATTTGCAGAAAATAATTTCTAGGGAATACCTGATCTCAGATGAACCCACCACAGGAAAGATGCACTGGTTGCTAGAAAAAAAGGAAGGGCAAACTACAGGGATTCCAAGGACTACTAGAAAATCAGACAGAAGCAGGAACTGCAGTGAAAGGGGGAACAAAAGCTCCTTAGAACCCTGGGAATTCCTGTTGGTACACAACAACTCACATCAGGCATAGCTCTCATTGGCTAAATACACTGATAGGCTAGGGCAGCCAAGCTAGCTCATTTCACAGAAATCACTCAGAAGAGTACTTGCTCATTTTGCTTCACAACTTTCCTGAAGTCCAGGGTACACATATGGCTACTTTCAGCTTTTGCTTCCTTTAAATTCAAGAACTCTAGTGTGACATGGTCACTTTCCCCCAGAGTTCCCATAACCACCACTTTATTCACTAAGTTCTATTGGTTAGAATCAAGTCAAGGATAGATAATCCTCTAGTTCAGCCTTTCCCAACTAGTGGGCCACCAGATGTTGTTGGACCACAATTCCCATCTTTCCTGACCATTGGCAATGCTGGCTGCGGCTGATGGGAGTTGTGGTCCAACAACATCTGGTGGCCCACTAGTTGGGAAAGGCTGCTCTAGTTCCTTCCTCGGCTTTCTGTAGCAGAAAGTCATCTTCAACACAAGTCATGGATTTCTTGATCTTGGCAAAATTTGTCTCCCAAAAGATATTGTATCGGGATAATTGAAGTCCCCCATTACTATTACATCACGCTTCCTCAAAACATTGGCAATTTGCTTTTCAAAAGTTTCATCCTTGACTGGGTGAACAACCACCATGTTCCTTTTATTCCTTGTCCCATTTCTTTTAATCCAGATACTCTCGGTGGAGCTACCAACCTCATCCTCCTGTATTTCTGTGCAGAGATATATTTTTAACATTAGTGTGACTCTGCCTCCCTTTCTTTTCCTTCTGTTCTTTTTGAACAAGTTATATCCTTCAATTGCTGTATTCCAGTCATGGGGGTCATCCCACCAAGTTTCATTTATACCTGCCAAGTCATATTTACCCTCCTGTATTAAGAGTTCACATTTATCATGTTTGTTTCTCATACCGTATAGTACAGTATACAGACATTGAAGACCATGTGATTTACAGTCTGGCTTCACTCCTACGTTTTTATGAAGACTATTATTGGGCCCCTTTAGAGTCATTCTCTCAGTTCCTGTGCATAAGCCTTTGTCAATCTCCTTTTGTAGCTCAGTCTTCTTACAATGCAGTCTTATGAACATTTACTCAGAACTAAGTCCCACTGTATTCAAAAGGACTTACTCTGAGGAAAGTAAAAGCAGGATTGCAGCATTAGCCAATATGCTATGTCAGGAGTGATGGAAGTACATAGACCTGAAGGAGAAAGAGTGACACCCTTTGTCACTTCCTCTTTCAACTCTATGTACTTTTCAAGGTTCAGATTAATTCTACTGGGTCCAACTTTTACACAGAGTGTAAGAGTGTGTGCATGCATGTCTTCTTTCTGTCTCTCAGGGAGGGCTGATCTGAATGATGGACAGGGAACAGAAGTGACCAGAGGGGATGACACCCACATCACTCACTCAAAAATCCAAGTGTGCCCATGATCCAAAAAAGGTTGGCAACCCCTGCCATAGGCCTATTGCAGAGCTATCTTAGCAGTGCAACATGTTGGCAGAAGGCTGGAGAAAGGATAGGGTTCCTGGGCTAAAAATATGGCAAGTCATTCACTCCAACTGTTAGGCCTCTGCAATTACTGTGCTTTTTACTTACTTACTGTGCACTATTGCATAAGGTAACTCTAATTTGTACAGTCTCAATAATCTGCATTATTCTCTAAGGGAATGTACTGCAGAACATTATTTTCCTTGGTATTTCCTTGGTATGGTATTTACCTTTACATCACAAAATAAAAAGAACTTCATAATAGTACAGAGTATAAAAATCCTAGCAACTAGACAAATATAACAGTATCCTTATACTACAAATAGGCAGAAAATATCATCTGAATCACAAACTCAGAACTGCTAACATACTTACCTCAGAAAACCACTTTGAGAAGAGACTATGACTATTTATTTCTATCAGCTGTCCATAACGATATCTAAAATTTAAATTAAAAATCAATTCAGTTAAAGAAAAGAATTATTAACACTGGCAATGCTCATATAGTAAATACAGCAGAAGCCCAGGAGTAGTGTCATGTCCTCACAGAGTGTGACGTATCGGGGAAGGGCTGTCGCTCAGTGCTTTGCATGCAGAAGGTCCCTGAGTCAATGCCCAGCATCATCTCCACGTAGGGCTAGAAGAGAACCCTGCCTGACACTCTGGAACGCCAGGACCAGTCAGTCCCAAGAGTATTGAGCCAGATGGATCAACGGTCTGACTTGGTATAAGGCAACTTCCTAAATTACTAAGTTACCCTTAAGAGTCTTTTCCCAATAATCGTTTTCCGGGAAGGGTGACTTCGCTTGTGCCTGCTTTTGGGATGGGCTCCCGCCTCAAGAGAAGCTTATTCAGATATAAATCAGTCAGAACATTTTTTTTTGACTGATGAAATTTCTCCCGGGCAGGGAGAAATGTAGAGATCAACCTCAAAAGCCTGTTTTTGTTGGGAGGACTGGATTTCATTAATTTATGAGATAAGGTCCAGCCAACAATGCCGGACGGACTTCCGAACAAGCTCTATCTGTTTAAGCGATACGTTTATCTTTTCTTTAAAGAGAGAACGGACTAACAGGCAAGCACCCTTCTTTCTATTATTTTTTTTACTTGGTTTAAATTGTTGCAGCAAAAGGAGATTTGTCAGATTGATCGGCTTTGGACAACTTCTGGGTGAGCTATAACTCTTCTCTGTTATTCACGAAATTAACAGCTTATCTCTGTTTCTGTCGCAAAAAGCTGTCCTGGAAGTGCATTCTAAAGATATAAACAGAAGAGGGATTTCTATTCCTGATTTCTATTCCGAGGAATATTATATTGTCTGGGACTATTCTCTTTTCGGTCTATTTTATTTTGACGAATCTGCTTCTTCACGACGCCACTAACTGTTTTGATGCTGGGAACTAAATTTGTTTTGCATTCTTGAACATAGAGAGATAAGGCAGGCTGCTCTGTTTATACTGTGATGTCATCAAGCCTGGAATATTAACCCAATTGTTGCTGAAATAAGAAGTGGTTCTTCTTTATTTTTGTTTTGCTTTGTTTTCGTGGTTTTAAAAATGGCAATCAAGAAAGTGGCTGAGAATCTGGAAGTAACTATGTTTCAGAAAATAATGGATGAGATTGAGATAACGAAACAAACCCTGCGACAGGGTAGTAAGGAGCTGAAAATTGAACTGAGCAAAATGACGCAGGAGCTTAAAGAAATAGGGGATCCTGTGAGAGAGGAGAATGAGATCAGAGATGAGAAAAGAAAAAATAAAGGGAAGATACAAGCCCTGGAGATTGGAACAAATGTGGAATTGGAAAAAGATCTGGAGTTTATGGATTTTAGAAATAAAATCTACTGTTTGGAATTTAACGTTATCTCTGAAGAAATTAATGAAGATATTAGAGATAAAGTTATCAATGGCTTGGATAATCTTTTGGACTGGAATGACGTGATGGAGTTTGATATAGAGAAAATCTATGGAATTAACTGCAGCCATGTGACAATGGAAAAACTCTCAAGAGATGAGCCAGTGCATTTTGTAAAAAAGAAGAACAGAGATATGACTTTACAACAGTATTTCAGCAACTTATTCAGAATGGATGGCAAGAAAATATTTGGGATAGAGGAAATTCCCATCAGACTCTTATTATATGACTATGGCTACGACAGCAAGATTATTATGGAATACTGATAATGGAAGATTGGACACTGAAATTACTGGACTTAACAGGACTATTGAAGATGGAAGATGGAACTAATAGGGATAATGGAATAATGGCTATTGAAATTATTGAACCTGACAGATTTGGATGAGATGGATTAATCGAAATGTTTATTTGGACTATGGTTATGACAATAAGATTATTATAATTATTAACGAGATGGATTAATCGACATGTTTATTTGGAGAAAAATTGATAGATATATTTCTTAAGGAATTGAAGCCTCTCTTTGACTTTTTGTGGAAAGAATAAAGTAATGTTTATGAGATTTGATGATTAATTAAGATAACTACTGGAGGAAAGTGATTTTATAATATGATTTAAGAGACAGGATTGTTATATATTGTAGACCTATAACTGATTTGATCTGTGACAAATGGGAAGTCAATATTTTATTTTATTTTCTTTAATTATTTTTGTTTTGTTTTTTGTCTTTGAATGTTTTATGATTTTGTTTTGTATGTTTTATGAAAATTTGAATAAAAATTATTGTAAAAAAAAAAAAGAGTCTTTTCCCAATAATCTTTGTGTTAGGAGTTATGCAATATAAATTTACACAGCCAAAGTTAAGCACTTTTGAAATGAGAAAGTTAGTATGTGCTTAAATCCTCACTGAAATCAATAGGGCTGAAAAAGTGTTCAGCTTTCGCAAAATTATAGCCATATTTTCCCCAGCTTTAGCTACCTGTAATAATCATTTATTAAGTTAAAAAAAGCTCAATATTATAGTTATTTCAATTATTATGGGCCATAATAGTTTATTTGCTTCCTTTCTAATATACGAGTATAGTATTACTTTTAATTTCCTCCATCCAAGAGTTTACATCACCAGTGCGGAGGTCACAGCAGGGTGGGAAGATGTCCAAAGAGCAATCCACTGGGACATTTTCCTCTGCAAGCCCCTTCTAAATAAACAGGAGCTGCATAGCACAGGAATATTCTGCTTTTGAAAAGCAGAGCTCATAGATTACGTACTATTTTAATTTTTCAAATACCAAAGCATTTATCTGAATCACCTATGTGAAAGTCTAATAGTCAGCTTCTGAGCCAGTGCCTTGCATAGTGAAGTTTTGCCAGTTCCTGGAGGACCTGCAGTTAAAGTTCAGAACACATAATCAGTATTAAGCACATGCCTAAGAAACAACTAGATTATATTCATGATAAGCATTTCCTTCTCAGAAGACAGGTTTCAGCCTTTGCACGCTGCATACAGTAGGGCCCCGCTCATACGGCGGGTTCTGTTCCGGACCCCCGCCGTAAAGCGGAAATCGCCATAAAGCAAAACCCATTGACAATAATGGGACGCGTCGAGCGAAAACGACGTCAAAATGGCGCGCGATGGAAAAAACCGCCGTAAAAACGGAACAAACGCTGCGCCTTAATGTGGGGACTTTCCCTAATTGAAAGCTTCCGCATTAGCAAATGGCTGTAAAGCGAAGCACCGTAAAGCGGGGCCCGCCTGTATGTTTAACGCAACGCAAGCTGCTTCCTGTGGTCCAACGTTTTAAGGCTGAATTTAGCTATGACAGAATTACTTTCAAGATGCTGCATAATACTTGTCCATCATTTCAGTTGCTCACAGCCTCAAGCAGAATAACTCTTGCTTCACAGATCGCTCAGGAGCAAACAACGCATTCATTGTAAACATTTGTAACAGTTCCCCAGAATCATTTTTTTATAAGAAAGACCACTTCCAGAGGGGCATCTGAGAAGAGAATCAGCGGGCTGCACACACATGCATGCTTAACTACCCCAAATCACCCTCTCCAAAAATCATTTTCTTTTACCTGAAGGGCCACAGAACTACCACTACATGCATCTGTGTTAAATGTGCAATGTGGTGGGAGCATGAATTTAGTGACTTGAGCCCTGCAGAGCCACTTGGTGGAAGGAAGGAGTTAAGGAGCTTGTTCTTGCAAGAGAACATTGGGAGTGCCTATAATGGTGAGGAAACCAGTTTGGCTCAGGCCTTGTCAAGAGCGGCTGGAGACCTCCAAGGAGATCTCCTTGAAATGCAGTGCCAATACTAGGCCACAAAGACTTTCAGGATTTCAGGTGGACAGTGAAAAGTAGAAGACAACAAAACAAACTTTGCCAAAACAAGCCTGTTTGGTTGGTTGTCTGTAGGACAACTCATGGTTTGTTCATACAATAAAACAAAACCATGGCTTTGTCTCATATGCGAAGGAGGCCAATATACATAAAATACTTTCAACAGTTTAGAGTGATATATAAATGCTAAGTATTATACAGGATTGAAATGCTAATCAAAGCACAACATTTTCTATTCAAGGACTACTTAAATAAAAATATAATCTTTACCATGCAGTAGAACAACTCTGTTCCATGATATCAAGTTGCTGTTGACATTTCTGTCAGAGAATAGTAATGTTGTAGTCACATAATCTAATAGCTAATTGAACACAGAGAGAAAAGTGGAGCAAATGTTAAATAATTAAACATTCATATTATAATAGAACTGTTTAATTTTTTAAAAAAACAATCTCACTTTCTCTACAATGGCAAATAAGTGTGAACAGCAAGCATTACCTCAGAACATCGGAACCCAGTCTTCTCTTGGTAGGTAAATAACTCAATATTTCCAAGATTAGTTGACAATAAAAAGGAATCTCTACAGTTGTGAAATTTGTCAGAAAAATCTTGCTACCTCTGGTGTTTCCAATATATTCATGGATCCCTGTACAATCTAGTGGTGCAGAGAAGGGCCACCCGCATTAGGTGGACCTCGGATATAGCTAATAAATTATCTAAATTCCTATATTCTGCTGAGGGTCTTGACCTTAGGGACAGTTTGTATTTGAAACTGCCCCGATGTCCGTTTGTATACTGTACCAGAAACTGCTGGGATTCATAAGTAACTCTTTAAACCTCAAAAATCAGCCGAGTCCAGGTGCCTTAGAGCGAGTGTCCAAGCCCTGGTTTGACCAGGACTGTGTGACATTGAAGAATACCCTAATGGCCATTTATAAGAGATATAGAGCTGCTGAATTACCAGCACTCCCAGCTGAATACCTAGCTATTAAAAGACGCTATACAATTTTAATAAAAGCGAAAAAGAAATCCCACCAAAAGGAAGTCTGGCAGAGTTTAATAGAAGCCTCCCGGCTAAAAGATTCAGGAAGGTTCTGGAGGCTGGTTTCAAGGGGGTGCCCGTCCGTCCCGTCGTGTATTGAATATCATATACTGGCCGGTGAATGGGAATCATACTTTGCTGGCATCTTTGCCAAGAGCCACAAAGCTGATAGTTCACCGTGGGATGATTTTAATATGCTACCCAGCTGGCCTCCGGTCTCCATTTGTGAGATTGCCGCACTTATTAATAAATTAAAGACAGGCAAGGGGCCTGGTGTTGACAATATCCCCCCGGTGTAGTGAAATTAGACACAGCTTGGGAATTGTAGTGTATGTAGTGTTAATGTGATACAGTATAGAATGTGTTAACCTGATATAACATAGAACCAGAAAAACAAATTTCCTAAGGTGCCTGTGGTTGCTAAATGTTCATTTCGTGCTTGATGCTTAAATGTCAGCTTGTCCATGTAACGGGATATTATTCAAGTAGATAGTGGTTGGAATGCATTGCGTCAACTGGAGAAAGCAGAGACAGGACGGATGAGCGAAAAACACTGATGACCAAAGCCAGGGCGTTGGCTCAATGCAAGGCAATGGAGAAACCTGGAAAGTTACTGACAAGACGGGAGGGGCTGTGTTAGGAGGGCTTCAGAGCATATATAACTTGTAACTGTGTAATCATGCTTTAGACTGGTTCTCAGGCATGAGCCAAAGAACCTAGTCTCCTTTTGCAAAAGCTATGGGTAATCAATAAAGGTGTTGACTTATACTTTGGTCTCCCATCTGGTGTGTGTTTTGGAGCTTCCTCCAGATGCAAAGAACCATTTTTGTGTAACACCGGAACTCCTTAAAAAACATCTAGATTGGTGGGCGCCTATAGTAGCAGCTTTGTTCGCGGCTATAGATCAATCAGTCTCCATTCCCGATGACTGGTGGATGGCTATTGTTGTCCCCCTCTATAAGAAGGGTAAAATAACGGACCCATCGAATTATAGACCTATTGGCCTCCTCAGTGTCATCAGTAAACTTTATGCAAGCCATCTTTTAGAGAAGCTAACCTCTTGGATGGAGGATGAAAACATCTTGGCCGATGAACAAGCCGGTTTTAGATTGGGTCGCTCCACTGTGGACCAGGGTCTTGTCCTCCAGCATTTGGCTGAAAAATATTCTTCACGTAAAGGGGGGAGGCATTTTTCACCGCCTTTATAGACCTTAAATCAGCTTTTGATGTAATATCCCGGGAGAGATTGTGGGCGAAACTGATGGACACAAATATTGATAGACGTCTGCTCTGTTTAATTTGCTGTTTGCACGAGAAGACCTGGTTAAGGGTAAGGTGCAATCAGGCTGGACATTTGTCTGTGCGGATTCCATCTTTTAACGGAGTGAAACAGGGTTGTGTCTTAGCACCCTCTTTATTTAATTTTTACATTAATTCATTGGTGAAACATCTATTGGCAGTAAATTCCCACCCCCCCATTCTGGTGAGGAGACATATTTCCTGCCTACTGTACGCTGATGATATTGTCCTTTTATCCCAAACACAGATAATAATAATAATAATAATATTTAATTTGTTTGTCGCCTATCTGGCAATTAGCCACTCTAGGCAACGTACATTAAAAGAGATAAAATACAATAATAACAGATGTAATCACATTAATAACAATAGGTAAAATACTGGACAGTCATCAATATATATAAAAGCAATTATATTAACAACATACAATAAATGACAGAATTATGGTGATTTACCCAATGACCTCAAAGGCTTGCTGGAATAGCCACGTCTTCAGGGCCTTGCGGAATACATCTAGGGAAGGGGCATGTCGAAGATCACATGGGAGGGAGTTCCAGAGAGTGGGGGCCACCACAGAAAAGGCCCTCTCCCTAGTACCCACCAACCTAGCTGTTTTGGTTGGCGGGATTGAGAGAAGGCCTTGTGTGGCTGATCTAGTACGCAACCGTGGTGTGTACCATGGTGCTACTTGAGTTCTGTTCAGGGGGAGAGGACGTTTCGGAGCCACTCGGTCTAACGCCCCGGCGATCCTCTCATTCCACTCCATCACCACGGCATCGACTGGGCGACCTTCAGCAGGTTCCAATTCCCCAAGTGCTGTCAGGAAACCATCTGGATCCATCAGGCGCCTGGGGCAGACCATTCTAATAGGACCTTTACCCCTGCGGAGGGCATGCGGCATCGAGAGATCCATCTTTACCAGATAGTGGTCTGACCATGACACAGGGATAAAAGAATTAGCCCCTAACTTCAGCACACTACCCTCCCCTCCCGGGACAAATACAAGGTCAAGAGTATGACCGGCTACATGGGTGGGCTCAGTATTACTAAGGCGCAGTTCCCAGGAAGCCATGGTTTCCAGGAAATCCCAAGGAGCTCCAGTGAGAGTGGTTGTCAGCTCTACACTGCATCAGCAGTGTCAGGGGGGGCTGGAAATTCCTGGGTCTCTGGCAGGGAAGGAAAGTCCTTAGCCAGCAGTCGGGTTGTAAATCTGCCAGGCCTATCCGAAGCGTACTTGCCGAGTCAGAAGTCCAGAAGCGAGGTCAGTAGAGGTCCGGGATCAATTGCCAAGGGGTCAGTCAAAGAGATGCTGCAGGGAAACTAGGTCTACACGAAGCCACGCCTGACGTTGCAGTCAGCAACAAGCTGCAGCCAAGGTGTGCCTTATAAAGAGCAGGATGGACAGCAGGTGTGAGCCCTCAGTGTTTGGGCCTTAAGGAGACAGGCCTGCCTCTCTTCTGCCTGACCTTCTGCTGTCTACGTTCTGCAGGTGAGGGGGAAGTATCCTGTTCACTGTCTGTGTCTGGCTGCAGGGCCTCTGCTGTCCCTGGGGTGCTCTGCAGCTGAGGGGCAGAAGGAGCTGGATTCTCAGGAGGCTCCTCCGTGTTTCCAGATGCTCCTGGGTCTGCTGCTGTTACTCCCGAGTCGTCCTCATCTGAGGAGTCCTCTGACGGGGCCATGACACTATCCCCCGCCCCACGACCAAACCTCCGCCTCCCGCCGGGGCCCGGCTTATCCGGGTAGCGCTGGTGGAAGCGCCGGACCAGACGAGGGGCATGCACCTGCGCCGCATCTTCCCATGAGCGTTCCTCAGGGCCGTACCCCTGCCAGTCTATGAGGTACTGGAGGCAGCCCCGATGCCTCCGGGAGTCCAGGATCTGCGCCACTTCGAATTCCTCTTCCCCGTTGACTTGTATCAGTGGCGGGGGCGGCGGTTTACTACTCAAGGGGTGAGGCGGGAGAGCGGGAGTCAGCAGTGATCTATGGAAGACAGGGTGAATGCGGAAGGAGGCAGGGAGTTGGAACCGGAACGCCACCGGGTTAATTTGCTGGGTGATCCGGAAGGGACCTGCATTCCGAGCCTCCAGCTTGTGAGACGGCCGTTGCGAACGCAGGAATTTGGTTGAGAGCCATACCCGTTCGCCTACCTTCAGCGGCGAGCCTGGTGGGCGGTGGCGGTCAGCAAAGCGCTTATACGCGTCCTTGGCCTGCTCCAGCTGCTCCTTCAGGACTGCCTGCAGGGCTTGCAACTCCTGCAGCATGACATCTGCGGCGGGAGACCGGCGACGGGGGTCGCACTGAGGGGAAGAATCGGGGGTGGTAGCCGTAGGAGGCAAAGAACGGGGTCTGGCGCGTGGAGGCATGCACGGAGTTATTATACGCGAACTCCGCCAGCGGTAACAGATCCACCCAATTGTCCTGTTGGAAGCAGGTGTAACACCGCAGGTATTGTTCGACGGTGGCGTTGGTACGTTCTGTTTGTCCATCTGATTGAGGGTGGTGGGCGGAGGACAAGCGGATCTGGACGTCCAGGGCCCGAAACAGGGCCTGCCAGAACCGGACGGTGAACTGGGCTCCTCGGTCAGAGATCAGGTGGTCGGGGAGGCCGTGTAACCAGAAAACCTGGGTCAAGAACAGTTGCGCAGTTTCTGGGGCAGAGGGTAGGCCGGCACAGGGGAGGAAATGGGCCATCTTGGTGAACAGGTCTACGACTACGAGGATGGTGGTCATTCCCCGGGAGGCCGGTAAGTCCGTGATAAAATCCAGGGAGACTGAGCGCCAGGGCCCGGGGGGGTAGGCAGTGGGAGCAGGAGCCCCGGGGGCTTGCCGGGGTGGCTATGGGCTCGCTGGCAGGTATCACAGGCCGCTACATAGTCCTTGACGTCCGCTTGGACCCGTGGCCACCAGAAATCCCGTAGGACCAGGTGGAGGGTTTTCTACGTTCCAAAATGCCCTGCCAGCTGGCTGTCATGGCAGAGGTGGAGCACCTCTCCCCGCAGAGCTCCCGGGGGAACGTACAACCGGTTCCGGTGATACAAGAGGCCCTGCTGCAAGGAAAAGGGGCTGTCCCGGGCGGGCATCCCTGACTGGAGCTCTCGCTGCTGGGCCAGGGCGTAGGGGTCCTTTTGCTGCTGTTCCTGCACCCGGTCCAGGAGGGGTTGTGGCTGGTGGGTAGCGGCGAAGTTCTCTGGGCGAAGAATTGGGCGAAGGGGGCGATCGACCTGCTCGGCTTGGTATTCTGGCTTGCGAGAGAGCGTGTCTGCTAGGGTGTTTCGGCGGCCAGGGAGGTAGGTGACCGTGAACTGGAACCGGGAGAAAAACAGGGACCACCGGATCTGGCGTTGGTTCAGCCATCGGGCGCTTTGCAGGTGCTCCAGGTTTCAGTGGTCTGTTCGTACCTGGACCGGATGGCATGCCCCTTCCAGGAGATGACGCCAGGTCTCGAAGGCTACTTTGATGGCCAGTAACTCCTTCTCCCAAATGGTGTAGTTCTGTTCCGAAGCGTTGAGTTTCCGGGAGTGGAACGCACAGGGGAGCAGGGACTGCTTGCTCCCCACCGGCTGAAGTAGGACCGCTACCACTGTCTTATCCGATGCATCGGCCTCCACTATGTAAGGTCGGGTAGGGTCGGGTTGCTGGAGGATGGGTTCAGATGTAAAGGCGTGTTGGAGGCGCCGGAAGGCCTGTTGAGCGGCCTCGGTCCAAACAAACTTCTCTTTGCCTCGAAGCAGGTCTGAGATGGGCGTGGTGAGTTCGGAGAAGTGGGAGATGAACCGGCGGTAATAGTTGGCGAAGCCCAAGAAGCGCTGCACATCTTTGGGGCTTCGTGGAGCGGCCCAGTGGAGGATGGTCTCAATTTTGGCGGGGTCCATCTGGATACCCGAGGGCGAGATCCGATGGCCTAGGAAATCCACGGTCGTGACGTCAAAGGCGCATTTTTCGAGCTTGGCGAAGAGGCGGTGCTCCTGCAGGCGCTGCAGCACCGCTCGAACGTGCTCCTTATGTTCCGAGGGGTTCCGCGAGTAGATCATGATGTCATCCAAGTAGATCACCAGGAAGCGGTCTAGGAGGTCCCGGAAGACGTCGTTCATGAAGTGCTGGAAGACGGCAGGAGCGTTGCACAAGCCAAACGGCATCACAGTGTACTCAAAGTGCCCATAACGGGTGCGGAAGGCCGTCTTCCACTCATCGCCCTCCCGCATACGCACCAGGTTGTAGGCCCCTCTCAGGTCTAGTTTGGTGAAAATGCGAACGCCCTGCAGCCGCTCTAACAGTTCTGGGATCAGGGGCAGAGGGTAGCGATTCCGAACTGTAATCTGGTTGAGGGCGCGGTAGTCATTGCACAGCCGGAGTTCCCCACATTTCTTTTTGACAAAGAGGACAGGGGCGGCTGCAGGGGACGTGGAAGGGCGAATGAACCCTCGGCGCAGGTTCTTGTCGAGGAACTCTCTGAGGGCTGCCAGTTCGGGTTCTGACAGGAAATAAAGCCGGCCCACGGGAATCTTGGCTCCGGGGAGCAGATCAATGGGACAGTCGTAAGGACGATGGGGCGGCAACTGGTCTGCCTCTTGCTTCCCAAACACATCCGCGAACTCCCGGTACTGTTCCGGTAAGGCCTCGGGCACGGAGCTTGCCTCCTGGGTCATCAGGATGCGCTCCTTCGGCCTCCAGCAGTTGGCTTGGCAATGGGGGGATCCGAGGGTCAGTCGGCCCGTGGACCACTGGATGATGGGGTCATGCCGCTGGAGCCATGCCAGGCCCAGCACGACCGGGAAGTGGGGTGCGGCAGCCAGGTAGAACTGGAGGCTTTCCTCGTGCTCACCCAGGGCCATGTCGAACGGCACTGTCTCCTGTACTACAGGGCCCGAGGCGAGAAGCCGGCCATCAATAGTCTCCACCAGGAGGGGGCGGTGAATGGGTTGACTAGGAACCCGGTGGAGCTTGGCAAAGGACACGTCCATAAAATTGCTGGTGGATCCTGAGTCCAGCATGGCGGGTACTTGTAGGGGACTGTCAGTGCGATCAACACGGTCAGATGCTTGGGCGGTGAGGAACTGAGGTGGCGGGCCCCTTGAACCATGAGGTTGCCCCGGCTCAGGGGCCTGTGAAGGCCGGGGCATGGGCGTTTCCCAAGGCAGGGGCTGTGGGTCGTTTCGCGGAACACTGGGCTGCAAAATGTCCCGGGGTCCCGCAATACAGGCAGAGGCCCTGTTGCCGGCGTCTCAGCTTTTCGGCCGCAGAGAGACGTGGCCGAGCCCCTCCCAGCTGCATCGGTTCTGCCGGGGGTGTAGGGTCCTTGCCGACAGGCTCCAAGGGCCCAGCCACTGGGGCTGATACTCTGTAGACTGGCCGGGGTCGGTTGGTAGCACGCCTGCTTTCCAGCCTCCCGTCAATCTGGAGACACAGGCGTATGAGGGCTTGCAGGGTTCCAGGGCGCTCCACCCTAGCTAGCTCATCCAGGAGCTCATCCGACAGCCCCTCCTGAAACTGGTCCATGAGAGTGGCTTCGTTCCAGCCCAGGGTTTGTTGCAATAGACGAAAGTCTGTTACATATTCCCCCAAGGGGCGTCGGCCTTGCCGCAGCCTGCGTATCCGACGGTTGGCTGTGGCAGATTGCACTGGGTCCTCGAACATAGCCTTCAATTCTCTGGTGAAGGCGGCTAGGTCGTTGAGCACGGGGCTCCGCTCGAGGAGCAGGGGCGTGGCCCATCTAGCTGCCGCCCCGGTGCAGAGGTTAATCAAGAATCCCACCCGGGTCTTATCATCTGGGAAGGCCTCTGGGCGTAACTCCATGAAGAGCTGGGCCTGGGCCAAGAAGGCTGAGAGCTGGTCGGAAGCCCCAGTAAATTTCTCTGGGAGAGTCACAGGGCACTTGGCTCTCCCTGTAGGGAGAGGGGGTGGGGCTGCTGCTAGCTGGGTTTGCAAGCCTTGGACGGCCAACAGCAGCTGGTCTACTTGTGAGCGCAGGAGCAAGTTTTCAGAATGAGCAGGGCCAAGAGAGAAATAGCTCTGAAAAATATAGATAGATGTGTAATAGTATATCTGGCAGGTAGCCTAAGCCTGTCTACTGAAATAAGGCAGGAAGTAGACAGCAAAGGTATGTTCTCTCCTTCACAAAGGGCATGCCACAAACCTGCTTTGCATAGTCCTGCCTCTTGGAGTGGGAGGAGCCACCCAGTCAAGGATATACTCCTCAGCCATAGGAAAATAAGCAATGCTTACTTACGCCTCCTCAGTTTGCTGCAGCAACATTAACTGCCCGATTCACCAACCAGTCAAGGGAGGAATTCTTGAGTTTTAAGGTAACAAATCAGCCTGATCTATGCAGTTATACTCAAGATGTTTTGAAAAGCTGTTTCATCCAAACTCTAAACTGTGGTTAATCTTAACTAGGATTAGCGAAAACAAGCCAAAGTCACAAACAATGGTTACGATTATCCACAGTTTGGCTAGGTTCAGACGAAATGACAACCTGCAGTTAATCAAAAATTGAAGTGAAAGCTGTCAAACCCTTGCGATCCCACCAGAAGAGGTAAGGTGAGGTTAGGCTCATACGGTTTAGCATTATGTCCAAACCAGCCACTCTAAACTGCTTCTGAACCCGGCAGTAGGCTGAGTGAAAACGGATCATTAATCTAGTATAGTAAATGGAAAACTAATTATATATCAGATAAAAATGTAACACTTTCAACTTACATCTGATTTTATCTCAGCATCATAAATAAGGCTCTCCCATAGACCATGGAATTCAACTGAAACACACCATCATGACATATTATTTCAAATACATAGCTATACAAATCAAAATATAATTTTGAAACTCAGCAGTTTATTCGCTATTTAATGAATTATACTAACTTTGTTTTCAACTTAATAAATGAATGCTGCACTCTCTCTCTCTCTCTCTCGCACGCGCGCTCTCTCTCTACACTCTCTCGCGTGCGCGCTCTCTCTACACTCTCTCTCGCGCGCTCTCTCTACACTCTCTATCTCGCGCGCACGCTCTCTACTCTCTCTCGCGCGCGCGCTCTCTACTCTCTCTCGCGCGCGCTCTCTACTCTCTCTCTCGCGCGCGCGCGCTCTCTACTCTCTCTCTCGCGCGCGCTCTCTCTACTCTCTCTCTCGCGCGCGCTCTCTACTCTCTCTCTCTCGCGCGCGCGCTCTCTACTCTCTCTCGCGCGCGCGCTCTCTACTCTCTCTCGCGCGCGCGCTCTCTACTCTCTCTCGCGCGCGCGCGCTCTCTACTCTCTCTCTCTCTCGCGCGCGCGCTCTCTACTCTCTCTCTCTCTCTCGCGCGCGCTCTCTACTCTCTCTCTCTCGCGCGCGCGCTCTCTACTCTCTCTCTCTCGCGCGCGCGCTCTCTACTCTCTCTCTCTCTCGCGCGCGCGCTCTCTACTCTCTCTCTCTCGCGCGCGCTCTCTACTCTCTCTCGCGCGCGCGCTCTACTCTCTCTCGCGCGCGCGCTCTACTCTCTCTCTCTCGCGCGCGCGCTCTACTCTCTCTCTCTCTCGCGCGCGCGCTCTACTCTCTCACTCGCGCGCGCGCGCTCTCTACTCTCTCTCTCGCGCTCGCGCGCTCTCTCTACTCTCGCGCGCGCACGCGCTCTCTACACTCTCGCGCGCGCACGCGCTCTCTACACTCTCGCGCGCGCACGCGCTCTCTACACTCTCTCGCGCGCACGCGCTCTCTACACTCTCTCTCTCTCGCGCGCGCGCTCTCTACACTCTCTCTCTCGCGCGCGCGCTCTCTACACACTCTTTCGCGCGCGCGCTCTCTACACACACTCTCGCGCGCGCGCTCTCTCTACACACTCTCTCTCGCGCGCGCGCTCTCTCTACACACTCTCTCGCGCGCGCTCTCTACACACACTCTCTCGCGCGCTCTCTACACACACTCTCTCTCGCGCGCGCTCTCTCTACACGCGCGCGCGCGCTCTCTCTACACGCGCGCGCGCGCACACTCTCTCTCGCACGCGCGCACACTCTCTCTCGCGCGCGCGCACACTCTCTCTCGCGCGCGCACTCTCTCTCTCTCTCGCGCGCGCGCGCACTCTCTCTCGCGCGCGCACTCTCTCTCGCGCGCGCGCACTCTCTCTCGCGCGCGCGCACTCTCTCTCGCGCGCGCGCACTCTCTCTCGCGCGCGCGCACTCTCTCTCGCGCGCGCGCGCACTCTCTCTCGCTCGCGCGCGCACTCTCTCTCGCTCGCGCGCGCACTCTCTCTCGCGCGCGCGCGCACTCTCTCTCGCGCGCGCGCGCACTCTCTCTCTCTCGCGCGCGCACTCTCTCTCTCGCGCGCGCGCACTCTCTCTCTCGCGCGCGCGCACTCTCTCTCGCGCGCGCGGGCGCACTCTCTCTCTCTCGCGCGCGCGCTCTCTCTCTCGCGCGCGCGCGCACACTCTCACACGCGCGCACACTCTCTCTCTCTCGCGCGCACACCCTCTCGCGCGCGCGCGCACACCCTCTCGCGCGCGCGCGCACACCCTCTCTCGCGCGCGCACACCCTCTCGCGCGCGCGCACACTCTCTCTCTCTCTCACGCGCACACACTCTCACGCGCGCACACACTCTCACGCGCGCACACACTCTCACGCGCGCACACTCACGCGCGCACACTCACGCGCGCACACTCTCTCACGCGCGCACACTCTCACGCGCGCACACTCTCACGCGCGCACACTCTCTCTCTCACGCGCACACTCTCTCTCTCACGCGCACACTCTCTCTCACGCGCGCACACTCTCTCACGCGCACACTCTCTCACGCGCACACTCTCTCACGCGCACTCTCTCACGCGCACTCTCTCACGCGCACTCTCTCACGCGCACACACTCTCTCTCTCACGCGCACACTCTCTCTCTCACGCGCACACTCTCGCTCTCTGTCGAGACTTTGGAACGGGATCCTGAAGACAATGTGGGAGAGAGTGGGGAGGGGGATTTAGAATTCCAGGAGTTGCAGCTAGGGAGTGAAGAGGAGGGAGGAGAGAGAGAGATGTCTGCAGTAAGAGACCTTGGGATTCCAACGGCCGAGGATTCAGCCCTGCCAGTTCTCACGCCTCCTTTCGAGCAGCAGGGAGGGGAGATGGAAGAGGAGTCGGAGAGAATACGTAACCCCTCCTCAGCCCAGCAGCCCCGTAAAGAAGCCGGTGTCCAGTTTCCACTCACCCGGCCCCCCGCACGGGATAGAGACGTCAGTGCCTCACAGGGAGGAACCCTCCTCCCCTCGAGCTCGCAGACGGCAAAGGAGGGAGGAACAGAAAAAGGCGGAGGGAGGGGGATCTCTCCGAAGGAGCGCAAGGCTTCGCGACCGCCTCCCTCCTTCATAAGGGGTGGGGAGGCAGGAAAAACTTCGCTCTGTCAACTTGCTTTCAATGCTGCAGGAATAGGCACTTAGGGAATCTAGTGAGTTAGATTAGAGGCTTGCATGAAGCGCAGTAAATTCAATGTGGAAACTTCCTTAATAAAGAAAGAATTAATCACATCCCAGAGTTCCGTTATTGCCTCTCACCCTGGGCACGAGAGCTTGACAGAGCGACTTTCTGATCCCTCAAGCCCTCAGCAACTTGCCGAATACAAGATGGATCTGGGAGCTGCAGGAAGGATCTCCCTTGAGTCGTTGCAAGCGGATTTACAGGCATAAGAACGTAAGAAGAGCCTGCTGGATCAGGCCAGTGGCCCATCTAGTCCAGCATTCTGTTCTCACAGTGGCCAACCAGGTGCCTGGGGGAAGCCCGCAAGCAGGACCCGAGTGCAAGAACACTCTCCCCTCCTGAGGCTTCCGGCAACTGGTTTTCAGAAGCATGCTGCCTCTGACTAGGGTGGCAGAGCACAGCCATCATGGCTAGTAGCCATTGATAGCCCTGTCCTCCATGAATTTGTCTAATCTTCTTTTAAAGCCATCCAAGCTGGTGGCCATTACTGCATCTTGTGGGAGCAAATTCCATAGTTTAACTATGCGCTGAGTAAAGAAGTACTTCCTTTTGTCTGTCCTGAATCTTCCAACATTCAGCTTCTTTGAATGTCCACGAGTTCTAGTATTATGAGAGAGGGAGAAGAACTTTTCTCTATCCACTTTCTCAATGCCATGCATAATTTTATACACTTCTATCATGTCTCCTCTGACCCGCCTTTTCTCTAAACTAAAAAGCCCCAAATGCTGCAACCTTTCCTCGTAAGGGAGTCGCTCCATCCCCTTGATCATTCTGGTTGCCCTCTTCTGAACCTTTTCCAACTCTATAATATCCTTTTTGAGATGAGGCGACCAGAACTGTACACAGTATTCCAAATGCGGCCGCACCATAGATTTATACAACGGCATTATGATATCGGCCGGTTTATTTTCAATACCTTTCCTAATTATCGCTAGCATGGAATTTGCCTTTTTCACAGCTGCCGCACACTGGGTCGACATTTTCATCGTGCTGTCCACTACAACCCCGAGGTCTCTCTCCTGGTCGGTCACCGCCAGTTCAGACCCCATGAGCGTATATATGAAATTAAGATTTTTTGCTCCAATATGCATAATTTTACACTTGTTTATATTGAATTGCATTTGCCATTTTTCTACCCATTCACTCAGTTTGGAGAGGTCTTTTTGGAGCTCTTCGCAATCCCTTTTTGTTTTAACAACCCTGAACAATTTAGTGTCGTCAGCAAACTTGGCCACTTCACTACTCACTCCTAATTCTAGGTCATTAATGAACAAGTTGAAAAGTACAGGTCCCAATACCGATCCTTGAGGGACTCCACTTTCTACAGCCCTCCATTGGGAGAACTGTCCGTTGATTCCTACTCTCTGCTTTCTGCTTCTTAACCAATTCCTTATCCACAAGAGGACCTCTCCTCTTATTCCATGACTGCTAAGCTTCCTCAGAAGCCTTTGGTGAGGTACCTTGTCAAACGCTTTTTGAAAGTCTAAGTACACTATGTCCACTGGATCACCTCTATCTATATGCTTGTTGACACTCTCAAAGAATTCTAATAGGTTACTGAGACAGGACTTTCCCTTGCAGAAGCCATGCTGGCTCTGCTTCAGCAAGGCTTGTTCTTCTATGTGCTTGGTTAATCTAGCTTTAATAATACTTTCTACCAGTTTTCCAGGGACAGAAATTAAGCTAACTGGCCTGTAATTTCCGGGATCCCCTCTGGATCCCTTTTTGAAGATTGGTGTTACATTTGCCACTTTCCAGTCCTCAGGCACGGAGGAGGACCCGAGGGACAAGTTACATATTTTAGTTAGCAGATCAGCAATTTCACCTTTGAGTTCTTTGAGAACTCTTGGGTGGATGCCATCCGGGCCCGGTGATTTGTCAGTTTTTATATTGTCCATTAAGCTTAGAACTTCCTCTCTTGTTACCACTATTTGTCTTAGTTCCTCAGAATCCCTTCCTGCAAATGTTAGTTCAGGTTCAGCGATCTGCCCTATATCTTCCACTGTGAAGACAGATGCAAAGAATTCATTTAGCTTCTCTGCAATCTCCTTATCGTTCTTTAGTACACCTTTGACTCCCTTATCATCCAAGGGTCCAATCGCCTCCCTAGATGGTCTCCTGCTTTGAATGTATTTATAGAATTTTTTGTTGTTGGTTTTTATGTTCTTAGCAATGTGCTCCTCAAATTCTTTTTTAGCATCCCTTATTGTCTTCTTGCATTTCTTTTGCCAGAGTTTGTGTTCTTTTTTATTTTCTTCATTCGGACAAGACTTCCATTTTCTGAAGGAAGACTTTTTGCCTCTAAGAGCTTCCTTGACTTTGCTCGTTAACCATGCTGGCGCTGCAGATGAACTTCCTAGCTCTACAAGCAGAGAATCAGAACCTTCGGACCGCGACGCAGACCCTGCAGGCTGACAACCAAGCCTTGAGGGCGGCGGTCGTCCAGCTCCAGGTAGCGCCTCCTGGTGCCGCTGCAGCTCCAGTCAAGACTGCTGTAGGATTACCTGCGAGGTATGCTGGACAGAGTGATCAGTTTGCCACGTTCCTGGCCCAATGTGAACTTTACATGCAGGTGCGCCGGGCGGACTTCCCGACGGACGAAGCTAAGGTGACCTTCGTCATTAGCCTCTTGGAAGGAGAGGCTGCGAAGTGGGCAACCCCCTACCAAATCAGGGCTGACCCGCTACTGGGAGTATACGTTGGGTTCAAGACCGCCATGGGGGAGATGTTCCAGGACCCCCAGAGGAAGGAGACAGCGGCGAGGAAGCTGGGCGCGCTTCGACAGGGGAGACAATCAGTGGCGAGCTACACCAATACATTCAAACTCCTGGCCCAAGAGACCGACTATAATGATCCCGCGCACATGTATTTGTACCAAAGTGGACTGAGCACAGAAATCCTAGATGAAGTGGCCCGAATGACACCCCCAGACACTCTGAGAGACCTGATCCGTGTGTGCCTGCAGATAGACCACCGGCTGGAGGGACGATGACTGGAGAAAAAACATGAGGCGCCTCGATACCCTGTTCCCATACCAGCACCCCGAAGCCGCAACGCGCCAGGACCGACACCCCCGTCCCCAAGTGGAGAGGAACCCATGCAGCTGGGGGGGTTTCGACAGCGCCTGACGGACGAGGAGAAGGAGAGGCAGAGGCGAGAGAATCTCTGTCTGTATTGCGCTAAACCTGGGCATCTAGCCCGGAATTGCGAGGCGAAGGTGGGGAAGCCCAAGCTGTCGGAAAACTGAACAACCCAGCTCTCGAAGAGGCTGGAGGACTGGGGGCCGCTATTATCAAAGGGCCTGCAGTGGCACAACCCCCCTCACGGGGGGTCCTGATATTGCCTGTTCGAATTACGATGCCCAAGGGGGAAAGTTTTAAGACAGAAGCCATGATAGACAGTGGGGCATCCACTTGTTTTATGGATGCAGAATTAGTGGCTCACTATGCGATCCCCACCTGGGAGCTGGAAAAGCCTTTAGCTGTGGAGACCATTGACGGAAGGCCTTTGAAGTCCGGGGGTGTGACACACGCGACTCAAGAATTGGAGATGGAAATCCCAGGGCATACAGAGACTATTTCGTTCTATGTGTCTCATCTCTCAAGTTTCTCAGCGATCCTGGGGATGCCGTGGTTGGCAAAGCATGGGCCTCAGATCCATTGGGAGGAAGCGGTGGTGGTGTTTACTTCCCAGTATTGCCATGAGAATTGCCAACCCCCGACAACAGGAGCCATTCTGGCCGGGGCCGAACAAAGCCCCGAGGGAGTGGTGTTGCCAGAGAAGTATAAAGAATTCCAGGACGTGTTCGATGAGCAGGAAGTGGAGAACCTACCTACACATCGCCCATACGACTGCGCCATAGACCTCGTCCCGGGCGCTAGCATCCCGGCAGGGAGAATTTACTCACTCACGGAGACAGAGAAAGCGGCACAACGGGAGTTCCTGGAGAAGAACCTGAAGCGAGGGTTCATTCGACCCTCGCAGTCACCTGCAGCAGTGCCTTTGCTGTTCGTCAGGAAAAAAGGAGGAGAGCTCCGGCCGTGCCATGACTACCGCACATTAAATCAAATCACTATACCGAACAGCTACCCCCTGCCCCTCATTCCGGAGTTGTTAGATCGGTTGCGATCGGCCAAGGTTTTTACCAAGCTGGATCTGAGAGGAGCATACAACCTGGTGCGAATGAAACAGGGAGACGAGTGGAAAACTGCTTTTCTTACCTTGCAGGGTCAGTTTGAATACTTAGTGATGCCATTCGGGTTGTCCGTCTCTCCCGGAGTGTTCCAGAAGTTCATGAACCAGGTGTTCCAGCACCTCCTAGACTCCTACGTAATCATTTACCTGGATGACATTTTGATATTTTCAAAAGACCCACAGGATCACGAACAGCATGTAAAAACAGTGCTGCAGAGACTGAGAGAGAACAGCCTGTACGCAAAGCTCGAGAAGTGTGGCTTTGAACTGACTGCCTTAGACTTCTTAGGATACCGAATCTCCCTGGAGGGGATAGAGATGGATCCAGGGAAAGTGAGCTGTGTGTTGGAATGGGGTCAGCCTAAGACCAAGAAAGATGTCCAACGCTTCCTGGGATTCGCTAACTATTACCGGAAGTTCATTCCAGGCTTCTCCAAGCTGACGGCCCCAGTGACAGACTGCCTATGGGGAAAGAAGGCATTCCGGTGGACGGCGGAGGCCACGAAGGCCTTCGAGGAATTAAAGAAGCGTTTCTCGGAAGAGCCGATCCTGAAGTTCACCGACCCCACGCAACTCTATATAGTGGAGTGCAATGCCTCAGACTTTGCCATCGGAGGAATTTTGTTACAACAGGGAGAAGAAGGAGAGGGACTGCGCCCCTGCGCATACTTTTTGAGGAAGCTAACGAACCCCGAGCAAAATCACACTGTTTTGGAAAAAGAGCTCCTTGCGATTAAAGAAGCATTCGCCCACTGGAGACAGTACCTGGAGGGGGCTCAACACCAAATTGAGGTTAGATCGGACCATAAGAACCTTGAGAGCTTGCAGACAGCCAGGAAGTTGAACCAGCGACAAATACGGTGGGCACAGTTCTTCTCTAGGTTTAACTTCCGGATTACTTACTACCCCCAAGCCAAGAACCAGAGGGCTGACGCTCTCTCCCGACTGCCGGGATATTTGGAAGGGAAAGCCCCAAATGCTCAACAATACATCATCCCCCCGGAGAGAGTGTTTGCGGGTGCGTGTGAAGAATCCTGGGAAAAGGAACTTAAGGAGGCTCAAGCAAAAGACCCTTACGCGCAACAATGTCTGGCTGACTTGGATCTACCTGCCAAAAAGGAGAGCGGATTACACGAGAGCAATGGACTCTTGTGCTACCGATCAGCGAGGTATGTGCCTCCTGGAGAGATAAGGACCCGGGTGTTGAGGCAGTGCCACGACTCCCCGGCTGCAGGCCACTTTGGCATTTTCAAAACGGTCGCCAGGGATTTTTGGTGGCCGCAAATGAGGAGAGAGATAGAGAACTACGTCCAGACCTCCCCAGTCTGTTTGAGGACAAAGCATGCGCCCGGGAAACCGGCTGGGTTACTTGAACCCCTGCCCACGCCGCAGGCCCCCTGGAAGGCAATTTCGATGGACTTTATAACAGACCTCCCTGACTCCCAAGGGATGTCGACTATCCTGGTGGTGGTAGACACTCTAACTAAGATGGCTCATTTCCTGCCGTGCGCAGGAATACCGAACACAGAAGAGACGGCTAAACTGTTCGTGAGAGAGGTATACCGCTTGCACGGATTGCCCGACAGCATAGTTTCCGATCGAGGAACTCAGTTTAGCGCCAAGTTCTGGAGAGCTCTGTGGAAGCAGCTAGGCACAGAGCTAAAGATGTCATCCTCGCATCACCCCCAGACCAATGGGCAGACAGAGCGCCTCAACTCGATCCTGGAAGGGTATTTACGCTGCTATATCTCGTATCAGCAAAATGACTGGAAGTCTTACTTGCACCTAGCAGAGTTCGCCTACAATAATGCCTTGCATTCCAGCACACGCCAAACACCCTTCTTCGCAAACTATGGGCTTCACCCCTAGTGAAGGCCTTCCCTAGCTCCCGTGAAATGCTGATGGTGCCGGCGGCCAAGGATTTCGTCTGGGAATTACAGGCTATGCAACAGCTATTGCGCGCCCAGTTAGACGAGACCAATGAGAATTACAAACATGTAGCGGACCAGCACCGCCAGGAGGGAGCCCCGATCCAAGTAGGAGAACAGGTCTGGTTATCAACTCAGTTCTTGCCCATGCCGGGTAAGTACAGAAAATTACAAGACAGGAGGGTGGGTCCGTTTGAGGTGGAGGCGCAAATCAACCCCGTAGCCTACCGGTTGAAACTGCCACCCACGTTCAAGGTGCACCCAGTTTTTCATCGCTCCCTACTCACTAAAGAACACCCCCCGAGCCCCCTCAGAACAGAGGTGCAACCAGGTGCCCCTCTAGCGATAGACGGGCAGACGGAGTTCGAAGTGGAAAGTATCTTGGATTCCAGAAAGAGGAGAAATCGACTGCAGTATCTCATACACTGGGTGGGCTACGGCCCGGCAGAAAGGTTGTGGGAGAATGCGGAGGACGTCCACGCCCCCGACTTGGTCCAGGACTTTCACCAGCAGTAACCCCAAAGACCCAGACCTGAGGGGTGGAGGAAGGAAAGCCTTGGGGAGGGGGATACTGTTGGGCTGGTGACCAGTAGGCATTACTGTCTCTAATAGTTTTCCATGAAGCCTGCAAGTGTGAAGACGTAACTGTGGTTAAGGGGGAGTTATGTCTATACTCTGTCTGGGAACGGACTGCCAGGGTCGTTGCTATGGTAGCCATCTGATAACGACTGGGAAAGTTCTAACAGAGACTATGTGCTGTTTCTCTTCTGAATTATGCCTCTGAGCTGAGAGGCTGTCTTTTGTGTTCATCTATGGAGAGAGATGTCCCAGAAGGGGGGGTGACTGAAGAATCTCTACATGTATTTACTCTTAAGCCTCTGGCCTTAATGTCTTAATAAAGACTCTTAACATGCTCTGAAGACGTTTTCTTGCTCAACTTAACTCCAACGTAATGTATGCTGTTTCACACAACAACACACAAGCCAACAGATACTGTCGAGACTTTGGAATGGGATCCTGAAGACGATGTGGGAGAGTGTGGGGAGGGGGATTTAGAATTCCAGGAGTTGCAGCTAGGGAGTGAAGAGGAGGGGGGGGAGAGAGAGATGTCTGCAGTAAGAGACCTTGGGATTCCAACGGCCGAGGATTCAGCCCTGCCAGTTCTCACGCCTCCTTTCGAGCAGCAGGGAGGGGAGATGGAAGAGGAGTCGGAGAGAAGAGGATACGTAACCCCTCCTCAGCCCAGCAGCCCCGTAAAGAAGCCGGTGTCCAGTTTCCACTCACCTGGCCCCCCCGCACGGGATAGAGACGTCAGTGCCTCAGAGGGAGGAACCCCCCTCCCCTCGAGCTCGCAGACGGCAAAGGAGGGAAGAACAGAAAAAGGCGGAGGGAGGGGGATCTCTCCGAAGGAGCGCAAGGCTTTGCGACCGCCTCCCTCCTTCATAAGGGGTGGGGAGGCAGGAAAACCTTCGCTCTGTCAACTTGCTTTCAATGCTGCAGGAATAGGCACTTAGGGAATCTAATGAGTTAGATTAGAGGCTTGCATGAAGCGCAGTAAATTCAATGTGGAAATTTCCTTAATAAAGAAAGAATTAATCACATCCCAGAGTTCCGTTATTGCCTCTCACCCTGGGCACGAGACTCTCACGCACTCTCTCTCACACACGCGCTCTCTCACACACACACGCTCTGTCTTTCACACGCACACTCTCACACACGTACACTCTCTCACACACGCGCACTCTCTCTTGCACGCGCACTCCCTCACTCTTGCGCATGCACTCTCATGCACGCACTCTCTCGTGCACATGTACTCTTTCGCACGCGTGCACGCTCTCTCTCTCTCTCTCTGTGTATATATATATATATATATGTATGTATTTCTTATCCCGGTCATCACCTGAAAGGTTTCCAGATTAGCTAACCAAGATTTAAAAGCAATAAAACAGGTTAGAATGAACCGTTGGTTCTCACCTGAAAGGTGATTTTACTGGATGCCAGTCCATCACTAGGGTAGTAGTCTGCCATCTGGAGTTCAAGGACACGAAATGCACTGAAGCTTGCAGCTTGAGGAAGTAGTTAGGCGTTGCTAGCCTGCAGGCCCCAGTTCATTTTCAGACGTTGTCCACCAAGGTGTGTTACTTGGAGAGACTATGTGCCGACCTGCAGGAGAAAAGCAACAGCGGCCCTGCCACGGGAAGGACAATATTGCGGCCAGCAACGTCCTAGCCTCGCTTGAGTCCACCTATGACCATGATCGATAAACGAGAATGGTTGTGGGGAACACAACAGGGAACTACAGTGCTAAACTTAGTCCTACAGTGCTAATTTAGACCTAGGTATCTATTATATACATACGAAATCCTCGATCTGCCTCTCTGGCAGATCCTCCTTCCCCTCCTAAAATGGATCTTTACATGTACTGAGAGCAGCCTGATCCTTGGAGAGAAAAAGTGGCTATGCCCTGATAAACCGAAATCACCTTTAAGTTGAGAAACAACAGTTCATTTTCCCTGGATGCCAGTCCATCAAGTAGGACGTACCAAAGCCGCCCCAGCTGGGTGGGTCAGGGCGAGCCAACTAATCAGTGGAGACCGCTTGCTGCAGAATCCTTCTTCCGAAGGAGGCCTCGGCTGAGGCGTAGCAGTCTATCTCATAGCGTCTAATAAAGGTCGAAGGAGATGGCCAATTTGCTGCTCTGCAGATATCTCTCAGGGAAGTGTTGGTGGTGAAGGCTGCCGTGGTGGAGGCTGCTCTAGTAGAGTGGGCAGTTATGCCCTGTGGTGGCATAAGGCCGCTGGCCTCAGAGGCCATCCGGATGCAAGTCCTTAGCCAGCGCGCTAGGGTTGGTGTCAAGGCCTTTTTGCCCAGGGACCTGGGGTGTACTGATATAACCATTGCCTCTGTGGTTCTCAGCTCTCTTGTTCTATCCATGTACGCCCTGAGTGCACTAGTGACGTCAAGGCACCGCAACTCCTTCTCCCTCGGGTGGGGCAAAAAGACGGTAAGACCAGTTCCTGCTCCCTGTGGAAGGTCGTATTGACCTTGGGGATGAAGGAGGGGGTCTGTCCTAAGGACTACGGAGTCCTCATGAAAAATGCAGAGTTGACATGCAATGAACAGGGCGCCCAGCTCTAAGATGCGTCTGGCCAATGTGATGGCGACGAGGAACCAGGACCTTGTAGATCAGGGGCTGAAGGGAGATGGTATCTAGGGAATATAGGACCTTCTGTAGGTCCCATGATGGAAAACGGTGGGCGACAAGAGGCTGTGCGGCCACTCCCCCCTTGAAGAAGCGCCGGACCAGCAGGCTGCTGCCAACTGGCTGACTGAAAGTCGTCGGGAGAAAAGCCGAGATGGCTGATGCCTGTCTCCTTAGCATAGTCACCTTCAGACCAAATTGGAGGCCCCTGTGTAGGAACTCGAGGACCTGCGGGGCGATGGCTTTGGATGGACGAATTCCCCTGGATTGACACATCTGGCGAATGCCTTCCAGGTAGCCTGGTAAATCCTTGTCGTGGAAGGTCTATGTGCGGAGAGAATGACGTCAATGACTCCCAAAGTGAGGCCTGAATGTTTTAGAGTTCTCCGCTCAAGAGCCACGCCGTCAGGCTCCACCATTCTGGATCTCGGTCGAAGTGGCCCCTGGGACAGGAGATCAGGCCTGTGGGGTAGTCTCCATGGTTCTGCCACTGAGAGATTGAGGAGCTCCGAGAATCATGGCCTCCGTGGCCACCAGGGGGCGATTAGCACCAGGTGAACCCTCACCTCCCTCACAGTGCGACCTAAGAGAGGCATAGGCGGGAACGTTGTGAAAGGGCATCCACTGCCTTCACTCCCGGAAACCAGTGTTGTGCGAAGAAGCGAGGCAGCTGGTGGTTGTGTTCTGTTGCGAAAAGATCTCTCTCTAGTAGGCTGTATCTCTGCTGTATTTTGGAATATATCTGCGGGTGTAAGGCCCATTCCCATGGGAGGACCTGCTGATGACTGAGCCAGTCTGCCATGGTGTTGGACTCCCCGCTGAGGTGCTCTGCTGTCAGAGATGAAATGTTGTGTTCTGCTCACTGCATGAGAAGGGTGGTCTCCGCCTGTAGGCTCCTTGAGCGTGTTCCCCCGCCTGATGATGTGTGCCCTTGTTGTTGTCGGTGTAAATCAGGACGTGGATGAGATGAAGACGCTGGTTGAAGTGAAGGAGGGCAAGACGGGCTACTCAGTTCCAGCCAGTTGATGCTGTGACTTCTTCCTCCTCTGACCAAGTGCCCTGGGTGTAGGTTGCATTGCAGTGAGCTCCACATCCCAGCAGGCTGGCATCCATGGTAATTATGGTCCTGGGTGGATCTCTGAAGGGGGTCCTCTTACGAGCTTGACCCTCCTTGTCCACCATCAGAAAGACTGACAGAGCTCCTTGGACATGGGGATTCATTTGTGCCGGGACCTCGCAATGTTTGCCTGTTGGGGAAGCAGGGCCCACTGCAGGGGTCGTGTGTGGTGACAACCCCAAGGAACTATCTGTATGGTGGAGATGAAGAGACCTAGAGCCCTGGCCAGGCTCATGATGTCCACTGTCTTGTTTTGGTAGAGGGTGGATGCTGTCTCCTTGATAGTCTGTACTGTTTGTGGAGAGAGGCGTACGAGACCACGCTCTGTGTCTATCAGGGCCTCCAAGTGTTGCAGCTGTCGGGAGGGGGCTAAGTGACTCTTTTCATAGTTGACTAGGAAGCCGAGCTGGTTGAGGAGCCTCAGGGTTAGGTAGGCATGATCCCGAGCGAGCTGTAGACTGCTTGCCCTCACTAGAAGGTTGTCGCGGTATGGATAGATGTGAACCCCTTGAAGAGAGGTGAGCCACCGCTGCTGCCACGATCTTCATGAATACCCTTGGAGCTGAAAGGGAGGGCCCTATATTGGAAATGTTGTTGTCCAAACAAGAACCTCAGGAACCTTCTGTGGTAGGGCAAGATTGCAATGTGGAGGTAGGCTTCCTTCAGGTCTATGGAGGCCAGGTAGTCACCCTCCTGTAATGCCTCCCTGATGGAGGCCAGGGATTCCATCTTGAACCTGCAGTACTTCACAGACCTGTTCAGGTATTTGAGGTCTATCATTGCTCTCCAGGAACGGAACAGTAAACAAGACAGAGTAGATGCCTGAGCCACGCTAAGACTGCTCGATCTCCTCTATGGCCTGGATCTCCATCAGGTGTTGCACTGCGGTTCACATGATGAGTCTTCTCGACAGGTCCTTGGGTACCTTGGACGGGATGAATCTGTGATGTGGGGGCGGAAATATTCTATTGAGTAGCCTCTGGTGACTTTATTGAGGACCCAAGGATCTGCCCCGATGGCCCTCCAGCTGGGGGCGAACTGCAGGAGTCAACCCCCAATGTCCATGGCATCATTGATGTTGGCGCCAGCCACCTCGCTTGGGAGTGGTGGTTGGGTAGCTAGGCCTACCCCCTTGAGAGGGCTGTGGTATGGCTTGGTAGCGGGGCTTAGACCTTGAGTAGCGGGACGGGGGGTCTGTAGTCCCTTCCTCTTACTGATTGACTTCCCAATCGAAAGGACTGGTAGGAGTTGTAGGGAACATATCTTCTCTGGCTACGTCTCTCCTCCCATCTTGCAGTCACCAGATAAGGCTTTCTCTTTTCCTTGGGATCTACAAGCACCTCCTTCAAAGTCTCGTTGCCAAAAAGTTTTACTCCAGCGAAGGGTCTAGTAGCAAGGTTGGCCTTTGCTATATTGTCTGCATCCCAGTGCCTTATCCATAGTGTGGCGTACCACTATGTTGGCAGCCATGGATCTGGCCGAGAATTGAGAGGTGTCCATTGTGGTGTCTGCAATAAAGGACGCTATCCTATGAAGCTTTAATAGTGTATTTCTGGATCGCTCTGGGTCCTGGTCAGGATTGTCCAGTAACTCATCCAGCCAGACCAAGGAGGCCCTGGAGAAGGCTGATGCAGTGTTGGAGGCCCTGAAAGAGATGGCATCAGCCTTGTGAGACTGTCTCAGGGTGTAATCCATCCGACGCTCCATGGGGTCCTTGAGGTGTGCGTCCCCTTCCTTGGGGAGGATAGATCTTGAAAAGAGACCAAGGACTGGACTGTCCACTGACGGGACTTGGAGAAGCTCCATAAAGTCGGGCTCTATAGCGTAGAGCTTGTTGGCCAGTACGGGACTGTAAAGGACTGTTCCATTCCGCCAGGGCATTCTTGCGGATTGGCGCTGGGACAGGTGTGGCCAGACAGGGTGGCGGTTGTTCCTGCTCTGCCTCCACTGGGTCGCCCCTATCAGTACCTGGTTTCTCTGCTGCTAAGGCGATCCGAACTCTTTTCAGGAGGGGGAAAGAGTCCAAAGACTGAAAAAGTTGCTGTGGAAGGGGACCCGGTCTCTCCTGCTCCGAGTCTGTGCTCCACCCTGCCTCCAAAAACTCCTGATCCAATGAGGGGTAGTACACCTGGGGGTGCTCCCCTCCAGCTCTGCCTCTCGACATGTCAAAAGGGCTTGGAGACAATTCCCCACCCTCCTCTGAGGAATGTGGGAGTTCCACCGTGTGCTTAGACTTGTGTTTGGCTTTCCGGCCTCTAAAGGTGCCAGTGGTGGAAGGGCGGGTAGCTGCCACCAGTTATGTGGAGCTGGTGCCGCCGGCTAGTAAAGAAGGCCTCCTTAACCCTCTCTATTAAGCCATCAGAAAACTTCAAAGGAGGGCCCCGGCTCGAAGTTGAGCGACTAGACAAGCATGTTGAACAAGCTGTTTGCTGTGAAAGCCCATTAGACTCGCCATCTGAGGGTTCTGACATGGCTGTATTGTCTGTTCTCTGCCTTGATGGACCCTGACCCTCGAGGTGCTGCGCTGTCTCTGGCATGGGTTCCTGTGCCTGCTCCTCCTGCCCCATATATCTAGCCCTGTTTGAGGACTGGGTGTGCGGTCCCCTTCTGGCATACCTTCCTTGGCTTCTTGGCCTTGGGTGGGGGAGGAGACTGGTTCGCATTAGGCTGAGGTGCCTGAATGCCCGACGGACAGGGCTGTTCTGCGCTGTCCTGCGCTGTCCTGCTTAGGTCATGTAGGGTGACTATTAGGAGCTGCTCTGCCCACTGCCACATTTGGCTACGGAGGAGCGTGTAGACCCGGGATGACGCCTGGCCTGCTGTCCTCTGCGACGACTGTTCTGCTCGCTGCCACGATTGGCGAGGGGGGAGAGCGTTGGGCTGGATAGTGGTCGGGTGATTGTCCTCTAAAAAGGCGACTCTGCTCTGCCTGCTGCTGCGATTGGCGAGGGGGGAGAGTGTGCAAAAAGCCAGGTTATAGACAAGAGGCTGTTTTCTATCAAGGCTTGCTGTGCCCAGTACCGCGACTGGTATGGGGTGGGAGTTCTGAGTTCTGAATTGCAGCCATCTAAGAAGTCCTCTATGGGGACTCTGTCACTATCCGCCCAGTCCAAGTGGGAGAGTGGAGAGGGGATAGAAAGGAAGGAGAAAGGAGTCAATACTGCTGAAAGAGGGGTAGTAAAGATACTACCCTAGTGAGAAACAATGATTGAGAACAAAAGGGAAAAATAATATTTTGTGTCTTTTTGTTTTATTTTAAAACCAGGAGGGGGCGCTGTGACCCTGACTGTCCGGATAGTGGAGAAACCTCTAATAGCAGGGCTGTGGAGTCAATATGTCAAACCTTCGACTCCAACTCCTCTATTTTTCTACTGTCCGACTCCTTCATAAATTGCAAATGTATATTAATGTATTAATATTAATAAATCAATATTAATGTTAATATATTAATTTTATCTTGAAGTTGGAGTCAGTACATTTCTACCATCTCCGACTCCACAACCCTGTCTATGAGAGTAATGATTGCAAAAAAAAAGAGGAAAGAATTTTTTTTAACCAGGAGGGGGCGCTAAGTGAGGCAAAGGAGCTCTATTACCCCCACCTGAGCTGCTCGGGTGATCTGTAAAGCAGTAACGTGGGAGGGGTGGATAGATGGAGCTCTATTACCCCCACTTGAGCTTCTCGGGTTCTCTAAATAATGGCAACGGGGGGGCACCAAACAGCTGAGCACCGGACTAAACGCAGCTAAACACAGTGCTGCTCAAGATATGCCAGCCCAGGAAACAGAAGAGCCATATGGGAAAACAAGCATGGCCCTGCCATGAAGGGGGGGAACTGCCGGACAGCTGATCACAGCGCCGCCAGACCAGCCCTGGAATCAAAAGAGGGTTGGCGGGAACGACAGTGGCAGTAGCTGCGGGGGTGGCAGTGAATGAGGCAGGCAGCCCCAGGAAAAGAGGAGGCTGTTGGCGAGGTCAGCAGCAGAGACCGTGAATGGAGAAGCCAACCTTGCCTCCTTGCAGCAGGTGCAGTGCGCCTGCCAAAAGTAAAGCGGTCGGAGGGGAAAGAAACTGACAGTAGTGAATGTGAGGCTGAAAGGGTTCATTAGCACGCAGCCCCCGGCGGCTCCTGAACTTTTAAAAAAATAAAATAAAATGGCGCCCGTTTGCCCCCAAAAGAAGGAAGAAACCTTCTTTTAAAACGCAAAGAGAGGATGGGAGGGGGGGGAAAGGACAAATTTCCACACCCCACCTCCCAAGGACAGAAAGAAAAGGGGAAAAATGGGAAAGGAAAGAATGAAGAAAAAGATTTAGTAAAACTCACATAGGGAGTAGGACTAAGACATCTGCCATGGACCAGGACAGGAAATGAACTGGGGCCTGCAGGCCAGCAACGCCTAACTACTTCCTCAAGCTGCAAGCTTCAGTGCATTTCCTGTCCTTGAACTCGATGGCAGACTACTACCCTAGTGATGGACTGGCATCCTGGGAAAATGTCACTATCTGGATGTTCAAGGGGGAGGAGACATTCAGGGATGATATGCAGATCCAACCTAATAAATCTGTTGTTATAAAAATGAACAGAGCAGCAAGATCATATCAGTGGCAGATCAGGTTAAAAACAGACGTCTAAAAACATCACAATCGAAAAGTAAGAATAAACGACAGCAGTGCAGTGGTGCTTTCTGATCAAGTAAAATGCTTTCTGATATGGTCTCATTTTCCAACAGAATTTGCCATCTCCTTTGTTAACAGAATTCAGTCACCGCTAGTACACATTTAAGTTCCATAGTCCCTACTGGCTGAACCATTCTCCTAAGGCAGCTACAGGATATCTCCTCTCTGCAGCAGCTAGAGCCAACTGAAGCCTCATATAGGCTGACAAGACCTGACTTTGTTAGGCTCCATCTCCCTGGAGGAGGCAGATGGGTGGTTAAAGGGCCCTCATCTTCTTTTGCAGTCTGAGTTATGCAAGGCTGGGAAGACAAAGGTACTGAGGTTGGCAGCAGGGCTGCGTTCTTTGCCCATGAAGACCCCATGTAAATTACTGACAGTTCTTCCCACAAGGCAACAGCCTGAACCTCATTCTCATCAGAGTCCTCTAAGATGCATTGCAAGGTCCCTGGATCATGACAAATTATTTCAACTCGAAAGCCACTTCTACAGGAGTACGTTTTGTTGACTTCCAAAAAAATTTTCATTTCAAAATTAGTATACTTTAATGTAGTGTAGTATGCACACGTTTTAATTTCTTGCTTGGTCCCATCACAATTTTAATCTAAATCTGTCCCTGCTGACATAAATAAATCATCCTTTCACTTCCTTTTGACAAATGCATTCTAATCCTATGCAGTTCTGATCTCTCCATGGACCATCCTAAAAATTGTAAGCAAATAAAAATACCTGTAGGCAACACCCAGTGATTAGCCGCAACAATAGCCTCATCCTCTGCCTCCAGATTTTCAGCACTGGGTCCTTCTTCATTGAGATGAAAAATATGAATTGAAAGGCTACACTTACTCAGGTTAATAGGCTGCAGAGGATAGGAAAAAACAAGTTAGGCATCCTTTGGCAAGTGATTTGGGAACATATTTTAAGAGAACTTATGTTGAAGCAAGATAAAGTCTCCAGTTTTTCAAGTGGTGATAAAAAATTTCTAAGATGGTTTTCAAAGGAGTCCTGGCCAAACTAAACTTGCCATGAATTATAGTGAATAAGGCCTCATCTCCACATGCAACAAAATGAGATGGTACTGTGAGCATTTTCAATGCTTCCCCTTGGGGACAGGGAGGAAATACTCTCCATGTACGAAAATAGTACCAGAAGGGAGAGACATTCCAGCCAACTCATTCTCTGTTATGTTAGTTTTCAATCTAAAGGACTTTTTCATGTTAGGAACATTCAAAAATGTGATCTTGCACAATACATGCATTCTCCTGCAGCATTTAGGAAAGGGGAGCAAACATTTTGGAGGAACCTTTGATTACAACAATCATTCACAATCAAAAAATGAAAACACTTAATAGCAATTGTAGTAGACATTAATTGTACTTGAATAATTTTATTTAATAGTAGTAAACTACTGCCTTTTTAATAAGATTTTAATATTTGAATGATGTAAGGAATACTTAATACCTGTCTTTCTTTCAGCTTTAGATCTGTATCTACAACTGCAATGGACTGCACGTTATTTGTTAAGAAATGATCATCAAATTCAGTCCACTTGTAATCACCGAAGACCACAGTATGCCTGTCTAGTAGTTTTAAGACGCTCAGTTTGATATCTTCTTTCTTTGCAGTGCTGGGTAAGACCAAAAAAAATGGGAAAATGCAACTTTAAAAGAACAGAGTTAATTAAGGTAAAGCATGCAATTTTAAATTATATAAGCATAGGTTTTTAATATTGCATGGAATAAAATGCATAGTATAAATATATACAAGGAAAGTACTTCTTTAGCTCACTTATAGGCCAACTAAAAGTAAGTGCTCCTAAAAACATAATGGCCAGAAGCATTTTAATATTTTGTCTTCAGTGGCCAAACATTTATGGTCTAAAACAAAAATAAATCCAAATAATAATAATTAGGACCTCAGAGAGGGAAAACGTTATTTTAGAAAGCAAAATATGGTACAACCTTACCACTTACTTTTATGCTTCTTTAGAAAACGTTTTCAAACCGGAATTCCAATATAGACATCCAAACAATTTTCAAAGATTAATTAATACGGCCACTGAATATGACAAAATGTTGAAATGCATCTGGCCCTTACATTATTAGGACCACTTTTTTAAATTGGCAGTGGCCTACAAGTGGAATGAAGACGTGTTTTTCTTACATATATATTTATCCTGTTTGTTTTATTTCATGGAAAATTAAAAATCTATGTTTATATTATTTATAAGGTCATGTTTTACCTTAACTCTGTTGTTTTTAAGGAAGAAAAATAATTAGCTTCAGCCATAACCATTACATCTAGAAAAGACCCATAGCCATGCAGCCTCACCCACCACCAGAGGCAATGGAAACACTAAAAGTACAGCATGCTCAACAGCTAACCCACACAATCCTGATTACGGTATCCTTCAAGGGACTGAGCAAGCTGTTCTCATCTGAAATGCCTGCAGAGGAATGAACAAACCTAGGAAAAAAATAAAACCCACACAGGTAAAGCTCATGCACCAAGCCTTACTGTACAGATGAAAGGTCTCCTGTCATCTGCCAAACCGGCACAGGAGAAAATATCCTTCTTAGCTACAAATAAGCAGACCAGTGAGCCCTTGTATGCAAAACCAAAGCTCACACAACTGATTATTCTCCCAAAAAAGATAATTTCCTTAATGTTTAGAATGTGGGCGACAGCAACATTCTATGGCAGATCATATGCTGTGCATGAAGATCCTAAATTCAGTTCCCAATATCTCCAACGAAAAGTGATCTCTGCATGATTTGAAAAAAAATCTGTGATTTTGGAGTGTTGGAGGCTACATGAACCAATATCTGTATAAGGCAACTCACAGAACAAATGTGTCTACAACATCCATTGTAATAACTTCTTTAGGAAATAAGGCTGGTTTTATTTCTAAACCTTTCATGCCCTATGGATGAGATCCATGCATGTTTTGAGCCCCACCAGAATCATAGAATAGTAGAGTTGGAAGGGGCCTATAAGGCCATCAAGTCCAACCCCCTGCTCAATGCAGGAATCCAAATCAAAGCATTCCCGACAGATGGCTGTCCAGCTGCCTCTTGAATGCCTCCAGTGTTGGGAAGCCCACTACCTCTCTGGGTAATTGGTTCCATTGTCATATGGCTCTAACAGTTCAGAGGTTTTTCCTGATGTCCAGTCGAAATCTGGCTTCCTGCAACTTGAGCCCATTATCCCGTGTCCTGCACTCTGGGACGATTGAGAAGAGATCCTGGCCCTCCTGTGTGTGACAACCTTTCATGTACTTAAAGAGTGCTATCATATCTCCCCTCAGTCCTCTCTTCTCCAGGCTAAACATGCCCAGTTCTTTCAGTCTCTACTCATAAGGCTTGGTTTCCAGTCCCCTGATCATTCTTGTTGCCCTCCTCTGAACCTGTTCCAGTTTGTCTGCATCCTTCTTGAAGTGCAGAGACCAAAACTGGATGCAGTATACAAGATGAGGCCTAACCAGTGCTAAACAGAGGGGAACTAGTACTTCACGCAATTTGGAAACTATACTTCTATTAATGCAGCCTAACATAGCATTTGCTTTTTTTGCAGCCACATCACACTGTTGGCTCATATTCAGCTTGTGATCAACGACAATTCCAAGATCCTTCTCACATGTCATATTGCTGAGCCAACTATCCCACCTTATAACTGTGCATTTGGTTTCTTTTTCCTAAGTGTAGAACTTTGCATTTATCCCTGTTGAATTTCATTCTGTTGTTTTCAGCCCAATGCTCCAGCCTATCAAGGTCCCTTTGAATTTTGTTTCTGTCTTCCACAGTATTAGCTATGCCCCCCAATTTTGTATCAATTGCAAATTTGATAAGCATGCTCTGTACCTCCTCATCCAAGTCGTTACTAAAAATGTTGAAGAGCACTGGGCCCAGGACTGAGCCCTGTGGTACCCCACTCGTTACTTCTGCCCAGTTTGAGAAGGAACTATTGATAAGCACTCTTTGAGTACGATTCTAGAGCCAACTGTGGATCCACCTGATAGTTGTTCCATCCAGCCCACATTTAGCTAGCTTGCTAATCAGAATATGATGGGACGCTTTGTCAAAAGCTTTGCTGAAGTCAAGATATATTATGTCTACAGCATTCCCACAGTCTACAAGGGAGGTTACCTGATCAAAAAATGAGATAAGATTAATATGGCAGGATTTGTTCTTCGTAAATCCATGTTGGCTCCTAGTAATCACTGCATTGCTTTCAAGGTGCTTACAGACTGACTGCTTTATAATCTGCTCCAGAGTTTTCCCAGGGATTGATGTTAGGCTGACTGGTCTGTAGTTCCCCGGTTCCTCCTTCTTGCCCTTTTTGAAGATAGGGACAACATTAGCTCTCCTCCAGTCATCCGGCACTTCACCAGTCCTCCATGATTTCGCAAAGATAATAGACAGCATTTCTGAGAGTTCTTCAGCCAGTTCCTTCAATACTGTAGGATGCAGTTTATCGGGCCCTGCCGATTTGAACTCGTTCAAAGTGATTAGGTATTCCTTGACCGTTTGTCTATCAATCTCAAGGTCCAATCCTGCCCCTTCTACTTCATGTTTCCCGGGAGGGTCATAGACCTTTTTTGGGGAGACGACTGAGTCAAAGTAGGAATTGAGCACTTCTGCCTTTCCTTTGTCATCTGTTACCATTTTGCCATCCTTGAGTAGCTGTGCCACCATTTCTTTTCTCTGTCTTTTACTATGGACATACCTGAAGAAAGCTTATTTGTTGCTTTTAGCATCCCTTGCTAGCCTCAGCTCATTCTCAGCTTTAGCCTTCCTGACACCATCCCTGCAATTCCGTGATATCTGCCCGTACTCTTCCTTTGTGGCCTGGCCTTCTTTCCACTTCTTGTATATCTCCTTTTAAGGTCATCTCTAAGCTTTTTGTGAAGCCACGTTGGCTGCTTCTGCTGTTTCCCCCCTTTTTTCCTTGTTGGAATTGCTTGCCATTGCGCTTTTAGAATTTCCTTTTTTAGAAACTCCTACCCACGTTGGACTCCTTTTCTCACTAGGGTGGCTTGCCATGGAGCAGTACTTACAATTGTTCTGAGTTTATTAAAATCAGCTTTCCTGAAGTCCAGGGTGCGTGTATGGCTACTCTCAGCTTTTGCTTCTGTTAAAATCAAGAATTCAAGTATGGTGTGCTCACTTTCCCCCAGAGTTCCCGTAACTGCCACTTCATCCACAAAATCATCTCTATTGGTTAGAATAAAGTCCAGGATAGCTGATCCTCTGGTTGCTTCCTCCACTTTCTGTAGGAGAAAGTTATCTCCAACACAAGTCAGAAATTTCTTGGAGGGGCCGTGAACAGATATCGGGATAATTGAAGTCCCCCATTACTACTACATCATGCCTCCTCGAAACATTGGCAATTTGCTTTTCAAAAGTTACGTTCTCGTCTTCTCCTTGATTAGGTGGTTGGTAGTAGACTCAAAGCACCATGTTCCTTTTATTACTTGCCCCATTAATTTTAATCCAGATACTCTTGGTGGAGCTATCAAGCCCATCTTCCTGTACAGGCATACCCCGCTTTAACGTTCACAATGGGACCGGAGAGTACAGTAGGGTCCCGCTTATATGGCGGGTTTTGTTCCGGACCCCCGCCGTAAAGCGGAAAATGCCATAAAGCGGAACCCCATTGACTTGAATAGGCCGCGTTGCACAAAAATGACGCGAAAACAGCGCAAAAGGGGGAAAAACCCTTTAAAATGGAAAACGAAAGCCACCACATCAGCGGAACTCCTTAAAGCGGGGCCCTACTGTATACTTTAAGTGAAAATCTACTTTAAGTGAAGCAATTGTCTTCACTTGTACTGCATGCAATCACCACTAGATGGCAGCGGCGTCATGCCAATAAAATGTACGTTATTGCGAAGCGGCCGAACGTTAAGCGGGGTATATGGGGACGAATGGAGCATGTACGTTATAGCGAGGCAACGTTAAGTGAAGCAACGTTAAGCGGGGCATGCCTGTATTTCTGTGCAGGGATATATATTTTTAACATATAGCATGACTTCACCTCCCTTTTTATTCCTTGTTCTTTTTGAACAAGTTATATCCTTCAATTGCTGTATTCCAGTCATAGGAGTCATCCCACCAAGTTTCAGTTATACCTATCAAGTCATAATTGCCCACCTGTATTAAGAGTTCAAGTTTGTCCTGCTTGTTTCACATGCTCTGCGCATTAGTATACAGACATCGAAGACCATGTGATTTATGGCTTCCTTACTACATTGTTGGTTTTGGGGACTAATTGTTTGCCCCCTTGCACCATATGACATTCTGCTGCAAGAGATGAGAGGCTTTCTGAAATAGAAATTTTGAAACCAACCTGACTGATTTCTGATGAACCTCTACATGTATCTGCAGGGATTCACAGTCATTTTGAAGAGCCAGTTTTAAGTCACCTGCAGCTTTGTCCATTTTATAGAAACCTAACTGGAAAAAAATAGAGGATATAAAGGCTATACAGCTAATGTTTGGAAGAATCTTATTCTCCAAGAACTGTGGAAAGATTTACATGTTGCAGTAGCCATTTTCTCTTTCTACCCAAGTCTCATTTCTGACATGTCTTCATCAGTCACATCAGAGCAAATGTGATAATTAATATATAGACAATGATAGTAGAATTGCCATGTTTTGAGAAGTGTGATGGATACGTAATAAATAATTGACCGTATAACAAGTGGCAAAACTATATGATCTTTTTTCTTCTTCTTCTATATGTTTCATGAGATGTAATTTTTGCAAATAGGGGTACAATGTACATAATAAATGTGATTGATGAACACTCTAGAAGTAGGTCCACCTAGCAAATCGAAGCCTGATGGTGCTGTTCTGCACTATTTAGGCTAGCTCTCACGTCAGGCAACACATGTAATATCAAACAATTATACAGATGCTGTTATCATCAAAACATCACTTGCATTATGATAAAAATATTCAGCTTTCTAGGTTGATTTGTTACTTGAATAATTCAAACTGCTTTGATGA